>NC_136821.1:1846832-2446832 GCF_951394365.1 Tetrao urogallus | reverse complement strand
CTGAAGGAAGAAAGGAGAAGGTGGGAAGCCTGGAGTTCTACACCAATTTTAATGTCACTCTGCGATCCCTCACCTCTATTTCCACACTTTCCAACTTAAGTGTACCGTTTAGATCAAACTGCATCATCACAGAAATGCTGCAAGGCACAGAAGGATATACAAATAAGTTCTCATTTGCAGGTAGAACATAACGCTCTGTGGATGCAGACTAAGAAAAACAAAAATTGTGATATGCAAGTAGCATCATTTCACTTGCAGTTCAGGGTCACTGTGAGAAGACAGTTGCGTGTGCCTTCGTAATGAGGGAAATACTGGCTTCCTGCTGCCTGGGAGATGTCCTTGGAGTTTGTCTTCAGGTTTCTAATAATTTAGGACCTGATTATCTGAGATATCCGCTATGGACAGAGGCAGGAACAATAGAGGTAACTTTGGAACTTGTTTCCATCTCTACGTCCCCCAAAGCAGCATTTTTCCCCTCAAAACACACTCAGCACTAAGGTCCAGTGTTTCAAGGCTCTCAAGCTCCAGAAACATTCTTGCTGCTACTGGATGAACACGCAATACTTCAGGGCTCTTGATGTGGAGGAGTGGCACTTCCTAGGTGGCCTTCATTTCCACAGGAAATTCCAGTAAGAAGGCTGTCTTTTCTTTAATCAGACATGAGTAAAGTCACTTTTTGTATGTTACCACAAATGCTACAGTTTGGTAATCCAACTCTCAACCGCAAATAAAGCAAACACTCTGGTCATGACAGAGGAAAAAAGAAAGGGATGAGCTGTGCTACTAAGAGATTATCTCTTATTAGCCACTAATACATTTTTTTTCCACAAGACACTTTACTGGCTCTTTAGAAGACACTATGAAGAGAGAAAAGATATTGTTCTATATCACCTGTGTCTGCAAAGCACTGCAAAGATGTACAAAAGGCAACCCAGCACAGATAAGATATAACTAAGAACCAAAGCAGGCCTTCTCTTCTTCTGTTTTAAAGTAGAACCTGCAATGTGAAATAAGACAAAGCCTCCCAACAGTCCTTAACTTTACTGCTGAGAAGAAACAAGCAGTCATTTGAAAACGACCACAGGCAAACGTAAACAAGATGGTAAAAAACAATTTCTCAGCAAAAGGTGTCAGTAATTTCTGAAGCTATTGCAATTATCGTGGCATTATTACAAGACATGCAAACTAATCTATTATGCTATGTGGCAACTCAGCTCCTTGCATCGTCCTGCTGTATGACACAGCTTGTTGCTTACATATTCAAGACAAAATGCATTAACACTGAGTAGCTCACTTTCTGAAGCCTTGTTATAAGCTAGAGTTGCCACTGGAGTAAAAACAGCCCAGGGCAATTTTCTAAGGCAACTTCAGCCACACAACATTCTCAACCATAATTACCAGTTTCTATGGAAAGAAAGAATAGGAAAAAAAATAAACATCAAACCGATCTTTACTAGCCTAACTACAGATTTTGTAGATGATTGTTGCCTAGAACAAGATTTCAGGGAAATCTTATAATAGCAGCTTATTATTTTGCCTTCTAATCATCCATCCTGCTCCACTCCAGGAGGTACAGCACCTCCAAGAGAGGCAAAAAAGCAGAAGGTGTGTGATGTCTCAGCTAACCCTGTTCAGAGTGGCATCTTGGTTTAAATTACTGAGGCAAGTGGGTTGGAGCCAAGACAACAGTTATGACAGAAGCATGTTTTCCTTCCTGCCAGTCCTGGCATGGGCTGCTGAGCTCTGGCAGAAAAACAGGGAGATCCTGGGGCCAGGACATCCAAACACCTCAGAGCAAGATGTGTTGGAACTGGTTTGTCAAAGCTCCCATGCATCCTCAACTTGAAAGCATTTATTCTAATGCCCTACTGTATGAAACAACACCGGTAGAGAGAAATCCACTGAAATTCAACTCTTATCAGTGTGGTATTAAAAATGCATCCCAAGATTCACACCAAGGGAGCTCCATCCTACTCCAGAGCCGTGCCATGTTCAGCTCCATCTCCAGGCAGGTTTCTGTAGCAGTTTGGATGACTATCAACCTTCTCAATGGATGATGAAATGTGCAACTGCACACTTGCAGTAAGGGATTTCTACAGAGTACTTCAGACTTGGAGGAGGAAGAGAAGGAAAACTGTAACAAGCAATAACTCTTTAGTCATGATTTGGCACTTTTGCGGACAGGCAGGCACTGCAAGCCAGCAAAGAACAAAGGGAGCAGCACACACTAATAGAGCTGATTCTTCGATGACACCAAGTTGAGTGGCACAGTCACAGCAGAAGGAAGAGATGCCATCCAGAGAGACCTGAACAGGCTTGAAAAGTGGGGCCACAAAAACCTAATGATGTTCAACAAGGCCGAGTGCAAAGTGTTGCACCTGCGTTGGGGCAATCCCAGATTTGAGTACAGTATTCTTTAAGAGCATCCTTGACAAGAAGGACTTGGTGATCCTGGTGGATAAAATGTGGGACACAAGGCAGCAGCGTGTGCTTGTACCGTGGAAGATCAGTGGTATCCTGGGCTGCATCAACAGAGAGGTGGCAGTGGGGTGAGGGACTATCCTCCTCTGCTCTGCCTTCATGAGGCCTCATGTGGAGTGCTGTGTCCAGGTCTAGATTCCCAGCACAAGAGAGATGTGGAGCATCTGTTGGAGAGGATCCAGAGGAGGGCCACAAAGATGATCAGAGGGCTGGAACACCTCCTGTGAAGAAAGGCTGAGGGAGCTGGGCCTGTTTAGCTTGGAGAAGATTCTGGGGAGACCTCATTGCAACCTTCCAGTAGTTGAGGGGAGCACGTGAACAGGAGGGAGAGTGACTTTGTACAAAGCCTGATAGTGACAGCACAAAGGGGAATGGTTTTGAACTAAAAGATCTGAGGGTTAATTTAGATGGAAGGTGGAAATTTTTTACTGAGAAGTGATGAGGCACAAGAACAGGTTGCCCAGAGAAGCTGTGGGTGCCCCATCCTTGGAATTGCTCAAGCCCAGGCTGAATGGAGCACGGTGCAGACTGAGCTGTTGGGTGGCAACCATGCCCACAGAAGTAGGGCTGGAACTAGATGATTTTCAAGCTGCCTTCCAACCTAAGCCATTCTATGATTATACAGTTCTTAATGTTAGGGCTGCCTTGAACTTGTTATCAGATGAGTAATCCCTGAAAGCTGTCGTTCTGAAGATGCTTTGGTACGATGCCTCCTGAGAGAGGGGCTGGTGGGGCAGTTGGGTACCAGGGAATGTGCAGGCAAGGAGAGCAGGACAGCAGCAGCACAGAAAGCTTTGGGGCAAGCAGCAGAGCACACCCTGCAGCATCTGCGAGTTACCAAGCAAGATCGACTTTGCACTGCTAATCACTTCCTCCATGCACAGTTTATGCTTTGTAACACTAACCCAGATAGCCCGGATAAGGAGACTAAAGAACTGCTTTCCAGGTCACTGCTGATTAAAGGGGTAGAGTCAGCACTGACAGCAAACTGTTGCTCTGTTTCAGAAATTATTACCAGCACTTGGATACAACTAAACAGAATCCATCATTTTCTGTCTGCATGAAATGCTGCATTTTGGTTTTGGTCCATTTTAATTAATCTCACTGTATATGAATTAACAGAATACTGTAGAAGGAAATTATACCTTTTTTTTTTTCAAATTACTCTTCCAGTTCTGACACAACTTTCCTATTTTTCACCATAAACTAATGTGATTAATGTTTCCAAACTAAATATTTGGTAGGTGGAGATACGTAATCCACCTCTGTCAATACATACACTACTTTTGACCACAGTTAATGGAATTAATGTCATTTGTTTCAGTCAAATCGTATTGCAAAGCCCATGTCTAATTTGTGACGTCTATAGATAAACAGATTTACAAAGCTGTAGCTCACATGGCACCTTATCTTTCAAGGTCACAGGTCACACGGCAAAGAAGGCAACTTCGAGACACTTACATACTTACCCCATATGTAATATATGTTGATCTATATATTCCTGTGACCTGCAGACATGCTCAAAATATCAATAGGGATAATTATCCAGTAAGTGGAATTTACTATAAATCTTGTCCATTTTTTCAGACCTTTATTTGCTAGGGAGCACATAAGAAATTCCAATAGACAAGACTAAGTGTTTGATGTTGCTTCAACATATCGTGACTTTTTTCAGGAATTCAAATTAAAAACTGGATAGAAAAGGAAAATTACAGCCAAAAGCTCATCCTGTTAGATCAATTAGGCTCCAAAACGTGTAATATGGGAAGTCCCTACTTGACGTATCCATTTCATCCTGAACTGGACAAAAGCAGGTATTTCTTTCAGGTAACACAATCCCATGCACACTGAAATAGAATGCATGGGCACAGCATAACTTCTGGGTGACTGTACTATGGCTCAGAAAGCAGCAGCCTTCAAGTACTGAGCTGCTTACAAGGCAGAAAAATATGAGATTAACAAATAACTGCGAGATACTGCAAGTACTGCATCTTGCAAGGCATCTTCATCATTTGTATGTTAATGAACACCTGCATTTAGAGCTGCACTTTAAATGGACGTTTGCAGCCACTTAAATTACCAAGAGGAAAAGAAGCTAATTTTGTGGCTGTCTTCATATGCTGTCTTAGACCAAGGAGTTACAATTCAATTTTCTAAACTAGTTTAAAAACTCTATTACAACAAATTTCCTTGTTAAAAATAAAGAAATAAGACAGTATAAATAAGCTGAAGCCATTTTACAAGCTTTTAAAAACTGTGCTATGGGCTAGATCTTAGATTAATGTTTGTGATGCACACTGAAAACCTGTAAAGCATTTATGTAATTGCTAAGCATTATTATTTTTTATTACTGTAACAGATGGAACCAATCCATCTTTCCAGATAATATCTCATAAATGATTCATTACTACTCCTTTAACCTAAAGTCTTTTGTATTTTGCAGATCCACAAGAAACGACTATTAGGAAGCTCTGTGCATTACAGTATGAAAACCACCTAATGTCTTCCAACCTTAGTAGCCCTGCTAACAGTGGGGCCTCACAATCCTCACAGAGTTCCTATTCCTCTCAGAATTTGTCACTTCTCTTCATTTCCCACCACTGGTTTTCAGGTGATGTCAAATATCACTGCAATCTACTGGTAATGCTAATAGCTGATATGGCTGCCATTGACTGCAAACATAGACTAGACAAACACTCCATAAGAGACAGAAGCACCTCCCACAAATGCATGATGTAGTTTTGTAATGCAGCATCTTGGCTTCAATTGCTAATGAAAAAGTGTTCTGTGATCATCCTGACCATCTTCCCTTCGTCCAATAACTTTTTGACCAATTTTAATCCAATTTGAAAGCCAGGTAGACATCTCACAGTATGAGTTTCTATCAGCTTAATGAAAACTGATGGCTGGAAGAGAAAAGAAACACACAAATGAGTGCTGTCAGTGGTAAAAAGACTTTAATCCCTCATGCCTGGCCTGCCTCTGGCCATTCAGACTCTGTTAGCTGAAGATCAGACAAAGTAAATGCCATCTCCTGTCCACCTTACAGCTGACAGACAGACCACTGACAATATCTTCAAAGGAAAGCTGGTCAAAAACGTATTAAAGGCCGACCGAAGCAAAGCAATCATAACAGCATCAATGACTGATTAACACTTCAATGTACAAAATGCAAAATCTGTTCACTTACAAAAAAAGCATTTCCTCAATTGTGAGGTAAACAAATGCAGAATCTAAGTCCACCTCACCTAGCTTATTATTTTGTGACTGACCCAGCCAACATCACGAGCAAACAGTGCCCAGAGCCAAGGCTGCTAAACACTGGGCTTGCAAAGAGCTTGCAGAGAGCTTGTAGGTCTGCACTGTTTATATGGGATCATTCAACCTGCTCGTTATGCACAGAACAATCAGCTACTTTCAGCAGACTTCACTCTAATGGTAAAAGATAATTGAAAGTGATGAGCCTTACTATGGCATCTGAAATCCTTATGGGTTTTACCAGTGAAGAAACGTTTCGTTCCACATGCAGTCATACAGACCCTGTGATGTGAGCACAATCAAAGAATCCATGTGATTCTGTTTTGTGGCCACGACTTTTTGGCTGAGTGGATTTTGAGTCAGCTCTAATGTCACTTTGTTACCCAGCCACGTTAGCTCAGGACTTGGGGTGCTGAAATAAGCAGGCTGCCTCAGCCTTGAGTTTCAACATATGGTCAGCACTCATACGACAGAAGTAAAACATGTTAGAAGCATGTTGGAAATCTTCTAAAACCTCATTGAAGCACAAATACAAAGGCATCGAAAAGTAAAAACTATGAGCTTTTCAGTCATTGTATTTCAAACGAGAAAAAAAAAAAAAACCCTTACAAAAATAAAAATGAACAAAACCCTCCAAGACAAACCAAAGCCAACAGGCAGAACAACAGCCTGTACCTCTAAGATGATATTAAACTCCCAAGCACTGAAGCCCCCTGTTCAGAACACCCCTCGCAAAGATGTTTTATTCATCACCAACGCATATTTACTTCAGCTGGAAAAGCGTTTGGAGGCTGAAATAACGGAATCCTGTCATCAGCCATTTTGACACTGGGTCTCTTCTGTGCAGTTCAAAACAAGTTACTGTTCCGCTCAAGACACCACATCAAAACATTTCTTGAATAAATGAAGCTATCTTTGACTTAAAAACATACCATGTGATCTCAACCACTCCAACTGCAACTAGTTTCAAACTCATTTTTGACTCACAAAACAGTAAGTTGCCTTGAAAGTTTCCCCTTAAAATCTAAATTCCACTAAAAAAATTCATGCAAATGCATGTAAAAACACAGTTTGCAAAACTTAAAAAAGGAAAGTCAAATGCAGAATAATATGTTTCCTAAGGAACTTAAAATTCCACATCAAAATAAAGGAGCGTGGAGCCAGATTCTCCTCTGGTAGAAGATGACAAGCAGAACGGACAGGCAGAACTGCAGTCTTGCTGCTTGGGGTGCTGATACCATTCCTAAAAAGCCTTCACCAAGGGGAACCCTACAAAGTGCAGGCTTGAGGGGCCACAGTGCAAAGTGAAAACCTGCTTCCTTCAATTCAAATGGAGATTTTCTATATTGCACTACAGGGATCGGAATTTATAAATTTCCCTTTTGAAAAGAGTTTATTTCCCTTTCCTCTCATCGCATAAAAGATACATCCCATGTAAAACCAGTTACAGATCTGTTCTGTTTGCTAATAGCTGTGTTAAATACAGATGAACTACACAGTACTCCACCGTGGAATGTGTTCAGTTAAATAAAATTACTTTCCTGTAAGCAGAAGAACAAAATTTGCCCTAATTCAGGGAAATCCCTCTAATGCACATCATCTTTAAATTCTCTTCCAAGTGGCACCATCTGATTTCTAACAATGGAGGTTTGGCAAGACATTAAAGAAGTCATGTTTATGAGAGCAACGTGCAGGCAAAACTCCGTTGTTTTCTTAGGTGTTTTCATTAGTCCTCAGCTGTTCTTACAAACACATGAGCAGCTCTGTTGCTGCTTTGCCCTCTCAGTACCTGTAGTATGACTTTGTCACTTAGATAACTCATTAGCTTTAACACGCTATTTTTAAGTACAGCTACCAGCTGTCCAACCTGACACGGTGCTTCCATTTACAATTTTCTGATGACTGTAAGGGCAGACAGAAAAGAAAAACCTTCACTTGAAAATACACATCCCTGTATACCAAGGGAGAGCGAGCATTCATCTGAATTGACTAGTTAGGATGACAGTTCCACAGCGAAATATATTCTCATTTCAAGATCCCCACAGCTACTTTGAATTTAATTGCATCAAAGACCACCACGATTTCTTTCTCAAACACATGAAGTGTAGCACCAAAGATGCAACTATTGAAGAAAAACAATCTTTGGTTGCTAACATGTTGAAATCTCTTAAAAGGAACCAGAAGGCAAAAGGAAGCATGACTGTGCACCAACGGGGAGTTACTGATTGTGAGAAATTGCAAAGCTAGAAAGTTAAGCTATCTGCAGGACACAGGGCTGTGCATGAAAACGTGCCCCTGTTCCAGGTGGAGGAAGAGCAGTGGGCATAGTAGGCAAACTGGTCCCAAGCTGTACTTCAGCAGCAGCGGGGACAGATATGAGACCTGATAAGTGTACAATCAAAAGTTCCAAATACTCTTACCTTCTGGGAGCTGGGCACGTGGAAACAGAGGTCACCAGGCATAAAGAAGCACTGCAACTGCTAACAGCCACGGTGATCTCGTTCTGCAGGTCAACTGTGCAATGCTTTGAGGGGCGAAATTCTCTGTATGTAAAAAAGATACAAGATTCTCAATGAATTTTGCAATTTTTAAAGCAGAAAATTTCCCCCCCTACTAGGTGACATTACCCAGGAAACTTCATATTTTATAACTAGACAGCAGCAAACGGTTGAACAAATGGTAAAGCATCCATTATAGACAGGTAATAATGGGTTTGTTATACAGATAACCTGAACATGTTAAATGAGAAATGCTGAACTAGGAGGAATTAAACAGAAGTTACCAAATTGTGCTACTCTAACACTTCCCATTCTGACAGAATGCATGAATCATAGATAAGGATGAATATTCGTCACAGCTGTGATTTCAGCATCAAAAAGAAATAATTTTAGCTCAGATTCTACGGGAATTTCCAGAAAATTTGTCAGTTCAGCCAACCGGATACCGGACTTCTCTGTGATCTTCTGCAAATGTAGCTGTATTTGGGTATGAACCTGCAGGGCAAGAAGAACTCACTTTTGAAACCACATTGATGACAAACATGGCTGCGTCCTGGTGTTTTGTTGGATGAGGCCAAAGCACTCCACATGCTGGGACACCAGGCTGTGTTTTGATGGGTTATAAGTGCTTTTAAGCTGATGCATGCACAGAATACTTTTAATTTGAAAAAGCTACAGAAATACGCAAATACGAAAACGCTGAACTGCAGTTTTTCATTTTTGTAATAAAAAATGATGCCCTTATGTTTTCTGCTTTGATAAAGCAGAGTGTTTTTATTCTTGGCAATGACAAAACTCAAGTTCCACCCGCAGTCCTGACTCACTGAGAGCGTATGCTAGGGGAAGTGGCCTAGCTTCATGAGCCTGCATTACAAGCTATAGCTGGCAGCAAAAAATGAATAGCTTATATCTCCAAAAAACAAAGAAGATTCTGGAGTAAACAAAGTATTTGCGAGTTCAGATTGAATTCTACAGCTGAATAGAGGAGATCTGAAATTTGGAAAGTACTGAAAAGCTCAAAGCAAAATATTTTGTGTGAAACACAATATTGCATTCAATTCTATGTTAGTGGTGGCTACATTTTCAGTTTAGGCACTAAACTGAAAAACTGACCACAATCCTGACTTAAAAGAATAAAATCCTGCCTTGCAGTGTTCTTTTACAACACGCCAAAACATCGATGCATGCCTATCTCTAACCCCCCTGAGTTCAGCTGGATTTTCATAATTATCTGGGCAATTAACCAAGAAAGAAAATCATAAAATGTCTTTAATAAACTCTAAAATTTTTAAAGTTATTTTCTGGATTACAGTGAAGCCAGTTTAATAGCTTGCTGTAGTGGGAAGGTGTTGTCCTGCTGGCTCCTCTCCTCCGCTGTTTGGCTCACACTCTGCCTCTCCCATTTTGCCTTTGGAGTTTGTCTCGCTTTGCAGTGATTCAGTTGAGAAAATGAGATAGCAGAGAATCAGCTACACAAAAAACAGCAAGTACTCTTCTGCCAATATAGCTCCCTGAACCAGATCACCATTGGGCAAAGGACCCAGAGAGCGTGCAGCAGCATCACGTGGTTAGGTGAACGGAAAAAAAAAGATGATTATATACATAAATATATTAAAACATCAGCTGATTTTTGCATTGCCTTAGCTCTGGATGGTCTAAGCTCTAATGTCAAACCT
Source organism: Tetrao urogallus (assembly GCF_951394365.1). Classification (NCBI taxonomy): domain Eukaryota; kingdom Metazoa; phylum Chordata; class Aves; order Galliformes; family Phasianidae; genus Tetrao; species Tetrao urogallus. The sequence goes on along the minus strand of NC_136821.1, from coordinate 2,436,919 downwards.
TATGATGAGCTCCAGCAGCCCTCTGTTTTAAGAATCCATTATTTGTACCTTCTAGGCTGAGCTAGGCTTCTATCCTTTCAGATACAAACATTTTCTTAAGCTCACTTGACACAAGCAAAATAATTTCTTACAGATCAAGAAGTCCTTTAAAGGAAAGAAGTATATAGGACATCACAAAGACTGATATACTCTTATGCATGTTTTGAACAGCTCACAATTGTTCTTCCTGCCAAGCCTCTTATTGCTTCTTATCATGGATTGCATTCAGAGGAAGAAGCTGCACTGTTGACCAAGATGTCCACTGGGTGCAGGCAGGATGAACTTGCTTTGTGCACAGAGCCTTCATCCTCAAGGTAAGCTACTCAGGGAACAGGGTAGGCATTAAATATCAAGTATTCCACAGGATGATATTCAGGCATATCACTGGGGTGTGATCCATCAGCTGCTTCACAGCTTGAGTTCAGCAAATACAGTTTTTCCTCTGGAAATCCTGCCTAACTGGTTAAAGGGAATTTTCCATCTTCTGCACCAGCCCTACAACAAACAGCAAAAAACAAAGCACGCCTACAAGTAGCTAAAGCTGACCCGAGACCATCCCCAGTGCCTCAACTCCTCCTCCTCTTCTCCAGCCTCACATCTTCCTCGCAGAGGGGGGTTCAGGATCAGATCCGAGGGCCCGCTCCAGAGGGCTCAGCCTGTGTGCTGATGGAGCCTGGCAGGGGACGGGGCCAGCCTTCATGGCAGCTTTGGGCGAGGGCTTCGTGTTAGCTGGCCTGAGGCAGGCAGGAAATCTTCCGCCTAAAATAGGCGCTGTTCTTCTACACCTCCTACTGAACAGTGGGTACGCTTCGTGAACAGAGACTTTTGAAACGGATTCAGAAGAGCTCTGAGGAATGTATCAGAAAGTCCATATGGTTTTGCCAAATCAAGTATGCAGAACTGGGTAAATTTAGCCGTGCGCTTAAGATCTAAAATTTGTCTTGTTTGACCCAACTGGAAGGAACACAGTCATGAGGCACTGCACACACAGCGCTCTAACTTCATCTCGCTAAGGTCAGTCAGGGATGAGTAACACATTACTTAATGTGTGGAAACAAAAGGACACCTTATTTACCAGGGAGGTGCAGGGGAACACAAAGCACCACCCAGACAGGTCGCAATAACGCTATTTTCTGTAACGTGTTTAAGGTAGTGAAGTTACAAGTGACAAGTGCTTGGCACTTTGACAGCTGGCCCTGCGTTTCCAAGTTTTCTCCTGCAACCCAGAAGACTGAAAGCTTTGTTTTACACGAAGGCTGAAATTCTGCCGTTCTCAGACAAGACGTGAAGTTGTACGAAATACTGAACGCTGCTCATGGTAAAAATCCCAGGTGCCAAACATGGGGGTATGGCTGCATGGAGCCATGCACAGGATGGCACTCCACCAGGACGGCTCAACCCACAGTGTCATGGGCCTGCAGACCTGCCAGCTCACTGCCAGACCCCACTCAGTCCTGCAGGCCACAGCTCTGCACTGCTGGCCCTTCTGCTTGCACGTGGGTTCAGGCAGAGCACAGCAAACTATGCAACCAGCAGGCAACATTCCTGCACACAAAATGAAACAAGGACGTCAGTTTTCTGGCATAACTGCCAGGTCAAAGGAGTATACAGTAATCAAGCAGCACGCACCACGAAGCACCATGAATTCACACAGCAACACAGGTCGTAAGGGTACCTGCAGCACTAATGAGTATTTCAGGGTAAGCATGCAAAAGGTGAGACTGACCTTTCACACAGTTTTGTACAACTGACACAAAACGTGGAAATACAATGCTTTTATAAAAGGAAAACACATGTAACAACAGGCCTAAGAGAAACAAATGGAAGTATTTCGGCGGTGCAACTCACAGATTTACGCAGACTTGTTTTAAATGCTCACTTTCAGTCGTGCTAACCCAGCCCCTTCAGTGTGCACACAGTTGGGATCCCTGCAGCTGACGGTCAGGACTTCATTCTGGGAACAGTGAAACCCCACAGGATCCTGCAGGAGGATCCCAGCAGTGAATGAGAAGATGGCTTCATCTTCCAAGTCCTCAGCAGTTTAAAAAACATAATAATGTTTTACAACGATATCAGCCCATGTGGTTATAAAACTCTCATCATCCTCTTTTTCTCCTGAACTTTTAAATCAGTCTCCACACAGCTCTGAGGCCGCAGCAGCCTAATGGCTTCAGTGTTTTCTTACAAGGAAAATGTTGACAGCATATAGATTTCCCCATGAGCTGCAGTCTCTGAACACAAGCTCCTTATGTAATCCTTTTTGTTTTTGTTTTTGAAAAAATCAGACTCTAGTGCTTCCTAACCAATACGCACTACTATCAGTACTAAAAAAACATATAGCTCTTCGGATTCTTTTTCCCATTTTTGTGATAAATACACATACAACTGTGTAGGATTTCCCACGTGAAAAGTGTTTGCTGCCACAAAAGGAAGCACGAAAATGGTTTTCATCAGCAGATCTTACAGCTCTTTTACGAAGCTCTCTTCTTTAGCAGACGAGGAACCTGAGACTCGGGCAGATAAAGTGACTTGCCTGAGGTCACCCAACAAGGTGTTACAAGTTGAGTTTCAGCTGCACAAGTGTTCTCCTCTTGTGACTTCAGGACAATGTGGAATAAATCCACGATGTGTTAGAACATCAAGAAAGATTTTACAGCATCAGATTGCAAGGGATTATTTGTTGGGAGCAATGTGTCCCCTCAAAAGATGCACCTCGGGAAGATAAGGTGGAAGGAGAGAAGGCAATGGTGGACTAAGCGGGAAGGGCAAAGAGTGCATTGGCCTGGATGCATCTGTCCTGCCTAATGGCAGCTGCAGCTCTTTTCCTATCAACTTGGTGGGAAAGTACAGTGCTAATGAAAGAAGTGCACTGTGGGTCATTGCTTCACTAGCCTGACCCTGCGGTGTGAAGACTACAGATCTGCCTCTGTGAGTTTTAAAATGTGCTTCTTGCATAATGAACACTTGTTCTGATGGAAAATGACCTGCAATATCTCTGTTAGGTTTCTAAACAAAGCAGGTATTTAAGCTAAACAGTCTCTCAGTGCTTGATAGCAGCACACATCCACACTGAGCTCTCCTACCAGGTCTAGCTCTGCAAAGAGCACATCCAGCACAATCCATGTTTGGCAGCTGGAAAAAGTCATAACAAACACCTGTATTATTTAGTGCCCTGTAGTTGTGTTAGACTGTATCTAGGCAGACACACAGATATTTTTGTCATGTCCCATGCAGTATTTCGTCACCTGTATGAATTGTCCTATGCCTTGTTACTAAAAGAGCAGCTGAAAGGTCACACTGCAGAAGAAACATTTGGATGAATCTCTTGTAAAGATAAGCAAGCTTATCTTTAGAAGTAAATTGTGAATTGGAGCAGCTAACCATTAGCACGTAGAAGTTGTATTTTATTTAGTTAGTAGAGCAATGCTTCACTTTTCTCTGGTAATTTTCTACATATCTGCATATATTCTGCATGTACTCTTGTGCTTATTTGAGATTCCCATGATACACAAATACTGCAGTGCAAACAGAGCATGCTGTGAATGCAAGACACATTTTCCCACAGAATTGTTTAAAATATAAACTCAGGGCCTGATTTGCTAAGCATTTGTTTTCTTAACATTTCAATATTTGGAAAGAAAATAGATGGTTCGTACCCAGTAAAACATTCACATTCACAAAAGAACCAATGGTCCCTTTAATTTGTTGCTCAGAAATCTGCAGTACTCTATAAATAAATTTCTGCCTGCTCTTTTGTATTTGTACGAGTAGAAATTCTCAATAACAAAAACTTTAGCACTATATCCTCGAGGCGTGAACCAACAATGAAAGCAGTTATTTTGACTACTTGCCTGTTTAAACAAAAGAATAAAAAGCCCACGGTATTTAAATCTGCAACGTGGAAGTAAATTCTGCTGTTTGACAGGTATTTAATGAAGTACCACAACTCATGCTTGGAAAACATGAAGACTGCACAGCCATAAACGTTAGCTGGCATGCCGAATACATCCTGGTGGTCTGAGTTCATAGTTTTACATTTGTATTTCCAGGGCTATAAATGAAGACAGCTTTACATTTGTTACCTTGTCTTGCTTGATAGCACTCTTGAGCAGTTCTTGAAAGTAGCAACTTTGATGCTCAACCCACCCTGTCTTACCAGAGGTTACTGATGCACATTTACAGAGCTATCTCAAACGGGAACAACCCAACATTTTCCAATCTCAGTGTATTTGTCACTCCTAGTTGCACGACTGTTTTCATACATCTTAGTGAGCTTTGCTCACAAATGCAAGAGGCATATATTCTAAATCACATCAGCTTGCAGCAATTGTTAATTTGCAGCAGTGCTAACAGCCTGTGAAAATGAAAGGTTTGAAGTAATCGTCCCCTCTCCTTGGGGCACAAAGCAATTCCCACTGTTGAGGAAGTTCCAATGAGAGACTGGGGTGAAATACACTAAAAATGCTGTTTCAGCAAAGGGAAATCTGTTGTAAGTAGACGTTAGGGAATGATCACAAAAACACCAAACCTTCAGCTTTGTGAGTTCAACAGAATAATCTATGCAGGACTTATTTGAACACTTCAGCTGAAGAGTACAAACTGACCTAACAGATCTGGAAGCTACCTTACCAGTACGTTACTCTTCTTTGCATCTGACTCCGTTCACTTTCAAGCCCTGCATCCGATTCGAACAAACCAGAGCTGAATTCTTAAAGCTTAGCAGGCTCTATCGAAACTTTCAACTTCTCCATGCCAAAGAAGGTAACACTTGTGAAGGCCACGTGGGGTATGCATTACATAGATCCATTACAGTGCAGAAGAGAGGTCTATGAGTCAAGGCTGACCGCATTACTCACGCACAGTGAACGTGTAAGTTCGTTACGCAGGTATCCTCGAGGTGATGTCCAAACAAAACTATCACAGCAGTGCACAGTGTGTGCTGGACAACTCATCTGAGTACTACAGAAATGTTACAGAAAATTTTCAGCTGTTTTTGCTGGAAATCCAGTACTCTAGCACTAGCAGCAGATGCTGTATGCACTCATTTTGAAAAGTGTTGAACACCCAGAGAATGAAGGGAAGTCAACAGCAGCTGTATGCACTCAGCACCTCTGAAAATAGCAGCTACACAGCCTTGAGGTCTTAGGTATTAGGGTTTCAATTAGACAGAGGAACATTAAAACGGATTCATTGTGAAACTGCTTTAAAAGCTGTTTAGATACATAATACTCAAATTCAAATACACGCATTTTTCAATTCTTCCAGACTTCAAAGCAAGCACTAAAAAGCACATTTAGTCCAAGTTTTCACAATTTCAGTAATATGAAGCATTAATATATTGCCTTCATGTTTATCTGTAGTGCATATTTTCTCAGAAAAAGCGGGGACAGCTAGGAGCCCTGCAGAAGATGTATCCAACCTCCATTCTCATAAAGAATTAGATATGTTAGGAGCACAGGCATGCTCACATTAAACCTCACACCAACAAGCAAGGTATGGCATTCAGCACGCCTCTCCTGCCTAAGCTTCTTTTTTGGAACTACAACACAGGACAGGTGCTAGGAGTCAGTTACCATCAGATGATAAATAATCACAGCTAGCTATTGAACCAGATCGTAAGGAAAGACTTCTGGGATTGGAAGGTCAGGAGATGTAGAGGATACGTGTTTATTTGCTGTCATCTCTGCTGCTGTGAGCAGCTTCCACAACCGTGTCCCTTCTTTGGGATTTTGCCCAAGGTCTGATTTCATTTATGATTCTCAGATCAGGCTAAGGTAAAGCTATTCCAATTATTCAAAACAGCTATTCTTGAAACAGGGTCAGAAGAGCACTCCAGCAATGCTAAGCAACAGAAGCTCACAAAGGTACACATCCTCTGCACTGCATGGGCAGTGTGAGGAACAAGCCTGGCAGGGACTTTCATCAGTCAGTTGATATGTTTCTAAATCCCAAGCAATCTTGCAATATATCACCTGATAGAAAGCATCTCACAGTGTGTTTTTGGGGTGGTTCTGTGCGGAGCCAGGAGTTGGACTTGATAATCCTTATGAGTCCCCTTCCAACTTGCGATATTCTATGATTCTATGATACATGTCTGAGCAATAATTTTATTCATAGAGTTTGTGGAAGACAGAAGGAAAAGGCAAAAGACCTCTTTCTTACATTTTGGTTCAAGCAACACCTATCTGAAGCTAGCAAGAGGATCAAGACATTGGAACTGGGTCTACCTGGTAATAAAACCTTTTGCAGATTGGGATGTAATAACATTCAGTGTATTTATACAAAGTCACTTTGCAAACCAGTCATTTCTGTGGAGTTCATGTGCAACCCTAGGCAACAAAGAAAAGAAAGTAAGCATTGCAATCTGTAACCAAAAGCAGAACAAATAGCTCCAATACAAAGCACGGCCAGGGTAGCTCAGCCTCACTTCATTCAATCCCATCATCTGCATTAAGTCACCCTCTGATAGCGGCATGGGGCAGCTCAGAGTGAAAATGCTGCACAGGAATTTGTACACTGCTTTAACTCAGCTTGCAGGAGCAGTGGAAAACTGAAGCAGGAGTAGCAGTAGTTTTACAGATACAAAAGGAGACATACTAACAACAACAAAAAAAAAAGGCCAAAGAATCAGGAAGTGGAGGAATAAATGACAGTGGTGCAGAGCAGAGATGTGTCTCCTTCCATTTAGACAAGCAGACATACTCTTACAATTTAATGGATTATAAGGACTCAAAGATATTTACTGTCTAGCCACGTAAGTACATTCTAGCTCTTGATATGCTTTTAGCATTGAAACCAGTCATATATTACATCAATGTTATTCTTGTTTGTTGAAATAAGTGAATAATTTGGGGAGCACATTCAATTCACTGTTTTTACATTCCCTTGTTTCATCTGTTCTCATTTTCCACAATATGCTGTATGGAAAACTACAGCTGAAGTACCAACATCTTAACTAATTTGCCCAAATACACACTAAATTAATCATATACAGGCTAAGTTGTTAGGAACATGACATACACAGCCTTTCCATTTCTCGGTGTGCGGACTTCAAGCAGTTCAAGGACATAATTGTGCTGTTGATGGTTTCACTTTTATTCTTCTTGTGAAAAAAAATAAACAGAAATGGATAGAAATGTTGCTTCTATTGCTGAAGAATATGCTTTCTGAAGTTACTGCAACTGATATTTGGTGGCATTGCTTCTAAACCTATTTTCCACAGAATCTTTTAAACCTTTTTTTTCTTTTCCTATTATAGATCTTAAAATTCTGCTAATCAGAGATAGCCATTGGAAACAGAAACATCAGCCATTAAAATTCCCATAATACTGACTTGAAACACAATACAACAGTGTTTACTTTATTGCTTTGGTGTGGGCTGGTTTGTTTGCAGTCAAACCGTAATTTACACTGGCTCCTCACATATTGATATGTTGAGGAAATAAATAGTAAATACTATTTCCAATCCATCTGTTTCGCTTGTTAGAAAAACAACAGTCAGAAGCTTTTCAGAATTGTGTTTTTCCTGTACGAAACCAAACAGCGAGCTGCATTTCTGCCATGCTCGCAGTGCTCAGGGTGTAAGTCTGGATGAAGCGTGGCTCAGGCTGAGCTCCCAGCTCTCCCCGCAGCCCCGGCCCTGGCAGAGGTTTGCAGTTTGCAGTGACAAATGTCTGGAGGAGACCCATGGCATCTGCGAGCCTGGCGAGAGCCGGCACAAGCTGCGGTTGGCTCTCCTCGCTGCTTCTCTGTCTGACACACGGCTGCCATGGAGAGGAAACGGCACACACCTAGCTAAGAGCTTTCTATTAACCTCGCAATGAGGAGAATGCAGCTGGCTCTCCCATCATTCACCTGCCGCTTGTGGAGTGGAGATGCTGCCTGTAGATACAAAGAGATTTCTGCCTCGTCTTCAATTCTTCACAGGCAAAGGAAGGCCCTTGTCTAACAGCAACACACAGCCTATGCAAACTGCCTAATGTATGACCCAGTGCCAGGCTGCAGCACGCTGAAAAGGCTCTACTGAATTAGAAACACTTCTGAAGAAAGCAGCCTGGTTAACTACATTCAATTGCAGCCGTGTCACTGGCTTTAAGCAAGCATAATACCACAGTGCAGCAGCCTCACAATGCCTTGGTATGCAGCTGCATTTTTCTGGCATTCAGCAATGCCACCTTCTAGCAGACACCATGTAAACACTCACAGTAACAAGTAGTATTTAAATATGAAGCTGACAGAACACTGTTAAAGATCACAGAATCGTGAAGGGTAGGAAAGACCGCCAAGATCCCTAAGTTCAACCTCACCTACCCCACCATGCCCACGTCCCTCATTGCCACATCCCCACAGCTCTGGGACACCCCAGGGATGGTGACCTCACCCCACGGCTGCTGTGCCACTGCCCGACGGCTCTTTGGAGAAGAAATTGCTCCTAACACCCAACCTTGCCATTTTGACTACCAGGTCACAGACACCAAAGGGGGGGCATGGCACTATCTTTGGCCTGTTGGGCTGATTAGTTCAGTAGGAAAAAAAAAGTTTAATAAATAAATAAATAAATAAATAAATAAATGAAGATGGCTTACGAGTGCTCAGGTGTATGCCAGAGCTGCCAGAAAGCACCTGGTTACTGGCAAAAGGAGGGGAAAGGGGAGGAGAGGGGAACAAGAAGTCTTACTTCTGGTCCCAGCCCATGAGACAAGACAATGGAAAACTGCATCTGTCAGGATTCCTGTTCTGCTCAAAGACGAAATAACTTGGAAAAGCACATTTCTTTTCTTGGGATGGACATTTTCTGAACCTAAGTAGCTTTAGTGCTAATAAGCTCAAGAGGAAAAAACGTATTTGTTGATTCTTGTAAAAAGATCGAGCTAGCAGCTTTGAAGAGTGCTTTCCACATGCAGGCAGTACCTTTTTTTAAATACTGAAACTGTTGTGGTGGATATGAGTTTCACATTTGAACCCTGAGCTACATGATGAGCTAACCTAAACCACTGGATTCACAGAGCTGTTGCTGAAGCCAGTAAAAATATTTCATAATTACTTCTTGCTTCCTTTTTTGCCGATAAAAAAATGCCATCATGCTAAAGCTCAGAAACAAACTGCTTTCCAACACTTTGAGAACAAATGCTGACCTAACTACCAGCAGCACTTGGAACAGTAACCAATGGCAGGAAGTTTCTCACATGTAAGTTATCAGCTACAAGTTTCGGATACTCACCAGACTTCTGCTAACAGGAGACACTTGATTTTATTTTCTTTCTGTGATTTTGAGCACTCTCCTACCACAAACACTCAGAAGAATTTTTCAATGTATTTTAAGTGTATTCCATATAAAAACTCACATTCCATATGATACAAACTGACACATTTTTGCATTTCATTTTGTAGCCTATCTTGGTCAGCAGCAGATCTTTTTTTTTAAAAAGAGTTTAATATTTCTTTTTGGTTAACTTCCAGCCCTCAAACAATAGATTGGAATGCACAATCCTTCTCAATCCTGATACCTCCTCCATTTGGGACTGTTGTCTTTTTCTCTTTTGATTTCTGTAGACTGAAATGCAATGCTTTCATCTGTATCTACTGCTAAAAGCCATTTATCCCCAGCCACAGACCAGCCCCCATGTGTCTCATCAAGCACAGTTACATCTGGCTCTTAAAATCCCAACCAGACCATTTCTTGCCTAGCAGTAGCATACTGATGAAAGAAGCACTCTGCTCATGGCTTTGTTAATGACAAATATCCCACCCCATTATTTGGGGAGGATGGACTTCAACAGCACCTTGCTTTTTAAAAACTGACTGCATTAGTACAGTTTTTAAAATAATGTTTCATTGGGCTTTTTTTGTAATGAGAATAATCAAATTTAATTAAAAGGGTACACATAAGGTAAACCATTGCATTGTGTATTAATTCAGCTGGGTGGTGGTGGACTGGCTGTTGGGATTTTTCTTGAAGCTCCTCCTAAAGTCAATCAAGAATAGCTACATCCTCAACAAGATCCTAGCAATGCAGAGAAGGCATGAAAACCATCCAGTGCCCATCAGCCTTCTTAAAGCTGGATGAATTGATTGCAAGTAACTGGCATACGACATCACCACAGTCTAATTAAATATAATTAATCAACTCTGAACCAATTACTTCCAAAAGTCCCCACTGGGCCTTTTCAGGTGGCAGGAATGTCAGGAATTCCCGATTCTGGCATGCAGGAAGGAATTCCAGACTAGCTCCTACCATTCATATTGGCTTCTGTTCAAGAGCTTCCATCGGATCAATCCTGTGGCAGCATAAACTAAACTGAACAAAACAAGAAAGGAGTAGGCAAGCAGGAACCCAGCCCTAAATCACTCAGGATTTCAGAGCAGCAAATAGCATCTTGTGTCATGCTGCATGCCAACAAGCAGCCCTACCTGCAGGCCACGGGCACAGCATCCTTCCACAAGAAGCTCTCAGCAGTCAGCTGGCTGTGCTACTGGAACCAGCTGTATGTTCTATGCAGCTCCTACAGGTTGCTCTACAAAAAAATAGTTGCTTTAGCCCAACCTAGTGCTAATAAAAAAAAGTCAGATCTGTCCCCAGAGCGAATCGCCACAATTTATCTTTGCAAAAGCAGATGGGAAAAGCAGGATCTTGGATGTCTCTGTAGGACTTTACAGCCAAGCGCACACGGTCTGGCAGATCTTGAGCTTTCAAAACATGGCATTCAAATAATGGACAGCTGACATAACTAAGCAAAGCTCTGATCCCTTCATAAAACACGCCGCTGTCAATATTAGCTGGATTGGCTAAATGTATGTCACTACCTGAAAACATCAGGGCAGCCTCACTAGCAATCTGAAGAGCACAAAGGAGACCAGTGCACCACAACACGAACAGTATCAGAACAGGCTGAAAATCTTCCATACTACGGGGGATATTGCTAATCCAACAGCATTAGCATCAACACAGCTTCAAAATGAGTTCCTTAATTTTATTCTATTGTGAACATGAAGGTTGCTTAGATAACACCAACAATCTTTCTAACAATTAGCAAACACTGTGTACAGTGAGATTGTTAAAAAAAAAGATACATTACATGCATATGATCTCAAGCAAATCTGTCAAAGGAGTACCAATTACCTCCGTGACGGCTGGTCCTAACAAGCCAACAGATATAGTGAGCCCATTATAAAAGCAGTAGCCTGAAGTACCCTCCTTCATTCAGAGTCACGAGCCAGAAGAAGGCTCAATTTAGCCCTTTGAAACATTCCTCTCCACCCACAAAAGCTGCAACTTTCATCTTAGAAATTCTGCCTGTGGTACAACCAGCAAATTCCTCAGCTGGAAACAAAGGAGCATTGCTGTCATCCAGCAGCTGTAGGCTGAGGAACTTCCTGCCTCCAGCCAACAGAAGAACTCCCCAGCTAGTGCTGCAATCAGCATTTACCAACCTACTTCCCATTCTCTGTTCTGTGTCCAAGCTTGCCTCCAGCCAGAAGGAAAAGTAGGCAGCCTCCTGCAAATTTCCCTTTCTTATATTTATAACTGCACACAGCAAGCAAGAACTCAGGAAGAAAGAGTAACCAGACAAGGTCATAAACATAATAATCATAAGGTCCATCTGACCTCTTTTTACTTCAAATCTTTATTCTGATTTAATTCATGACTGTTTTTCCTATTTGTTATCAGCTATCATGATGAGCTTACAGCATGAAGACATTCTCTATCTCTGACACCACCCTCAAAAATCCCCAGTAACTCTTCTTCTTCCCTATCCCGTCAGATAAAAGTTTGTAAGATGTAGACCTTTCTCTGGAGATCCTGAGATCCTCCTGTTCAAAAACAAGTTGATAACATTCAACACGTGCATCCAGAAAACACTCACTTAGCAGAAGTGAATCTATCCCTGATGCTTAAAGCAATGAGAACACTGCAATGTACTATTTGTAGCTGGCTAGCATAGACCAGCAGAAGGACAGATCTTTCTTTGGCCCAGACAGACCACCACTTGCAGTAGGTATTTCATGTTACACTCCCTCAGCAGTCTCCTGGCTGCTCCTAACTGGTGTGAATAACACTACCTGGGTGACTATTCCAGTCGTTTTTCCTTGAGACTGCAAAATAGAAGGAAGCAAAAAGAAGTGCCCCTGTATATCACTGCAGAACACTGAACACACACCATCTCAAAAGTTAAGCCTAAGCTTGACTCAAATCTCTTCTTAAAATCTATTTGTGCTGATGCCTACTACAAACTGGGCAACAGATGATGGTTGGGAAAAGGCAAAGTAGCCAGAAATCTTGCAAGCCCTGTTTTGTACATTACATTACCCTGAGCAGTGCAAACACACGACCGTAGCTCTGGCAGGCACTGGAGATCCAGATTCAAGTAAACCCAGTGCTGCAGTCTGTGAAGTCCCCCTGGATAATCAGGAACATCACAAAGAATTTACAAGCTTCCTCAGTTATTCCAGGGCTCACGAAAAAGTGCCAAACCTTCAGCCACCAGGGTTTGTTTTCCAGTACATTTTTCCATGGAAATGGATATTTAAGTTCCTCAATTTTACATCCAATTACATTGTGCATATACAGGTGCTCCATTTTTAGAAATGGATTTTTTTCAAACAGCTCAGGGAAAAAACTTGGAGTTACATACACATGCCTATAGTAGGACTAAATACCGTAACTGCTTTCCATGCATATTTAAATGTTAATTTTGCTTGAAATATTTAGATGATTTCCTCACACCTATGAATAAATAATCCCATGCTTACGTGTGCATTATTTGTATGCACAGAAAAAAAATATAGCTATAAATCTTAAAACTTTATTTGCATCATCCAGCAGGTTACAACCAGCCAGCAGAGAGGAGGGAAAGGACATGAAATCTAATAGATCTTCCTTCTGAGAGATGACAATGTTTTCTTTTAAATCCAGGTAATAGATGGCGTGATGCCCACATGCTCTGCTTTACAGGCTGCTACTAACTGAAATTTTGCTTTCTCAGAGGAGTTTGTCAAGATCTGTAAGAAAATTGCTTACACTGACACTTTGAAGATATTCAGAAGAACTATGAGAAGCTTCTTATAGCAGTCCCTCAATGTCAACCCCAGCAAAAGTAATTGCAAGGGCAGTGCAACGTATAACAGCAGTGAGATCACACAGTTGCTAAGCGCAAATGAGCAAAAGAGGCAAGGAAAGCCTCTCATGCTGTTCATACAGACCAAAATAATCACGTCTGTTTAAGAAACCATTAGGCATTGTATATAACAATGCTGCTTTTGCCCAAAGCCAGCCTGAAGATGAGAAGTCCAGTTTTCAAGGCCATGCAAGATGAAACACTGAGGAAGAAATAGACTGGATACAGACTTGCTCATTCAAACAAAATCTGCAAATGCTGCTTCTCCTACTAAAGGAGGCATCAAAGAACAACTTATAAATTCTCTCCATCTTGTCACAGATGTCTTGTCTCACAAAAAGGTGTGTAAGTTCTCTTGCCCTTTCCTTTGCTTTCTCCATCATCTCTGAAGTTCACGCTGAGCAGTGTTTCATCTTGCGTGGCCAACCCTCACACCAACAGTCATTTCTGTAACATCACGTGGTGCTTCATGTGTCGTGGGGTGCAGTTACAGTTTCTTCTGCCTTTGAGACTGCAGCCTGGTCTGTGACATCTGTTAAAAAATGCTACTTGTGTCTAATGGAGAGCAGCTTAAAAAGACTATAATTAAGGATACGCCACGACTGTGTTCAGTCCAGGAAGCCAGGTCATTTCAGGTTCCCATAAATAGAAAGTGACAATGCAGTTGAAAAAAAGACTCAGATTTTTTTGTTGCACAATTTTTCCCCTCCTGTTCTTGATTTAATGCCAATGTAACCAAAAGATTGACCTACAAGGGCTCAGATTTCCTTCCTGTTTCTTCACTCCCATCTCCAAGTTTCAAATTCGTAAATTTGTGTTATCTGCAAACCCTGCTATAGTTCTCTTAAACACAGTTATACACACTGTTGAATGAATCAGCAGTAAAAGAATGAGCTAACTCCCACAAAACACCATCAAAGGTTATATCAACATAGTGATGGCTTTTTAGAGTGGTTTCCTTAGAAAACAAAGCTAATGTAAGTACATTAGTTAGTGTCTTCTTCTTAGCCTGTTTTTCCAATTCAGCAGTAATTTTGAACCATGGGCCAATTTCAACCCTATTGAATCATAGAATCACAGAATGGCCTGGGTTGCAAAGGCCCACAGTGCTCATCCAGTTCCAACCCCCTGCTGTGTGCAGGTCACCAACCAGCAGCCCAGGCTGCCCAGAGCCACATCCAGCCTGGCCTTGAATGCCTGCAGGGATGGGGCATCCACAGCCTCCTTGGGCAACCTGTAACAGTGCCTCACCACCCTGTGTGTGAAAAACTTCCTCCTCATATCCAACCTAAACCTCCCCTGTCTCAGTTTAAAGCCATTCCCCCTTGTTCTATCACTGTCCACCCTCACAAACAGCCGTTCCCCCTCCTGTTTCTATGCTCCTTCAAGTACTGGAAGGCCACAATGAGGTCTCCCCAGAGCCTTCTCTTCTCCAAGCTAAACAAGCCCAGTTCCCTCAACCTTTGAATGAAAGGATGGAAATCTCAATGCCATTAAGGATAGCTGGAGTGCAAATCAGAGGTGCTCAAAACGCTGCCCTGCTGTAAGCATCAGACTCCAGCAAAAGGTGCCAAGCTGAAGTTTCCTTAATTACCACTATCATCAGTTCTAACTCCATTTGTTTCAGAAAAACTAAGTTTGACCATATCTTGAACAGGACCAGAAGCACTCAGTCGTTTGGTTTCATGAAGGACCCATCACAAAGAGTTGAGAGGCAGCAACTCACAGCTGCTAAAGTCTCTGGACTAAACGCCACACTTATTTCACTTGCTTGCTACAGACAAGAACAGGCAATTAACAGGAATGTCATCAGTCTGGAAGATTTTATTTGGCAACATACTTCGTTTACCTCAAGCTCCACAACATCTTGAACCACAGCATTTGCCATGAATATGATACTAATCCTCAAGGGTGGACTCACTGTGACACACACTCATACAGCCATGTCCTGAAGTCAGATTCATCTAGTAGGCAAGCACAGTCACAGTAAGGCTTTTGAGTCCCTGAACAAAATGAAGACAAGCAGCCATCTACACTGGTACAAGAAAATCCCATAGCATGCTCTGCTCAGAAGGGCTACTCTACCCTGACACCACAGAGACTCTTGCCAAAACAGGGCTCCCTCTTTGAACTTTCTACCTTCAGTGTCATCTCTCTCCCTCCCCTGCGATAGCACTCAGCTCACTAGCAGTAAAAGAGCCATCTTACTGATTTCTCAGCATGGCAATAGTGCTGCCTTTCGACCTCTTTCTGAAGAGCAGGAGTGTATTAATTTCTAATGGCAAGCCCTCACTGCATATTAATAAGTCAGCAAATGAATAGCACATACTTTATTATTCGTGCCGCAGCTCGCACAACAAGCCAAGGTGACAGACAAGCACTGGAAAAAAAAACTAAACTCTATCAAAAAGCTTACATATGCTCCGAGTTACTGAAAAACACGTTCCATCCAGGCAGCTATTTTAGGCTTCCGTAAACCGACAGGTGTCTACACTGTGCTTACATTATAGCCCTTAATCTATGAAATTGGATTTGCAGCCAGCGCTTCGTGAGGAACGAATGTGCCTAACAGCCACAAAGACCTATATTCCATATTCTCTGTACATTTAGCTGGCATCAATTTGTAGGACACAGACACAACAGAAATGCCCACATGCTCCTTCTAAATTTCCTCCAAGTTTTAATGGCCACAAAGTAGAAGGAGGGTTGGTTTTATTGCTTAATTATTGTTCTGTGTGTCCTTGTACTTAAGCAAAGCTTTAGCAATATGTTATTTTTCCTTGGAAAGCTGAGCTGCAACCAGCATATTTAAATAGCAAACAAACTGCTGCTAGCTCAAAGAGAATCTAACAGCTAATGATTCAAGCATGGGTTAAATAAAAGCATTATCAATAGTTCCCCTATTCAGTATGTCTGTTTTGACTGTAAAAACAAAAACTCACCAGCTGTACAGAAAGGATTTTTCCTGCAGTCTCCAAACAGAGCAGATTATTGCACCACAAATGTTGGCAAGTCTTTGTCTGACAGACAGAACTCCTTACTTGGTCAAATCTCTTCATCGAGGACCTGTTAACAGAAAACATTTGCAAGGTTTTACTTATTCCAGATAATATATATGGATTAAACCACTGTAAATTATTGCTAAGTTCAAACTGTCTGGAGAATTCAACCCTGAACATTGTGTTATTTCTTCAGGATGATCCCTCAAACTATCTCTGGAATTAAAATTAGCTGCTTCACTATCAGTTTCCTACTGAATCCAAGTTACCAAGTACTCTTTAGCATGTGAACTTCCACACGTCCTCCTACAGACCATAAAACACAACCAGCAAAACAGCGACTTTTCAGCAGTGTGATGTTTTTTCACAGGATCACAGAACTGCCCTGGTTGGAAGGGACCTCAAGGATGATGAATCTCCAATCCTCCACCACAGCAGGGCCACCAACCTCCACATTTCATAGCAGCCCAGGCTGCCCAGGGCCCCATCCAACGTGGCCTTGAACACCTCCAGGGATGGACGGGGCATCACAGCCTCTCTGGGCAGTGTCATATTGTTATCTCCCTTTTGAAATAATGAAGCTGACTTGTGGAATAGGGAATTTCAGCAAACTCCCAGCCTTGGTACCACCTAGATCAGACTGCCTGGCCATTGATGCTCTAGGAAGATTCTTTCCCTCTTATTGACCGTTACGAATTTCTACATCGCTGTATGACATAAACATCAAACAACAAATTTTATAACAAACACTTAGCATAACTTCTTAGTGGAAGATACAACTCCTGCCTGACCTTGTTATCCCTGAACTAGAATGAAAGTTGGATTTAGCAAGCAGAAGGAAAAAAAAAAAAAAATAGAAGGAAAGAAATTTATGCTTTATTCCAGCAAAAGCATTAATCCTTTCTGCCCTTTTAGGAACTAGTTACTTATTTCCCTTAAGAAATTCAGCAGTAAGTAGAGAGATTGCATAATTCTAAGTAAAAGAATACTTTGTTTTTATTAGGATATAGGAGTTACCATAAAAACAAATCTCTAAAATAGATCAGTTTTTATTCCCCAAATAAGGAACGGAAGGGATGCACCCTTCACCAGACTTCCTTGAAAACTCAAAAAGGTAAAATATATATATCTGTCCAGCACACTCAGATGTTTTTGTTAAAATTCTAAAGGAAAACAAACATTAAATGATAAAGTGATCTGTTAAAGAAGTCTTCTGCTTCTGTGAACCCTTCCAGAAACACGAGGCAGTGTTCTGAAGTGCAGGAAGCACTCAGCGTGGTGTCAGAGGTCAGCCTCAGAAGAGGAGCTATTCACTGAAGAAGATGGTGATGTCAGCTCTAAACATGAGATGGAAAGGATCCAGGAAACTCGTTAGTTCTGCAACCATTCAGGAACAAATATTTAACTGGGAATTCAGCACAGAGACCAACGTGGAACAGGGAAGGGATTTCCGTAGAGATGCAAAGTAGGAATTAAATTAGAAATGCAGGTCAGAGCCCACAAGCAATAGGTCCTGTTCTGCTCATTCTTCCAGCTGCTGCACCAAGATGAAGCATCAGCAGCAGTTGGGCACCTGCATTCTGCATCCACTCTACCGAGTACTGAGGACGAAGCATCCTGGCTCCTTTGCACGGTAGCTGGGCTCTGAAAATGAAAACCTACATCCTGAAGGGAAAGCATAACTTCAGTGAAATTACTTCATGTTTGAACCCATCGTAGCCTGATTGCATTACCACAGTATAGGTCTGAAAGAATTGGTATTCTATTCTACTGGCATTTTTTACATACAACACAAACAAGGCTGACCCCCCGAGCAGCTGATTGCTGATGCACTGAGCTCAGAGCAGCTCAACTCAAGCATCTTTCAGCAGATGAGCCTCAAAATTTGAGCTCATTTCTCTCAAGCACTGTTTTCATAGCTGTCATTATTTTTTTTTCCTGGAATATCAACAACCATAACCTACTTTAAAAACTGCCACCCAGTATCAACACAGCTTTCTTGCTTTGTACTCCCAATGTCACATTCAGAGGCAAAATCAGCTCTTTGCTCAAAATGAATAATTCTCTTCCAGAAAAAAATCACACTGGGGCTTTTCCTCCATGGGAAAACACAAGTTTTTGATACCCCAGATGATATGTTCAGATAATTCCCAGGTTCCAGTACTGTTCTCCATGTGGGGTTATTTTCTCAAATGCATTTTGTAAATGCTATGCATCAGCATGAGTGGAAAATCATTCCCCTTGACGTGGTGTACATGCACAAGCACATAGGTGCACATGCACACACATTAATGTACATGGAACCACGTGCTATTTACACAAGCTAAGCGTAACCAGCCTGTGATGAGTACCTAAGGATACACAAGGAAATGCTGTATTTTGGAATGACAAAGAAGCATTCTTCTTCCTCCCTCTGAATTAGCTGAGCCTTAACACAGGCCTTCTGTCTTAAGAAAAAACAGTTATGTTTGTGGATGGCTCCCTTTTGAAAGTTTGTTATCTACATGTAACAACCAGAAACCTTCCCAGAGTTACCAAGAAGTGAATTCATCCAGGACTGAAGAAGACTGGTCCAGAATGTTCCAACCTCACTTTTGATAAAAGGACCTGGTAACAAGTTCTATTACACTCAAGAGAAAACGGAATATAAAACTCATGTCTTAGCAATTTAAGTGAAAGTGTTGCCCTTCTGCATGGCTGAAAGCTTCACACTGCTGAGAATAAACTTGCAGACAGCAATGACAGCTGTGGGAATGATGCCACATATGAAAAAATGTTTAAACTTCCCTCACAGATGACAACAGGAGCAGTCACCCAGCAAAGCAGCACTCTGCTCAGGTACAGGTCAGCTGAGACAAGGAGAAACTTTCTGGAGTGAGGCTTTAATCGAGAGGAAATTGAAAGCCAAAGTCAGTTTTTGAGGGTAATCCTTTAAAGTAAGGAAGAACGCTTAAAAACAAAGATTAAAATTAAGAAACGATTAAATTCCACATTAAGCTAATCCATGTAATCCATAAGCAGAGATATGCCAGAGTAAAACTGAAAGCTTCAAAGTGATCTCTAGAAGTTAGGGAAAAATGCAGAAGAAAGGAAAGAAACATGCATTAGGCACCTCCTTCCTGCATCGGTGACAAAAAGCAAATACCTACACCGAGCCATTTGCTTAAAGGTTAGCATATAGCATGCATCACCTTTAAATTAATTCACCCAAAACTACGTAACAGACACTGCACTGCACCATTCTCTGAGATTCCTGCTAATCATCGAATCTGGAAAGTGTATGTTTTTAACAAGATTAGAGGAAGATATAGGGAAGAAGCCGTGATGTGGAATTCCTGCTGTGCACATGGCTACTCACACTGAAGTGCTGAAGTCTCAAGCAGGTGCAAATTCAGGAAGCACACCCAGAAAGCACACCTGGCAGCTGCAGCAGAGCTGTTTCTTTCTTTCTCTGTAGCTCCTGTCCCTACAGAGCCACCGAGAGGAGTGTGAAATGCCAGACTGCTGCCTGCAAAAGGGTGGCATGGTCCAGCACGTGGGCAGCCCATGGCACTCAGTGCCCATCCTGTGTGCCTGACTCCTCCGTGCTGCCCTCAGAAAGGCTCCTGCTGGATCCCACCCTACCCCAAAACCAACACACTCAGTACATGCGGCTCTTTGAGGCCAGATGGCTGCACCAGAGGCTAATTCACAACATGAGGATAAAGACTGTGGGCTTTGTAGGGCAGCACTGTGCACACATCGGACACAGCTCCATATGCACGTGTTTACTTTTTGCTGCAAAGATGCCATGATGTCAGCTACCCCAACTGCTCCTGCGGCTCCTCTGGGCAGGGAACGGTGGGTGCAGGAATGGTTGGAATGCATTTGCTGTAGTGCACGTTTCTGCTCTGCAATCACTTGGAGTTTCCTGTCAGACTGCAGGGACTTCTTTTAACAGCCAGTGCATGTAGGTCTCCATATCTTATCCATTATCTACACTATACCTAGGTGCGGACCTGCACAACAAAGACCCCGGGGCCCATGGAGCAGCACCGCAGGGCTTCTGCAGGGCTCAGAGTTGGGCCAGAGAGGGCCCAGGGCTTGCACTGCTTCCCAGGGACTGTGCCGTGTTCCCAGGGAAGGACTGTTGCTCCTCAAAAGGAAGGAACCTGGTTTGCATCTTTTCTTTTTTGAAATACTCCACTCTACTACAGTTAATGCTTTAAAAACCAGTTTCTTACTCCAAGCATTACAGGTGGTTCATACGTGCCATTGTTATCAGTTGGTTGACATCCGAAATCCACTGCTGCTCTGCAAGGCTCCAAGTTTGTATTGTTAGATATATTCCTTAAATGTCATCTACAGAGGTTACTGCCTTTCAATATCTAAAAGCAACTGCAGCTGTATCTACCTAAAAAAGGAAAATGAGTTCCATTTATATTGTATTCACAATGCTAAAACCAAAAGCATCTATGGATTCCAAATTATTGAAGTATGCAGCTATTTTTGCTTCCGCTATAATTGTGATGAAAATAACCACCAAAAAATAGTAACGTATTTCATAACCAGCAGCAGAGTGCTAAAAGCCCATCCCAGTTCTTGTTGATGTTTCCTCTGGATTTTTCAAAGCATGACGATATGAATCTGCAGATTATGATTCTGGAGTGTTTGTGGCATACATGAAAAGTCACAAGACTTGCAAAGCACTGCTCTCAAATATCCACAGCCCAGATCGCTCTGTTCTGATAAGAAATCAAAGGGAAGCCAGGGTGAGGCTCAGCACATCACTGTCCTTGCTAGAAACTTCCCACGAGGGCATTTTCACTTGATCACAGGACAGAACGTTACGTTATTCTGGCCATTTCCAACCCGGCTTCTTCCTACAGCACAGTCCCGAGTGTAGGGTATCATTTTGGTATGAACTGACAAAGAAAGGAAGGTCATCCATTCTCAACACTGCCATCCTTCAGTATTTCGCATGGGCTCCCCGTGCAGTGCCACGCCGTTCCTGCTAGCTTTAACCTCTCTGCTGTTTACAACCTTGGAATGTTTGCAAGTAGAAGGCAAAGCTGCACAAATTGTAAAGGGAAAAGTCAGCCACAGAAAGGTGTTAAATAATGGCACTCTGAGCTACAACAGCGACACAAAACACTTTCACAAGTACATTTTTGAATGCAATAATATAGAGTGTTAGTTAAACAAAGATGTTGGCACCGAAGAGACTGTAAAATTATTCAGAATGAGTGTTCATAAGGGCTAATGTATGGAGAGCACTAAGTTGTAAGTTTAATTTAAAAGTTAATTTCAGTTGCTTTAAACTGCAAGCGAATAGGAAACGTTCTGTGCCCAGATCAGCGCGCTGCCCAGACACCCACTGTGCCTCCCGTGGCACCAGGCCTGGGGCTGATGGCCTTTCACACCTTGCAGTGAAACATGAATTTATTAGGAAAGAACTAATATCCCACCACTGCAAAATGCAACAGGCCACTGCTCAACTGGCCAGGGATGTGTATTTGTTCCTCATAGCGATCACATTTCTTAAATCACATCATCAAAGCAGCTACTCTAATATTTTGTGAGTGTCATTACGAGTTATTTTGCAAAAATTCAAAAGAAAGATGGCAGAGATTTGAATATTTATTTTGCAGAATTCATCGGTTTTTTTTGCAGTGGAACTTTCCTTAATGGTCAATATCTCCACTTCCAAAACAACCAGACAACCTTTCTGCTGTTATTTTGGCAGTATCCCTGTTCCTGTTCTGCTCACTGGGAAAGAAAATCTCCTCTTCTGCTTCCAGGGATTTCTACTCCACTCACATGCATTAAAGGAGCATCACTGTTGCTCAACAGAAATGAAAAGAACCAGACATCACTGGTAGGACACCACACATCCATCAGCTAACAAGATCACCGCCAGCAGCAGCACAACTTCTATTCTATGATTTTTTAATGATTTCAGGTGGGATAATATCAATGTTACTGTGAAGGCAGTGTGGAACTGGGTCTGGCAGGTGGGATCTCACCACATCTGTGCAGCTCCTGTCTGCCCATCTGACACAGCTGAGAGCCTGCCCACAGTTCCACTTCCCCAAAACAGCCAGAAACACCTAGAAAAACCCAGTTAGGGTTGTTTGGCGAGAGCATCGCTGTGGAAAATGAAGTGTTAGGATTAAACTGCAAAACATACATGATCTACTAATGCTTTACAACAAACACGTGGCAGAGGAAAAGTGGAGTGATCTCTTGAAGACAAAACTCTCCCTGCTGGGCAGATAAAGGTTGCAGCTAATTCACAGTAAAGCCAAAGTAACTCTGAGGACTGCAGTGCCTCTACCTGAGATCTGTGTCAGTACTCATCTCATTTTCCTTAATAGCATCTCATGGATTTTTTTAAAAGTTGGTCCAAAATCAGATAGGTTTCTTTCTTAGGTTCTATATTGACCTAGTTTTCTTTACTGTTTGAATTTTAGGGTTAAATTCAGAAGACTTATTACGTCATTACGTTTGCCATTACTTCTATGTGAACAGAGACTATTCATAGCCTGATGGAAAGAAATTAAAAATCCTCTTGTTTAATAAAATATATATGCAAACATCTTTAAAACCATCTGCCCATTAGATGTTTGTATTTTCAATTTATTTCAATGCAGCTGATGACAGACAGGCTGCCCTTAGTATGCACGTTTCCAAACTTTTCATCTTCCTAAGTCACACAGCAGTAACTGCAAAGCTTTAATGCTTACAGCGTTCCTTTCTGCTGTGTCAGCACTCAGCTGGTTAAACTTTGACCCCTGGGGTTTCTCACCACCCTTAGAACAAACACTGCTTGCAGAACAGCCAGCTTCTTGCATCCACACGTGAGCAAACACTGTCACTGAGCCAATACATGGAGAGCTATCAAACAGCTTAGATCCTCACACTGCAGTCAGAAAGCCATTTTCTGTACACTAAGAAGAAACTAGCACTGCACATGCAGGTGTTTCCCATTATGTGGTAATATATTTTTGCTGCTCCCACGGGTGCACAGGATCCCCATCCTCCAGCACCGAATGTCACCTCGTGGCTGTCACACCATAAGGTCATGAACAGAACATTTCGCAGGGAAAAGATCTGATTTTGACACCCATGTGTTTTTCTCATGCCACTCCACATCCAGTAGAGTGCTGCCAGTGGATTTTAAGCACCACGCAGTGCCCAGCTCCCACATGCACGCATAACCTTGCCCCTGGTCTAGGAAACAAACACAACTAAAAAGTTAGGGAAAGTTCCCAGAAGAAGAGTGAAATGTAAGACCCTGCAATAGGCATTTGCATCACCAGAAAAAAATTGTGTAGGGATCTGTAAGCATCCAGCAAAGTACAGATTGGTACAGAGCAGAGGAAGCAGAACATCAGCAGCTGTGCTGTGACAGAGGTGGGGAAGTCAGAATAGTTGTGACAGCCACAGCCTTCCACAGATGTGCAACCAACACGTTTACCAGTCTGCACTGAAATCAGACGTGGCTCTATGAGATGCATGCATATTCCTATGAGGCAGTATTGAGGAGATGTGTGGGTGCCACTGGTCACTGCAGGTGGCTACTGCACAAGAACTGTTCTCCTCGCTCCAGAGCACACAGTCACACAGGGCTGCTCCACGACTCAGGAAAGCAGTCACACACAGTTCTAGGCACGTGAACAGAGAATGTGCTCAGCATAGCCCCGCTCAGCTGTCCTCACCAGGACAATGAATTTTTCAAACATCCCTTACCCCATTTGCCAGGTTTGGCTCAGCTTTCGTAAGCAAACACAACTACAGCACTTCATGACAAATTAGCTAATAGACAGATCCCTGAATAGAAAACAAGAACACCTACGGATGTATATAGCATATGCAACTTGCTGTAAGAAGAAGATGCATTACCACCCTGCACAATAATTAAAATATGACTGGGAAGCAGATAAGTGCTATAAATACTTCCATTTTTATATTTATGTTTTTGCTTTCTGTAATTCAGAAGGTGGTAGAACCTAAACAAGTGTGGTACAACTTGGAAAGCTGATGCACGTATAGAGTGATGGAATTTTATTGCCAAACCATGGAGACATGTATCGCATATCACACAAACCTGGGCAGATATTGGCACAGACCTACTCTTAGCTGCTAGCCCAGAAATGGTACCATAAATTAGAACCAAAAGCCAAACAGACTGCTAAAAACGCAGCTTCCTGAAGCATTACAAACCCATCTGAGTGATGTGGCATCCACACACTGACCTGTTCTATAAAGATCACAGCCATGAGAGTTGCTGTGTTACAGTAACATAGAATCATTTAGGTTGGCAAAGCACCCTAAGATGATTGAGTCTATGCTACCATACCCACTACTAAGCCATGTCCCATGCCAACAGCAAAAGACACACACTTCTGTGTGCAATACTTTAAGAGTATGCATGTGATGCAGGTACACTACCAGAAACTCCAACATAGGCATTCATTTTTGTCTTGCATCTCCTCTAGGATGGTTAAGGTGCTTTATGTACCCACACTTGCTGGCACAATACATCTGCTAAAGTCTTATTACTTCACTTTTGTATTATTTAATAAGGTTTCTTACACAGTTATAAGGCTTAGCTAGAGCAGGCTCCATACAGAACATAAGATTGGTTTACAAACTATCATTTTTGCTATGTATTCAATAAGCAAAGAGAAATAATACAAACCTGGTATCTGTAGGACTATATCTTACAAAATTGGTTTTAGGGATCGTATTTATCAATGCATCCCCCTTACAGCTGCACTACACCAGCCTAGCATGAAAGCACTAAAGGATCTTTCCTTCCATAAATCCAATTAGTATTAATTGAAGCTACATCCACATTTTGAAAGAGAAATGCACGCTAAGAAGTGGCTTATCATAGTAGGTTAATTCACCTATACCAACTATTAAATATAAGAGCGGTGAGAAACAGAAGTCAGTCAGCTCCACACTGAGATCACTGCTGAGGCAGAGCTGCTGCTGAGCTGCATGCACACTCAGAGCTTCATAAGCAGTGCCATCAGTTGTTGTTCCTGCCCCTGGAATGATCTCTATACAAACTCACCTCAGCAATCGTCAGATTTTCTCGTCTTTAATCAGCAAATATTGCTGAAAATTCTGATTTGGGGGAAGTACACATTAAATACACCTCCTTACTATGTATAGATATACTTCACATTTCAAAGTAAACGATACAGCAACATACACGAATCTCTTGATGTATTTCCTACCCTGTTTGCTATAAATTACTTACTCTGGAACTTTATTCATGAGAAACAGAAGGGAAAAGAAAATGAATCTGATCTATTTTAAGAAATGTAAAGTATCTAACAACTCAGGAGCAGCTCCTTGCCCTCGAAGAAGAATGTACTTCATTCTATTGAAATACACACCAATACAAATTGAAACAGTCACCTGTGCTTTGCGGCTGTGTCTGTAGGGAACAGCATTCACTTTTTGGTGAGTTATCTGAAAATGAGTATTAATGCAGACAAACGTCCAGCCCAGCTATTACAGCATTAATTACTGTTATTTAACACACGTGGGGCACAATGGGAAAGAAAAGCCAACAAAAAAGCCTATGTTGATATTCCTTTGTGAAACTGAATCCAAAGACATTAAGCAATGCTGAAAATAAAGGAAGATCACAGCTGACAGCAGGTCCCAATGGCAGTTAACAGGGATGAGCTTCTTGTTGGGTGCTGCATCCATGTGAGACACGGAACAAAATGACATCATGGTATTGGCATGGAAATCAAACCATTCTGAAAAAGCAGATATTTATATTATGTATATATATGCACATATGTATACGTAGTTATGTAGTAAAGGTGAATCAAGGTGTTACAAAGACTTGGAGAACAGAAGAACACAGAGAAAAGTTTGCACAAACTGCAGAGTAAGAACAGAAAAATCCAGCAAGAAAACCTTGAGCAATCAATTCAAACCACAACCTATTCAGGAATAACTTCTGGGCAGAAGGGGTGAGTTTGGCAAATCCTAATGCTTTCTGAATTCCTTGTTCACCTATCACACATGTAATCTAAGTAGCTGGATTTTCACACCTATTTTGCACCCCACATCCAAAGGTCGTGTGATAACAATGCAGCCCTTTGTGGTACCACAAACAGCAGAGATAGCATCACAGTGTTGCTCTTCCTCGTGAGAAAGAGCAAAACTTCCACTGTAATCTTACTGCCTTGAATACTTGAGCACAGAATACTTGCAACAGCTGTTAGTGCAGTGGAAGAGAGAGGAATTACTCTGTCTCCAGCAGCAGAGATACTGTTTAAGTATAGGGAGAGGAAAAATAAGAAGGAAATAAGATGGAGATGAGAAAACATAGAAAATGTAGGGTATGTTTCAAACTCAGAACACACTTTATAGCAGAACTGAATTAAAAATTCTTGAAGTTTTATGATGGGAATGCTGACAGACCCCTGAAATACAGCAACGTTTGTAAGCATTACTGTAATAAAGTGGGATTTAAGTTGGTTTTTTTGCTACTTTGATTTCTGCACAGGTCACGTGTGAATAAAACTCCCTATCAGTAAACCTCATCATCTTTGCCAGAAAGGCACTTCTTTTTACCTAACCTGCACAGTTTTTAACAACAAGTTATTGTTTCCATCACATCTTTCCTCGTGTATCGTTATTGATGGAAGTGCCCCAAGAGGTAAAAGCTGAAAGAAGGTCTCCACTGCCAGCTGAATTCCCTGCTGACAGCGCTGGGGCTGTGACACAGCAGCATGGGAAACGCTCTTGGCTCCTTCCCAAGCTTCTTTTCTCTTTGATTATATCCCCATGGGGTGCTTAGGAAGCTTAAATACTATGCAGGATTTTAAAGCAAAAGAAGGGAGAGCAACAGACTCAACAAGAAAACTACTATCACTATTGGGTTTGTGAGAAAAGAAAACAGACTTTAGGTCAAAAGTATTTTTCAATCTATTTTGATTTGCCAGTTCTGGAAATATCAGGCTAACTTTAGTTGGAGCAAAAAGACATTGAGAAACAGCTTCTGTGCTCATATTAAGTGAAATACAGAAAAAGCACTGTGTGGTAAATTTAGAAATATTCCCTGGTCAGAATCTCACCCCAGGGTTAAGCCATTGGTACTGCTTCCTTTCCTTTATACAAATAATTGTTAGTAAATAGCTACATGACAAAGTTATTAGAAGTTTATTTTAATCATGTGAAGAATTGAAAGCACTGTGTACAGTTAAGGCTGACAAGTGTTCTCAGCAGTAAAATTCAGCAGTGTTGAACGCGTACGCAGGCATGAGGGCCTTCACTTCCATTTGGAATGAGAGAGAATGGCCTCAAGTTACACCAGGGAAGGCTCAGGGTGGGTGTTAGGAACAATTTCTTCTCCAAAATAGAGTCCAAGCACTGGCACAGCTGTACAGAGTGGGGGTCACCATCCCTGGGGCCGTCCCAGAGCCGTGGGGATGGAAGCTCACTGGGAGCTCACTGAGGGCTCCATGGACTGGCACAGATTTTAACACGATACCAGCTTAGTAAAGAATTAACACTGTTTGGTTATTAGTGGTGATGAACCAAACGACACTGCGTTTTTTTTTATAATGAAAAGGACGCAGGATGGAAGAAATAACCTCTCATGTCCTCTACACAGAGGATGCGCTCTACCTTCAAAACATTCATTTTGCCACCCTACAGTGTGGATATCCAGCTGAATTATATGGCCAAAGCAGTGAGAAATATCTGAGCTTTTACACTAGAAACTACAAATTGCTTTATAAATTACAGCAAGGAAACGTGCAGAATGTTTCCTCTTATCATTCTACACATGCCACTTGCACAATACATTTCCAAGAAGAGCAGTGTTACAGTTACACGAAAGAAGGATTCACAAGGGCAAAAATAAGAGTATTTGGTGAGAAAAAGATATGTTCATGTACAATCACTGCATATAAAATAATTAAAAATTGGAAGATACATCTTACAGGGGCTCTGGGCAGCCTGGTCTAGTATTAAATGTGGAGGTTGGTGGCCCTGCATGTGGCAGGGGGGTTGGAGATTCATTATCCTTGAAGTCCCTTCCAACCCTGGCCATTCTGTGATTCTGTGAAACAACCTGAACCAAAAAGCATTTGCCTGTACTTAACTGGAACATGAGTTATTCCAGTTGGAGCAATGGGATAAAATATCATTTTACTAGTTATCTTCTGCCTTAGAGCTTAATCTGAGCCACATGCAGACGCACAAAACCTTTGTTTTGTAAAGTGTAGGACTTACCCTACAAAAAGAAAAGTGAGAGGAAATCACAAGTCTCTCACATTGGTAAATCCTGATGGAGTTGCAGATTTTGCACAGTATGCATCCTTTTGCTCTATCCAAAACCAGTAATTCCATAGCTCCACACTGCTGTTTTACTCACTGTAAACATTGCTTGGTTTTGATCCACTTCCTTTGTAAAACTAAGCTGCTTTTTCACGTGGCTCAGGGGAATTCTGTTAACCATATTGATGCTGCTCCATTACTTGTAAAAGTGTTACTGCCCTACCCCTCCCTGTTTGCCCTCTCTCACAGAGAGGGAAAAGCTGGCAGCACTGGAAGCTCACTGAGGACTACTGGCTCCATGGACAGGTCATCACATCATTTTTTATTATCTAAGCCAGCACTTGTGGTTTTCCCTTCTTTGGTACTTCGTGGTCCCATGTTCCTTCTCCAGGATTTACCCAGAATCTACAATGGCCAGGAAAAGGCAAGAGGTGTGAATCAGCTTCTAAATTAATTAGATGGATGGTATGCTTTATGGTTAGCTCAATGGCCTAAGTGCCAGGAGCTTCACTGAGAATTAAGAAACCAGAAGCTCACTGGATCTCATTCAGGGTCTCCTCAAGTAAGTGCTAGAAATCATAACAGCCTAAAAATCTCATATTCCAAATTCTACTCCAATGTGGATACGGCTCTGCTATCCTAGCCTTATCCCTTCATTACACACTAAAGATTAGATATATCCTGTTTTTCAGCATGCATATCTAAGTTTCATTCTAGTTCTAAATTTCATCTGCACGTACCTTCTAATTCATCTCAAAATAAAAATAATTTCCTACTTTATTTATATTCCTTTCTCAACGTTATTAGTAGCACAGAATATCTACTGAAGGGGTAGTTACAAAAAGCCCTTTCCTCTCTTCTGTCTGTTCTGTCACAGAACTATCTGCCTGTACAGAAGTCAACATGAACAAAAGGAAGGCCTTTTCTTCATCTGTGCTCACCCTAACAACAAAACTTTCTCCTTCTTGCCATCACAATTCTGACAACCTGTAGGAAACAGACAGCGATTGCTGGGAGCTCGAGAAATGAACTTCATTGCTAACAGCAGAGCTGGCGCTTCCCAGTTCCAATCAAGTCTCAGCCTGGAAAAAAACAGGGAGCAACAAAAATGAATGCTAAGAACACTTAGGTTTCTGCTGATAGACACAGAAGCGTGTTGAGGAGTTCTGGAAATGCCAAACCAGCTGCCCTGGGAAGAGGGATATCCAAGCTGCTTCATGGCCTTAGAAAATTCATCCAGAATACTGAGTCCCTAAATGCCTTTCAAAATTCAGTCCACAACACTGCTCCTACTTCTGAGAAAGATTTCTAATTCTGCTTAGCCAGCTGGAACAGGAGAAAACAGGTATCTGCAAACAGATGACTTCTTAAAAGCAGATGTTTCATAATGTCTATATTTATCTGCAGCTCCCAATAAAAAAAGAGGAAATTAATATTTTTACCAGTGCTATGTATAGATTCCAGTATTTTTTTCTCATTTTATACTTCTTCGAGATACAAACAAGCAATATGTATTCATTTCACTTCCTATACACTGATGGCTTGCACATATACCAATATATGCCATATACACTCGTTCAATTTATGTAAACAGAAAATTAAGGGGGATCTCTGAGATTGTTACAGCCACCTATGCCCATCTAGTTCCATTTCCCCTCGTAATACTGCACAGCTTAATCATTTTCTAACCTCTTCCAACCATAACAACCTGTGACTCTGTAACACCTGGCCCATTTGCTGTACACAAGACCAAATTGCAGCAACGCCAATGAACACCCATCTACTCACACACCACCTCTGCCACAAAGAGCCCAGCACCGTTTACTTCCAATAGCTCCTATCCTTTGCACTTTCCTGTTTTCTGAAAGACCAAAGAACAACTTCACCCAGTCAGTGACACGCAGTAATATCCATCATGTGCTGTGAGTGAAATTCAGCTGTTCCATCACAAGTACGCTGTAAGGTACCTATAAATGTTTCTGGATTGGTGCTGCAATGGGGCTTTTACTGAGTCGACTAGCGATAGCTGTGAATGCTACTAAAAATCACCAAGTCAGCACTAACACTTCAATCACAAGATATATTTTAACCTTCGACTGATAACCACGTTATAAAACCAGCAGTTTGTTATGTTTGCTGCTTTTCTTGTGAAACTCGTGTAACAGAGCCAGAAACAAGCAAACAGTTGAAGCCTTTTCCTTTCACATACCTACTATATCTAAGAATAAAAGCACAGCACAAAATCTCCAACAACTGCAATTCCACACATTACCAAGGTGACTACTCAATACATCAGGCAGGAAACAAAACCATACACTAAGGGACTATTTGGAGTCTTTTTCAGCTGACCTGAATTTTTAGGGGATTTTTGACTAAAACCATCTCAGCATCTCCAAAACCAGAGTGCAGTTTTATTCCACGATGTCTCACTTTTGCTATTGTTTTTTACTGGCTTTCCATTTCAAAAAAAACCTTCAAGCTGACAAGGAGAAAAGCCATGAGGCAAAGATGCTCTTATTTACCTTTTTATTTTCCCCCTGGAGAAAACCAGAAAATCCACATTTTGTCTAACAGTAGATTTCAGTGGGTGCTTCAGTTTCATATAAGAATTTTAAATGAATCCTCCAATACCAGCAGTGCTTCACATTGGCTCCCATTGCTTTAAACTGCATTATGCTTACACACACACAAATAGACCTTCTCTGAGCAGCTCCTGCTGATGCACAAGGCACAGTCAAGCCCTGAGCCCAGCAGGCAGTGCTCCAGAGCAGTGAGAACCCACTTGGCAGCTGAAGGAGGAACGCTTCCTCAAGAAGCAGTGAGTGTCCCAATCTGAACTGCCATTTGGGTGGACTTGCCTTTATTCAAAAAGCTCTGTGCAAGGACATCTGCCAACATTTAACCTCCGTCGTTCATCTGAAATTTCTCAGGAGAGAAAAGAAAAATAATCACATCTGATTCAACTTGAACAGAAGCTTCAGGGCATTCTCTTTCTGTCACTGACCACGTTCACTTTACACAGGATCCAAAATAAAGAGTCAGATAGGAAACAAAAGCAGTGCAGCAACCAAATTGCACAGATGTACACCCATCTCCTGCAGGACCCTTTCAAATCAGCTCTAGTTTGTGGTGTCAGATCCAGCCCCAGAGTTGGAAGGGTCTGTGCAGCCTCACCTGTGTGCTGTGCAGCAGGAGAGAGAAAGGATGGGGTTCATTATTGCAAGGATGCTGCCTTCCTACTATACTTGTATTGATTACCGCAAGTGAACAGTAGAAACAATTGATATTTTAAGCACTAATAATAAAACTCCAAGGGAAAAAAACTGAATAAACTACAGATACCTGTCTTTTTTTTATCTTGAGTTTCCCAGTGAATGCACCGAAGCAATGGCTGAAATAACTTTTAGTGCACCAGAGGGCCCCAAGATTCCAAAGAGCAAAAACCTCCCAAATTACAGGCACACACACATGCATAAATGCATTCCCTCTCTCGTTGCACTGTGGCGTCGGCAGTCTGACTCACAGCCTTTAAGTACAGCAAGGTCAGTGCTGCAGCTCCCTACAACATTACCCACCATCCCAGGCGTTTAATGTATCTATTAAATTTCCATTTTATTATCCTTAGCTAAAATGTATAGCAATAATGGTACATCAAATAAAGCATCTTGGTTCCATAATTCCTAGACAAAAGCAAAATAAAGCAGCAAAGCATTTGCTTATTTTCTATGAGTTAGTGTTGCCTACAATGAAAGAACAAGCAATTGGAGATCATGGCAATGCTCACACACTGAGGCAGTGTGAAGCTAACGGAGCTGCCCAACACAAAGACCTTTGCAGCATGAAGTACCAAGCAGAGAACAACGTGCGCTGGAAAAGACCTGAGAAGAAAATGCCATGAATTGCAATTGCATCAGTATTTTTACATTACGACAGTTTCACTGTGAAACGTGTTCTGATGCCTTCTGATGCCACCAGGAAGAACAATGTGTTATTGTCTCTAATCAACTTCTTGCATTCATTTTCTATAGCATAATGTTTTTTGATTAATCCTGCAAGAAAGAGCAACGCTGACACAGGAGGTTGGCATTGACCCAGCATCCCAAAGCTTTCACTGCTTTCAGTATGCAGGAATCCACGATCCTGTCTGCAGCTTGGAGTTTGCCCTCTCTTAGACACAGCAAATGTCACATTAGGAAATACAACATCAGATAATATCATTTGTTTTTATGATGGTTGGTTACACTTGACTGTCATAATAAACTCCTGTAGCCTGCATGCACAAAGAAAATGTTCTTTACAGTGTGATCCAATGATGAAGTGATGGGCATTTTCCATGTGTTAAGCTGCTGTAAAAGTCTCACTGGCCTGCAGTTTATCTAATCTGCACTCCCTGCTGACTCTGAGAAAGATGGGCTGCCATGCAGCGGGGTTATTTGCACAAGGCTGTTATTGATCAGCAGAAATGATCTGTGTAGTTTATCTCTGCTGATTTGATTTTTACTGTTCCCTATCCTTTGCATAATGAGGACCTCCAGGCTAATTCTGGTAGATTTTTATCCACTGAAGTCATCACCATGTCCTAATTCCAAGCGCTTTTTTGTTGGCTGCAGCTTGAAGGCCCAGCCCAGCAGGACGGTGCTGAGTCCCGCAGCCCCTCCCAGCTCTCCCTTTGCACAAGGGCAGTGCTGCTGACAGGCCTGATCTTGCTTAACTCCATCTACCTGCACCGAAGCAAAAAAACTTTTTGCAGAGGGCAAATTGTGCGTTGCATGTTTCATCATTCACCTTGCCCGGGGCTGACTGCAGTTTGGCCCTCAGACAAGCAACATACAGATGAAGGATGTGAGCTGCTGAGGGGAGGAGACATCTCACCTGACGAGGAAGTTGGAGACAGATATTTTTTTCTCCATTGATCCAGTGGAGATAGCTCCCTGTGCACACATTGCTTTGGCTAAAGGAGATTTGGACCTGGAAACCGCTCATCAAAAGGCACTGGATTGTACAGAATTGACAGCGTCAAACTATGTTGGAATTTACCCCACAGAATGGTGGAAAATTACTCTGCTTCCGAGCCTTCTCTTTCCAGAAGAGTATATGCCAAGGAAGAAAGGAGTTGGATTAAAGGACAGCAGAGCAAAGGAGACAGCTTCCAGTGAACAGTATTCTTCTAATAAACTTGCACATAGGTCTTGAAGTGCTGCCCACTCAAATCTGTATAATATCAGTCACATCTGGAATTATTTATTTACTCATAATAATTCTTACTGTTGCTATTTAATGAACCTCTCTGTACATTCAGCAAATGGTAGACATATGCACCGGTCCCCTAAAAAACAACAAAGTCACTTCCTAACTTCCTGGGAATCTTCACTGCTGATTTTCCAGTCCCAGTGGCAGGCTGCATTTCTGTTTCACCCAATTTCTTTTCCATCCATCAATATTCTATTGTCTGCAAACTGTTCAGTGTGGTTTCATAACCAATTTCCAAACTGCAGCAGGCACTGCAAGAAAGATGGGATTTTACTCAAAGCTGTCCCGTAAGCAAGTATGACAAATGCACAAATTATCTTCATGTGTTTTCACTTGCAGTAATAATTGTGAAAATGAGAACTTCACGGGGAATTTTCACTCTAGATACCCGTTTTAGATCTGAAATACATGATACGAACTATTTAAATGTATATGATTGCTAGCTAAGTACGCAGAGGAGTATGAGTCTAAAAAAAGACTATTCCTATAAATACAAAAATAAATGGTGCCCTTATTGCACAAAACCTGGGTGCAGCTACTCCCTCACACAGTGCCAAGCGAATTTAATCATGACTTAAAATGAGAGATGGGGAATCACGAGCTGCCTTTTTTTTTTTTTTTTTTTTTTTTTTTTTTCTTCTTCCCCCCTTCTTAAACTCATTGGGAACAAAGGTTCCAGTTTAACAGTTTGTGTGTCCAGGAGCCAGGGAAGCAGACCCAGCAAGAGGCAGAGCAGCACAGACCCACGCAGCCACCGCAGTGCTGGTGCGGCCTCAGGATGTGCTGGCAGGGACCACCAGCTCTCCCCACCCAAATGCAGCTCCAGCTGGTGCCAGCCCAGCACCAAACCCCAACTTTGGAGGAGTTAGTAAAAAAACAACAAACCCTTCATCTGATATCTCAATAGACCTGAATCAATAGTACAGATCAGAAAGAAAAAAAAACCACATTGTTTTTTTTTAATTTAACAAGTGAATCAGTCAGACTCAGCACTCTAATTTCCTCATTTCCTATAATTAACTGAGCTTTCAACACCTCTTCTAATTTACTGATGATTATCTTTTTATTCACCAATCTAGATTAGAACATAACTGACATTCTTTGCTACCCACCGGTTCAGATGTTCTCATCTCCCTTCCTCTACAGATAAGTAGTAATAGTTCTCTGGTGGATTTGTTTTCTTTCCTCTCACCCATGACAGAATGCCATGCATGTTATGGAGAACTTGAAATCCTACAAAACCAGCTGCAGTTGCCCTCCTCTGCTCACTGTGTGCTCCTTTATAAAAAATCAGCTCCTTGTTTGAACCTGAATTACATTTCTCCTTGCAAAGGGGAATCCATTTTATCAACGTGTTTGTTCCTCTCTCCTGCACAGAGCGTGCAGCAAACCTTTCATGCTTTGACACAGGAACACAGCACACTGAAAATCAATCATGTTAATGGAAAGAAGACTTTTTTAGGTAATTCCCAGCGCTTCTGATGACGCGAATGTGTTTCAAGATTCCAAGAAAGAACAGGAACGGAAGAAGTTCTTACTAGAGATAGAAACAAAATATGTTTCAGAATTGTATAGAGGTTTGTTTTTTTACTTGTTTTTCAAATGTTACTCACTGCTTTTCCTCCCTCTGCTTTCTAGTAACGGATAGCCTTTTCTTGATCCATCTTTTTGAAAGAACAGCACCTGGGTGACAGTGACACGGGAACCCAGCACACTGCGAGCACAGCCAAACAGCCAGGCAGTGATTCTGCAGAAGTTTGAGCTCTCTGAATTCTTCTAATCTAACAGAATCACAGAATCACAGAATCACCCGGGTTGGAAGGGACCTCAAGGATCATGTAGTTCCAACCCCCCTGCCTAGCAGGGCCACCAAACATCCACATTTAGATCAGGTTGCCCAGGACCCCGTCCAACCTGGCCTTGAACACGTCCAAGGACGGGGCATCCACAACCTCCCTGGGCAGCCCGTTCCAGGGCCTAACCACTCTCCTCGTAAAGAACTTCCCCCTAACATCCAACCTAAATCTTCCCTCCTTCAACTTGGATCCATTTCCCCTAGTCCTGCTATTGTCAGCCCTTATGAAGAGTTTACTCCCCTCCTGGGTGTAGGTTCCCTTCAGGTATTGATAGGCTGCAATGAGGTCGCCCCGCAGCCTTCTCTTCTCCAGGCTGAACAAGCCCAACTCCCTCAGCCTGTCCTCATAGGGGAGGTGCTCTAGCCCCCTGATCATCTTAGTCGCCCTCCTCTGGACCCTTTCCAAAATCTCCATGTCTTTCTTGTACTGAGGGCTCCACACCTGGACACAGTACTCCAGATGGGGCCTCACAAGAGCCGAGTAGAGAGGGACAATCACTTCCCTGTCCCTGCTGACCACCCCTCTCCTGATGGAGCCCAGGAATGTATGATCTTGGCTCTCCAGGCCCCATCCCGACCTTCTCCTAACCTACATCTTTCCTAGCTCTGCTTCTGGAGCTTTCCTATTCTGGTTCATTTTCTTTGTTTTTGGACACCTTACAAATTTTGCTGCCCACGCTATCTCTTAGGCAACAAAGGCCATGTAGGAGATGATATCCACAGTCTTGGAGATTTTCAGATGAAGTAAGCTCTGAAGGAATATAAGCTGTTTTAATAGGAAATGCCAGAGAAACAATAAGCAGATAATTTTCTAAGTTTCTGCAATAATTTTCCAAGTGATCACAATCTCCTTCAAGACCTGAAGATGAAAATGAGAACACAAATGAAATTCAGAGAGAACAAACATGCAGTGCTTTTGGCAGAGACCAGATTTATACTCACATCCTCAGAATAAGCATAATACCAGCCTTCATAGGACGAGCATCCCCGAACACCTTGTTTGACCCAGGAAATACATATCTGCAAATGCGATCAACTTTTATCTCCAACCCAATCTTCACACACTTGCCTGCCCTCTCATGAATCAGACCACTTGCTATTATTCCTCACCTAATTTCAACTATCCTATTCTGTAGTCCACAGTAATTACTGTACTGTTGTAACACACATTCCTTGAGAAAATTAACGTGTTTCGTAAGAATTACTGGCAGTTGGGCTAAGTGGGTCTATAGAGCCCTTCTCTTCCTTCTCTTCAGTTTTAGGCTGGTTGATCTGTCTGCAAACAGGAATTGATCTGCAGTCTCTATATTAATGACTCACAATCTATCATTTCATAGCTCACTCATCTCAGAATTAAATTCAGCTTCTCTCTAAAGCCTCCCCATGAATGGGTAGGCATCCAGCTTAAAGTGCTTTGCATAAGCAATTAACCCTCCACGTAGCTCTCTGTACCACCACAGACAGGATCACCAGTTTTAATGGATATTGTTTTTAACGCTCATGCTTTCTTAAAACCTTCACACCTCAGTAGTATCTAAGTTGAGCAGCTGTTTCTGTGTAAGCTGTGGCCATCACAGCTGTTATTATCCGGAGATCTGCTCACTACCTCCCTCATCCCTGTGAGGGCAGAAGCATGTCTATACCATTCTTCACGAGCATTTTTTCCTCATAGGCTCTCAGCTTCACTCTTTCTCTACAAACCCACCTCTTACTCACTGCTTAGAAGACTGACTTCCAACTCTGAGCAGCCTACAACCCAGAATCCATCTGCCTTTCACACTTCCAAATAGGCCTGTTACAATTCCCCTGTTGCTATTCCTCGTGCGTGCGAATTATTTCCTATGAACATGAGAAAGATGCCCAGCCACCCCCTTCCCATCCCCAGCTGAAGGCTGCCTTTTGCATGTTACCTATTGAAGTCCCAGATGTCCCATTCCAGCCTCTGTCTCTCCAGCTGACTGGCTGCAACACAGTGCTGCCAGGAGCTTCCTTGTTTTACTGACTTCATACTTGCATTTGTCTTGGGATGGCTGCACCAACCCCTTCATGCACCTAACACGGCCTAAGGCAGGAAGTTTTGACAGCCTCCTTCTCCACTGCCACGTTTACACACCTGGCTGTGCGTAAATGACTTACATTAAAGCAGACAAAGTGAAAAGCAAATCTTTTCACAACTGTGCAAATGAGAAAGGAATACCGGCCACGCTGCAAAAAGCAGAAGCCCAGCACAGTGGTAGGTGCAGCAGTGCCTTGCTGCACTCACTGACTGCTTTCAGAGGGGAGTGCATTTTACACTTTCAGAATCATTTCTGAGCTGCAGGTTTTCTTCTGGTCTCTCAGATGCGTGCAAACTCCAGCAACAGCAACAAAACAATGCATCTCAATTTATGACTAAAGGAAATTTTTGGCACCCTGAGCACACTGCTGTATTTACTGATTTTACAGTGTAAACACATATGTTGCCAGACAGATGGACCTTTCCCCCCAGCTTTCAGCAATGGGTGTCTCATCAGGGAAGGGATTAAGATCTTAAAATCTTTAAACAAGGTTTCACAGCCCATGCCATAGGCAGCCACCCCTAAAGGCTGGGATTATTAGACGCAAAGTGTGTGCTTTCAGGGAGCAGCCAGGCCACACTAAACAGATAATTCAGCAGTGTTTTAATTACATTACAGAAAAAGGGTTAACAACAGATTTTACTATCAACTGCAGCCAGGTGGCTTTGCAAGACAAAACTGTGGCTTTTCAGTCCATGCAATGAAACTCCTGAACTATCTGTGATGTGAACAGCGAGGCCTGTGATTTCAAACACACCAGCTCTCATTTGAAGCTGCTTTTCCAAATCAGGCACAAGATTGAATTATTTTCGAGGCACTCTGAAATATGAAAATACGCGTAATAAAATTATGTAAACATAAAGCGTGGATTTATGGGTACAGCAAATTTAGCATTAAGGCACTTACAGAGGTGCCAGCATAGAAACTTCTTACACTTAAGCCTTGTTTGGTCGAAGATCCACTACAATGTTTGTAGAATGACTGTCCCTGTTACGATAACCAATCTGTCTTTAAAAGCAGCGTGAATAATACACTTCTCCATGTTTACCTACGGCAGGCTTGATGCAAAGCTCAGCATCAACACTGCAGAGCCATCAGAACTACTGAGCTTCTGTGAGCAGCACACCCATTTCTGTTATTTCACCTGGGGATGTTTTCTCACAAAGTAGCAGATTCTGTAGCTGGTTTCAGAGACGAAAAACTGTAAGCTCACATGTTGGGTAGAGCCAGAAAGCCTCGTCTTTGTTTTGCTCTCAAATTTACTTCAAACACGCTACAGTCTTTCACAGGTGAGAAACCACATATGAACTGCAAAGCAAAGCTCTGCTGTGACTGGGAGCATGGCAGGCATGGGACTTCTGTCTCAGATTTGAGAAGTTACCCATTACTTTTTTAATGCAAGAATGTGTAAGGGAAGGTAGTGAGGGTGGATGTGTAAATGGATTTGAGAGTAAAGGAAAATGGCAGAAAAGGAAGAAGAGAAGCACGAAGGACAATAGAAGAAATCTTATTTTACAACAAGCAGAAAGTGACAGGAGTAAGAAACGTGCTATTTCCTAAAGAAAAACAAGCTGCTATATTCAGTTTAGGCTGAATAGGTTCAGATGAAAGCTCTCTTAACAATCTAAGATGCTGAAAAGTCAGAAACTGTACAAACAGTGCTTTCTGTTGTGTACTTACTGCCTCCATCCTACGACCTTGTGTGCAACAGAAACGTGCACAGCAAGCATGTCAGTTGCATGCTGATGGTGTTGCATAGAAGACTTCAAATTTGTTTTGAAGTGCTCATTATAAAGGTTGATAATCTAACAGTGTGAGATGGCTCCTTCCCCCCGCCCCCATGTGCATCTCTGTTCCCACTCTAATTTATACTGTCAGTCTCATTTTGAATGCTGATTTTTGTTGGTTTTTTTTTTTTTCCCCAATTCTCAGCAACCCTTGCCAGCAGAGCCTTCATGGAATTGAGTCTCATTTTTCAGCACAGTAAGTTGCAAAACAGCAAACATTTTGTAAAAGGTAGGTGATAAGAACTGACTGGCGTTCTCATATGTTATGGATGAACACACTCTAATGCTACTTAAAAGATTTAACGTCTGATATTCTCCTAATGAGATTAAGGGGACAAAGAATTGAAAACAAGGGATGTTTACAATTACTGGCACCTGAAGAGCAGTGATGTCAAGTAGAAAAATAAACTTTCCACCACAGATGAATGATGTAAACACACTCGTCTCCAGCCTGCCTAACGGTACCATAGGCCACTTCTATTGCACAACCAAGAACAGAAATGAATACAACAAAGTTTATGGTCAATTGTCAGCAGTTAAACGCCACAATTCATGGGGGTGCTTTTCTGCCCCCAAACTGCACTGCTGGAGTACAGTTTTACCTGGAGACCACCTTTAAAGTTACCTTTTGTCACTACTGTCTCGCTATAATGTCAGCACGGTTCTCCTGCTAAGCAGCATTAGCTGGAACAATATTTGGACAGTGTCCTTTGTGAATGGCTTTTCTTATTAAAACCTAAAAGGAAAGTTCTTCTTCCTTCAGCAAAGCAGTATTTTGTTTCTCATCTTCACCACTAAAACACTGTGGAACTCTGCTCCTTCTGACATTTTCTTGCCTCTTTTAGTCTTTCCTATCACACCAAGTAACCTGTTGATTCTTCTTGACTCATTGCTACTTTAGCATCTGATTCAAAGGCCTCTAAATGCGGGGGGGAAAAATCCTATTCATCTCAGTGCTGAGTAGCATTAATTTATCTTTATGACCTACTAAAACTTCCTGTCCTCACTGCAGCCATTAGTTTCCTAGCGCATTGTGTCTGCATCTCCCATAGTCCTCATTCCAATCGCCGCTCTTGTTCTGCTCTCCTATTTTCAAAAGGCAAATTTTGAAAAAGGATAAAATATCACATTCCCTGAGTGATAGAGAAAGGCACTACAAAGTTTTAAAAATTAGCAATTTGCCTGAATAAACTGTACAAAAATTCAGTGAAAAGTTGGATTGTTTCCCTTATTTCAGTTTACTCAGTGGTACAATATCTACAAATATGTACCTGACTTCTACTCAAAGGGATCGTTCCACCAACATCCTGAGAACATGACAACAAGTTTTTGTATCTGGAAAAGAATATATTTATAAATTTAAAAAACGCAATATTCATAACAGCCATCTGAGATTGGATTCCCAGTCTGTCCCAGCTGCAGAATAAAACTCTCTCTTGCACACTGCTTTGGGATCATGGCACCTGGCTGGGCAGCACGTGAACTTCAGCAGCACATTCAGCCCTTACTGCTCCTCCTGGAGCATTTGCAGGGAAGTAGAGCTGAGATCTGTCAGGCTAAGGAGGGCAAAAAAGCTGAACACAGCCTTTCACCAGCAAATGCATTGCTAGTCTCTTACATTAAAAGATAAACTACTTCCCCTGCTTTACTGCTTATAGTTAGGAGTCTGCTGATGACCCCAAGGGAGCAGTGGCTGAGATAGGCACCAAGTTCCAGAGGAGATTTTCCTCTTGTTTATCTCTAGAGATGTCTCTTATCTTCCCAAGTGACTTCTGACAACGCCTAATTCTCCTTGCTGACAGTACTTGAAGCCAAAGCACACAACTGGATCACAGCGAGTGACCCTGCCAAAGCCGTACATCCACACCTCAGACTGGGCTGCACATCTAAGAAATAGGTGCCTAAGCCAGCACTTCTTAGCATTTCAGTTTCTTTAGAGATCTGTAACAGTTCAGCAAAGAGTTTTGTTTCTGTTATGGTAATCGAAAGCTTAGATCTCATACTACTGAGTTAGAAGAAAAAACAAACCAAAAACCTGTATTTATTTTTGGAGCTTTGATCCACGCAGTACATCTTGAATACTTCTTATCAGCTTCTAGAAGGTAAAATGCTTTGAAAAGATATGCAGATCTCATTAAGGTGATTTTGATCTAATGCTATCTGTGCTTTCAAAAGAGAATCTAGTAAAACTACTGAAGGCAAGGAGTCTGATTTACTTTCCTGTACGTTTTCTACATTGGGGAGTTTTGAGGATTAATTTGGAGGCTTCTCCAAGGTCTTGCTGTCACAGCAAACAGCAATGTTTTATTCTTTAGAAGTATGTTACACTGCCAAAGTAAAATTTACTTTTGAATCCAGCTTTTAATAAAAATATTTAACTAGAGATACAGCGTTGGGCAAGAATGAAAAATAAAAACAAGCACAGAAGAAAATGATACCTTTCCCAAAGGGGAAAAAAACCTAAAACCTCACCTCTAAAGAATACAAATACTGTTTTCAAAAGCAATTTTCAAACTCCTTTCAACAACAGTCTTTCGACTTTTAGTACACATTTTAGCTGCTGTGTTTAAATATCTGCTTCACTGATTATATAGAAATGAAACAACTCAAACCTTTGGATTAGTCATACTGAGCTTCTCGCTAGCGATGCGTCAGGCCGCTGATATGTCACCGTTTTATCAAATTAAAAAGTTCTTTCAAAAGGCAGATG
Organism: Tetrao urogallus; assembly: GCF_951394365.1. Taxonomy (NCBI): domain Eukaryota; kingdom Metazoa; phylum Chordata; class Aves; order Galliformes; family Phasianidae; genus Tetrao; species Tetrao urogallus. Next base: position 2,394,807 of record NC_136821.1, on the reverse strand, counting down.
ATTCTCAAATGCAGATACAAAGTGAAAGATGGGCCTAAGAGCAGTGTAACGTTTTTAGGTAACAGGAATTGTTTCTTATTCATGTACTTTTTGCTCCAGCTAAGCAATGTTGAAAACTTACAAAAGACGTTCTTCAAAATGCAGAATCACCATTCTGCCACTTCTCTTCTCTTTCCCCCAACCCAGTGCCTTCAGGCTCTCTTACTGCGTTAATATTTTCTTTACATAATCATTGTAACGAATATCCTTTATAAATAAAACATTTCTTTTCTTTGGTCCTGTGGGGACAATTCTGTCTCAAAATATCACGTACGGCAAAAAAGAATCATCATCATTTTACAAGACAGAAATATGTAAGCATCAAGCCAACTTTGTCCTTACAACAGTGTATGTTTTGTATTTAAATACTCTGCATAGCGTAATTATGTTATAAAATATCCATGCTGCATACATTCAAAAATTGCTAGTTGCCAGCTTTTCTCTTTTATTCTCTTTTATCAACACCTAGACAGACACATTTCACACCTACTTATAAAAGGCCGTTTCAGGAAACATCATTATCCTCCAGCTTTCACACACAGCTTCATTGCAGTTGGATTTTCTGTCCCTTCAGTGTCGTGCAGAGACTCAGAGGGACCAAGTCAAAAGGCAAATCTCTGTGCATGTGATGAGGGCCCCATCCAGGCTGTGTGCCTGCTTGAAGCAGTGTGCTTAACTTCTAGAACACAAATAGTCTGACTTGAAAGATGCTTTACTTACTTGAACAATGCTCAGCATTACCTAAGCACATATTTATTCATGTTTATATGCAATTTATTCTGCTTCACTTACGTTGGGAAGATGCTGTGCATGTACAAAACCTATTGATTTGTGTTCAGGATTCTTTCCCAAAACTAACCTTTCAAAGAGCCAGCACTATGAATCACAGAGAAGTGGATGTCCAAAGCTGAGGAATCACACAGAGACACAGGGCTCAAGTAGAATAAAGTAGTAAAGACATTATCGTTCACCATCACAAATAAGGACAGCAGCCAGAAAGCAGCACTTAGGTATGCCAGCACTAGTTGGCAATGTATGTAAAAAGTAAGATTCCTAGTCAGGAGAATGGAGGTGGTGATCTGTTACAAAACGTTGGTGAACATTTAAGTTACATAAAATAAGTTTCGATTTTCAGCTCTTTATTGATCTTTCCTGCAAAGTCTAAAACATGCTGTGTTCCCACCCAGATTTTGGAGGAATTAAAGGAGATAGAAATACACCTAAAAACAAAATAAATAAATAATAATAAGAGATGTAACTACAATAAATACAGATGTTCTCATGCCAGCCTTAATCTACCACGCTCACATTAATGAACACGGCTGCAGTAAGTGTGATTTGATATTTTAGTAATTGTTAACTCCTACAAATAATCTCTATACAAAACTACATGTATGTTTGTAGAGCTATCAACTATGTATAAAGATCTGAATATTAGAAGCATTTTCCCAGAGCAATCTCAGCAGAGTTGTCTGTGGAGTTGAAGAGTTTGAGGACTAAAATCAAAACCTATAAAGAAAGATTTTGTATTGTTTTAAAATCTATGATCTGAAGCCTTTCATATAATAGCCTTTCTCACTTCAATAGCTTTCTATATCCTGCCATCAACCTTCCACAGACATTCCTGTCCAGCTGTCTCCTCCTCTATTAGGTGGAGGACATGCAGTCACACAGCATAAGGATGATCTGCCAGCTCCTGCTCCATGGACTCCAGATTGGAGCTGCTGAGGGTGAACTGATTTTTGCTGGCTGTTGATGGCACCACGTCACTTGGATTCTCCATCACTGGACCCATAGCTAGCAGCTCTGCAGGGGGCAGTGAGCTTAACACAGAGCTTTGCAAACAGAGACACCAGAAGCTCCTACCTCTTCCTGATGACAAGAACAAATTCTGAAACCAAGTGCTTGCACTGACAAGGCTCTGCACCAGATACAGAGAGCTGGATCCATGACCACAAACAAGCCTGTATTAATCCATACTAGCTGGTAAGCTAACACTGGAAATTCATTCAGTAAGTACCTCAAATGAAAATGAAATAAGTTACATGGAAAGCGTGCTTGCTTTCAAAAGCAAAAGCATGCTTTCATCATAAATACACTCCAATAGTTTGTGAGAGAAAGGCTATTTTGGCACTCCAAAACACCAGTTGTATAGAATGACATAACCACAGCTGGCACAGCAAACAACCAAAGGGAAGCTCTGGACCATTGTACTTTCCCTGCCTAAACAAATTAGCTGGGCAGTCCCACACTCCTCAGCCAGACAGATCAGCGTGTGCACAACAGCATCCTTTGGTAACAAGAGCCTTGCCACTGCTCGTGGCTCTGTCCCCACCTCCCCAAATTATGGACAGCAAGAGCGTATGTTGTGTTGTGCTTCTCAGCAGGTGGAGATCCTGCAGGACATTCCTCAGGAAGGCCTGAAGAGCACAGAAGCTATTGCTTCTACAAACAGGTGGGATGGATGTTACAAGTCAGCCACACTGGGGAAAAAGGGACCCTCCTCACAGCTCTTTCAGACAGATGCACTTCCACAGCAAACATCACAAAGGCTAAATATCCTCGATCAGATAAGCACACATGAAAGTCACTCTTCTCCTTTTAGTTGTAATAGCTAAGCTAAGATTTATGAGCCTTTGCTTCTTTTTTTCTGATCTGAGGGAAAGCTGCTGATGCAGGCAGCTCTTTCTTTGATGCAGCCTGGTTTGTTTACGAGAACACACAAACACTTCCCTGAGCACAGAAGGAATTGAAGATCAGATCTGGTTTCTCTGCTCACAGCAGCAGAGGTTGTGAGGCTGTGCGTGGCTCCTTTCTGCTTCCTCCCTCTCCCATTGCATGACCCTCCAAAGCACGCTGCTCCAACTAGCAGTACCTGACCGACTCCTTTGCTCACACTGTTTTAATTAACGCTGTGAGTTTGTTCAGCTGTGACTATGCTTTAAAGTATCTACTAGAGAAACCAGGGTGTTTTTTTCCATGTGAATAAAAGGCAGAGCACACTAACTTTTACTCAAACCTTGGCATCAGAAAATCTAATTGACATTACTAAGAAATAAAATTCTGATAGTATCAGTTATTCACCATCAGTCATATAATTATCAGCACAGAAATGTGCTCACAGGAAGATCCCAGTGTTGTTGTCAACAGAAAGGTGACAGCTCCATGTGAAGGCCTCTGGTTTCACTGCAGACCCTCTCTAGGTGAGAACACACTGCAAGAACAGCTCTGCAAGGTATTTATGAAGCAGGATTCCATTATCAGCATGAGATACACCCACACTTGTGGAATAGGATCAATTATAGGATATAGTACTAAAGAAGAAGACAGTCTTCAATTTGACTTTTCAGGCAATAATGCTGTTTTAAAGATAAACATTTATTTCCTATTAATAATTTACATATATATATTATTCAGACTATTATATCAGTGATATAAAAGGTTTCCCTTTCATCAAGAACCTCGGGGTCAGGTTGTTAAAGCCTACCAAAATAATATGATCCAGCCAAAGGCCAGTGGGAATTCCGTCGACTAATTTAATAAATTAGTATGCAATCCTAAAGGTAGAAGAGTTGCACTAAATTCTTGGAATGCAAATATTTCCTGAATAGCTCCATAGTTCATAGATTGTATTACAAAATAAAGGAATTTCTCTTTCAGATTTCTCACACAGATTCAACCTACTTCCATAATATCCATAACTGCTTTGCTCTGACTTCGTGTCAGATCAAAGCACAGAGGCAGAATTCACACATGGTTTTTTGCTTCTTGTTTTCAAGAGCTCTACTTAAAGTGCCAAAGAAATGATGGTTAGGATCACAAATAACCCTCCGTTAAGTTCTGAAATAAATCCATAAATAAAGAAATACATCAGAATAAACGCACATTGTTTGCTTCTTATTTAAATACCTGCCTGCTTCCATTCTTTCCATTCTAACTTCTGCCAAAATGTAAGCACATGCAAAAGTCTAGATGCTTTTCTAGTGGACTGCGCTGTGCAGAATTACAATTCAGCAATATATGAATATTATGCCATTAAATGTTCCTATAACATACACTTAATAAAGAATACTAACTTCTCTAAGAGATAATGAAGATACAGTACTCGCTGTAAGAAAAATTCAGTTCCTTAAGAAACAAACAAGAACATCCTTCATTATGTAGAAGGGTCACATGTGAGAGCACTGACATTGCAAGAAGTAATGCTGATGCTTCAAAGGAGGAAAATTAGCATATGCTCTTTGCATGAGATAAATAACGGCTTATCTATTTACAGAAGAGATAAGACTGAAGATACTACAGCAATCTGATGGCGGCTGTTCTCAAATTCCACAGCAATGCCACTTCTCATCAACACGTAACAACGGTAGCTTTCCTTAAACATGACTTATACACATACATCTATTCCATGTGACAATGAGGCGTTCCAAAATTTCTCCTGAGAGCAGTTTCAAATGACTGCGAGTCTCTTTATTAACACTATTTATTAGCAGGACGTGTATTTTAGTAGCACGTGCCAACGTGATGGGCTGCGATCAATGTTATCGGTTGTACTCAGAAATGTCAAAGAGCCCTCGCAGCCAAACGCTCCACATGTTCCACCCTGGTTACTCAATAAATACATTCTAGGAAAACCGATCGCCCGCTTGGGCTCCGAGTAACCCTGAATTTCTTGTTCCTTCTCAAATGCACTGTGATTATTCAACTCTGATAAATACGTGGTGATTCAAGCCACATGCGTGTCCTGAGACCCACTCTGATATTTGGAAATTTTGCCACAAAATGAGCATAGTTTCAGGGCATGATTCGCATTAATAAGATATACAGTGAACTCTAAAATGTCACTAAGAGCTTATGCTGTTTCTGTTTTGTCTCCCGAGGGAATCCACCAGGCTGAAATAACCATAATACAAAAATGTATATCCAGCCCTACTAAGTTCACCTAACCAAACGTCCCCGCAAGCGAACAAGATATAAAAATGTTCAATGAGAAACACATGGCTTTTTTCTGTTTGGGTAAGCCAAAAAGAAAAGAGCTATTTGTGAAATCAGAATCAATGGTTATTGTAGTTAAACGCTATCCCAGCTCTCTCCATCATTTTGCCTCTCGTGAGTAATGACAGATGCTGTATCCAGTCTAGCTCACAAAGCAGCACGTCAATATGTGACGCTATCACACAACTCAATTGCTAACTCAAGATCACAAAGGCAGAAGCCTTGAAATCCAGGAGGACTTCATTTTCCAGGATATGTATGAGGAATATGAATGTACTGTATAACATCAACTGAATCAAGACAAAATAAGAAATCTTGTAGCCTGTTAATGGATTTAAGAATGAACGCAGAAGACCAAGCGAGGCTTTGACACAGAAGGTTAGTGCTGAGTGATGCAGCCAACTTGAGAAATCAGTACTAAAATCAAACTGGTACCTAAAGCATTAGGACAATTCTAAAGATGAGAACTAAACTTGTATTTATTTAGTGTGCACCTTTCGGCCACAGAGATCTGATTTTCAAGAAAACAATAAGCATTAGATTAAGAACCGACTACTAATGAGTAGAAATAACCATTCTGTGAGTCTGAATTTAGCACAACCTCCATCAAATTTCTTTCGATTTTATTAGCTCATTAAGTTATAACGAACTTATGATTAGCTGTTAATTTTAACGTACAAGATAACGGTTTGGATAAAACAAGACCAGGAACATACTAGTTGCCATGTAGTCCCTAAAAAACTTCTCTACTGCAAGTATCAGTGTTCTCAGGTGGTGTCTTCTGTGCAACCATCTCCTCTTATGCCTGTTTCAGGCCATGAGCTTTCTTTTAACATTTCAAAAACACTCCCGTGTTTGTATCTTTTTAATGAGTTTATGGGATTTGAGCCTGCTTCCACTTAGGTAAGTATCAAAACTTTGCTTGAGTTCAGTGAAAGCAAATCAGTGCACTGGCAAGAAAAGTCATGTACAACATGTAAGGATCTGTTTTTCCTCAGATTGTGACAGAAAAAAAAATATATAGGAAGAAAGCTCAGACAAAACTGTTGAGCTCATTATCGCCTATTTAGTATTTCATTTACAACTATTCACAAATTCTTCCTTAATCATCATTTTTCTTTTCCACTGGACACTCACCATCCCATTTCAGTGGCTGCCCCAGTACTGGCTCCCAATTAAGGCCACAGCCACACCAGTGGAAAGCTGTGTTTGCTGTTTAATCACAGTTATACATGCTTTAGGCTAAAACCCTTCGTAAAACTGCTATGCCCGATTTACTGTCCAGACAAATTGTTCAAACAGGACCTAAGAGGATTCTGCTTTAATACTCAGAAGGAATAAGGCTCTTTAATGCAGAAAAAGCCTCCTAATGGAGTCTGCATATAAGTCTTCGCTGCTACACATGCATGACAGAGGCTACCGGCAGTCTCTTCCACTATCACTCCTGACCTGCAAATGCTGTTGGCTGTGACTTCCCAGTGGCCAATGCTTACAGAAACACTGCAGTTGAACACATGAGCGTTTCTTCTCAGTGAGTAATGCTTTTTCACCACACAAAGTGCTAGACAGCAACATTAAAATAGGAACTGCTCCTTTTAAACACCTCAGCTTCCACAATAAGCATTGTCTCAAAGCCTGGGTTTCAAGGGAAAGGTTCAAAGACTGAGCTTTTGAAGGCACAAAGAAGCCTTCTATACTGCAAGTTCACAAAATCACCCATTTTATTTAATGCCTAACTATTTGGTAATTGCTCATATTCAGTTTCACACCAGCTTGAATGATTTCAGCTTTTAATGTGCCTTGTCTCATTGTGAGGCACATCAATCCATGAGCAGATCACAGCACCTTGAAATACTAATGCCTGTCACATTCTTTAATCTCCTCTAAAAGGTCTTCTTCCCTGTGTGCTTAAATCTCTTAATAGCTTTTTCTTCTCCTTAGGTTTTTACTTTTGTGGCAACTGATTCTAGTTAGGATGAAGTTCGTTTAATTTTCATTTTAGTGAAGTGCGGGAGCAATAATCTAAAAGCCTGAATAATAACTGTATTAATAGAAAGGTAAGATTGCTTTTTCTTACAAATGACTTTTTCCCAAGTGTGACACTCTCTCAAAGAAAAAAAGTATATTAATAAAATAAATGTCTGAGAATGTAAGAAGACACACAACGACTTGTATCCTGTACGAGCATCACTCTTACATGCACAGTTGGGTGTCACAGATTAATTCAGAACGTAATTAAATAGCACACAGGCTGGTAATGACTGACACCGTGCTGCTAAACACCTCTTACAATAATGAAGCAATTCTTTTATTCCAAATTCATTTTTGCTCTCTTGCCTATTTAACTGGAAACTTCGCCTTCCTGTAGTTCTATCTCCTTGTATGCATTTCACCTCTGAGCACACTGCTCATCTCCCTCCCACATCAGCCCCTACGAAGGACGCACTTTCCCAGGCTGCACACTGCAGGTGAGTCACGACCTCACATCACATCAGCCTTTTTGACAACTTCTTCTTCCAAATTAAATGACAAGCTAACTAATTCCTGTCATTCCCCATCAAATGTTCAAACAGAAATCAGAAAAGCAAGCTGGTAGTGTGGTTTCCAAATCTTCTGGAGAACAGGCAAACGTTCTGGAACAGCGTTTCAAGGCAAAACTAACATCCGGACAGTAACAACAGTTCTTAAAAAGATGCATCTCTGAAAAGCTGCTGTCACATGCTTTTATTTTCTTTGAATTCTTTACTCATTGGTAATTTCAGACCACGCAAAGACCATCATGAAGTTACTATCACGAAGGGTGTTTTCTCATCAATCACACTCAATGCCCATTCAGTTCTTTAGCTCTCTCCAGTATAGGTCCAAAGCATCATACTAATTGGTAGGATTAGGGACCTACTGGGGGGTAAATAAAAACAACAGCTAATAAAAATAAGAATTCTCCCTCCTCTGGGGAAATATTAAGTGGTAGAAGGGCTTTTTTTCCACTCACTGTCCCTCACCATGCTTTACAATAACTGTACCCAATCTTGCAGATGGCTGTATTTCATTTAATATTTTAAAATGAACGATACCTGATGACTTGAAGTGCTATTATATGGTTGTTCCCACTAAAACATTGTTTTAGCAGTAACAGCATCAGGGATGGAGTAGGGTTAAAATATTTTCTTGTTTTAGTCTGTCAAAATACTCATTGAAATTAACATATCTGATACATTAAAATATTTATGTGAAATCTGTCTGTTCTCCACTCAAACACAGAACTGTTAAGTACAGTCAAATTCTTACTAAATGTCAATCAAATACTGAAAGAACTGAACCATTCAATTAAAGAGCAATGATATAGAAGCAGACATACATTTACACCTTGCTACTCAGTAAATAATGCCTGCTTTCACCTCATTCTGCAGGAAAGCAATCTTTGCATTTCTCCACAGCTCTTTGCATTTTCCTTGAAAAATATGAGATAAAGGAGCTTAAAAATCAGGCCGTAAGTTGTTTACAAAACATCTCTTTCGCAGTCTATGAAAATAAAAGAAGAGAAAAGGAGCAGGATCAAAGGATGAATGCAAGCAGAAGCAGACCTTACAAAGTAACTACCATTCTGTACCCCACTGGCCGGGGATGAAGCACAGCTTATTCTCCACTGTGTGCATGAGATTTCAGCAGAGATGCCATGGAGCAACACACTGGGGACCAAATGAATGTCAAGCGAGACACTTGGCGTGACTGTCTGCCAGCATTTGAACCTGTGGTTCCAGAGAGTCTAGATGTTAGTCTAGGAAATCTAACCTGCTGCTTAGATGATGAAACCATCCCCAATTTAAAACTTGCAGCTTTATTCCTCTGGAATGCCCCTTCAGATGAATGGAATATCCAACCGTGCTGGATAAGCACATTAGCTGGATGCTTTTACTAAAAACGATCAGAAGTAAAATAACTCTGTTGACATTTAAATCACCATAATCCATCTGCAAAGCTACCTCTCCATTGAGATGACCAGGAACATTTATTCCTTCTGTTTGTAGCCATGCACGCTATGACTGCACTGTATCAGCTTCGATTCAAGCAGGTACCTTTGCAGTCAGAAGGCAGTTAAATTAAAAAGTTGAAGGAAATGTCCCTTGTATGTACGTGTGGGATATGGTCAGGAGAGACATGAATATGACGGCATATATCCTTTAACAATTTCAGTAGCCATGTGTTGATTTTGATGAGGATCACTGCAGGTTGCAAAGATGAATTTCCAACGAGGAGATTTCCTTAATTTCCCCAAGTATTAAATAGCTATCTTTAAATTACTGGTTCTTATTATCTGGAAAATTATTATTGGGTCAGTACAGCTTTAATCCCCACTTTCACATTTGCATCTTGAATCCAAACAGCTGAAAATAAAATCAGAAATAAAATAGAACAACATACCTTAAATTTCTCCGGTAGTGGCACTATTCTAAAACTGCAGAGGTAATTATTATCCTTAATAACACCAGATATGATTGAGGCTTTTAAGAAAAGGAATTGCTGCCTCGAAATCATCTACTACTACTCAGGATTTGACTGCTATGAAAAATTGTCAGCTGAGCAATAAACATGCATTATTAATGATAGGTACGTGATGGGATAGGTACGTGATGTGAAAACACGCTGCCCTGAAAAGGTTGGGAAAGGTTAAATTCCTCCACTGTCAGAAGGAAAAATCTGCATAATCTGCCTCAGCCAAGGCTAAAAGGAAGACCTTCTAACCATGATATGAAACAAAAAGAAAAAAGAACTCGGGTTTGAAAGAGGGTTCGGTTCAGATGCATTTGTGGGTAGAAATGGCTTTCATAAATATCCAGCACCACTGTGTCCAAACAGTTTCAATAAGGTCCTTTCCACACAGTGTTGTGTTGGATGCTGCAAGCAATCATGAAAATATTTCTTAATATAAACCTTAGTGAAATGAGTCAAATTGGGCATAATTTGTCTGATAAGATAATCACATTTATCAGACAGACACATACATTAGCAATTAGAACACCTTCTGTAGAGTAACTCCCAAAAGCACGTGTGTATTTATTTCAGTGCTAAGTGAAAAGAGGACCTGATGGTGTCAGGTTTGAAGAAATCAGAGAAGTTAGAAGGTGTCCTACAGAGCAGGGTATAGGTCCTCATGAGCTTAGCCCAAAGGGTTTTACATAAATTGGAATCAGACTGATCTTCTATTGAGAAGATACGGAACAAACCGAAGTCACATGCCAGCTCCTGGGGCACCCACTGCAGCCCAGCTTCCAAATGTGCTTTCAACCATTACTCCACATTATGTCACCTACAGAGAGCAGTTCATGCAAGCATCTCTAAATACGTGACCAGCACTGCAACGTCTCTCAGATGTGCATGCAGGAATGCTGACATGTAAAAGTAACCGTCTCGAAAACAAAACACATCTGGCCCAGAGACACACTGTGTGGATGGATTACTTCGTGTTTTTAACTTCTAACACAAGGACCAGAACAGTCATCCTGCTACTGACCTCATCAGCAATTCTTCTGAACTCCATTTATAAACATAAGCTTGAACGGATCTTTGACAAAGAGCCCACCAGTTTAAATGGAATATTTTCACTTCAATTTTTAGATACGTGGAAGAACATTTTTTTAGGAGGAAGATACTAGCAAATAATAGACTCTCAAAATTAACCTTGCAAAAAATTTGATTAAAATTGTGTTCATTAGGATAAGCCCGTGCCAAGAGCAACACAGGGGAGTGGTCTCAGTGGGGCAATCGGTTGCAAGGGCTGGAGCTGCTCCAGCTGCCCTTTCACACTGATTGTGTTCAGATGCGTGGAACATGCATGAAAAAAAAAAAATCAATGGATTTATGGAGGTCAAGGGACTATTATGCTATGCAGTTATTCATTATGTTACAGTGTTTTCCCCTTTCTTGTGATATTCCTGAACAGTTCTATTCACAGAAATGAAAGATGAAGCCACGGCTTCTAACCATTCTTATCTTTCATATACTAAGTATTTTAAATGATTATTCCTAAACACCACAGCAGGTGCTACGAAAAATACTTTTCTCCCTTCGTTGTGCCAAAACACAGAGCTTTTTCTTATAAAGGAAACCTGGGAGAAGCAAATACATGTTTTCTGAATCTGTCAAGCATCCAGAATTTGTTCCAAATTCAGGCTGTCTTCAATGTAGTAAGAAGGACAAAAAGAAAGCTGCTTTGATCAGTATCAGAAAGCAAGATTTTTGCAAAAAGTGATGATGAAAATGTGAGAATAAAAGAAGACTCAATAGCATGTACCAGGATGTGCAGCAAAACAGGCAAAGCTGTGCGGGAAGTCAAAGAGAAGGACCATGGGTGAAAGGATGAAGTCCTCTGCTAAGCAGTGACAATTACACCACTAAAGGAGTTCTGCTGTTTGAATTCACATTCTTCCTCAGACAGCACGTACACCATGTGCAACAGCACAGCAACTACACTCACAACAGCAGCTGTTGTGAGCACTGTAATAGCACTGTAAAATTCCATCACATGGAAATTCCCTTTTGATATTGAGATCAACAAGACCAGCACTCGTTGTGCCTGGCAGTTTGAACCCATGGTCAAGCTGGAGCTTAAGAACTGTCCTATTCCACCTCTGTCAGCACTCAGACTCCACTGCAAATTGTGGGATTACAAAACATGGTTTCAGAGGTTTTTGGCCATGAAGGCTCTTTCCACTCAGGACAACACCAGCAATCACCATGCTTTTATACAAAGAATTCATCTTCAGTCAAGATAGATTTCAACTTTGACACAAAGAGCAGAGAAACAGATTAGCTGGCAGTGTTTTAAACAGTTGGCAGAGAGTAACTATAAACTCACTTCTCCCACTGGCTTTAAAAGAAATTTGCTATACTTATTACTGGAAAGGGGAGATTGTTCCAATCAGAACACTGTGCAGTACAGCAGCATTTGCGTTCATAGTTGCAAAAATATTTGTATTGAGGTTTTTTTAAGTTCTATCAGCACTACCTTATTTTCTAATTATTCCTTTGACACTTAGGATGAAGTTGTTTTAAAAGGCATAAAGCTCAGCTCCCCACATTCTAGGCCTCTTCAGAAGTCTCACCTTTCTCTTTCTTAGTAGAATTTCTTCAAACAAAACATTGTCTGGTACACAGACACACAGGTGTGATTTTCAGTTTCTCACTGCAAGACACGGTGGCAAATGGTTTAATTTTAACTTCACAGATTGCAAGGCATGCAAATACAACATCTATACCTCCAATTAAATAAACACAAACAGAAAGATACTCTGAACTACTAATCTGCCTTACACTGCCAAGGTCATGGAGGGCACACCAGGTCAAGGCATTAAGTCCTGAGTGCCAGTAATAGCTGCTCTTCCTTTAAGATGTCACTTTGCATTTGTCTAGAGAAATCAAGGAAGGAGTTCAGTACACCACAGTAGAGATGACAGGCAGAACATGCAATTTTTACATCGGTTTACAAAAGCAAAGTTGCCATTAAATTGGCACATTAAACATTAGAACAAAGTACGACAAACATACTTTCAACCACAGAATGATTCTATTCATAAATACCTCATGTAGGCATTTTATTTTATTCCCCCCCCCCCCCCCCCCCAGAATTCTAATTTGTTGGTGCTCAGAGCTCTGGGCTTCATCTCAGAAGCAAAGTTATGAGAAAACCTTGCAACTGCAGTTCAACGGTGCTGATATTAACATGCTGCCCCGTTTAGATGTCAAGCCTAACTCTTGCTGCAGTATTCCAACGTTGACAGTTGGAGAGGTTATGTCTCTTCCCTATGAACATTCAATATGATTTGGATGTCTTAATCTCTTTTGTACTCCTTTAGATAACAAAGCTATCAGGAGCATTCAAAATATACCTTAATAAGGTAAAGGCCCAGGTTGTTGGTTGTGTGTTTTTTTTTTTTTTTAAATCATTGCTGTTGTGCAACACTGCAAAATGTCAGAATTCCCAGCATTTCTTTCAGAGCTTTTTTCTTCATGGGAGTGTTCGTAAGAAGTGAAAGAATGGAAAGAATTGGAATATCTCTGGTTGCTGGATAATCCAAAGGCCTCAGTAGTGGACATTTTGACTATAACCAGACAGCTGTTGGCTGCCAAACTATTCCCATCTTTGGCACAAACAACATTTCAGTAACTCTCATTTTTCACAGCAGCACTACAGAGCTCAATCCGTGCCCCCTACCTTTGTTCAATGTCTAAAACAAGGCTATGCAGTGGCCTGTAACCATTTACCAGGAAACCTTACAGCTGTTGCCTTCTGCCCTTCATATCACATCCCCACCTGCAGGCTCTGGCTCTTCACTATTTCAAGCCTTTTACCCACTTGATTACAATCCTTAGAACGGACACAGTTATACAAGCAGAAAAGTACTTAATGAAGTCATCTTCTTAGTCTGCTTACATGGAAATGCAGCACAGCAATGTAAGGCCTCAAATAAGCCAAAGCCTTAATGTCCTAATGCCTTGTGTGCACTGCAGCCCTGGGTTAAGTGCTCGCACACAGAAATTTCTCCTGCTGTTCCCATCTAGAAAATAAACACGGTGCTCAGGCTTGGCTTTGGGCACAGCAGCTGATTGCACTGCCTTCTCATCCTGCTGCACTCCAGGCCTCTCCATCGCACCTGAATTCCTGCTTCCCTGTCTCTTTTCCTCTGAGCCTAAAGGCTCCTTGAGCACCTTCAGATCTGCATCTCCAAGGTCCTCAACTCTCTGTTTCTCTTGTTCCCAGATTCATCACCCATTTCTCCACTTGCATTTCTTGAACTATTTCCACTTTTTCCAAAATCTGCACTGGTGAGAACTTGCCCATCAGCTTGATTACCTCTGGTTCACAGAAGAAACATCACAGACATAGATATAACTGTCTGCAAGGTCACAGGGGATAGAAGAACTGTTCACCGTAGACTAATTATGTATGAATCTTGATGATCAAATCCACCTTCCACATGGAAATGTATAACGCTGTAGAAGCCAGAAGAAATCACAGCCTCTGGAGGAAAGCTGTACATCACCCTCTTCAACAGCTAGCTGAGAGGAACTGAGTTATTGTTCTGTCTCCCACAGAAAATCATACTGGCATTCCAGTAAATAGAGCCTAAAGCTATTAATAATAAATCCATTACAACTTTTAATTAAAACCCCAAATCTAGTCAGACAGAATTCACTGCATATAATAAAATTATTCTATACTATCAGCAATAATTAGTAAAGTATCCTGTAGGATTAAAAATAATTAAAATAATTACATTTTGAAGCATTTTTAAATAGGTAATAGTCCACTTCAAAGAAGCTAATAAAATTATATTCAGAACCTGTAGGCTAACGACCTGGCAGGGCATACTTTGCGTGTAGTCTAAAACAGTGAATTTACAAGCAATTAAGCACTACCAGGCACTAGATATTTATTTTTAATGGTCTTGTATTCCCTCTGGAGATAACAATTTTTAAACAAGTTTAGTGTTGCCTGCCACTCAAAACGACCAACAAGCAAACAGGTATCAAAGATTTGCAAGACAACTAACGACCATAATTACAGGGTTACAACAGCATCACAAGCATGAAGCCCTGAGCTCCCATGCAGATACCAAACTAAATCACCAGTAATGTGGAGTGATGGGAACTGGCTTTACTGGCAATGGGAATAATGACTGCTAGTCATCTTGAGAGCTTTTCCGGGGAAACCAGGCACAAAAGACTCGAAGCTAAGGGAAGTTTGGAGCAGTCGTACAGTCAGGCAAAAGCAGCTACAAAAAGCCCTGTTCACATCACATCGACTCCATGGAGTTGGTCATAAGCTGATCAAAGGCATTCTCCTGAGTGCTGGTAGGAAAATTACCTGCAGTTTACATTCATTAGCTGACTGGAAGTGTCAGAGGTTCTCTGTTCATTGGCACGGTGGAATTTCTGCAGAGAATATGCAAGAACACGAAGAACATGGGAGAATGGGAACAGAATTATCCGATTTCCACGAGACACGACAAGTTTAGGCATTCAGCTTAGGACTTTATAACACAGTTCTACTGTACATAATTGGATCTGAACCAACATTTTAGCTAAGTAAGATTTATGTAAACTCCTGTTTCCCAAGACAGATATCTAAATTGCACTCCACCCATACTGAATGTGCCAAACTTTTTTGCTCATAAACAACCCTATTTAGAGATGTATAGAGCTTGGGGAAGGAGAAAAGGAAAGCTCAATGCTAGAAACCCTAAGTAAGAAACATATTTCTGGAAAAATTATCATATGAAGAGGAGTTTAGGTAGCTTACCAAAATTCAAAACATGCTCATGCTTTGTGTGGCACAAAAACTGAAAAAAATAAGTCCTGTGTTCCTTTGCCCCCCAAAAAGGACATTTGCTTCAAAATTAAATTTTTAGAGGACTTAGAAATGACAAAATCACTAACTTAGGATTAAAAAATGACAGAACATCATAATAGCCCTGGAAAAATAACAAGCCCCCAAAAAACCAGTGGTAGCTCATACTTCATGCACCTATACAGCGAACACTCTATAGTCAAATTTCCCAGGGCACAGAACTGACCGAACAGTTTTGGTTATTCCTCTTTGAACTGGGAAATGAATTTTCAAATGTTGTTGATGAACTCATCAGCTAACACTACCAACAGCCCCCTCAGAGCAGCCAGGGTGCTCCTGTATCTTCCTTTCACTCCCTTCTGCCCTAAATCATTCTGCAGAATATGAGAGGCATTGGCAAATTGGAATCACGCATCTATGCTAACGAGGCCAGAGATTATGTTCAATAAAACTTAATGCTTTATCAGCTGATTTTTAAATAAAGATTCTATTGGTTGCAAAGGGATCCACAGAAACAAGGATGATCTTTTACCTGAAGTTCAGCCAAGGTCTTCAGAAGCTAACCTCAGGATCTCACAGACAGTCTAAGGAAAGGTCAGTGGCTGGAACGAGGAGTTTTCTGCCTCTTTAAATACACAGTGATGAGCTAATGCCCAGTTTTACAGTTATGCCTGCACATTCTTATTAAAGAGTATAAGGCCAAGCGTTGCGCCTTGTTTGTCCAACATTTCTCAGTTCCTCTGCAGATCTGTTTTTGAAACAATCCAGCCAAACCTCCCCAAGACAAACCTAAGCCACAGCTCTGGGAATGGCTTTCTTCAGAAACAAGTTGCAAGGATCAGCAAACAAAATGATACCTCAGCTTGGCTCACTGCACTCAAGCAGTCTGCCTGCACAGTCCTGGAAACATGTCCTTCATCCCCTCTAAATGCCCTCATACCACATACAGAAAATGTAATTTCAGTGGCCTGTAACTCAAGGACCATTCCAGTGCACCGCAGCAGCGATGGCACGCTTTCAGAACAGGAACTGACCCTGACCCCTCCTCGAGACCAGCGATTGTACCTTTGGGGTACAGTGCTGCCATGTGCCGTTCAAAGGAGACCCAGACTGTGGGATGGCTGTGACCAGCCTTGTTCAGAGGGAGACAACAACCATCTTTGCAGCATTTGGATTTGGGGATGGGAAAGGCAGCTTAACTTCCTCATACTTAGCAGTATAGATGTGCCCACTCAGCCCACTCTCAAGTCGTGCTTGTTATTCCCTTTGAAGCCCTTTCAATTTATAGATGATTACTGTCAAAGTCTTACCAGGAAATGGGAACAAGAGAAGAACCAGAACTTTGTTATGTCTGACAGCTTTACAGAGAGGTGTGAATTCTGAGATGCTTTACGAACCATATTTTTGTAACTTTGAGCTGTGTTGCTGCTCACACACTCATCGAAATAGCTACACCTTCTTTCTCATTTAGATTACATGGGATCAGAACACGAGGTGAGACTGTTAGATGCTATGGATTACCGTGCTGACAGTATGTCAGAAGTGCACAGCTGTATGTCTTCTTATCTAAAGGACACAGCATTGTCACTGAGCTCATCAGGCATCTAGAAGATGTAAGCAGGTGACTCCATCCCTATCTGAGACACTACTGGGGAAGAAAAAGCCAGCTGATAAATGGGCACTTGTATCTCATTCTTTTTGAAGTTGGTCCGTACGCAATGAGAAGATTTGGAAGCCTCCTCGGTATCACCCTTACTTGACTTCAGACTAGCAAACATGCCAAAAATTCAAAGAGAATATCTCACAGGCATATTGTCCTCGCTAGCTGTATAGCTGGAACGCACAACCCTTTTATTCACCTGAGTAGAAATGAATGCCATGGAAGTGCCTTCCAACGCCGAACTTGAAGGCCTCCAATCTCCATACAGCATTAGAGAAAGCCCATCCTGTCAGTGTTTCCTGGACATCCATTCAATTCTAAGTCCACCCTTCTTAAGTCCAGGGGTACACACACAAAGCAAATAAACAGCGTTAGTAACAGCATGTCAAAATGCAGTCATTAAAATCAACTGTGATGGAGTGTTACTTCTAAACTACTCAACCAAGACTGGCAATAGTTCAGATTTTTAGCTCTTTTATTATAAGATGTGGAATAAAGAGGAACCAACATGAAAATGAAAAATAAAAATTTAAAAATCCCTCAGAAGATGTTGAAGTTTTAAGAAAGAATGATAAGAACTTTTTTTTTTTTTAAGTAATCAAGAGAGATGGCAGATTGACAGAACAGTACGAAAAAACCTTCAGCTTAGAAAAATGCTAAAGTAAAAAACAGAGACAATTATCTGAAATGTGTTTGCAGTGGCAAAACAAAAAGAAACAACCATTCAGCAAGGTGGCAGTGAATGGCTCTGTGAGTTAGCATCCGAGTTTGGCAGTAAAAGCAAACAGCCAAAGTGCAAAGCACCTCCATACATGAGACTTCAGCTGAACTTTTTCCTTGGCAGAATGATTTTAAATCAATGACAGAAGGTTGATGGAAGAATAATAAAAATGGTAAGTAAGAGAGAACTCTAAAATACATACATATATATATAACGACAGGTTAAGACATTACAAATAAACAAGGGGGAAATAAGGACTGCCTTCATATTTTTAAGTAGTAAAAGTGTTAGTGCTGAAAATGCTGTATTTATCTCAGCAGGAGTTTTGCCATTGCCCTTATGGGCACGGTGAGTTCACTCATTGAGAAGTAGGAAGGGAGAAATACAAAATAAAACCAGAAACTAATTTCAAGTTAGGACTTATTAAATCTACTAAAAGTATGGTATTTTGAACCAAGAAAGCTACTTAAAAGAAACGATGGAAACCTCAGCACACATCATACTCAAAATGGCCCAAAAACAACCCAGGAAACACAAACAAGATATAGTCCTATACTGACAGCTGAATTAAATGTTCTCAGGAAACGTTCATGGCTTGCAAATCCACCAATACTGCAGAAATAACTTTAAAAATCAGTAGAGAGACTGTCCAGATGGAAAGAAAGTTCATATTCACCAGTGCTAATTCTAATAATAATCACAGTCCATAATAGGCTCTGCTCGTGTCAGTCTCTATTCTATATTCCTCTGACTCTGAGTCACCATGAGATTCTGTTTCTATATCCTCCTGCTTAACTTGGATGTAGATTGAGCTGGTATTAGACAGCAACACATGGTACAACCTGATGGAAACTCTTAAATGCTTGTTAGTTCTGCAGCAGACTTGAGCAAGATCTTAGTCTTGTACTGAGACATGTTTACTGCTTACTGCTGTCCTTCAAGCTAACAGTGGCCAAATGATGGTCACAGCTTAAGCACGGGCCTCTAAAACACCACACCTGCACTCTCAGAGAGCTGTGCTCAAGCCTACATGCTCTGTGAGCAGCCCCAGCTACAAAAGCACAGAGATGTGGCTAACTTTGCTTGCAACACCAGAGTTCAGTGGGACTCGAGTCCTCATCACACCCTTCTCTTCAGATTACTTTTTCAACAGAGAAACAAAACTAGAATCAGAGTTATCTATGGTAGTGTTCCATATCACTGCACTTTCACCCTAAAATGAGCAACAAGAAAACTCCTACAAAATAGGACATGGGCTCTGTGCAAATAATTTACAAGGTTCCCCCTATGCCCAAAATGGATGTGTTGGTGGGAGCAGAAGGGAAACGAGGTGTCTGCAGAAGCAAACTGCAGGAACATGATGGGTGGTTCTTACCTACCTGTTACTTAAAAAGACAAGGAACAAGTGGTAACAATTACACATGCACAGAGGTGAACTCACAAGAAGCTAAACCCTTCAGAGCCATGTTATTATTTCTAACAGATAAAGGACACCAACAATTTACGTTTCATGTCACTACTGTCATTGCATCGAGTCTGGACACTCAGGGACCACAGAAAAAAAAAAAAAAAACAGACAGTAATTGAACTCAATGTGGGATTTTTATACTTAAAGTAGAATTACATGTACTTACATCACCTCTTCACCTGACCCAGGCTCATATTTACAATCACGGTGTGAAAGACACCCCGCCATCTGTGATTTTTATTGAAAGAAAATACCAAGCCATAAGAAGCAGCTAATACTAACTGCAGCAGCTGTGCACTGTCTCCAAAGAGAATTATGGGACATGCATTGAATGCATGGCATTGCTCTGTAAGGATTTGATTAGATACAGTTTGGTAAGAAAAAATGTTATCCATCGCATAAACAGGCTGCTATTTTAGAAGTTAACTTCTGAATGTAGAGCTTAGGACAGATTCTTTCCTGTGCTTCACGTGTAGAGCAATTCCAAAAAGCATTTCACTGGTTATTATAGAAGTAATTAATTCTGTCCATAGAACAGGGAGCTAAGGCAATTTCAGATAAAAAGTATCTATAAAATGAATTAAAACTCACACGAAAACATTACTAAAGGCAGTTAACCATTTTTTTTAATGTTTTTAGGAGTATCTGCTCTTGAAATGAGGAGCATAACAGCATCTAGCAAAAACCTCCTTTGAAGATTATCACTGTAAGAAGTGAAATATGCAGTGTAACTACATTTAAGATGTTATCCCTGGAATTCTCAACTACCGCTGGCACATATGGTACAAATCCTGCATCTTTAAAGTCATGAGCTGACTGTAACAGTGGAAGCACACAGAGGATTTAATTAAATTTTAGCAAATCATCTTGTGTTAATTGTTTATACCTATTTATGGTGTTATAAAAGCAAATAAACAATTACTACACTGGAATTAAGTTCTCATCTACCATGTGCACCACAACTACTGCAACTGTATGTTAGGAGAGGTGATGTTACAACGCAGTAGAAAATTCAGCGCCGTTTATTTGAGAGCTGTGACATCCTATACGTTCTGACCTTCCATCATCTATAAAACTTGCTTTGATGTAATAATTCACATACCTCTCAAACTTATCAAGCGAACAGAGAAATCTTCATTGCTTTCATTAAGTTCAACCATCCTCATTTCCTTCCGTTAATGAAATGAAAATATTACTCTGCTGGATTGATTGTGCCACTTTTTGAGCCCTGCACTGTTGTAAACATCACACCTCGTAAGAGCCAAGGATGAGATTTGTTGCTTTGTTTAATCACAGCATCCAAGAGGAGAATAAAAGTCATCTTCATTTACATCATATTTTGATATGTGAGAATGCATCATGCTTACAAATTATCTTGAACAATAATTTTCACTCACATGACACTTCTCTAAACATTAAGAACAAACAAATGGGAGAAAACAAGCAATAAAAAAGTAGTATGTCTTTTCTTACTAAGATTTTATACATCACTGGCTTGAAATAATCTGGATGCTATTTCCATCCACCTAAAAATAACTCACAGTGCAGCATTTTCTTGTTACTATTGGGGGGTAGGAGCAAAAATAGCTTTCCAGAAGAATATCTGGCATAGGAACAGTATGCTATATTTTTTTTAATGAAAGATCTCATGACACTCAGGCATCTGCAACTCAAGAACACGAAAAATCAGCTGGAGCTCTCATGCCAGTGAACACAGCAAAATGCACCTTATATTCCCCAAAGCTCTTTACATGCAAAGAAGCACATTATAACGATGCGGGATAATAAATATTGAGCAAGTTGATTTATAGTACAAAATAAAATACTATCAGGCAATGAACATACTATTAAGCACTGTATTTAATACCAGGAGGCATCAGTCATGGTGCAGAAATTTCTCCCACTAGCTCCTCACTGGGACCTGCCAATATGACTCCACTGAAAGCTCTCTTAACCGAAACACAGCACACTTAGAGCACAACAAGGAAAAAGAACTCTACTGGCATCAGTTTATTAGTTAATGGTCCAATATAAAGCCCAATTCTGAAGTTCTTTCTGCCATACTTCATTTTCAACCCAGTACTGGATTCCTCCTGAGCACGTGAGCAAAATCACAGCTGAATCCCCTGATATAACACAAAGCTAAAAATGTTGTCCTAGGTTATCAAAATGACTCAAACGAGGACACAGCAAAGCACAGTAAACAACTGGTCACATGATTACACATGGTAAACCAGGAGGTCACTCTGTAAGGACAGTATGAGCTTAAAAAAGCTCAAGAAAGAAATAGGAAACTGAACCAATAACAGAAATGCTACTATGAGCTCATCCTTCATTTTAAGAGACACTGTAGTAGCAGTAAAGAGAATATTAGGACTATTTTGGCCTCAGCTATGCAAGGATGATTGGTTAGCTGTCTAAAGGGAAACACTGTACTTTAAAAACGGCCACACCGCTTTTGAAGTGAAACTGTATCACAGTAAGCAAATAAAAGGATTCATTCAGGACCTGTTTCAGACAGCTGGCGTTATCATCTACCTACCTACAACCTCATCTGGAATTCACTGCTGTGAGAACAAAAAAAAAAAAAAAGGATTTGAAAAAAGAAGTGCAAAGTTGTGTTCAGAGTTCCCCAGTCTCCCTCATATATGCACATGGATACGTCTTAAACATTTCATTAGCCAAAATTTTCCACTGAAGTACTGTACCTTGTAACAAAAAAGTATTTTATCTGTAAGCACTCTGTAAACTGTAGCTGGGCTTGCTTTAGCACACAGGTATAGAGTTTGGAAGCGATTAATTACATCTATCTCCTCCTGCAGAACTCACTCACGCATGCTATATGCCAGCTGCACCACGTATGTATCCCCTCACACTCAGAGGACCACAGCACGTGGCCTGTCTTTCATTTCTTCTACATCCAGGTCCCAGTGAGGCACAGAACGTGGGTCTACACCCTCACTCAGCAGCTCCTTTCTAGCTGGAGACCCAACCAGCACAGCCGCAGCAACGTATTGATTGGATACCTCTCTCAAGTTCTACTCATAATCCCAAAAAGTACCGGTCACCCAAGAGAAAAAAAAAATAGAAAGCTTAACTTTGGAATGACAGCAAAGTTTTCCAGCCAGTCTCTCACATTTATCCTACTCAAGGATGCAAGGGAACACCACCTACATTTTAATTATTTCATATTCCTCCTCCTACGCTGGATTTCTGTACTCCATTGGCAACAGATTCCGCTCCTCAACTACTCACATAAATGCCTTCACACTTCTTTCCCCTACCTTGCAAACCAAAAGCTTCATGTTCTTCTAATTCCGTCTTAAAGCCCACTTCAATCTGTGCTGCCCCCAGGAAAACACCAGCTGGTGATGCTGGGGTACTTCAGAGCACGGGGACTTCTTGGCCTGAAGGTTAATGGTATTGTAGGACTGCACAAAGGAAACTGCTGGGATTGTGGTCTGGAGTTTTGTGTGAGAAGTGTAGAGAAGTGATAGACCATCAGGGCCTTGGAGAACTTTGCTTCCAGCAGCCCATCGCTTTTTTGGTTTGTCTCCCAACATAGATTTGCGTTTCCCATACTACCAACAGCTTATAGACACTATCAATTACAGAACAGGGACCATATGGCAGAAGTTTGTCCTATTTTGTAATTGGACACCTCCCAAAATATTCATAGCTACGTGGTCACAACTAGAATTTTAGGATTATTAAAATTTCCAGACTTTACACATTTCAGAAATCTAAAGGCAAGTAATGCTACTCATTCAACACATTATAAGAGATGTCACAACAAAAAGCACTTTTTCCTTAAATATGCAAACCCTAAAGTCATGGGATTTTGAGAGAATTTGATGTAAAATGAGGGACTGTATTTTCAAATAATCTTTTTCCCCAGTGCAAACTGCTCAGAGAAAACAAACACACACACGCAGCAACCTTGGTAATGGATACACAGGTAAATGTCCTGAGCCACGCTCACCACGTAGCTCTGTTTGCCTTCTCTGACATACCTGAGTCAACAGTAGGGTGGGAAAGGCACAGAGCAGCGTGGTCTGCTGTGAAACCCTGATAGGACTTTTCTGGTTTTTCAGTTAAATAATTCAAAATTTGACAAATGCTGATAAATCGTTTAGTAGGTATGGCAGTCCACGCTGTAAAATCATTACTGTCTAGAGGACTGAAGTGTCTCACCCTGCTTAGTAAAGTACTGCTTGTCCACAAACCACAAGTGTGCACCACAGACAGAGGTAACAATTCTTGCACTAAATTGTTTTTGAGTGCAAAAAACACACATCTAGTGGGACTTCAATGCCTCCCACCTGTTAGCTCAAAACTCTATCGGTAGAACAGAGCATTTGGGTGGGTGCAGCAGCCAAAAAAACACTGGGTGGGAAACAGCAGAATGTCCTACAGTTCTACAGCTCTTGGGGCAGCTCCTGGAATCTGTTCTCCATGAACAAATGCAACTTCCCATTTTCAGACCTCATGAGAAAGACAACGGACCACAATTCCTACCTAAAGGATTAGGAACTTTCTTCCTCCTTCTAGAATAATGCAACATAATTTCTTGCTAGAAGCAAAGAAAGGACAATTTTGGTCAGGGTAACTACTTCACATAACTCTACTTTAAAAAAAAAACAAAAAACAAAAAAAAAACCCAGCAGCCTACTCAATTAGTTAGGCTTCAGCTGTAGCTTGAGCCTAAGGGACACATCAAAAACTCAGGCTTTTTAATCTGATTTATGGGATTTCTTGAGGCACCATGCTTTCATCATTTTTAAATATCAAAAAAATTGAGTGGTCTTGTGAAATACATGTGACAGATTTTGTGGGCTGTGTACCAACACAGCTAACCACGAGTTCAGCCACCACCCCTAACCTACAAGACTGCTGTGACAAACACAACACAAGAGATTAATCAATGAAGAACATAAATCCCAGCAACAGAGGAACCACTAAAAATAATATAAAAATACCAAATTTTGCAAAACTAAAAAAAAATATTTATATCAGTAAGCATCATATGATTCTTAGGCATGGTATCCTGTAATTAGTAATCCAGAGTTGTAAGGAGTTTATGCATTACTAAGTCCTCACTGACTAAGCAATAGCAGACCTGAGCATTAATCCAGAAGCACCCCAATAATTCCCAGTACTGCCAAACCTCAGTTCTCAACTCTTGTGTACTTTTATGTACTTTGTGTACTCTGCGCTGTTCACAGCACCAAAGATGGCCGCATTTCAGCAGTGACACCATGATGCATAGTTTGCACAACAGGAAAAAACTCTTGGGATGAAAAGTGCTGTACAAATCATTCATAGTACCACTAGTATTCCAGTACTGACATTGCTTACAAGCATGACAACACTTCTACTTACTGAAAAAACAAAGCATGACTGTCCAGTGTTTGGCTATACATCCTCTATCTACTTACACCTGTTATCTTAGTTATTTTTGGAAACAGGGCTGTAGCAGCACAGTTTAAGTGTAGATTTCACTACAGCTATAGCAAAGTGCTCAACCTGTTGGCCAATTCAATCAAGTGGGGCTCTCCATGGCTGGTGTCACAGAAAGCCAAGGGAAGTGCTGCACCACAGGGAACACGAACACGGGATGTGTGAGCTGCTGTGAGGAGGCTCATCACAGGGCGATGCCTAACCGTAAAGGAAACAGCCAAGGAGATAATTCTGCAGTGCAGCTGTGGCAGAGATGCAAACAAACATTAACCAGAACATGATTGTGTCCCTGAAGGATCTGTATGTTCCTGAAGTTTGTATAGGAACACTCTTTGGTTCTGAATAACTTTCGTTGGATGTGTCATCTGAGCACCACCAAGGCCCCATCAGCCCAGTCGGGATCTTTCTGAACAGGACTTTGTACCCTGAACTCTTGCTTTGTATGTGGTTTTTCTCCTCTGTTTCTCCTCAACAGCCACTGAGGATGAGCTAAATAGCTATTTGTGCTTTTGGCCTCTGTCTCCTATAGCAGAAAATCCCCAAATTCAATTCTGTGTTATTTAAGAGCGCTTCATATTCACATACTGTTTCTTGCCTTGTGAAAAGTGATCTAAAATTATGTCCTGTGCACATTTCCCATGCTATTCATGAATTCATATGCCCCCTTCATAACTCTCCAGTTAGCGCTCTCTTTTCAAAGCAAAAAAATCCATACAATTCCATCTCTCTTCACAGAGCAGTTGTTTCTTAATTTCGACCACTGCATCTCCTGACTGCATGTTCTAAAGTTACTGCCTGCCCCCTGTAAGATCACAGTGCTGCTTTACACTGATCACTGGTTGCTGTGTTGCAGTTAAAAATCACAGCTACGGTGAAAAAACAACTCACACCCACTGTTAAATGTTTTCTCTTATTCATAAATACAGGCAGAAATGAGCACTCAGAAGTGAATAAGAGTACTTTATCACTTACACATGATATATTGGTCCAGTGATTTCTCACATAAACATTTTAGACCACAGGTCACTGCCTTAAAACAAAACAAAAAACATCATCAATTTTGAACAGAGCATATTTTCTTCTGACCTGTATGAAGACTTTAAATTTGAAGGAGTCAGTCTTCCCATAAAACTTTCCCCTTGGCCCCAGATCAGCACTACAACATCAGGGTTGGAAGCTGATGATTACTTCATAGCTACCAACTAGATTTCCTATTATATGACAGTGAAAATAAAAATATGGTTCTGGCTGCCCCACAGTTTTCATCTCTAGTCCTCTCAGAGCGCCCAAGTAGAGCAGAATGACAACCCTTACCTCCACCACAGAGGAGCAGAGCAACTAAGAGTTACAAGAAGACAGCTTCTATCTACCAATCACAGGGAGACTGCGTGAAAATATTGCTGCCCACGTCTGTAATTAGAGAAAACACAGGTAAGCCCTCAGCAGTATAAGGTTGTCACTCTGGGTAGATACACACTGTGGAGAAATACCAGAGAGAGCATATGGGCAGTAAATCAGCCATTGTGCCTAAGAAGATCTCAGACAGGCAAAAAAACCTCAGCAAGCTGAAACAGCTGTGCCCCAGGAAACAGCAGAACAAATGGATTTGCTGCCTCCTGACTCCAGTGATACCAACATCTCTGTAGAGAACAGCAGGGAAATAAGGGAAACTGGAAACTGCAAGTTATTTGATAAACAAGTTATAAATACCCAAAATTCTGCATCATTCCAGTACTTAGCATACCGTTAGACATGGAAAGTGCAAAACAACGTGAAGAGGATAACTCTGGTAACAGACACTGACTATGGGGTGCTGTGTTTCACACGGGCTTCTGTCACACAGTACTGACCAGCGACAGCAAAGACTACAGGGTCTGTCTTCTATAGCTCCATCTGCACTGCACAATGCAGTGCAACTCAGGTACACAAGCACTGAATGAGGCTGCTCTGTTATATGCTAAAGAACATTGCCATGCACAGGTATCACATTAGCTCTTCAGTGTAGTACAGCTGCTTCAGTGTAACACAAGTTGATTCACAAAGAACAAAATAATCCTAATGCAGCTATGCTGCTTTCATTTCTGGAGAGGGCTTTAGCACTGATCTGGGTACCTCAGTTTGGCACTGCAGAGTAGCAGAATATCATGGCAGATTCTCTATGCATTAAGGTCTATGCTGCCTGCTTTACCATGGAACCTGCAGGTGGGAGGTGTCAAGGCAGAATGACTTTCTGCCAGAATGTGCCACTGGACGTGGCCAGCACACAGCCCACAGCACTCCAAATTGAGCATGAAACCGTGCAAGCAGCAGAACTGGCATCTTAGTTAATTAAGACCAACTGCATAAATCCCTAGCCTCTAAGAAGATATATTTTGGATGCAGCTGACTGGAGGAATCCTCATAACCATCTTTCCCCAGCAAAGGTTTGTACTGCAGCAATCCTCTCTAAACCACAGAACCACACAGGCAAACGTTCCTGATCCACCTGTATCAAACAGACCCATCCTACCAAATAGTATACTGCATATTAATAGTTCACTTAAATTTAACTCAGTCATTTTAAGACACCTGGATTAAGAAATTACTATACGTGCAGTTCTGTCAGCAGCTTTTCTTAGCTTCTGGCATAGATGGAGGGATGAAGTATGGAAGTACCTCATAAGAAGTCCCAGTTGCAGCTAGAATGATACATCTGGACACAGCAGTACATCTTTGCTGCTTCAACAGAAATAAAAAAAAAAATGAAGTAGAGCTTGACTTACAATTTATCCATCTGAATTCCTTATGGTAAGGAATTCACTGTCAGACAGGTATTTCTTTTTGGTCATCACCTTGTTACCCTGAGAACCTGTTGAAGGCAGCTGTTGGAAGGATTTGGTTTTAATCAACTCATCCAGACTTTTTGACACTGGCCTTGCCTACAGACTAATAATAACATGGAGATTTATTGGTATGCAGTAAGAATATTTAAGTTATTTTATTTCAGCAGGATGAAGTAAAGTAACAGATTTCGGCTTTTAAAAACATACCAGCAAGCCCAAAAAGGTAGAGGAGAACAAGACAAGTATCAAAACCCACAATGGTGTAAAGCTGCTTTCTACAAAAGCAGTCAAGACAATAGGGTATGTTTTCACACCCCATAATTAACTCCAACTTTTTAGGTTGTTAATGGCATTTTGTTTATTAAGAACAAACAGACACAGTGAAGTCAGAAAGGATTGCCATCTGCCTTTGAGAAACCAGTCATCAAAAATATTCCTCTGAAAAACAACTAGCTTGGTACTGCATATTGGTATTGGATAGCACTCTTAGAAAGCTTCAAGTACTGAGCACCTTCATATGCTTTCTGCTCCGTTAGCTGGATTACTAATGCTACAGAAATCCTCTGACTGGCTCATGACAAGCCAACCCAAATCAGACCTATAGTCTTGGGAAACCATTACTGTCTGATTATATGTTTTAGGGCCGCCGTGAAAGAAGAGGTGGGTGCTCTAAAATAAACCTGCTAACACATCTATCTTAGGAACACACTCAGAGAGGAGGCAGAAACTGAGCTGAGGTGAATAGTGTTATTATGCCAGCTCTACAGTTCAAGGTAGAAACACACTCATCACTTTATATATTTTTTTTCCATTTTGAAGATGCCTCCTAGCAGGAAACTACTCAAACTGCTCCATAGAGTAGCTGATACTCAATGCATCATCTGTAACTGATAAGGCTTTGGATGTGGTAGAAAAAGATGGGGTCAGCAATGTGAGCACAGAACTAAGACAGAGCAGGAACACGGTAAGGTGATGGAACTGATGGGAAAGCGGTTTAAGAATGCAAGTGTTTGGTTTTACCTGCAAAAGGCTGAACTGCCGCCCATGTCATTACTCCACATCTAGGAAGAGCATACTGTTTCTTCTAATATTTAAAGCAAAAAAAATAGCTACTATTGCATCTACTTAACATCCTTTAGTGGAAGCCATCAAATTTCAACCAACTACACTGAACTGATCTCACCAGCACATTCTAGAAGTACAACTACATTCAGACAGAAATAAAGGCATTTATTTCCATTGTCATAAAAAAAAAAACCACACAATATCAAGGGCTTAACAAGTCTAAAAGACACTATATATATATATATATATATATATATATATCAGTCAAACATTCAAATTAGTCATAAAATGCTCAAAATTTTTATTCATTTGCAATTATAATAAGGAATTCAAATAAATATCAAATCTCCTCTAGCCCAGCCCTCAAAAAAAAGTTTTAATGCATCTGAAAGACTACAAATATTAAGATCTGGCAAAGAGAATTCAAACTATTTCTGTATTAAAATTAAGAACTGCATACTTCAGAACTGCAGTTTTCCTTCAGTATTCTCTTAATTCTATTAGTTAATTTTATGCAGAAATTGAAAATAACTAAGCCAAACGTAAGAAACGATTGTCTGTGTTCTGTTTGGATTGTAATGGATGTCTCTGAGTACCTACCTGAACCTTCATAACAAAGCATCAGGTAAGTTAGAGTTGTGAAACTCAGTTTTTCAGGATTTATTTGAAACGTGCAATGTTAGCTCTTACATCAGGTGCTGAGAAGGATTAGCAAAATATTTGGGTTTCTTGCTGCTGTTTCTGTTAAATTCAAGTAAAGTTGAATCCTTAAATACTATCAGAGAGCACTCCAAGTTTACTTTTAAATTTAAGCAACCAAAAAAAGAAGCTGGAAGAATATCTGCAAGAAAAATATCTGCAAGAAAAATACACAGCAAACTTATTTCAAAACAGGAATTTCACTGCAGAGCAAGTGATCTTTTATGCAGAAGATGATGGATGTGTACAAGAAAGATCTGTCATGAGAAAAGTTCTTTTTTATGCTACACTATGCACCTTCCAAATAAATAAAAATATGGTTTTTTCATCTAAGAGAAACAGAATAAAAATCATCCATTCTGCTAACGATGACATATTTATAAACCACGTTCTATTTACTTCCTTTATACGCAGTCATTATTTACTTCAGATTGCCTGTAAAGATGCACTACATAAAAAGTAACATAATATTTAAGGGTACTTGTTCAGCAGATGCTCTGAATTTTCTTTTCCTCTAAATACGGTCTACTTTTAACGAGTTACTGTTATACTCCTACCTTTCTTATAGGAAACAAAGCAGGAACTCTGAGGTCCCCAGAGCCCTCCAGAATGGTAGGGAAGGAAGAAAAAAAGCTGAGTTGTGTCACCAGATATCAGAACACGTTGGGCACAGAAGAGGGAGTCGTGGTGTTTCTGAAGGATGTGTATTAATTCGACTGGATACTGTGAGATGATTACATCTGTGGCACTGTCCTATTAATTTC
Organism: Tetrao urogallus; assembly: GCF_951394365.1. NCBI lineage: Eukaryota > Metazoa > Chordata > Aves > Galliformes > Phasianidae > Tetrao > Tetrao urogallus. The sequence goes on along the minus strand of NC_136821.1, from coordinate 2,364,766 downwards.
ATGACCCTCTTTCTCATTTCTTGAAGGGTTACTGCTATGCTTTCTCAGTTATTGATAATAGTCCCTAATAGTCCTTTCCTGAGTAATACCACAGAGCAAAGGGAAGAAAAGAGAAGCAGCATTAATTTGAGTGTTTGAGGTTAAATGAGCAGAATTAGCACAAAACAGTAGAAAGTAGAAAAGCAGTAGACCACAAGATGAGACTTGTTTCATTATCTATAAGTAGCACAATGTGTAGGAGCACATAAAGTGTGGCTACATTTCAAATATAAAAATATTACCATGAGGCTTCACCCACCCACTCTATTATACACTCCAAGAGAAAAGAGAGTAGGTAGACAATGAAATTCTTAGTTCACTGCCAAGAATTCCAGTGCAAACAAATTATCAGGAGAATCAGATAAGAATAATGATGTGATATTGATAGAGAAAGCAGAAGCTTGGTATAAATTAAAGTTTAAAATAAACTGTAGGAGTGACAGGAGGAAAAGGTAAAAAGGCAGGCAGAGAATAAGATCTGTGTTTTGATAGAGAAAAGGGTATGTAAGTCCTGCACACATCTCTGATAACAGCACAAACAGACAGATATCATGCTGAATGCAGTCTTCTCAGATAACAAGAACAACAATGCGAGACACTGCGTAAGTAAAAGGCAGTTTGTTCAACACAAAACAGCTCCTGGTTGTCAAATTTGCAAGAGCAAAATTACTTGAAAAATAACTTGCAGCAAGCTGCACTAAGCAATGAAGAGCACTTTGGTTTCTTCTAACGTTTAAAAGTTAGTTCAAGATTTCAGGAGCTGAATCAACTCAGTTTGAGAGGATAATGTAGTAGTCATAGCATTGCAACACTCAAGTTAAACTATTTTCACCCTGCCTGGCTTACTTCCCAGTGTTACCTGGTTGGAAGTGATTGGGTATGAAATCAGAATGCCCCTTAACAGGCCTTCATTAACGGTCTCAAGTATCATTTCATTGACCTAGTTTTTCCTCCATCTAGATGTTCGCTCCTCATGGTATCACACTACAATGTATTTGATCCATTTCTACAGGGAATTCCTTGAAAGATGCATCCCCATTCAAGGCCAAAGATCTATGCACTCTGCTGTAGATAAACATACCAAAAATGTGTATTATTCCAGCAAAGACAGATAGAAGGAAATGCTATAGAGAAACATGCAAATGTAGAAATTATGATAAGGTGATTTTGCTTGGTTGCAAGTGAAATTTAAACAGTTCAATAAACTGGCAATAGTACTGTACAGAATCAAAGAATCAGCATAAAATGAAAATTGCATCAGAAGACCTACAGGAATTCAGATGAATGAGCTTTTAAAGGTGGAGTAACTAAGAAAATGAAACAATTCTGAGAGAACATGATGTTGCACCAACGTGTGGGAGTGCCTAATAACTTGGAAGCCCTACAGTAAAAGGCCAAAGAGCTCACAGTGAGGCAGTCAGGCAGCCACCACCAAGGCAATCAACTGCATTTGCCGATTCCTTCAATGAAAGACAAATTATTTTCTTTGCCTACATGAAAGACTGCAACATGAGTGAACACAGCACATTAGGTAGGTTCCCTTTGCAAGAACCTGTATACAGAATATGTTAAAATGGATGGAATTTTATGTACTTGCATTTAGTTTTATCAGATGTATGCAGCAGTTGCATTTAGGCAGATAATGCAATTAAATCTGAATAATGCAGGTATGGTCAAATGGTCATGGAAGGAAAAGCTGCTATGTAAGTTGTTTCTTGCCACTAAAAAAACCCACCTGTGTCAGCAGTTAACCACACCAGAAGAGTTTGAAATAAATGTCTTGGAACACATGGAAGATAATGCTATAAACAGCCTCACACAGAAGAGCCACAGACTTAACGTGAATATGACATCTATTTGTAAATATTTACTGATTCCTTAGTACTTAAAATACTATTACAGTTCTAAAATGAAAACTGCACCATATTGTTTTACACCCACACACTACTTAAACTCAAGTTAGTTTACAATTAGAGTAGTACTACAACCAGTACAATGAGACACTGACACTTCCCAGCTAACCATACTGAATATTTGAATTACATTTTTTAAACGTTCACATCGCGTTCAAGATTATTTGGGCACAAGTTTGAAATATCACATTTATTGCACGATTTGTTTTGAAGGAGTTACACTTTTCTGATTCTTTAAGCTCTTTACAACTCCCTCATCTCATTTGCAGGGCTGGGGATCTTTAAACCCACTCTCTTCATAGTTAAAAACAATGTAACGAGATTAGGCTGGGAGCCAACAAAATCAACTGTGTGCCAACCAGTCTCCTGAATTCTAATTAGAACATCATTCCTCTTAGATCTCCATTTTTCCAACATAAGTACAATACAATTATTTCTATGATTATATCACTGAAATAATGGCCTATTCTAGGAATATATTGCAAGATCGAAGCAATTAAAAGGTGATACTAATAGGACAAGTCGTCGAAAGTTATTAATAGGTAATTACTCCAGAATGCTATATACTAATCCAAAAAAGATTAATGGAACTGCAAAAAAAATACATATATATTCAAAGCAGAGAATAATTTGATAAACAAGAGCACACAGAGAAGAGTAACAAGAGTATATGTAACCTAGTGAACAGGCCTTTCTGGGCAGGCAAAGAATTTCTAATGCCTGCTATTCACTTTTTGCAACTCGCTTTGCCATTTATATGACAACTTACACCAAAGGGAGAACAGCTTGCTCAGTCAGCCTTGAGAAGTTCTTCACTTTCAGCCTCTCATTTAAGAATGGCATGCATTGCTGCTTTTTTTATTAATTTGATTGGCTGCAATCAGATCACCAAACCCAGTTTGCACACGCTCAGTGTATGTGCACTCACTGAAGTGAACGATCACAACCGCTGTACATGAACAGTAAATACATACATCTCTTCTCATCATCATTTAAATAAAATTTAAACTCTTCTTTCTGCTATTTCCTGAGCAATGCAGCTGCAGATGCCTGCTCCAGCCCCATCTCTATGTGATGAGGAGAACCTCCTGAGCCCCTTTTCCAACCTCAGCCATTCCGTGTCAATCTGAGATTCTCTCACATTCTACACCAACCTCTCCAAATTCCTCCTCAGTTTTCATTTCTGCACCTTTTGGGTTAATCTTACAAGCTGTATTGAGAACATCTGAGAACAAATCTCAGATCAGACAAGCTTGACTTTGAATCAAATTCCACAGAACTTCATATTACCCTATCATCCATAATGAGTCAGTAAGAGCTCCAGTACCTGGTAAGTTTGGCAAAAGGTGTTATTTGGCCAAATGATCGCCCTGAAACCTACCTAAGGCCCCTACAGTATCAGACAGAACGTTGTTTTCAAATCAAAAAAACTTTCAAGAAAACACTGCAAGTTAAATCAGGTGCTATTCCCCATCTCTTGTATGGGACAGAGCTGGAAAAGCTCGTGCTGAAATCAGTATTGAAAGTAGTCTTGTAGTAATTACTTACCTAATTGCAAACAGCAAAATGAAAACAGCATTTGTATTTTAAGCAATAAATGACCTAGATATGCATATTAGCAGCAGGAGTATACATTTACTGAAATCTGTGTCACATTTCGTGCAAAATAAACTTAATCCAAAAATCAAGAAAACAAAGGGAAGCACGAAATGGATACATTCAGCGTAATGCACACATTTACCACAGTAGGGTCACGTATTAACATGAATCACAAAGTGTGTAAACATTCACAGTGCATATTTTAGCAGTTGTTTTTCAATTATGGTATTTTTGCATCTACATGAAGACATTAAAAGGATAATAAAGTGATTAAAATCCTTTTAGGTCTATCACCTTAGAACAAATCACAAATTTCTAGTGTAGGTCAAATTTAATTACAATAGAGATTATTAATTGTTCCTCAAGTTGGGTGTAATTTACACAAGGCAGTAATCAATATTGCCTGGGGGAAAAAGTGATGCTCCTCATAGCACATCTCAAGCTAAACACCACAATTTAGATTCAGTGGGAATTTAAGTACATACCTGCTTTGCAGACCGACCAGACAACAGTGCCCATTTCTGTGCTATATTCTTCACTATACAACACAAACTCATTTACACAGCAACAGCAAACGTTGTGTGTAATGGTTTCTACAAAGATACAAGGAAAAAAATACCTAAAAAATGAAAATTGGTTTCCAAGTGCCAGCACTTGATTTGCCAATACAACTACTCCATATTTAGTGACTTCCATCTAGGATTTTCAAAGTCTTTATTTATTTTCAAGCTTACATCATAGCAAAACTGAACACACAGCAAAGCAAGCCTGCAATTCAGCTCTCTTTTTCCAGTGCCATGAAGGACACAGCTACCAAACACCATTACAGAACCACATCTCTATCTTTTAAGGACCACTGTGTGCACTGTCACCTTCCATTCTACATCACACTTGTATACACTGCTATTAAATGTGATTTTGGTGTCTTTGGAGATGAGTGGCACAATGAGTGCCACCAGAACATGTACATATGTATAAGTTATACATATGCAGTGAGCAGTACTGACACCATTCTCTCTATCACTGTTCCTCATATGCTCCAGTGAAAGCTAACAAGACTGAGGAAGCAGCATCCACCAGCAGAACTGCAAGCAAATCAATGCAACTGCAGCATTTTCAATGGACCTTTTAACATCCCAGCCTGTTCTTGCCAAAGGCCTGTCTTACATCTATGCATGGCATGAGAGATCAAGCAGCAGCAGTTACTTCTTTATTCATCTCTTATAAGCCAGCCTGAGAGTCAAGCTGGTAGAAAATTCAGTTTCTTCAATCTCATCCCTGCTTTTTGCAGAAAATTTTATCCACCTCCTCCCCCTGGAATTCTTACTTTAGCTTGGTAACAGTGGAGTTAATGGGAGAGGTGCAGGAGTCAGAAGCACAAAGACACTGGAAGGACAGAACGGGGAAGGAAAGGTGAGGGAAAGCAAATGTGAGGGGAAAAAAAACTCAGCCATGCTCAACAGAAACAAGACATTTATCAATTATTTGTCCATCTTTTCAGAACTTCTAATGTCTTACAGGGCACTGAGCTTTAAAAAGCTTGGAGACAATCACATGACTGGAATTTCCACTCGATTGTCCCCAAAAGCACATTGCCTCTGCAGCTCATTTTAGCACTGAGCAGAGCAATCTTATACTTTAATGCATTCAGAACTGAGGAAAGTTCTTTCTACAAGAAAATGTGATTGATTGTTACAATGACAGTAATTGCATTTTAGTAAAAGTAACCATTATGGTAATTTTCCTCAAGGAAGAGGCATTTAACTAACTTAAGTAACTTGTTACTTTTCAACATATTAACTTCGGCAAATTTAACATTACAGATGTACAGAGTTCACAGACACAACAATATGCATCACTTAGTGAGTGTGCACACTTTTTTCATTCTAGATATCAAGCAATGTTTCAAAACAGTATAAGCTAAGAAAAAATATGCATTCATAAGACAGCATTAATTAAACGTTAAGAACAGCTACAGTGCATCTATTGCCAAGTCTCCTGTTTAAAAATTCTGTGTTTAAAGTAGCAAACTTCAGATCATTATGAGATATTAATTCCTAAGCATCTACCAAGATGAAAAACACAGTAAGAGATGTTAAAGCAAAGCAGATCGACAGTAAGCAGTGCCACACTACAAGAGACAGGCGACATAGAGAAACATTCTGGGGAAAAAAAACACAAAGCACCAAAAAAAAGTACAGTATCCCATAGGTAACACAGCACAGAGAGAAAGAGTAACTCCTGTGTACTTAACAGCACTTGTTACATCTCAGCAATATCCCTAAGTAACAAAAAACAGAATCAGTATTTCATTTCATGTATTGCTTCCAAGTATTGTTTGAATGCTGCTAAGAAACCACGAAGAAGGCTGCTAAAAGCATTCATTCAGCAGAACATAAAGGCTGTAGCAACTTCTTACTAAAGCACAGCTTCTGGTAGTTAAAAACTACATCACCAACTAACTCAACCTCCAGGTTCTGTCTCACACTACTTCAAATGAGTTACAAATAAATAATAATAATAATAAAAAAAAACACCTTTAATTTTAACTTAATAATTATCCCTTATGCTTTAAAGACACTCTAAACTGGAGCTGGTTGAATTTCCACACTTTTGAAAATTTTTACACTAGAAAAGAACGTAAACCAGCTGGACTGATTGCTTGGGTGGCTGGTTTGACTTTTTTTTTTTTTTTTTCTTTAAAGAAATTTCCTTTGAATGGTGTATAGTCAATGAACATACAGACGTTATAATTATGGAATATAAGAGAGTTTGGCACGGCAGGTTATTACACCAAAAAAGAATAGATCGAGTGCCTACCCTTGTCCTGGGCTTGCTGTAAAACTCCAAAGGAGGGATCTCCAGAAGAGATCCTTCCCCACTGCCAGTCAGCTCTTAAATGGGTTTAGGAGAGGAGCAGCCAGGCTCCACCCCTTCCAGCAGCAGGGTGAATTGCCTTCACCTGTGCTCCCAGGGCTGACTCAGCTCCCCTCAGGTGGTCAATCAATGGTTCAGGCCGTAATTCAGCTGTTCCCACACAAATGGAAAAAGGAAAAATCAGAATTTTGATATCAATTTCCCACTAAACTTTCCTGCCTTCCCTGAAGTAATTAGTGTTTCTCTGGTTCCTTTCAATTCCCATTCGCCCCTTGTTTATACTGCAGAAGTGTCTGTTTGCAACATGCATTTTCACATATGATATTAAAGCAGCAAGTCACTCATCCCTCTAACAATGCTTCCTCGACTCAGCATCCTTTGGAAAACTAATCTCTTCCTCTACCTTTTTACATCTTGCAAATGAAACAGCACAAGCTAATTCAACAAAAAGCATTTGTTTCTCCCCTCGCTAGCTAAAGGGACTCTCATAGGGGAGGCTCACAGTACCCCTGCTGGAAGGGCCAGCCTAACAGGTTCTGCTCCCCATATCAGCAGCAGTGGTTCACACTCCTCCCTGCTGAAAATCACTGACCTTTCAGGTGTGCTAATTTAACAAGGTCAGTGCAAAGCACTTCACTGTGCAGCTTAATAGGAGAGCAAGGAGTTTGGTTTTTTTAATTGATTCAGATCAAAGAGTTCAATGCTGTGATTTAGCTGTTTAGCTGGACTGGTCATTGGTTTTGCTGTCTTCTTACTTAAAGATCCCAGTTATACTTGGAGGATTGGAAAATGTTGATGCTAATAATATGAAGAGACAAAAAAGAGAAAAGGGCAAAGAAAGAAGATGTTCTAATACTAATCCATATCATTTCAATGCCCACTGCTCTCCTTTCATCAGCTGCACTCCAAATAATTTTACAAAACCTTTTTAGTCAGTTTGTTTTTTCTAATGGAATGAACACCTGACACTTAGACCAAGATTTTTTTCATTGCTTTTATAACTGAAAGCAGCTATTGAGCTCTAGAAAAACTCCAGAATAATCAGAATGAATTGGAAATTAATACAATTCATACAATACATCATTCCCTTTCAATTATTTCCAAGGTAAAATGTTTCCATTATTTTCCACCTTCTACTGCATTACAATGAAATAACTTCTAAGAAAATTCCAAAGTGGGTTGGTTGCTCACAGATAAATTGGAATTAGAAATAAATCAGGGGCTGACACACAAACAGCAGTAACCCAAAGCATATGTTAAGAGCTTACTAACGCCCATTCCACTATGGAATTTTTTAAGACTATTTTTATAATGCAGTGTCCCAGTTACTTTTAAGAAGAGGAGGAAAGTTACAGTTTTAACATAATCTGCAATCGACCTCTATAATTAGTCCTCAATGTTTTCCACACCTTCTAAAGTTCCAGTGGCAAGCTACATTCCCGAGTTCTGCTTTACAGACTGTAGAAGTCGATTCCTCAACATCAGCTGAAGGAATTGATGATTTTGGAGGTTTTTATTGCAGTTCCAGACACGTGTTCAATGCAACTCAGAATAATGCATTGATTTTTGACCAAATGTATAGGTTAGCTGTGAAACAAACCCACCAATCAGCTGTGCAGTGCAGCTCCTCCCTACCCATGTCCAAACACTGCCTTTAACAGGGCTGCTGCCTGTGCAAATAAAAAAAAAAAAAAGCCTATTAGTGATTGTTGGGTCACCTCACAGAGCCACCACTGAGAATGCAGCCAGGGAGAAAAGGCATCCCAAAGGAGCTCTACTGAGCAAAGGACCATCTTTTATACCTACACCAAACTGCCGTGCAGCATCACTGCCTCATTCCAGCCCTTGCTTCAAGTATCTGGGGTCAGAGAAAAGCAGCAGCTGTGGCTCGCAGTGATTAGATAAAAGTGCCAAGCAGGCAAATACAGATTGGGACTTATATGAATAACTCTTGCACATAATGCACTAAATTTGGCAAGCTTATAGTGGCAAGATGGTAAAAAAATAACATAGCTAGTATTTGCATTTGAATTTAACTTTTATTGAGCTATAATTGTTTCAGAAATTCCAAGCATAACAGAAGTATTCATAAGTGCCATGTAAGACTTGTAAGACTAAATAAAGCAGTCGATGCAGCAAACCACGATCCATAATTTTATCCTCATGCCTCATGTCCAGCAATGCGATGAGTGAGACGTGGATGTGTTTTCTACTACATAATTTGGGATGAATGAAACTTTGAATATGTAATTCTTTAGAATACAAAGATAAAAGCACTCATGAAACGCATAAATTATACTGCAGGCCTAGGACCATTTGGAAGAAAAGAGATGAGCTACTTAAACAATCAGTTTGTAATACCAACAGCATCATTCATCTAAGTCACGTACGTCTCTGCAATTTTTTTGTTGCACAAATAAGAAATGTAATTATTCAATATAGAAAGTATCAGCTGTGACAGTTCAAAAGAGAGTGGAAAAATATTTCAGTGGGTGAGAAAATGTGTTTTGGTTAGACAGTTTGGATCACAGAACATGAGACTCAAAGCTGGTTCTCTTGAGAGAAAAATGGTTACAGAAAGGCAGGTGATGGTAGACAGAATTAGACCAAGGCCACAAACCTTGGGCTCTATCCAAGAAGTGCCAGACCTGGGGAGTCTGGACGTAAAAAGATGTCTGTTAGGCCTCCCTTAGAATGTCTGGCTCGTTTAGCAAGGAGCCACAACATGAGCCACAATTTAACCAGCCCTTGCATCAAAAAAGTGGTTCCTGGTTTTCTTTACAAGCTTGTTCTGGTCTCAGCACCATGAAGGTGAGGACCTTCAAGCCAACATAAATATCTGTGAGGCTAGGAATGAACTGTGTTCAGAACTAGCTTAAAGCTAATGTTCTGGTTTGGTTTGTTTGCTGGGCTAGTTCTGAACCAAATCAGCTCCCCAATCAGTCAAGTGTGCAGCTGCAAGAACATTGGTGTAGAGCAGGGAAGCATCTTCTGACTTATGCTGGCTTAAAGTGTTTGTGGAAGTACAGCATGAATGTAACTAAAGATCTGCTATAGTTTAACACAGCTAATCATCCACAAATGCCATTCCAGAACACAGGAATAGTTGAAGCACATAAATGGCCTTCCCATGGCCTCACACAGGAGCCTAACTGAGGAAAGTTACAAACTGCTGCAGTAGATGGCAAAATACATAACTTTCTCAGGTATATTCCAACACAAGGACCAAACTCTGACTCCCAAGCCTTTTGTATCAAACTCCACCATGACTAATGAGAACACAACAAACACACCCAGCAGACTCTCACACTGTGACTCTCTGAGGAAGCACCCTTACTTCCTTACTGTGTTCTTCCCACCCTAACCTGTCCTGCCATCATTTGATCCCTCTCAAAACGGCCTGCAGCTGCTAGCCTTCCTTCTGTATAACAAGGTCACTTCTAGGCCTTATATGCTCTGCTTAATGTTTCCAATTAATTACAAACTACCAGTCTAAAATATGCAATTATTAATACACATCTATACCTATACATAAAAGCCTTATAGGTACGTACGAGAAATATACTCTTAAAAATCAAATACCACTGTTGGGAAACAGCAGCAAAAGAAACACACTTTAAGAATTCATCCAAAAGAATAGTGAAAATGTTACAATATTGTAACACTTCTGGTTTCTATGATGAACAGAGATTTTTATTATTTTTTTGCTACCCAAAGGCATCCATATAATGGTACCGTATTCTGAGAAGGAAAGTTTCAACACAGACCTGAGGAACCTTGTTCTCACAATATAGATTAGGGTTTCAAGAGTTCATCTTGAACTCTTGATAATTTGAATAAATTGCTAAGAAATGAGTGTGAAATCACACAAGATAAACCGTAGTAATAAAAACCAATAATATAACAAGCTGACTCCAACAGACAATACAGTGAAAGCAACAAGCAGCTCTGTTCAGACGATCTTTTCTGACAAGCCAATGCAAATCCTAGAAAGGAATCACCTGGTCTTCCAAGAAAATACATGAGGTATTTTTGAACCTCCACAGAAGTACTCTAAGGAAATAAAAGCCTGGATACCAGACCTAAAAAGACAAATTATCATTGGTATAAATGTAGCCTTTAAAGAAAACGATTTGTTGGAGATTGTATTTAAGTGTTAATTTACATAAAATTTTCTGTCTGTGTTTGCTTTTAAACCAGAAGCTGGGAAACATTCATCTATGTGTAGGTCCACAGGCTGCATCTGATTACATTCAAAAAGGAATTAGTCACACACACAAACTCACCATATAAATAGTTTTACGTAACAAGAAACAGGCCAAATCCTACTCATTTGTAGTTATTAGTACTGCTCACATGAACAAAATGAGTGTACTTTGGCCAAATACCAAAATACCTGAATATCCAAAACGGGGCTATGATTTCAACATGTATTTCATGTTGTCCTTGTGGGTATCAGCTGGGTTCAACACTTACACACAAGATTTTTAAGTCTGATTATAAGCAAGGCAAGAGAAAATTTTTGATGGACAGATACATAGTGACACTATCCAAAAGCAAACCAGAGAAAAGCTTCAGATTTGATGCATCTTAACTCCTTAATTCCTCATTTTCTTGTGTTACAAAGCTGCATTATCAAAGTAACCATAAAATATCTCAGTAGTTTTGGAACTGCAAAAAATAATGAATCATTCATGGTGATTTCATTGATCAGCCCACTAGAACTGAAAATCTGTATTAAAACTCTTAAGATACGTATACTGTATTCTCATATGAAATTAAGAATAACTTTGAAGTAGCTATTTACCCATTTATTTGTTTAAACCAGGCAGTCCTCCAATATCTGCATCTTTCCCTTCAGCATGGAAAACTAAGCTGGCTAATAAGGAGGAGATCCCTGCAAACAACACTGCTTTCTTGCTGCTTCGGTCACTTTTCATTTTGGTTATTGAAGGTCAGTGTCTGAAACATGTTTCTCTTCTCTTTACTCAGAACTTGAGGGGAGATTAATGAGGTAATGACAAAGGTTGTATCTATTATTGTTACTGCTGATATTATAAAGCCCATGTTTTTTACTCTACATTTTAAAAATGTTTGCAGAGAGACTATGAATGAGTCTTGCACAATAGATTCTTACCTATAATGCTGCTTCTGTGTAAACAGTATTGATCCAGTGTGGAAACAGCAAAGGCACAGATGAAATCCTCTAATCATAGCAGTGCTCTGAATAAAAAAAATGAGACAATGCTGTTTTTTTAATTCCCATTACTCCCTAAAAGGAAAGTTACGTTTGTGCTGCCTCTAAACCAAGCACTGTTCCACATGAACAAAAGGACAAAACTAAGATTACATCCATTTCATCCTGCTGCTGCTTACAGGCTCTCTGTAGATGCCTATGCCCTTATACTGTATCTTCAGTGCTCGTGTGTCACAGTAAATGATACATTAAAAATGCATAGACTGATCTTAGAGGAGGGAAAAAAGATCTGGAGTTTAAGGCAAAAGCAAAACAGAAGTGAAAAGGTAGAAAAGGGAAACGCTCCCAAAATCCACATAAGCAAGGCAAGCAAAAAGACATACAAGAAGAGACAGCAACTGTGTTGACATTTCATATGTCTACCTGGGATAAAACTCACCCTTTTACTAACAGTAAAAGCAAGAACCCAGAGAAAGCACAGAGCCCTTATGGCATTTTGCATCAAGTACCTCACCAAAATACTAAGCAATTTCTGCTAAGGCCTGCACAATATTTGCACCTAACTACTTAATTTCTTTTTTAAAGCAGATTTAAGCAGGAGCAAATCTGTAATGCATTAGAGATATAAACGTGTTATATCTCTAAAGATACAACTGAGCCCAGGTGAAGGTGTTGCATCCATGTAATAAAACTGGTTTTCATTGTTCACCTACTGAAAATAAGCATATTTGTGCTTTTCCTTAATTGTTTCTTTTCCTATACATTAAGTAGCTCTGCTAATGATGTAAGGTTTGCTTATAGTTGAAAATAGACTGATATCTATAATAACACTGATACTGCTGGACTGGTACGAAGAATAAGTGGGCTCCTTGATCCCAGACATCAGCAGTCTTCCTAATCCATACCTATCACATGGTTGCAAAATTGGGGGAAAATAAAGGAATATACACTTCATTTGTGATTCCTCTCATCCTGATAAACACATGATTGCCAAGACCAGCCTTTTAAGGAGGATCACTGCTTCTGTAATATTTACTGGACGGCCACAAGGCTTTACTCTGTCAAACTGATGCTGCAGGCAAAAAACCCACCCATGCCTAAGAATAATGAGCAACTTGAGAAATCTCGAGGCACCTCCTTCCTTACCATGAAATTCATGCAAATGCTACACAGGTGACATATTTGTGCTATTTTATATATATATATATATATAAACACACATACAATAGCAATATTTTTAGCTGCAATTTCCTGCTCATGTGGCAACACGACAAGCATTCTGAAGAAGCTGAGCAAAGTGAAAACACAACCTGCAGAACAGGTCACGTTTAAATATTCTGCTATTGAAGAATATTAAAAACTACAGATTAAGTAGGAGTGTTGTAATACGTTAATTAATGCTTGTAAATCATCCTGAAACGCTTGGATAAAAAAATAGCCTAAAAAGTGTTGCCACATGTCCTGATGCTTTTAGATGGGCACAATCCCATACAGGATGTTTTACTTTGGGGCGTTTCAAATCAAAAACGTCATTGGAGGATGAACTTTGCGTTGGTGTTTGAATATGACAAAGAAACAGGGATAAATGAATTCTAATCAAGGACTCTAGCAGTAGTCTGTAGGGTCTGCATATCTTATATAGGACATGCATATAGTGCAAGTGCTTGTGGTAGGACAGTGGGTCTAAAACTGCAAGGCTCCATTGGTGCATGGATTAGGGGAGCTCACAGCTCAGCGGTGATACTCACAGAAGGGTGAAAAAGGCTTCTAAGATCCTCAAGTCCAACATCCCACCGTGCTCACATCCCTCAGTGCCACATCCACGGCTCTGGGACACCGCAGGGACGGCGACCTCACCCCCCACGGCAGCTGTGCCACTGCCCGACTGCTCTTTGGAGGAGGAATTGCTCCTCATATCCACCCTGAACCTCCTCTAGCGCAACCCGAGGCCATTCCTCAGCCCTGACTTGGTTGCAAACGGCTCAAGCGCAGCTTCCAGTTTAGCGCCGCCTAAAAACAAGTCAGTTAACACGGCCGGCGAAGCAGTTTTTGGGAACTCGGTGCTTCTTGCTACCGAAATACAGAAAAGGAGGGACTCCCACCAAACTCGTGAAAGAGAACAGCCCTCCTGAAGGCTGTAACTCACCGAAGGGGTTTATTTACCTCTTTGGACTCTCGCTGAGGCGCGAGAGCATCTGCAAGCACGAGGCACGCCGCGGGACACGCCTTGACCACGCACCCGCTTACAGAGCTCCTCGTAAGAAACAAAATCAGCCCCTCGCGCCTATCGGCCAGCCAACACAAGCGGGCTGAAGGGCGGCTCGCTGCGCAGATAGGGGATGCGACAGCCCCGCGGGGCTCGGAGGCACCGCCGAGAGAGAAGGCGCGGCGCGAGGACCGCACCCTGAGGCGGGAAGACGGGGTGCGCGCGCGCAGCCCGCTCGCGTGCCGCCTCACCCATGCGCGCGCACACGCGGGCAGGTAGGGGAGGAGGGAAGCGCGCTCCGCCCCGCTCGGGGTGGGTCGGTAAGGGGGCGGGGTCGAACGGCGCTCAGCCGTGCTGTGAGTGGGCGGCGCGGCCGTCAATCCGGGGCGGCGCGCGCTCGCACGGCGTCGCGCGACGGGCTGCCGTGATTGTGGCGGTGGGAAAGGAGGGGAGAGGTGGGGGAGGGGGAGGAGGAGAGGAAACAAAAACAATCGCCCGGGCGCCGCCATCTTGGGTCCGTTCTCCACGCCACACAAGTGAATGGGTAGATATGAAATTACCACAGGGGAGCAGCGGCAGCAGCAGGGTACGGAGGGTCGTTCCGAGCTGCCGGTTGGACTCGGGAGACATTAGAGACGGCTCCAAGCACCACCACCACCACCGCCTCTGGGCAGAAAGCGGGTTCGGCCTTTTCTCTTCGGCAATCTTTAAACTGCACTCGTGGAGGGACAAAGTTGGCGTCCGCCGCTCTGCCTCCGCCGCCGGGGAGACGGGAGAGCCGGGCGTGAGGCGGGCTGAGCGCTAAGGGCTGCGAGCCGGGCAGCGCCGCGAGGGTGAGCGGCGGAGGAGGAGGAGGAGGAGAAGGAAGAGGAGGAAGGCTCCTGCTTCTCAGCCCCTAGAGCTGCCGCGGGAAGCCGGCCTCGCGATTGTTTTTTCCTCTTAATATTATTATTTTTTTTTTTTTTACTTTCAATTGAGCCTCGAGGGAGCGGGGCGGGGTGGCACGGAACCGTGGTAGAAGGGAATCGTAAAACGGCGTTGTCAGAGCGGAGCGCTCAGCCCGCCGCCGCACGGACTGACGGAGCGCTGCCATGGAGCCGCCGAGCCGCGCGGAGCACAGCGCTGCTTAACGGGAGGCGGGAGCTGCGTGTGGCAGAGCCGGAGCTGCGCTCACACGTTGCTTCGTGCCCGCCGGCTCCTCCGTTGACTTCGTCTGCCTTCGTTTCCCTTTGGATTCGTAGCGTACTTTCATGAATTCAATCCCGTGAGTTTGTACGGAAGCCGAATGACGCGTGTGTTTTGAAACGCTGCTCGGATTCTCGCTCGGTCGGTCTCCAGGCGAGCCCGATTTTACTGTTTGGTGAACACTATCTCCGGAGAAGTTGCTATAGATTGCTTTATAACGGTTCTGCAAGAAGGGGGGAGGGGGGGGATTTTCCGGCTTGCAGGACCAAGAAACTGGATACTAAAAGTCACTTAAATGTTCTAACAGCGTTGGAAAATGGGAGCTGCTACGAAGTTAGCGTTCGCTGTTTTTCTCATCTCGTGTTCTTCAGGTGAGTGCGTGTTTTTGTTACTTTGGGTCAGCTGTTGGAAGGCCGAGGTGATTGCATCGGCAGTAGAAGTCATTTCTTCAAGTGAGGTTCAGGTTGGATATTAGAGGGAAGTTTTTCACACAGAGGGTGGTGAGGCACTGGAACAGGTTGCCCAAGGAGGCTGTGGATGCCCCATCTCTGCAGGCATTCAAGGCCAGGCTGGATGTGGCTCTGGGCAGCCTGGTCTGCTGGTTGGTGACCTGCACACAGCAGGGGATTCAAACTATGTGATCATCGTGGTCCTTTTCAACCCAGGCCATTCTGTGAGCCTGTGAAATGACAAACGTTTGGGGACAGCACTAAAGGATCGCTGTTTTCATTTTCACTATGATCCCCAATGCATGAACCTTTAGGTGCTTGCAGTGCTCAGACTGCTGATGTCAGTCCAACCCGGGGCTGTGCCCACCTTTGGGCACCTGACGGGGCAGTTCCCGGCCTCGTGTTTGCTCCAGCGTAATTACCAAGCTGAAATATTCCGAACTTAATTCAGAGCTCTTGCTCTGGAGCGTCCAGTGGTGGATGGCAACCTTCGTTAATGCTTCATTAGTTCGGAATAATCGCTGTTGTGAAAGCATTAGCTCATCCCGCACTGATAGCGAGTGAGCACATACGATGCGTGCTCCGAAACAGCCTGAAAAGACAGACTTTCGATTTCTGAGCAGTGATTTGTAACACTTTTTGTTTTGCTGTTCAGTGTTTCACTTTCTTAGCATCTGAAACCCAGCTTTCATGCTGCGGCTCTCAGTCCTGAGAGACAAGTGTGGCGTGAGAGCCTCCATCCTTTGGGTTGGGAGGGAAATGGTTATGTAGCAACCAGTGGCTGGAGAGCTGCTGCTAAAACCCTGCTCTCAGCTCCACCAGCTGCACCTGAAACCTGCAGAGCTGTGTAACACTCAGTGTGTGGTTCGTGTGGCAAGCCTGACCCTTTCTGTTCACGTGCTGAATGTGTGTGCGGTCCTCTGCCTGTGTTTAGATCCACTTTTTGGCTTTCTTCCGTGCAGTGCAGAGGCACACTTGTTGATCAGCCTGAAGGCCGGCAGGCTTTCTGTGGGACTGCTCCAGGGCGGTAATGAGATCTGTAGAGCGATGCCTTTTAAAATTTCAGCTTTATGATGTGCAGGATTTTGCTGAACAGCACATTTTCTTGTGGTTAGTAAATGGATAGTCTAGTCTTGTGTCTGTAGTGTTATTGATCAATTCCGTGTGGGCTAAATGTGCTGTGAAATGGCGATCGCTGCCAGAGAGAAACTAAAAAAAACCCTTTCTGTTTTAACCAGAGAAATAGCAGAGCAGGTTAAGGGGAGATGGGAGTTGATTTTTGTTGGTTTTTTTTTTCCCTTCAGATTAGAGTACCCCACTTGTTCTATTGCGAAACAGCACGCGATTTCTTCCAGTGATTTTTGTCTTACCTTAGAAGGTGTCTTTCATCTTTCCCTAATACCTTCTCTTTGAGGAACTCGCATAACGACATTCCTCTTAATTCAGGAATATCTTCTGCCGGGAAACTTTTCCATCCCGCTGTCAGTTCCTGAAGACGCGGTGCCATCTGTTCCTCGTGTCTCTCTCTCCCCTCCACGTCCTTCTATTGGGCTCCTTTTGCTTGGAGCACAGAACAGTGGTCTTGTTAACGTTACCTATCGGTTCATTAAAAAGGGCTGTTAAGTAGCAAAACCTGTCCCGTATTCTACATTTCTTGCTCACGTTGGTCCTGGTGAAGCTAAGTGAACGTTTGTGCTGCCTGTAGAGGTAGGACTAATCTTTGCTAAACGAACAGAAAAACTGGCTGTGATTCGGACGGCAGTTCTCGTATTAAGGGCATTGTTTTGGTGCTTATTCCAGTATTCCACATGAAGTATTCCGGTATTTAACACACGTTAAACTGTTTCCTGCGCTAACGCTAGAAATAGTGGAGTTTCTGCAGACCTGGTATGGGTATAAAAACGAATAGATTCGCAGTAAGCTTTTGTTTTTACACTCAGACTCATCAGATTATGTAAGCATTCAGCACGAAGTGCAGCACTTCGATGAGCGGCGTTCCTTCTGATCGCTGGCACTCGCTCAGGTTCAGACTCCTATCGATCAAGCAACATGGTCAGAAGAATGAGTTCCCTTTACAGTTTTCTAACTGGGGATGAAAAAAGAAAAGCTTCCTGCAGTTGTTTATTTAAGAACATTGGCAGTGGCTGAAGAAGTCCAGGAGTTCAGGTGTAAAGGTGTCTGCTTCCACTCGCTCCAGCTGCTCTGCTTGGTGCATGTGGGGTGTTGGGTTTCACGTTTATTTGTTTGCAGTGTCCTTTGTGCAGCTATTTTCCAAAGTTGCTTACGTGGCCCATTAATGCTATTGTTCTTTAACTAGGTGAAAATGGTTTGTTCTGTGGCATGGGTGTGGAAGTGGGCTTCAGTCTGAAGGCGTTTTATTTAACGATCTGCTGTACGGAATGCTGGAAGTTTACTTCAGGTGTATAGCAATCTCCAGTGAGTTAAATCTAATAGCCTTTGCTAAGAGCGTGGAAACATTACTACTTTTCGACTGCGGTATTTAAATAGGCATGTCTGCATTAAGGTACTGGGCTTCATAGCAGCTTAGATAGCTGGATAAAAGTGGGTATAGATTTGCACCCATGTACACTCATCCAAGAGAATGAGTTGAACGTGTAGGAGCTAAACTTGAAAGTGCCCCTTGGTGTCACGTTTAGGTTCCCTGAGCACTTCTCTCTCTGATACCCTACGTGTGCTTGATTTTAGCCTGAATAAAGAGCCAAGGATCCTAAAATAATAATAAAATTCCTATGAACAGTGGAATACGCTTCCAGCGCCTCTGCTCGTGTGAGGCTGTAAGCAAGCTTAATAAAGAAAAGTGAATAAAACAACACGTTCATCAAGGAACACTGCTCTTCAGATGCTATCTCTGTTCTCCCCACCCCCAAGGAAGTGTTTCTGTGTCCTTCCCTTCGTCATTACCGAGTTACTCATTATGAACTTTCAGGAATCGAGTGTACGCCTTCACAGCTCGCTGTGCTGTTTCCGAGCACACAGCCCGTGCAGCTGGGAGTGTTGGGAGATGTTGAAGCAGTGGCTTCTCTTTAAGCAAAGCCTTCTATTGCAGAAGCTGCAGCTTTTAATTCCTACTGGTATCTCCCAAACGATCGTTTCCTCTCCTCCGAGTTATCCGTTCTTTCTCTGTACCTGGGAAATTGTCAGCAAAGTAGTTCTCCAGCTTCAAGTTTCTTGCAGGGCACCAGAGCTGCATTTGTTGCACAGTTCATGCTACAAATCACTTGAACAAAAGAAAGCACATCAGGAAGGTTCACATCCTGCCTTTTTATCCCACTAATGCCGGATCATTCTTAAGCCATTCAGGTAGTCTTGAATAATTTAGCCAGAAGAAATGATTCAAAGATGCCTCTGCAGGTATTTTCACTGCCTGGGGAATGTCTTGATTTTTTTTTTTAATATTTATTTACTCTTTCTGTCTCACACCAGCTGTTATTAGGAGAATTTATTTTCTTCAAACACTTAGATAACAATATTGAAGCCAGAGATGCTGCTGCAGATTCAGAAGCTGAATATCTAGGTGTTCTGGAGGAATTGAGGAGTGAGAGATGGGCCCTTCCTGCAGGTTTTTTTTTTTTTCTGTTGTGACTTTTGTTTTTTTCACCATCCTTTCATTGCTCATTTAACTGCACTTGAAAATGCTGCCAGAAGCCTGTTTGTGAAATTCTCTGCAGCCTGTCCATGAGTGTGGTCGAGCTCTAATTGCTTAATTGCACAGGTAGAGAAATAAAGCACTTCAGACTCAGTACTTATGAAAAGCAGGATTTTACCTTACATATGTTATTTTGGGGGGGAATAAGTGTGTTATTGGGAGATACCAGCAGTCCTGATAGTGCAGTTCGGAGCAGGACTTAAAATCTGCTTTTTTACCAGCATTGATCCACCCACCTATGTGTGAATGAAGGGGGGGGGGGGGGGGGGGAGGGAAGCAGGGGCTTCTGTGTGAGGGAAAAGCTCTTGTGTTGCATGGAATGCAAGGAAGTAATTGCTGCTCTTGTGAATAATAGTTTTCATCTGGTTTGAATGGACTGTATTTGAATGACTCTTCTTTTTTCTCCACCTTGCTGGAATTTGGCAGCAAAAGCATTTCGGTGATGGGATCTGCCAGTTTGCAAATGAGAATATAGAAAAACACCTTTCAACTCGAGGTGTTTAGTTTTACAAAGGAGAGAAATAACAGCAACTCCAAGGGTTTTCATTCGTAGCTGTTCTACCTTCTGCAGCCTTTGCGTTTTATGCTCCTGGTTTTGGCAGGGCTTCAATTCCCGTAGCTTATTTCTCCTTAAAGTTGGAATTCAGCTCTCTCACAGATCATCATTATAATTTTGTACTTCTGATCTCAGTATCTTAAAAGATAGTGTTAACATTTTCCTTGTGCACCAAGAAATGAGATGGATGCAGCATGCAGAAGCAAGGCTTTAGCAGAGCTGTGATTCAGAGACATGCCAAGTCCACAGTATTTATCCTTGGAAATCGTTTAGAGAATAGCTGCTATAACACAGGCTGTGCAAAGATAGAGGCTGACAAGGAACTTGATTGCAGAAGAGATTTCTTGGTGAAGGGGATGCGTTTCCACCGCTTAATTAACAGAAAGCAGATTAATGCAAATGTCTGCTTTAGCTGGTTGGTGGAATGCATGGTCTGTTAGCTGTCTGATGTTCCTAAAAATGAGAACTCTTTAAAAAGATCAAGAAAATTACAAATTTTACAGCCAAGTTCTTGTGTGATTAAATCTTAATGTGTTTTTGTTGCCTTGGTGCCTGAAATTCAGCACATCTTATTTCCTGTTATTTCCATATGGAAATTGAAGTGTTTCTGAATGCCAGTGACTTCATGTGGCATCTCTCTTTTTCTCTGCGATGTCTGCGTGGCGGCGGTGGGTTTTTCTTAGAAACAGTTTGCAACTGCGGTGCCACAGAGACTGAATATTTACTGCCACGTTGTTTACAGCCGTGTCTGTGTGGCTGAGCTCCCAAACATATTCTAGATGCACCAAATGCTTGAATTATTGGAGGGAAGAGAGCAGAGAAGAGTTGATCCGCTGCGCTGATGGCTGTGAAGGCACTGTTCCTTAATAATTCCACAGTGAAAGAGCTCCTCATGAGGAGAAAATCAACAAAGTTGATCTTTCTGCATTTGCTGGTTGGAGCTGTAATAACTGGAAGCAAGTGGTCTGGCCAGGGGGAAAAAAAAAAAAAGACAATTCACTTACTAACTGGAGGCATAAATCTTTGGTTATGTGGTTAAGAGGTACTTGAAAAGCACTTGGAAATGTGAGAGGCACCTGTGGGAAGTCTTCCTATTGCTGCAGCCAGGAGCAGTTTGAGGTAACCCGGTATTGTTAATGGGGTGGGATCTGCAGAGGCTGAGTGTTGCAGGCATGATGTACTCCTCGGTGCACTCCTCTGGGTAGGTCTGCCACAGAAAGCTGAATTGCATTATAGAGCTTGGGGAAAGCATGCGTGCTCTATTTTTTTCTCTTCTTTATTACCTTCTATTCCACACTTCTCCTAAATTAATCCCCATTTTCAGACTCTCAGGCGAGGAAGGATGAGCAGAGTGGTAGCCTTTGACTCTGCCTTTGGGTGGTCGTTTAGTGAGCTGTGCTGTCACTGCTTTCAGGTAGAAACTGTCATGGAGAGAAGGAGCAAGTGGCGTAATTACAGTTGTGTTGGTGCCAGGAGAGGTCTGAGTGGTGGCTGTGTAACCTGAAATCTTGGTGACTTCATGAAGTAGCAGAGTAAGAACAAGAATGCTATGTATATTGACAACTGTTTTGTTGATTTTCAGGGTGAGTGAAGTATTGCTGAGTTCTAAGAACTTCCTTGTAAAAACAGTGCATTCTGCTGGTATATCTGGTTAAATTGGTGCAAGGTAATCAGTTTCAGTCAGGATGCCGAGTCAGTCCAAAACTGTAATAATTAATCTCAGTGCTATCTACTGCAAAGACTTGCTCACGACTATTAAGCTTCACCAACTTGGCCTTCACATGATGCTGAGTACCTTTAGTTGGAAAGAAGACTGCACGCTGTTGAAGTAACTGAAGAAGCTGAATGCCACCTTGTTTTAAGGTGTCACTTCTGTTTTTAATCTCAGGGATTTGTATGAAGCTGTAATGAGGTGGTAATTCAGTTCAAAAAGCTGAAACGGTAATGCACTTGTGAAAAGAAACCCCCATGTAGTCTTAATTGTGATGGACATGTTAAAAAAAAAAACCCAAAATACAGCATTTTGGCTTCCAGGCATTTTATTGCGCAGGGGAGCACTGTCTATAGGGAGTGAATTCAGCTGACTGAAGGGCACCATAGATGGGAAGGATCAGTGTTTTATGTATGCTAGATGTTAGCTGAAGTTATTCAGGAGGCTATTTCTTCTTGTTCTGTTTCCCTGTCTTTGAGATAGTCATCAGCTGAGCTGAAATTAAGAAAATGGACATTGTATTTTGCATTACAAAGGGGAGGTATTGCTCCCTAATCTAGTTTGGTTGTGTGCCCACACGAGGCTGTTTCACTGCTGAGAAAGATGTCACAGTCTCTATAAGGATGACAGAAAATGACTTGCACTGTACTGTTTTAATTCTTAACTGAGATGCAGCTAGAAGCAAACACCTGAAAAGTTATGTAATGCATCCAGTTCCATTTAAACTCTTCATTTTCAGAGAATGTCTGTATAATTTTTTAAATGGAAATAGGAGTTTGCATTGCTGATCTTTTTTTTTTTTTTTTTTTTTTTGCTTTGAAACTCAAGTGAAGTAGTTTCTTGTGACAGATTTTGAGTTGGATGGGTACAGCTCTCCCTTTTAGAAATGGAGCAGGGGAACGGTGGTCAAAACAGTTAGGGCTGTTGTTTCTGTATTTTCTCCAAGTTGCCATAGTCTTGCAGTCGACTTGTTAGTGTTGTGCTTTCAATACAATTTCGTACTAAAGGTGAATGGAAGGGGTAGCTTCCTGCTTGAAGTGACTTTGCAAACTCATAGGAGCACGGCTTAATTTTTGCTCTCCTCAGGAGATCATCTGCTCAGAGCACTGCGATGTCCACCACGCCTCCAGGTTCTTGTCAGCCCAGCAGTGCCTGCCTGTGATGCTGCAGAGGCTGTCCTGTCCCAGGGCTCAGGCTTTTGTCCTTGCATTTCATGACGCTCCTGCTGCTCTGCTCTGCCTCCGTCCTGAGTGACATCCTGAGCACCCCAGCTCTGGTGGTGTCTGCAGCCATGGTGATGTGCTTTGCACCTCCTCATGCAGCCACTGATAAAGGCCTCAAGCAGGGTGGGTGCTGGGGGTGCTTAAGGACTGCACGTCCCACTCAGGATGCTATCTGGGTACTATTCTGAGCACATGCTAGCTGTATCTTGACCTTTATTATCTCGTGAAGCTGATTTTTAACTTCATTTCAGCAGTTTCCTTCCTTTTTGGAGGCTTACTGGTGATTAGGAGTTTGTTTTGTAGGTGAAGCTGCAATAGCATGACCTGAGGTCTTTCAGGTCCAGAGTTCTTAACTCATCTAGTTACACCAATCTCAAGCCTTTAAATACTGCCTAAATGACCATAGTGTTCTTTATTCAGCCACTTGTATTTAGTGCTAGATTTCAGCATCAGTGTATAAGTTGAAATGTCATCTTTTTTATATAAGCTGTTTTAAAAAATAACTAATCATTTTAACATGAAAAACTTTCTTTCTAGGAATTCTGGGAAAGATCCACATAAACAGGGAAGTGGTTTAATTTTGCTGTTCCATTATGTTGTTAAGTGTGTGAGACCAAATTAAACTTTTGCAGCAAGTGTTAATTTTAGAAATCTTTGGTAGTGTTTGTCAGTAGATGGTACAGCGAGTTCTCTCCATCTCATAGCAATTACAGGAGGGAGAAGTTTTCTTTAAATATTGTAATGTTTCAGAGTTGGAAAAAAAATGAAGGCCGTGAAAGTTGCTGTAGTTGTAAATTGCAATCAATTGTGTACCCTTATTAAAAATAAACTAATCACCTATTTTTCACTTGCTCTTAAGGCTGTTTTAGATGTAGTGCGGTCAAAACCCGTGTTTAAATATTGGTGGTTTTTTTTTTTTAATGTTGTTCTGTTTTAACTTTAATGTGAGAGTCTGTTTGGTGAATTATCCCTAGGTATAATTCTGCTGTTCTGTGTTCAAGCCTGTCACAGAAGTTGCCTTAAAGGGCCTCAAAAAATATTATGGTTTGATTTCTTCATCTGTGGCTTATACAAGGCGGAGGAAGAAAAAAGGATCCCATCCTGACCTTGCTATGTAGAACAGCACACATCAGTAGTGATATCTTAATTAGTTGGCACGCACTAAGATTTGAACCAATGATTAATTTGCAAGGTGACTATTTAAAACCACAAGCTGTTTGCTTACCACCATTCCCTCCACTGCCCCTTTCGTCAGTGAAACAACCACTCCAAACTTAGTAGCGAGCAGTGGCTTCCTGAAACCCTTTCTGCCAGAAAGAACCCTCAATGGTTTGCTGACATTCACCTGCAAAATGGTCCTGAATCACATCCTATCAGGTCAGAGATTTTCCAAGGAGCCACAGGTGCTCAGAGCTCACTTCTTCCAGAGGAAATGTGGAAGTGGGTCCCACTCCAAAGCTCTCGATGCCTTAATACACTGATGTACTTTCTCTGTGGTTTAAAAGCATTCTGATGGATGGCAATTAAAATTTATTTGAGCAGTTTTGGATTTGTTTTGTTTTGTTTTGTTTAATCACAATGGGGAAATTGTACTTTTGACAGGTTGAACTTAAATCCCCTTTTCGTTACCCTCATGAGATGTATAATTATTCCCAGCAAATATTAAATTTTAAACCCAACTTAACTTTTTAAGTAGAATTGTTGGGATGGTTCAGAACGCAGTTGAACGCTGTTTGGATCCATGGTGACAAATGCTCAAGAGCCCTTGAGGAAGGCATTTGTCCTTGGCCTTGTCCTGCTGTGTCCCAGCAAAGTGTGTGAGGGCAGAAACTTCAGTTCTAACCCAGCATCCTTCACATAGCCACTGGGCTTCTGAGGGTGTCTGCACAGAGAATGTGAATTATATAATTTGCAAGACAGTTTAAAACATCTGAAATCCATAATCCTGCTCTTCAAATGAGGAACAGTTATGTTCAAGAGAATCATCTATGGCATTTCCAAGGGAGAACCATCTTCTAACAGCCTGTCATGAGGATTCAGTTATAAAGCAGGTTCAAATTGTGTTCTTGTTCTTTTAATCATCGTGAGTCTAAAGAGTGCTGAGAATGTACTAAAAGTGATAAATGGTGGTATTGGTATTGGTATTACTCTAGGGATGGTGAGAACAGACATGGAATAATTCTTGGATTTTCTGTAATCGTTGATGAGGAAATTTTAGGATTTGGTAAAACATCTGAGTGACTTGGGAAGAGAGAATGAGGCCTGATGCAGTGCGTGAATTTGTTCAGCTGATGATTGATGGACGGCTTGTAGAACCTCGCTTTGCCAAAATATTTCTTTTGAAATATGGTAATCCCAGAGGTTTTCCCTCTCCATTATTATGACTGTGTTGGTATTGGAAGCTTTTTCATTCACATCAAAGACAAGGAATGGTATCTGTGCAGAAAACCGATTTGTATTTTTCACTTCATCACGATTGTCCTGGTCAGAGTGCGAGGTTTCTGTTGACGAGTCATGTGCAGTGTGTCAGCTCAGGCTGTTAAAATCCTGTGTGCACAGTGGTAGCAGTCTGTAGTATGTCAGAGAAGAGGCCAAAGTGCTACTTCTTCTTACAAGAGTAAAGACTTGTGTTTGAAATTCTCTTTCATGGGCTTTCAGGATGTTTCTGTGCTGACGTTCTGTGCCTCGGTTGGTCGTCTGATCTGCAAGCTCTTGTCACTTTTTGCTCGTAGCCGAAGTGAGTTTAGCACTTGGCGGAGAGAAGCTTGTTTGCAACCTCAGTGCTTGTTTAAGAAAGCCGTTATTCAGGCATGGCCTGGCACACTCACCGTGCAGCAAATTGTAGGCTTTGATAGAGCTCTTGAAATGTCACTCATAAACTGCAAGCTCTTTATTACAGATAACATCTTGATGTCAGACATTGCGTGGCCGTGTCACCTTGAGGTGGGACATTCAAGGAGAAAAAGTCATTTTGAAACAGAAGTTCAGTAATGGGATGAAGTTTCAAAAGTAAGCCAACAGAGTGGATGCTTTTTAATTGCTCCTACGGTCGTTCAGCCAGCTTCATAAAACAGCTAATTAGTTTTACTTGTCCAAAAGGCTTATTTTGGTTGCTCTGGCTGCTGGTGCTGACAGCCAGTATCGCTTACTGCAGCCAGTCAGAGTAATTTGGCCTTCTTTCATCTAAGTCAGTTTTTTTTCTTCCTCCTGCAAAATCCCTGGTTCTCTGTATGGTAAAAAGTTACATTTGATGAGTAGTTTTAAGTCTTTTCTTTACTCAGGCATCTTTGAAGTGTCATTATTTAATTTCTATTGTATGGCACTTTAAAATTACATTTCTAGCTTTAAGCTAACTTCTCTATTTGACACGGCGTCAAGACTACAAATTATACATAATGAAAAACTGTTACATCATAAGTACTTTCAGTGTTGGTGTCTTGTAGTACTGTCAGCTTTGATTTATGTAGAACACAGAAGAAAAATTGACTGAAAGGGTGACAGTTCCCTCCTCTGTGTCCTCTCCCTCACCCACACAGCTGCTTTTTGGTGAATTACGCTTCACTGTTGGTTCTGCCCTCTCGCACCAGCTCTTGTGGCTGTCTGATGTCGTGCTGAGCTGATACTACTTGCTAGACCAGCAGAAGGGACTTGGAGCACTTGTGAGTGGCTTTCTGCAGGCAGGATTGGGTGAGGACAAAGCTGGGGTAGGAGAAAGGAGCATGGGAGGAGATGGGTGATGTGAGGGCGGGCAGTGCCTGGGTGACTTGACCTAGGAAATGAATTACACAGGGAAAAAGCAGAGTTGAATGGATGGTTCTGTGTATGTACACGTTAAGAAAGGGGAGAATGACAATTATCTTCGTTAATAATGCATCTTTAAAAGAACCTGCTGCTTATTTATGGTGTTTCTAAGGACCTCTGCACGCAGCTTTGTGTGGACACACGAGGTTTGTGTATGCTCGAGCTGGAGCATACCAGTGCAATTCTCCCTGCCTTCATGCAGTCAGGCTGCTCTCTCCCATCGCACTGATGGATATTTCAGATAGTAAGAGGGAAAGTTCCCATGTTTCCAGAGAGATGTCTCAGACAGCTACAGCTGGAGGCTGCTGTCCCCAGAACCTGAACTAAAGATATGGGTGATAAAACTTCATCTCCTAAGGTCGCTGCTAACAGTGAGGTAGGAACTGAGTAAAAGGTCAGACTAAGCGGCTACAATATCCAATTGTATGCTAAGTTTAGGAGAAGAGTACAGAAAGCCTGTTTGCTATGTAATCTTAGCAGTGTCTGGTTTGTAGTATTTCAGTGTTAGCGGCAAGTTGTCCTAGAAATGTATCCTGTACGGATAGTTACAAGCTTGATGCAAAATGTATCGTGTGGATCAAATCCAAGCAGTAAATAGACAGCACTTAAAGATCTAGAGAAGAGAGAAAGGAGAACACAGTAGAGGTCCTTAACATAATGAATCTGCTCAGAGAGTGTCTGTGTTGTGGAAGCCTAGGCCCCCCAGTCTGAACTGCTGAGCTTTCGCACAATAAGCTTTTATGTAGAATTTCCAGAGCTTTCATCTGTCTTCTGCTGGAGGGTGGGTGAACTCTCCTCTGGTATGTGCTTACACTTACCAAAAAATAAAATCTTGATAATCGAAGTGCATGGCCTTAAGCCTGGGAAGGATGGGGATGATGGAGGCATCGAGTCTGGGAATTCAGCTTATGCGGCCAGGAGCCTCTGTACTTCGGTTCATGCTCTGCGGTTAAGTGTCCCATATTCCTGTCTGTAAAGGGATCTTAGATACCTAAGTTCATGGCATTAAATTGCATTGCAGCAGTTGTGCGGGGGGGCTTCAAAACTGCAGTCACAAGCTACTCTGTTTCCTCATGTCACTTCTCAGCCTAAGGCCTCTGCAGTCTGAGCGCGAATAGGAGCAGACAAGGCTGGGAGTTTTCTGATCCCCAGCAGCAATCTCTGTATCTCTGCATAGATGGTCAAATAAGCAGTGTCAGAGAAGAAAGAAAGCTGTTACAATGTGGCATCTACCTGAACTGTACCATGTTACATCCAAGATGAAGGTGGGTGTCAGTCTCTGGCTGTTCAGTGCTGCACCGAGTTGTGTAGCTTTCCTTCGGTTACTGCTTTACTAAGTGTCTGTTGGCTGTGCTGATGAGCTGTAGGTAACCATCCTGTAAAACAAAAAGAAGAAACTCTTTTTCTTCTCGTTCAAAAAGGCTGCTCTCCTGTTGGTCTTAAGTACATAGAAAGCTGTCTTACAAGTACTGTTCCATTACTGTGGAAGAAACAGCTTGAGCAGGCACGACATGAGAGTTCTCCCATAACCTTTTTCTTTTTGGCAATTGTGGAGCTTTGATGTTCCTCTGGCCTGCCAGGAGAATTTATTGCTGAATGAATTCCTTGCTTGTGACAAGAGAAACACCTGTTTCTGCCTGAGCAGAAGAACTCCTCCATCACAGAACATCTGGCAGTATAAGCCCTTAAACTACTGTTTATGACTCCTCTCTCTCTGAGGTACTCCAAATACAGCTTTGGAAGTGTAGTTCTCTTAAAGTAAGCACCAGTGTAATAGGGGTTGCTGGCTCTTTCAAAGAAAATACAGCACTAGAAATACATCATCATCCTGCCCCAGATTACCCATAGAGCCTATATTTTGCTATGAAAGAAATGTGTTCTCTTACAGTGTTTTTAATAACTAGGAATAGAATTTTGTGTACATGTATGTAGAGTTTCAAGTGAAATGTAAACAACTTGGCACATGATAACTACAGAAATGCATTTAGGGCTGCTTTGGGGACCAAGTACCTGGATAGCTTGTCCTTTGTTCCTATTTGGCCTGCTGGCCATCTGCTTCATATTGCAGCTCTAGCAAAGCAATCAATGCTTTTTTCAGAAGATATATTTGTTAACCATGCCTAATTAAACTGTAGAACTCGCTTCAGAACCGGTGCAAATAAAAAATGATCTCAGAAATGGACAAATTCAGGGAGAATGGTTTGCCCAAGGTGCTTAAGTATGGTCTGGTGGAACCTCCAAGTCAAATAACTCCCAATCACTCGAGCCTCCTGCCAAGAGTCTTCAGTTGATCCTGCGGTTAATGTTGTCTGATATTTTTGAAACATTCTCCTCCAAGGAATATTTATGCTGCAAATCTGGAAGGCCTGCTGTTTTTCTACTATGCGCTCTTAATCTGGGCGCCCGCTTCAGTATTAAAATGCTTTATAACAGTTCGTGAAAAATAACTCCTGTTTGTTACAGAAAGCTTTCTCATCTCTTCCAAACAGAGGAGGGCTCTAGAGTGAGTGTGTAGACTGAGGAATCACTGAATGCATGTGGGCACACCGAAGAAGTTCTCCTCGTGCTGAAGATCCGCACTCACTTCCCGCTTGGCCACGTGTGGCTGCTGCCCTGTGCCAGCAGGGAGAGGTGTCCTGCCCAGGGAGGGACGTGAGTCAGCAGTTAGGAGCTGGTGCAAAGTTCACTCTGCTTCCATTTACCATGTGTGTTCCAAAAGTTAAACTGTAGCTCACGTGTTAGTTGTGGCTACGGTTGTTTCTTCTGTGTGGTTGGGAAGGTGCCTTCTGTAGGATGTGAAGAGGACCAGAGGCTAGAAGTAAGGCCAGCACTGAATGCTTAGGGCTGTGCTGGTGGGCTCACGGAAGTGCTGGTCAGTGAGTTTGTCCCTGTGAGAGTGCATTATTGATCCCAGGCAGGGTTAATGTCTGAGTTCTCTCCAGACTCACATATTTGGAGCAGTGTCAGCATATTCAGTATCACATGCTGCTTGCTCTGAGCTCACTTATTCTACTGGCTTTGGAAATGATATAGGGTAATCCACAGTAAATGTATCCTGGGTTCTTTCTAAGTTGTTTTAATGTGTTGAACCCTCTGCTGCTGCTATATTGCCAGTATTTTTGAGTAAAATAGATTGAAGCTAGTTTATGTACAGTAATACAGTCCTGCATCCTGGGTATAAGTCTTGAGGTAGGTATTTAAGAAGAAGCGCTGTTGCTGGCTTTGTCAAAGCCTTAGCTGACACAAGGCAGGCTCAGTTAGGCTTATTTTCCAAAATGCCACGGAATCAGAAACTCAGGATTTTGTTTAATTACTTTGTATTAGCTCGGTCCATGAAGAGCTACTTATCCACCTCCATCAACTGTGGATGGAATGATATTTTTAAGGAATTTGGTGAGAAACTGGCACTATTGCAAGCAACTGTGTAACTTCTCCCGTGGTTTAAAGATGGAGGATGTGCTGATGAATGGAGGCTGCATTCATAGGCAGAATTACAGCTTAAACTTAGTTTTTAACCCTTTTTGCAGAATAACTTCAGAACTGTCTTTTTTCTCTCCTTCAAGAAGTGTCTGATATTCTGCTAATTTCTTATGAGTGTTGTTGGACACCTCTGTGCAGGTCTGTCTGCCGGATGCCCCCAGAAATAACCTTTGTCATCATTGTTGTCTCATCTTCGATACATAGCAATTTGGCACTGCTGCCTGTGAGCAGGGAGGATATCTGTGGAGAACACGTTCAGGGCAGCCTTCTTGAGACTTCTCTTAGCATAGAATTTTAGAGTTTTAATTGTCAAATATAAGCCAGTCAAAGAGTGCCGAGCTCTTTAATGTAGTACCCACGTCCATGTTGAGGCTTTCACTGGATGCTTGATAAGAGGAATAAGGTCGTAATCATCTCCTGAAGTGCCTTCGGAATTCCAGGTCAGTAGATGTCATTTTCTTAATTGGAATCTAAATTCAGAAGGTGAATTAACTTCTAGTAGAAATGCAGTGCTTCCACCTGAAAGCTTTTGTTGGAGATGTTTTCTTCCATCACATAACTGCCTGATTCATACATGAATTTCTTAGTTTTTTTTTTTTTTTTAAAGTCTTTTCTCATTTATAGCTTGATAAGAAGTATCAAAACCTGGGTTTCCCTTGTATAGCCGTGATGTTATTTCTTTTAGGCCTTGCAATTAATTCCTTATTCAGCCCCCCAAAAGAGTAGTTCTTAGCATTGACCAAAGACAGCTTTGCAAAGCAGGGAAAATATCAGTGACCTGGCCCTGTTTTCATTCTGCCATGAGAAATAATGGCCAGCTAACAGAAATTGAACTTTATACAGCTGCAGTGTGATAGAAACTAATTTTTGTTTGCTAAGTGCCACCTGAAAGTAGTCTGTCTGTCTAGTTTTAATTATTCTATCAAGTTTATCTAATTAAAGTTAAGAACTTCTACAGCCAAAACTCGTTTCATGTTTTTGAAGATAAATAGGCAAGCTCTGAGAATGTCTCTGCAGCGATCTTTCAGTACTTGAATTTTCCTGCTTTACTTGAATACTTTGGGCTTGTTGTTTTTGTTTTTTATTACTTGTAATATTGTGTTGGAATACATCAGATAGGCAAATGATGCCATTGACCAGAAAAAGATTGCTTTGGTGTGGCTCTATGATGGCCAAGTTTAATAAAAACAAGGCCTTGCTTTACATTCTTATATGCCTGCTGCATTTTCCAGGCTCATCTGCTTTTGTTTGATGCTTTTTGCCTGGGCAGACCAGCAGGACATCTCTCCTTCGGGGGAAGCCATGAACTGAAAGCACAGCATTTCAGGACGTTTGTTGTGTTGTTTTGCACAGGGCTGGGAGCGTCAGCAGGTGTGCAGAAAATTCTTTTGTCAAACTGCATGATTTAGGAGGTTAAAATGAGCATTAAAAAAAAAATCTGTTGTTTGGTAGGACTAAAGATAGGCAATTCTTTAAATAGATCAGGAGCAAATGAGCTGGAGCTCTACAGCAATACTGCACAGCTTTAGGATGCTCGGTATTGGGGAGCTTATTCATGAAAAATATCTGTGTTGAAGCTCTGACTTTGCAAGTGAAGCACGCAGGCTGGGGAAGAATCCAGAAAAACCTTTTTGGCTTTTTTTTTTTTTAGTGTTTTGTGGTTTTTTTGAGGTTTTTTTTTTTCATCTGCAAAAGCTGCCACTGCTGAGGGGCAAAGAAATATCAGCCCATTTAGTTTAAGAAACAGCATGGTGACCAGCTGCTATCTGCAATGGGAAGGGATCTCTGCAGTGGGAAGTGTTAGTAACCATTAAAAATCAGAGAATGTGGAAGTAGTGGATATTAGACAGTGTTTTTATCAGACCAGAATTTTGAGTAAGAATCAGAAATTTTGAATGGATTCCTATGTTCTACTAGGTTTCCCATGGGATGTGTGGTCATTTAAGAAATTGAGCTTGATGCAAAAGTTAGTGGTGATGGTTCTTTTTTTTTTCCTCTGGTTTAAAATGTAGATTTGCACAGCTTTCTGTGGACAATTCTCTCCCAAGCTCTTGTTGAAGATAATGTGTTCGGCTCCCAGAAGTTTGAACCTGCATAATTAAGTTGTAGACCAGCATACAAGATTAAAGAGAGTTGTTCAGGTAGCACTAATAAGAATTTCTAGCACTTTTGATGACAAATATGAGACTTAATGGAGGGGTAACCTGAGTAGGGAGTATGGGAAAATGTTGGCAGAAGGAAAAACTTTGATGCAAGACACTTAATAAAGGAAATTAAATGGTTGCTGTTGAGCATACAGAATCATAAGTGAGAATGAACCAGGATGTAAGCAGAGTAAACTATGGGATGCAAGGAATGGACTAGTTTTGTATTAAGGGTTATGTATCAAATCACACAAATATGCTATAGGTGTATATGCAGCACTGCTCTGAGTTTCAGTTCCCCTTGAAATTGCATCAGCAAGTGAATCTTTTCTTATAGACAGAAACCAAAAAGATGATTTACATTCCTACTTCATTTCCCAAAGCTAGCTTTAAAAAACTGTATAGAAAATATCTTACTTTCATTGCTGTCTGCTGAGTTCTAGTCTTAAGTGCAGATGAGCAAATCAGAACTGAATTCAATATAGTGAATGAATTCCCATTTTCTTCCAGCAGTGTAGGAACTATTCTGCCCATCAGTTTCTTCACCAGTACTTCTGTCCTGTATCCTCCATCCCCCTTATCCAGGGAACTATGCAACTGTATTGAAAATTGCCTTAGCATATTTCAGAGCCAGTATAATAGCTTTGTAATCAGTGATAAATATCTAATTTAAAGATAATTAAAAATGCCTGTCATATATAAGCATGTGATGTTTAAGTAAAAGTTGTTTCTGCTTGCTTAGGAGGTGATAAGATTGTAGACTAAATGTGATTAATGTTCTTTGCAGATGTTGCTTTATATGCTTAGGCTCTCAGAAGTAGAGCAGTCTAGACTGTCTGTCTGCATTCTCCTGCTGCTTTGATCTTGATTAAAACTGGTTGTATTACATTTATCATCTTCCTTTTTGAATGCCAGGAACTATCTCAACTGGTTTTTGTATGTATGCGTGTTTATATAGTAAGATACTGAGTACCTTTGTTTGAATGCTGTAAAAATTGCATATTTGGATGTCTTCAGCAAATAGCAAAAACAGATGGTTTTTGTCCTGAAAGCCTTAATTCTATCACTTGGCTTGTTTCAGACACAGCAAATGTTATTCAGAATGTTAGTGAAATTCATCAGGAGTGAATCAGGCTAGCGTTTTAAGCATGCTTTTTCCCCTCCTGTTGGATAGATAAAGAAGAATAGGTGGCTGCTTCTGCTCTTTGAGTTCTTCAGTCTTCTTGCTGCAGTCATCTGTATTTGTCAGGTCTGATCCTGGTGTGCTATTAATATCTACATTATCTATCTGCTACCCCAGGATTTTCTCTGCGTGCCACCCCTCAGTGCTGCACACAGTGCTCGTGTGGCACTGCCAGCAGTGCTACCTGCACAGCAGAGCTCTCCAAATGCTGCTTTGGTGTTGTGGCTTCCACTGCTTTGGGAGATGATCAGTTCTCCACTTGTGCAGAAGCATAGCTGGGAATGATTTCTCAGCATTTGGGTAATTAAGTTTCCTGGGTGGTTTGGTTTTTTTGTTTGTTTGTTTTGCTGACTTATCGAGTGAAGATTGCATGGGTTCAATTTGAAGACGTGTCATGTTTTATGGGCAGGATTTAAGTGAGTCCTGTTAGCAGTAATAAATTATTTGATGGGTGGTCAGTAGAAGATCTGGGGTATTTCCATGAAGTACTGAAGGAGACAGGGTTTCTTTTTTATTACAACATTTGTTGTTGCTTTGGGGTGCTCCCTGTATTTGAGTTAGTGCTGTTTGTGAGATGTGTGCGTGTTGTAGCATCCAGACCACAGTAGTATCTTAAATCCAAGTATAGGAATACGGCTGTATTACGTTTTGCTCCTCAAGTGCACCAAACAAATGAGTAATAAGAACTGGATAATGAGTTAAATACTGCATACATCATAAACCCCTCACTACCCCGGGTGCCTGCGGTCATTGCAGCTCAGGAGCTCCCTGAAAGTTGCTGAAATGAAGATTGAAGTTGACATAACGATTGAGGAAAATTAATTAAAAGATTTGAATACAGGTCTCACACAGCAAATCTGAATTTCCCCCTCTTTTAAAAGCGTTATGCAGCACTTAATTGATGTACTGGCTGAACCGGAGTTGCCATTCTAAATGTGTGTGCTTTGTAGCTGAGAGCTGTGTGGGGCTCTCACAGAAAGACCTGTGTTCCCTGAGAGTCATTTCTTAATAAAATTCTGGTAATTTACTTTAATACTATGAATTAACATATTGAAAAATTAATGCTACAAATGTAATGCAATGTTTTGCGACAAATGCATTTTTAAGGTTTTCTTGCAAAGTTGAATGAAGCAAAACTGGCTTAATCAAACACTTCCTTCATGTCATTTTTTTTTATTAATTTGCATGCTATAAACCTATTTAAATAGCTTAGGATTACTGTACCGTGTCAGGTACGTTCTATGCCACAAGGATACACAGCACCAAAATTCACCTTGATCACGTTTTACCAAACACATGGATTGCTAAGCACAGAGCCAGCAGCAGTTATTATTCTGGTGTGATTTTTGAGCAGTTTTATTGCAGACATGCAGTCTGCAGTGCTCCTGGGGACTTCAGTTCTACTGAGCATCCGTGCATGGGTCTAAATGAGAACGTAATTTGATGGCTCAGTGCTGAAATGGTGAGGTTGTTAAAACCTTGCAAGCATGTTTTCAGTACCTTTTAGTATACAGTACGTTTTGTAGCACGTATTTGCCCTTAACTACCATTGAGTCCTGATGGCTCTAACATCTCTGTCTCTGCCTTGCTTCTTACTGACCATCAAACACCATTAGGAAAAGTTGCTGTTTGTTTGCTTGTTTGTTTTTTCCATGAGAAAAGCAGTGGACATGAAAATGTAGATTGTGTTTGTAGGCAGGTAAGGAAACTAGAAGCCTCTATCCTGGGTTACATTTGTTTTGCTTTGGCTCTCATGCCAAATCAGTGCTGATATAGTTAAGACAGCTGTTGCAGCAGTCGCTGCATCTAACTGTGGTTATGACCAGAGATGTGCAGTTTGCCCCATGAGCAGCATATTCCTGAAGTCACTGCTTGCAGGGCTGTGCTGGGGAGCAGCAGCACGGCCTTCAAGAAGCTGGTCTGAAATCGTTCCCACCTTAGCTGGTTATTCTTAAAGCTTTTCAGGCAGAAACAAAACAGTTGAATTGGTTACGTTTTAGTGCTTAGTGTCCTGATGTTAATAACCTGATTTTGGTTTTGGAATACTTCATTTATAGGCTTATTCTTGTAAACATATTCGTAATTAGTAATAATAAAAAAAAAAAAAAAAAAAAAAAAAAAAAAAAAAAAAAAAAAAAAAAAAAATTAAAAATCCAGTGGATAGAAAAATCTGCTTCATGGGAATACACAAATAATGCAGAGACTTGCCTGATGCTGGGGTATATTAGGAAATGGCTTTGTTGTTCTATCTCTTTTATCTTGCTGTGAACCTCCAATGCCTGAATGTTTGACAGCTTTTCAGTCGCTCTTATCAGCGTTTATTCTACACAAAAATGGACATAATGATCTGCAGTAAAATCTTGTCGGTTCCCACTGTTAGTTAATCTAATATCTTTAGGGCATGGGAAGGAAATGTTGGGGGTTCAAAGTAATTAAGATACTGCTGGGCTCTGGTGTGTGGTGCTCAGAGCCTGTACCTGTGGCTTGGATACAGAGCACGCATAGGAGCTCGGAAGCAAGAAGGATGCATGCCTACCATGCCTTACTTATATAGTATAAGGCTAGACAGTAGACATGGATACAGCAGGGTTTGGGGTCAGGCAGTTGTTTTTTGTTTTTTTTTTGCTTTAGGTTGAAAGTTCAGCAGTCAAAAGCATCTGAACGTTTTTATGATGATAGGTCTTTACTCAGATGGGCAATGTTGCAGTTTGACATTTATGTAAGTTTAGTGGCTGAAGGAGGGAATTACTTCCACTCGTTTGTGCCAGTTCAGCTGTTTGTGAGGCTGTGCTGCAGAATCTGCTTTGTTGGTTGCACTACAACTTAGAAATGTACTGCGTTGTGTTAGAGCAGATACTGTGAGCTGCTAATGTGATGTGGCTGTGATGTGTGCAGTCTTAGAATGCTTCTGAAGGAGTAACAAAGGAAAAAACAATATCGATACGATGCAAGTCTTTGAGAATGTTTAATCTCAAATACTGATGCAATTCTGGCCAAAACTCCTCAGGAAGGATGAACTGGGACAGGCCTGCTATTACACTGAGTGCTGAAGTGAAAAGGAGAGCAAAAATGAAAAGACAAGAAAAACTTGTAGCATCAGCTGTGTGAAACATCAGATGTAAAGGTGGACGCTTGCCTCACAGACATCATACTGCTTTTGTTTGACTCACTGTGCAATTCTGTTTGCTTTGCATAAACAACTGTTGATACAGTTTGCATTGATACTGATTCAGAAGGGAAAAGGTATTGTATTTGTTTGTAACTGAATTCTGATCTTCTGTTGACATTTTTGCAGAAGTAGAAGGGATTCTCCTTGTGTGGAAGAGGAGAGTCTTCTCATCTCATGATACACCAGTGAAACGTTGGTCGTATTCAACGTGATTCTGGAGGGTGTGTGAAATAGTGCAGGAAAGGACGTGGAAAAGAAGAGCTTTCACAGATCCCAGCCTGGACAAAGGACCATTCTGATGATCAGCACTGTAGTGATTCACAGCTGGGTGCCACTGGGGTGGGAAGCAGAATAAAGCCATCAGGCAGGCTGGTTCCCTCTTGCTGCATGAAAAATTCAGATTGTTTTGTGCAGTCTGTAGAGAAGGAGGAAAGTCATTTATATCCTTCAGCTGTCAAGACAGCATGTAATTGAAGATGATTTTTTTTTCCTTCATAGTTAGCAGAATCTTCTCCGGCCCCTAGTTTATCTCTGGAAAATCTAGCACGGTAGGGAAGGGTAAGAAGAAAAACCAAGAGAGCCTGGTGTGTTGGATGAATGCAAAAGGAGAGGCAGCCCCATACAGCACAGCAGGGCCCCCCTGGGGACTGCCCTTAGCAGCAGCAAGGCTGTAGGCTTCCCCTTGCTCTGAGGCTCCAAGTACCAGGCCGTGTGGACAGGTATCTGAGGACGTGTCTGGGAAACTCCCAGTCAGGCCTTCAGATGGAAATTCTGCTGGTTACCAGCAACAGCGTGATAATCATCCTTCAGAGCCAGTCATACCTTCCTGTTTGAGGTCTGATGTCCTTACATGGTCTGTTTAGGCTTCAATCTAGGAGCAGGGTGCCTGCAAAGTGCTTTGTTTTTTAATTCAAGCAGCAGCATTGTAAGGCTCTGTGTGGAAACGGCTGACAAGTTTGTACCCCCGTGGGAAAGCATCCATAGCTGCCTCATCTGAGCTCAGCCAGGTACTCATAGATGGTGCCACCAAACAGGACACAGCAGAGCCCCAGGTTGGGGCTTCTTTAGTCCCAAATACTACCAAACATTTTATTTGAATTATGTTTCTACATTCAAACCTACATGCAGTACCAAGTGCCTGTATTTTGGGAGGAGCAGTGGGAAGGAACCCCATAAGCCAAGCCTTGCCCCTTTTATCTGTGGTTTGTTCCTTTTTCTCACTTCCTTTTTAAATCTTGGCTGAGCCAAAACAGCTTTTCCTTTGAGGTCAGCTACTGTGAGTGATTATTTTCTAGTGACTTATCGTGTGTATGTCTGCTTCAGGGTTTGTGCCAAGGAGAGAAGGGTAATCCCAAAAGGAAACCTTCTCTGTGTGTTTCTGTGTTGATGCCTGATCTGCCCCTC
Organism: Tetrao urogallus; assembly: GCF_951394365.1. Classification (NCBI taxonomy): domain Eukaryota; kingdom Metazoa; phylum Chordata; class Aves; order Galliformes; family Phasianidae; genus Tetrao; species Tetrao urogallus. The sequence continues at coordinate 2,326,963 of NC_136821.1, read as the reverse complement.
CTTGATGTTCTTCAGCCTCTGAATCTTGTTGAATTTGAACTTCTGTGAGTGCTGTGCCCAGCGTCGTTTTTTGGGGGTACATTTTTATCAGCTTATAATAACCTTTGTGTTGTTCAGAGGGAGAAAAAAGTTAATGTCTGGATGAGGTGAGCGTAGTCCCAAAGCTGTACTTTGAAAAACCAAGCTGCTTATAGAATCTGTCAACCTTTTTTCCCTTACAAAATTGTTAGACAGTAGATGAGAGGACTTCTCTGTTTTGTGCTGCTCGCACCTTTGCAGTGACAGGAGTGGTGCGTTTGAACTTGAAAACATCAGCCTGTGTTTTACTGTGCTCCCTTGAAGTCAAGAAGCGTGAAAAGTAGCACTTCTCTGTGCTTGAAATTTCTGGAGATTCACAGAGGTTGGCAACCTTCGTTTTGGACAAAGCTGGTTGGTGCCATAGATATCAGCTGGTTCTCTCCCATGGCCATTGCTGGCACAAGTTCTCCCTAAGCAATGCTGATGCTGCCTGAGCAGGACACCACAAGCTTTCTTTTTTCCTCTTCAAGTGGAAGGGAGGGGCGACTGGGAGGGAAGCATCCTGCAAAAGTATTGTCGGCTTTTTTGTTTCTCGATTAAGAGTTCAGAGAGCTTCAGATACGGCTGTTGCACCCCGGCAGTCGCCAATATGAGTGCTTTGTGTTATCACAATGGCCATTCTTTAATCCCATCTTTCTTAACCACTCCCACGGAGCCTTTACTTCAGATGTGGGCTCCTCAAACCGGCAATCCAAGTCCAAGATTCCTCACCTTCATGTGGGTCTTTTTCCTTGAACTGTAGCTTCCCTCCTTAGGCATTCCATTAGTTCTGCCGCCTTTCTAACGTCTGGGGTCTCTGAAAACCATAGCTCTTTGTTTAAATTAACTGAAAGGTTAATAGGCTCTCCAAAAGGTTCTCTGGGAGAAGTCAGCAGGGTGAGTGCACAGCTGTGGCTGCAGAGCTTCTTCAAGGTGGCTAGTCACTGAGGCTTGAACTTGAAAGGTCAAGTGGCCACTTTTGCATACTGATGCCTGGCAAGTAAAGCATTTCTTCTCACTCACGTGTTCAGTGTGTTTTAAGGTCATCTCTTCTTTGGATTCCAAGCTTTTAGTTCTTTCATGTGACTGTATCTAATTTTGCCTTGTTACATGTCTTCAGTAGTACTCACGATAGTGCTCTCTGGGTAGCCTGAAGTGGTGTTTCTATTCAAAAGTTGGTATGCTTTGCACGATACTTAAGTCTGCCAAATCTTTCTTACTGGAACAGCATCATTGCTGTGCCTTGAAATGTTGAGTGGAACTTAACAGCAAAATGTGTTAATGAAAGCAAGATGCCAGGGTGTTTTGGCCCATTGCTTGCACCCTGAAGAGAAATGATGACATGCTGGAGCCATGCAGCCTTCCTGCAGCACGTGGTTCTGCTGCAACTCGCCTCGTGCTGAGGCATCGTGCACCGACTGCTTCATGGCAGAGCAATGCTGCTGAGTGGGCCGGCTGCACCTCCAGCACCAGAGCTGCAGCCTTAGCATCCGTGCCAGTGAGGAGAGAAATGGAGCACCATGTGTGGTGCCAGCCCTTTGTTCCTGAAGTAAGAAGCACCACTACTTTGTGCTGCTCTTGTAGAAGCTCTCCATTGATTCAAGTGTTGAGCTGCCTCGCTCCAGAAGCTGTAGTGGAGCCTGCATTCACGCTCACTATTAATACATCTTTTGCAAACTTCTATTTCTTTAATATAAAGTATAAAATAATCCAGAGTGATTATGGCAGCTAACTTAATAAGAATTGTCTTCTGTGCTGCTATCTGTAAATCCTCAGTTGCAACATCATTATTTTTTTCCTAAGTTTTGTCCTAGAAAAAGAATTGAGCCCTCAGATCCTTTAGTAAGGCTCTTGAAAGCTCTTTGGATGGAGCACTTCAGTGGTATCTCTGCATTCTTCCCCAGTAACCTTCTGACTGACTGCAATGCTGATTTGGTAGACCGTGCTAAAAAGGAGAAGGTTGAGGAGAAATTCTAATCTGAGAAGATACAACATCTCCTCTGTAAGGCAGCAGGTCAGGTGATTTGTTGCTTTACTGACTTGTTTATCTTTTGCCTGATTCTTGCACTGCTTAGGTTAATTGCTGCCATGTATGGATTTAATGAATGTACTTTGGCACAGTTTAGAGGAATTACAGTCCTTGTCTGACCTGAAAGCATTGAGAACAGCGATAATAGGACTAACACTTGTCCAAAGCTCAACAAAATATGTTTTGAGGGATCTTATCATGCATAAAGAGGATAGAGCAGATCCTTTGTGTTATAACTCAGTTTGCTTTATTAGATTAAAAATAAACTCTTTATTTTTCCTTTGAGAAACATTCCCTTGGGTGTTATCAGAAAAAAATATAGAAAGATAAAAACTTGCTTCCTGGTTGTGGAAACATCAAAGTTGCCCCTTTGTTGTGTATTTTTGGAGTCTGTTCCCAGATATATTTGTGGGTCTAGAGGGTGTATATGAGATCACCGTGGAAACAACTAGAATAATGTATGTGGATAAGGACTTGAAAAAGGTATCTGTGCTGTAAGTGAAGCTTTTCAGGTGCTGTCTGTAGCTATACTACATTTTCTGACTTTCTTCTTACTTGCCTAGAACAGTGTTATGATTCACATATTGTAATGAATTGTAATGTGGTGCTCCTGCTGATCCAACATACTAATACATTTGTTCCTTATGAATTTGTGGATCTCCCTGCCCGCACTGAGTTCAGATGCACCCCAAATATCACACAGCATAAATAACCCTCCTGCAATAAGTAGAATGGTACCAGAACAAGCTTAACCCTATCATTTTTCATATAGCAGATTTTCTAGTGAACAGCCTCAAGAAAGTCCTTGCCTATCCTATGAGCATTCCTGCCTCTAAACCCTTAACATTTCTGTCCTCGTGTTTGTAGTAGCATCAAGCACCCCTGAAGTGTGATGGACTTGTTGGGGTAGGTTGTACAGCTGGGAAAGACAGATGGGATCCTCTTCCATATTTCACTTTTTTTGCCTCTTGGGCCTAAGTAAGTGCATCTTAGAGAAGTGCTGGATGGAAAAAGAGCACAATTCTATCTACAAACAGGCAAGGTTTTTTTTTTCCAGGAACTCATGTGGTCCTGCTTAAAAAAAAATGGAAGCCAGTCCTTTAAATCCCTACAAAGGTGAGGTTTTCCAGACTGCTCCTAACAACTCTGATAAAGTTGTTTTCTGTTCTGCTGACAATTACAGTGCATCCTGTATTAACAGCAGTTCAGAAGTTCACTAGCATATGGTTGGTTCTTTTTCCTACTGCAGCTGTCATTTGAACACAGATGCCTAGCGATACAGCAGCACGCAACCTGCAGTGTCACAGAATAGATTAAATGTTATCTGTGCTAACATGCTGAAACCAAACTGTGTTATATACCTGTGTATTCTTGCCTTTTTTTAACATGGTTTTCTTCTCACAAGCTTTCAGACCTTCAGTTCATAAGAGCGTGAGTTCTTAAGATTATCCTGGAGCTCTGCTCGTGGCTCCTTTCAACAGCAGCGTTTTGCATTTTGAGATTCAGTAATAGGTTTCCCAAGGACCTGACAGTTTCTGGAGAAAACAATTGTTCAGCACTCAGAATGGTAATAGGAGTTTCATTAGAGGCATTTTCTGCCTAAATTGGAACCCAAATAGAAGTGTGTTTGTTGTGAGCTCCAGCTGCCGCGTTCCTCCAGCAGTTTTGGGAAGGGGCTGCCTGGTTGCAGGCTGATGCTTTCTTTGTGCAGTAGGCTCAGGGCTGCTTCCTTGTGCAATGTCCCTGTTTCCTCTCTCCTTGCTTTCACCTTGGTCCCGCTTCTCTACTGTGAAAGCTGCGTCAGGACTGTCCTGGTACATCCGCACGTCACTTCAGCCTGCCCAGAGCTATCCCAAATGGCCTCACAGCCACCAGAGAAGGCATTATCACAGCTAGGTGCTCCGGTCAGCTCCAGGGCCCCTAAAGCAGTGCTTTGCCAACAGCCCAGTTAGATGGAGCTGATGCACAGCATTGACGAATAGGAAAACCCGAGCGTAGACAAGATGTGTGTAAGAAAACTATTTGTGCAAAGTTCATTTTATTGTAGTTTCAGAATTTCACAAATTCAGCTTGTCCGCGGTCCTTCAAAGCAAGGCTTGGCAACAGGAGAAAAGGAATGGCACGTATGAGATACATCCAGGACTTCTGCTTTATTGCACTGACAGAACCAAATTGTTCAATCTGTTGCCTCATCTGTTTCTTGCCATAGCTGGGAGTTGTAAAGGTCAGGCCATTGCAACACAAAGAATGTAATAGTTAACATGCTGCATCTCACAGTGTTACCAGCTGGCTAGCGCGTCTCTCCCGTAGAACATCCAGGCTCTTTCCCAGGAAGCATGAGCAGCATCCTCTGCCTATTTTGGGAATGCGTCAAAGTCAAAAGTTTCTGGAAGTGGTAATGCAGAGTGGCCAACATGGTCAGCCTGCTCTGATGCCCAATGCTATGTTCTGAGGGTGCTGCTGCAGCTCAGCAGGAAGCAGTTGCTGCTGCCCTGGGAGATGGGGTCTTTTGGTGCCCGTACAGCAGGCTGTGCTCGCTCACATTTCCATTCCTGCTAGCTCGATGGGTGCCTCCAGCAGTGTGCCGGCCACCCCTACCCCTTGGGGTGCTGCTGAGTGCCTGGAAGCCAAGGGTTTGGTCCCACAGGTCAGGGCTAGAGCTGCCCTGCTGATGGCTGTACGGGATCTGCTAGTACAGGGGAAAGGAGCATGGCTATGAGTACAGCATGATTAGTGTATCCAGATCATAAATATATGTTAGGTACTGAGTGATACAAAGAAATAGGTGGGAGCCTGACTGGCACTGTTACTGAAAACATTTTCTTGTTAACATCTCACCTTCAGTACTGTGTCTTCAATCCGTCGGCTCGGTGCGCAGGCAGACTGAGCGTGCGTTGTCCTACTTCCGACCAATCCTAGTTTTCTTCTATATCCTTCTGTTTTTCCATGCTTTTTTAATATATTAAATGATAAAGCTTGGATGAAGATTGATGACACCTTCTTGGCAGTGTTTGCAAGACAAAAACAGAAGGAAAAGCCAGGTGTTCTTTCCCTCTGCTAAGTGCATCACGCTCTTGGATGCGTGCAAACCATTCCTCACAGTATCCACTGGAAATGTTCTTGAAACTGAGAACTGTGAGCTCTGCTATCTGGGTTTGAGGAATGGTCCTAACAGCCCAGATTTGCAGAATCCAGATTGATACTTCCCATCACATCACAACTCTCAAGTTAGCTCCAAACAGAGTGCTTCATTCTGATAATACAGGTTGATTTTTGTGTTGGCTGTTGGTAGGCATTGATGGATCATTTATGCTAGCAATTTAAAAGACAAATCAGCATTGCTGGAAATTTTGTTTTTAAGAATAGCGGGATGGCAGGAAAGAAATAACCACGTAACAACTAGGCAGCGTAACAGGGCTGCTAGTTGGATACAGTGCACCAGCTTGTTCAGTACAGACTGCTCAGTGCCCTGGCCTCCGAGCACTGCTTGGCTCTCATGCCTGGAGCCTACATGCAGCCTTTGTGGCTGGCCCTGGGCACAAGGGAAGTTGGGCACTGGGCTGTGGAGATGTGGCAAAGCTCCAGTGGCTGTCATCTTGCAGCTGGTTCTCTAGGTGGGACCGCAGCAGGGCATCCACTGTGCCCTTGGAGGCGAGGGGCCATTGCCTTACACCTGTTGGACACAGTTGCCATTGTGTGCTTTGTAAATCGGAGTGGCTGAAGAGATGCTGCTTTGGCATTGTGGTTTTGATGCACCCAAACCATGAAATGTTCAGTTGAGTTTAGGTTTCTAAAATTTACAAGCGGATTTTTGGGCAAGTGTAGCAACATAAGAGGAGGGGAAAAGCTTTTTGGCAAATTCTGCTCGCTAATATTCTTTGGCTAAACTAACTCATCTTCTAATGCTCAGTATTTTAAGATTCCTGTTCTCTTGCTGTTCAGGGTAAAATACTGCCATAACTTGTCCTTTGTTTCTTCAAATCTTGATAAGGTGTCCAAGCTGGCATTTGAGTTAACGGAAGGGCTGTGGTTTAGGTTTCAAAACTGACTTGGAATGCGTGCAAGCTTTCAGTGCTTTCTTTGGTTAAAAAACAAAGAGGGCGAAGGGGAAAGGGTAGAAGCTGCCCTGATGCAAGCATTGTGTGATCTGTCGGTACGCCCTGGGTTTGACTGTTGGTGTGCAGCTTGTTCTTCAGAGTGCTGCTAACCGTGGTGTGCTTTTCTTACCTTGAAGGTGCCATTCTTGGCAGATCAGAAACACAGGAGTGCATCTACTACAACGCTAATTGGGAGAAAGATAAAACAAATCGCAGTGGCATTGAACCCTGTTATGGAGATAAAGATAAAAGGCGGCACTGTTTTGCTACGTGGAAGAATATTTCTGGATCAATTGAAATCGTGAAACAAGGTTGCTGGCTGGATGACATCAACTGTTATGACAGGTAAGTTTTCTTGTAAGCTTTATTTGTAAGTTTATTCTATATTGCATGTCTGTAATTATTACAACCTCTCTTCTGCAATTGGTAACTGAGACAAAATATTTGTATGGTAGCCTGCAAATAATTGCACTTATGCTTTTGTCCAAACACGTGGGATTTTTTCCTTACTTAACTGTATGGACCCAACTTCACCTGAGTAAGTTTATGTTATTTACAGAATAGCGTGTGCTGCTCTCTCTCATTCAGTTACTCATTTAGTGTACTAAAACTTGTAATTTTTACATATTTAGGCCAATAGACTTTTTTTTTTCCTAGCAACTTACTGTCAAACAGTGCAAATAGAGTTACTGAAAACAGAATTTGGAATTTTATGGTTCACCTCTCCGAAGTCTTTGGAGCAGGATGGTCAATACTTGGTGTCTGTGCTTTCCTTAAATCTGAAAGCATTTTGCCTGTTGGCTAAAAAGCTCACCTCACTAGCAGTCCTGGGAGACGCTGAGTATTTTTAAATTCCACTCATTTTAGTGTAACAGATGGTGTAGCAAGTACCCGTGAGCATTAACAGCAGGACTTGTGCTTTGTTCGTTACTGGCTGAATAAAGGTCGTGACTCTTTTAAGAAATAGTATTACATCTTTTAGGAAATAGTGCTGTAGGTCCTCGAAGTACTGTACAAACTGTTATTTACCCAAAACAGTTGCTATTTGGAAAGGGAAATAATTAAAAATAATAAAAGTGTGAAATATCTGTATGAAAATGAATTTGGAAATTATTTTTGGCAAAATTCTAGAAAGCTTTCCTGTTGTGTTTGTTGAATGAGTAGAAGGAATCATTGTAGTGCTTTCTACCAAATAAAGTTTCCCCATGCTGGGATGTTTTTTCCTTTAACTGATAGCTTAAAGCTAAGTTGAACAGTACTCCTGACTTTTTGTTTCTCAGAGAAGAAGCAAAGCATCTGCAAGGTTGCTTACACAGCATGGTTGAAACCCTGCTGTGCTGGAAGTCAGAGGACAGTTTCTGAAGAGACCTTATTTATTTATTGCTACTAGTATGTAGTAACAGTAAGCCAGGATGGGAAAGCACTTTGATTTCTTTTTAACCTCTTCTTAGTTGTGTGTTTGCAGAAGAGGTGGAAATATTTACATTTTGGACTGATTTTATTTCTGCTAGATTTTGAACTTTTAGGATGGAAATAGAATTTCTCAAATTGGAAGTAGAATTAGGTTCTGTACCATTAGCTTCCCACTGCTGCAACTTGTATCATTGAACAGTCTGAAAAAATGCAGCACTAAGTCCTCCTTGCAGCTAAGAAAAGAAACTGGAAGAAAGGATAAAGTGCAGGAGGGGAACAGTTGAAGTAAAAGCTTGTCTACACCCTCAGTAACTGTAGCTTGTCAAAAGAATGCCTGCTGCTGTGATGGTCTAAAATATCCATTAAGCAAAATCTTATCTCTGGCAGTTTACTAAACAGAGTTGCAGGGTGATGAACTCCAAGAAGCAGCAGATGAAGAACATCAAAGAATGAATGTGTTAGGGACATTTCAGCACAGTGTAATTGTAATAGCCAGAGCTGTAAAATAACCTGGCTTTTGAAGATGAACCTGGAACTCTTGTGGAGGTCTAGCAGTATGTAATGTCTGCAGCTATTCCTGCAGGATCTTCATGCTCACTGTCTGCTGTCAAGTTGTTGCCTTCTGCGTTACTCCTGTTTTTGCCTCCTAACTTGAGTAGCTTGGGCTCGTTAGTTAAAAGAAATCCTGGCCTGCTTTTAAGCCTCTGCCTGAAATAAACCTTTTTCCTACATGCAATGCATGCGTGAAGGAGAACTCATAGAATCTCAGTGTTTTCTAAAAATGCAGTAAAATAATTCTACTTCTTAACTCACAGTGTCACAGAACAGGGTTGCAAACAGTGGAGGTAAGTGCTCCACATTTGCTCGTTTGTTTTGCACATGTAAACAAGCATCTTGAACTGATCCTCAGTACTTCTGCCAGCTCTCCTTGAATTTTGTGTTAGAAATGGCAAAACATTCTCTTCCAGGTTTGGTATTAATGATATTTAATTATTGCAATATAAAATAATAAGTCTTCCTCTCATTTCACTGCTATTTGAGTAGTGAGCTATTCTGGGTAACTCACTGAAGCTCCCTTGAAGTTTTAAGTATTACCAAATGTTTTCTTTTCAGCAAAATAGACAGCATAAGATTAATAAGGTTTTTTTGTTATTATCTTTTATAGGAATGATTGCATAGAGAAAAAAGACAGCCCTGAAGTGTTCTTCTGTTGTTGTGAAGGCAACATGTGCAATGAACGCTTCTTCTATTTTCCAGAGATGGAGGTCACACAGCGTAAGTTGGTCTTAACACACTGATGAGGCAACTGCATAGGAGAGTTCAGAAATGTCTGATATTGTGTGTGTTCAGGAGATGAGGCTTTCCAAAGTGTTACAGTCAGTTTTTTCTGCCAGAAGGGTTTTGATTCCCAAATGATAGAGAGCTCTGTGCATTCATATAACAAACCTAGAAAGTTACCAGTTTTTTTTCTTCAATTTTAAAAGCTACTAAAAGAAAGAGATATAAATTTAAATTCACAAAATGCACTCAGCTCTTTTCTAAAGGTGAGAAGAAAACATTAATGTGAAATAATTGGCTGTTCTAATATACTGGCTCTTACCTTAATTGTACAGGTAAGCATTTATTAGACTGTAATCAGTATCATCTACGTATGCACATGCCAGCCTAGGAATGTTCTTCTTCATGAAAAGATGTTTGCAGTGTTTCTTTAAACTGACTGACACAGTAACCTTTACAAATTTCAGAAGGATTTCTTCCTAAGTTACATCAGAGCACATCAGGTAGCCACCCTTAAACTGTTCTAAGAGAACAACAACTAGAAGATCTATGGGTTATTCTTGAGTATCTTCTTCTGGTCAAGAATCTCATAATCTTTGTTAGAAGGCTATCAGTGTTAATAAGTGAATTGAAAACAGCAGATATCTTGTGCACCCATAGCCAGAGGAAGTTGTGATATTAAATAACGCTTCTGTGAGATTGAAGTGATCTTTGGTGACCCAAGAGAAGCTCCTGTCAGTTTTGTTGGTGGTATTGCTAATGCAGTAATGGGCATTCTTCCTTGCTCTGTTCTGCCCCAGAAGCTCCTCTGGAGTTCTCCCTGAGATGCTTAGATAAGAGTCTTCAGCTAGAGGATTTTTACTTTCAGCAAATGAGCAGAGGCTCAGTACGTTGGCAGATTATTTCTGGCCAGCACTACTTACTAATGATATCTGACTGTTTACATTCTGAAGATGAAGCCTCTGTATTGATTCTTTTTTTTTCCTTTGTGTAGTGATTGCATTCTTGCAATCTTTTAAAATAAAAACATCTCTTACACAATGTAGATAGAGCAAGCACAGAAGCACAAAGCAGTTGGGCACACTGGCATGTGAGTCTAGAGATCTGGGTTATCTTCACATCTTCTGAAATGCTGCCTTTCAAGTACACAGCTCTTTGATTAGTAGAGTATGCTACTCGATCAAGCGTTGTTAGCCTGTTGTACTGATTGCATGAAGTTTAGGTCAGGATGATAGATTTTTCCAGCAATTATCAGTTATGTACTCTTTGTTTTTTTATTCTCTTTAGCAACTTCCAATCCGGTCACACCGAAGCCACCTCTATTCAACACCTTGCTTTATTCATTGGTGCCTATAATGGGAATTGCAGTGATTGTGCTCTTTTCATTTTGGATGTACAGACATCACAAGCTAGCATATCCTCCAGTCCTTGTTCCAACCCAGGTAAGTTGCTGCATTCATTTTTCTTTTTTGAAAGGTAAAGTAAAAACAACAAACATGTCTGAAGCAAAGAGGAGAACGAAATGGGCATCTGTTGCATGGCTGAGGTCTCCTGCTGCATTGCTGATTTGAAGGTGTCAGTGCTTGGTATCAGCAAAAGCAAATAATTCAGCTTCTACTTTCATAGCTTTGTGTATTTTAATTGATATTTGATGCATGAGTGAGGATCTATTTAAAAAACTGTTTTGGGGCTGTATGGAACTAAACAGCACGGAAGTTCCAGCTTAACGTTGCTAAGAGGTGAGGGAATTTCATACATCCCACTGCTCGTGTGCATGTTGTGTGCAGGTGCTCTCATGTGCTCCTGAGCCTTTTGTGATGCTTAGCTTACAAGAAAAATGAAGGAGAGAGGCTAATTCGTAATGGCAATTTGCAGCAAATGGGAAATAGAAGCAGGAAAAGCATAGCTATTAAAGAAAAAAAGCATGGAACTGAACTACTGGACTACAGGTATCAGTTAAAGGGAAGATAAAGAATATATATATATAGTTGAGACATAGTCCAAGGGCTGAGCTCATCTTGTGGCTTCTGTTCTTCCTGTCATCTTTTTCCTCTTATTTCTTCATGCAAATGTTACATCTTGTCTTATTATGTCTCAATTTTATCACATTCTCTTTTACCTGGGAAATATTTTGAGATGGTTGTCCTAAAAATTGAAATGTAAACTGGCTCCATGGCATCAAAACCAACTTCTACAGCTGTGTGTGCATAGTTTCTGCTGTTGTCAGGCTCCAGCTGATCCTGTGGATGTAACTGATAGTATGTAGTAGGGTTCCTTCTATTCAGTTGTGTCCAGAGATTCAAGTGAGATTAGAAGGTCATTCAGGAATGAGGCTGAGACAACAAAATCCTCAGAACTGAAGTAAGAGAGGTCCCACACCTGAGATTTTGGAGTCAGATTTGAACTGAAGCTCCCTAAGCCAGTGCAGTGACTGCTCAGCTACAATAGCTCAGCTCTCATGCAGTGACAATTCAGTTGATGGTTATCTGAAGGTAAAACATTTGCCATTTTTGGTAGGATTGTGTTTTAAAAGGGTTGCATGCATTTACCCTGTACTGCCAGCTATTGTGAGGTTTTTTCCTGTGTTAATGCTTGACGTCAGGGTGCTCCATGAAGTATTATTACCTGTGGTTGAGAAATCAAATTGTTTTGGTTTCAGTTTCATGGTAACAGATAACAAAAGCTTTGGAGGAGGCAGCGGACATAACTACATGCCAAAGGGTAAGAGCATAGTTCAGAGGGAAAAGAGTGCAATTCCTGCAACAAACCAACTTCATGTAGATCTGCGAGCATAACTGTTGCATCCATTTCCATTTTTCTGTGTTTGGCTCTTTATGTCAACTTAGCAGTCTTCATTGTAGGATTAACTTCATACTTCCCAGTTGTGTGAATAATCAGTTGCCCTTCTAGACTTACAGACAGCGTCAGAAAAGCAGGCAAACGTTAAATACCTGAATTTTGATTTTCTTCCTTTCTATTGTAGCTCTTTTTTCATGGTTTATGCTCACTGCAGGAGTGGACACGTCATAAATTTTTTAATAAATAGGGTAATAACCTGTTCGTTAATGCCTAGATTGTATCTGTTGGGATAAGTATATGTTGGTGCATGAGCTAGTTATGGTGTAATAACATTTTCTTATCTTGTGGTGAATAGGCATGAAGGTTTGATGTGGAAAGTCAGGAAAAGTGACTTCTGCCTGAAAATCTAAATGAAATTATGGAAATAAGAGAGAGAAATATTCTCCCATAGACAGCAGAGCAGTGTTTCCCACTTAAAATTTGGTTACAGCTGATTTCAATGGGAAGCAGGGGAAACAGGAAGAGAGGGAACAGTATTAGTAGCTTTATAACCATAAAACAAATATTTAAATAATTTAATTAGTATATTTAATAAGTAGGGCATGAGTAGAGTCTATAGGCAAATGCATTCTTCTGAGTCTTACTGTAGCAATCGGTGGGATGGCTTAATTAGATGCATATCAGATATTCAGTAGAAAACATCAGTTTCTGTGTGAGATACAAAAGAAAAGGTTCTGCATGGCAGTGGGAGTGCTGAGCAGCAGTGTGCCCTGGCAGGAACCTTTCTGTCTGTAGAAAGTAAGGGGGAGGATGAGAAATGAGAGAATCAAGAGGAGGAAACACTGGAGAATAAGAAAAGTTGGAAGAATCAGGAAAAGAAAGTAAGTAAATAGAAAGTCAGTGATTCTGCTGTAGGGAAAGGGACTGTTTGGTAGATTTAAAAGAAAAAAGGAGAGAGAGAAGATGGAGAAATATGCTAGAAGGAATTTTGGAAATGAAAGAAAGGACAAACATCCAAGAAAATGCAAGCAACTTCATTTTCTTTTGGAAAGAGAAGTGTATCACAGCACATCAGGCAGTTCTGACACACACTGACCTCAGTCCACAGCTCTGTGGATTGCATTGGGATGTCCAGGTAGTTATTCTGATTTTAACGTGGCAGTGGTAGGCTTTGTGTTTCAGTTGGATGGCTGCAGCTGCTCTGGATCGCTCCTGCTGTCCCACTGCCCCCCTGCCCTGCAGGCATCTCGTCTCTGCTCCCCACCGTCAGTTGCACTGTGTGCATTGCTGTCTGCAGTCTGGCTAAAGCTGACTGTCAAATTTTGTCAAAATCTATCACCCCTTAAATTCTGTAATGAGTTATTAGCAAATGCAGGTTTGCAAAATATATGCATGTTTATGTAAAACAGTTTGACAGAGCTATTTCATCTTATTTACGTTAGGACTTAGCGTGCAGCAAACATACAGCCCGTATGCCTGATCAGTTTACCAGGAAGGCAGCTGAGTGTTCCACACACTTGAAACTGTGTTTTTGTTTAGAGTTACTCGTGCTCAGCCAACTTTCACTCCTGAGCACGGAGCATGCTGCAGATGAAGCACGGTGGCCTTTGTGGACTGAAGCTCTCACTCAGTTTAGGTGCACTTCAGGTTTCCCCGCAGCATCCTGCTGATTCTCCTGGTAGAAACGTGAACGTGGATGGCAGGGAGTTGATCTGCTATGCTCATTTATCTTCTTACATCTCTTGAGCATGGGCCAGGGTTGTCACTCAGTGCTAATTGTGACTGCAGTGTTACCACTCTGTCATCCGATGGATGGGACCACAACCTATTTTATGGCATAACTGACACAAGTAACACTTCTGTTTTTTATCAGTTCGCAGAGCTGTGGCTCCCAACGTTTTGCATCCATGCTGTGCAAAGAAAAATTAACCTCATGTACTTTAAGGGCCCAAGTTATGAATATCTTACTGGATCACAGAGTTGCTTTTTTTGTTTTGTGTTGTTTTTAAAATAAGAGTCATCTGTTGTGAGGGTTGGAAAAAGCTTTGTAGATTCACATAGTGTCATTTTTCTTAGCCTATTTTTGTGCTTTCTTCTGAAACATTTGGAGTTGCTCGGGTCAAAGATGCTGCATGTGTTTGAGTGCTGAGCAGAAGAAAGCCCTGATCTGGACCTGTTTGGTGTGACTGGAAATTCAAAAACTCATAATGAACAGATCCTGTTTAAGCTCTGCCACTGTGTTAAACAGTGACATAAAAGCCACTTGCTTCCATATGCATCCTTAAAAGCAAGCTTGATTCCTAAGAACTACCATTTCTTTCTCTTCTCACAGAGGCTTGGTCGTGCTTTTTTACCTTGTACATCTTGCTTTGTGTAGCTTTTCACCCATACTGAGCACATTAATCTTGTATGATTCATTTTTTACTACTTCCTCCATATGGATGAACCTCAGTGCTCCATCTCGTATATGGAAGGCATGCCTTGTTTCCAAAGCCCTGTGCTGCACAAACCAAGATTTACTCTTTAATTGGAGCACGTGGATCAGATGTAAAGAGATACTGCTCTGGTCATCCCTCTGGTCGTGATGCTTTGAGTCCCAGAAAGTGGTGCTCTGTGTTGGATGGCTTGCTCCTATCACCATCAGACCACCTTCAGTGCAGCTTTTCCTGAAGATGCTGAAGTACAAGTAAGCCCATGTAGCTACATCATGATTTTGCTAATTCAGTTTCAGCTGCAAGAAGTCAGAATTGAAAGCAGTTCCACTTAACAAAGGATGAATAATAATGAAAGAAAATGATTTATTTAAAAAATCATGAGAGTGCAGGTACTAGTGAGTGAATATTTTGTGGTTGGCATTGGAGAAGATTTTCACTTACTGTTTTTATTCCTTCAGTTTGAGCACGCCAAATAATCTACCTGGTGTTGTTAGAATCTCTGGGACAATCTGTTCCTTTACCAAGCTCAGAAAATTGCAGGTGGCTGCTGAAGAATGACAAAATGAAATCAAGTGTTGAGGTTTTTTTCTACTTTGCTCTTCCAGCCACTTCTGTTGCTGTTGTTCCATTTTAATAGAACCATTAAAACGCTTGAAAAATGAGGGATAAGAAAGGGAGAGATGTTTTATCGAGAGCACGTTCCAGATTTAGGAAGGTTTATGACTACTTGAAAAATACGCAGCTGTGTGAGGTGGAAGGCACTGCTCAACAAAATAAAACTGGGGGTTGGACGTGGGAAGAACTTCTTTTGAATCGTGGGTACAGGCTGGGTTGGAGCCTTTGGTTTGCTAGGAACGAGTGAAGGTCGAGTACTTGCCGGTCATTGATGAATCATTAACGTGAAATGAGTGGCAATGTTAGTATTAAAAAAGGAAGAACCAAACTGCATGACTTCATATTCTGTCATGAGGCATTTGTACCTTCGGGTCTAATGAGAATTCCTTCCAGAATTAATTCCAATCAATAGCTGGAGTGACACAAGAGGAAGCTCTGATGCCATCCTTTGGTCGTGGTGCTGGGATACCTGGCTCAGGGACAGTTGTCAGAGATGATCAGAGATGGTCTTTGTGCTCTGAAGCAACCGCAGGAGGGCTGAAGCAGCCATTTCTGGCAAGTGTGCCATCAGCTACCTGCCTTTGGGAGCTTTTTAGTCACTTTCCATCACGAAGTCCAGTGCTGTGTGTCCTTAGATATGCTCTCCTGAGTGTTTTAGGCTGATACCTCTCAGGTATGCAAGAACAATTCCTCTTACTTTGCATTCTCTGAAGAGGTTGAGGGACTGTAAGTGAAGGTGCAGATGCCATAGTTAAGGCACTAGTTAGGAACAAGGGAATGAATTGGTGGTGTGCGTTTATTTTGAAATCAGATTTTTGTGACGTGTCTGGAGTTCAGACAAACTGCATGGGGTTTTTTTTCCAGGTGGTTACAGATACCACAGCCATTTCCCTACTCCCAGTCTAAAGTTATGTGTTTGTGAGGATGGTGGCTGTTCTGTGGGGCTCTCAATTGCTCCCAGCTTTTATTTCTAAGAGTTGCAGTAATTGCTGAAATGAGTATATTTGCATTTTGGTAGTAGCCAGATAGTGCTTAACCTGCTGATATTTGGACATCTAATGAAAACTGGTGGTCTGCATCTGAATGGCAGTGGTCTTAATATTAGAACGTCTTGCGGTGTGCATAAATCTCTTTGAAAGTTGTCCTTTGTGTGATGTGTTGGGGTCTGGGGGGGAGGTGATCTCATTAAGAGAGCGACGTGACGTGGGCATTGGAATTGGGCTTCAGAATTCCTTCTGTGTATTTTCTCACTGTGCTAAGAGCAAAAAGTTTGTATTCCTGTGCCTTTTTACTTATTTCTGAGGAGTTTACATAATTCTTTGGAATTGGAGGACTGTAGCAGCGAACAGACATGAAAAATTACTCTTAAACAACTTCCTTTTGGAGCCCGAGGAACGAAATTTGTTGAGTAACTATTTCACACAAGCACTGCTTGTTTATTCATCTGCTGCTTCAATAGAAATGTGAGTATATAATAGATGTGGCTATCAGCCTGGGCAGAAGCTGTTCCCTATCAGATTCAGAGATGGAGCAGTGTTGTTATTTTGCTTGGCTGTTGTTTCAGGCAGAGGAACATGGGCAGCTTGGATCAGGAACATCAGTGCTCGTGGGCTGTGCAGTTTGTGCTGCAGTGTCTGAGCTGCATGCACCAAATGGCTGCTGTCGTACTGGGGCCACCAGTCAGCGAAAGAAAATTGGTTGAGGAGGTTTTTTTAGTTCTCTTTATGGCGTTTCCTCCCTCTGATGAAGTGCCTGATGTATCTGCAGGCTGTACAAGGGCTGTGGGGTCTGTGCTGGGCTCAGGGGCTTCAGCCACCTGTGGCTGTGCTGGCTGACCCAGGAGGGCTGTTCCTGCCACCCACATGACAGCAAGTTATAAATCAGACCCCAGCTAATCTAGACTTCAAGAAGTGCTTCTGCCCTTCTATTATTAATTATTTAGATAATGCTAACTGTGTGCTAGACACTTCTTGAGCTGAGGGAAGGCTGTTGTTGGCCCCAGCTCAGTAGAATCTGAAGAATGTAAAGGCAAAGGGAGAAGGAGGGGATGACTGCTGCTACGTGGCAGCTTCAAGCCTTGGGTGTCATGCTGTTGCACTGTGATCAAACTGTAAAGGACATAGAAAATGACTGAGGCAAAAGCTGAGGAGAAGTAATGAAGGCAGCTCTGAGCTTCCCTGCTTTGAAGCAGCGTGAACAAGCTCGTCTCATTGAAATGTGCTTTAAGTTTCACTAATAGAGCTCTTGGACTTCTGTTTTTGTAACAGGTTTCATCCAGTGGTCTGTGAACTCGTGATTTGTTTGTAATCAGTCTTAAACGTTATAATTGTACCTTACATGTGTGGGATGTGGCATCTTCAGGTTCACTTGCCCCGGTCCCACTTGGAGCACGCCAGATTTACTGAATAAACTTACTGATACAGATCCAGTGTGTGAAGACCTATTGGTCAGCGAGCTTTGGTTGTAACTCGGGCATCTCAAAGTTTCCATTTTCCACAGCTAGATGCTAATTACAGCGTAGGCTCTTAGCTTAAAAACGAAATGCAACGGTGCCCTCTACTGTGCAGTTGGGAGCATAACGAGCTGAGTTGCATAACTTGTGTTTGTAAGTATGTTCTGCATGTGTTTGTACGCTGTTCTGCGGTAACGTTCGTGTAGGCACCAATAATGGGCACTTCTGTTCTGAATTATGAGATCGATTCAGCTGATGGTCTGTATTACAATCTTTGGTTTTGCTCATTTTTTCTTTGCTGACATATCAATGATGTTTTTATTTTCCATTTTAAATGCTCTGTTACCAGTACAGGACAGTTGCTATCCCCATGAATATTTTTGTTGTTAATTTGCAAGCAATTTATTTTGTCTCTTTTCTTATAAACTGTTTTCTCATCCCATTCTTGATGTAAATAGTAATTTCTTTTGCCTGTGTTTTTTTCCCCCTCAACAAGCACGCCTTTCATATAATGATTGAGGTAAGATGCATTGATGTTTGTTCATGGTTATGGAACTTTCTGTGGACTTGTAAGAAGTTGTTTTGGTACGAATTCCATTCTTTCAATATTTTTAGACCAGAAATTTGTAAGCATGCGGGGTTGAAAAACAGAGATTCAGTCTGCTGCTCGTGGCTTTCTTGAAGCCTACTGTGATTTCCCAGGCTATGGAGATGCACATCTGAGGGAGCAATGTGGAATGCACCAGGAACGCTGCAGCCAGTGCCACGTCCAGCCTGCTGCGGCCCTGTGAGAGGTGCGGGGCTGTGCTGGGAGGGCAGGAGGTGCGAGCAGCCTCTGCCTCACTGCAGGGCAGCAGCACGGCCTGCCCAGCACTGGGTGTCCGCTGCAGTCCTGCAGCTGGGGCTGCCTGCTGTGACCAGCTGGCATGGCTCGTGTGTGAGAAGCAGAGGGGTTTGGTTTGAGGAGAGAGGTTAGCTGAAGAGAAGCGCTCTGTCACCGTTCAGTCTCTACTTTGACTTTATCGTTGGCCAGAAGTGATTTTTACTTGCATTTAATGAATGGTTCTTCATTTAAAAAACTACAAGTAACTGAGAACTGTTTATTTAGAACCATTCTCATTACTGTTCGGTTGAAAAACCAAACAAGATCTGAGCTGTGGTCTGAATGCTCCATTTTTGTTGTCTGTCTGTTTTCTACATAGGTCTCATGTTCACAGCTGAAATGCCTTGTGAACATCCTTTAGAAGGAAATAGAAGGTTGCTATCTAAATATTCTGAATATCTCACACCTGTGAAGGATCATCATTCTGTTCTTTGCACTGTTTTGCTTCAAATGGCTTCATTCCAGTTAGGGAAAAATAAGTGTTGTGACTACAAGCTACTACCTTGTTTATATTAATAACATTTTGATGCAAGTCACAGAGTCAGACTAAATTACAGAACCTGAGTTCTGACTCTTACTCTGTGTGGGTTTTCGTGTGATATCTGATTGAAAATAAACCCAAAAGAGAGAAATGAGAACTCGTTGACCACATGCTAATATAAGCTGTAGAGTAAGTGTAACCAAGGGGAAATAATGCTAAAGTTAACACAGAGAACGTGCATGGGCTCTGAAGTTTAAGAGCTTGTGTTTATTCTGGAGTAAGAAGAGAGAAATGTCTTTGTACAACCACATGTGGGTTATTGATCCTTCCCCCCCCCCCCCCCCTTTGTTACACATGTGGAATCATCTGATTAAGTTGTTGTGTGAGGGGAATGACTGGAGACGCACTCACGTGCTGATGGATGGTGTTGGGGCAGCCCTTAAACAATCCATCCAGTTCATTGTTTGGCATGGATTTGTAGTTCCCCAGTCGTTGTGCTTCTGGCTGATGTTCAGAACCATTCCCCACTCACTTCAGGAAACCTGAAAACTGCTTCTGTTAAGGCAGCTCTGCTTTTCATTTTAAATCAGGATTTGTTCTGCTCTGTGCGTAGGGTTGTGATAGTTCTTCACAAGGAGCAGAAAGCTTTGATCCCAGAGGGAGAATATTTTTGAAATGCTCAGACTTGGTAGGAAATGCAGAGCTTGGGAATGTGGAAAGGATTGCACTGGGTTCAAGTGAAAGCAGGGAGCAGTGCTTTTTGCTGGCTGGTTTTGACATGGGCTGACTGCCTTCTGTTGTGATGGGTGCTGCAATTCTGATGTGCTCGTCAGATCTTTGAGGGGCACAAGTGCTCTTTCTGTTTCACGATCAAGGAAGAATATTCACGCGGCGTGCTTCAAAATACCATCAGGTTGCTTTGGACAGGGGTGCAGAAAGGAAAGCCACTGGGGCCAGGGAGGTTTGGGTTTATTCCCACAGATGGTTCTCTTAGTTCAGGTGAGTCCCGAGGTTGAAACCTGGTCACACAAGTTGTGTGATGGCGTGGCGTTCAATCTCTGGATGCCACACTGCCTTAAAAATAACAGCTTTGTAGTACTCAAAATAGGCTTTTGTGAGTAAATCTGAGCATCTCTTTTCTAGCTTTGCACGTCTGCTTTTACCATTTTTGTCACTGCTTCAGTTTGAGGACAGTGAGCTCCCTGCTGCCTGAAATATTCATACAGGGCTTTGGCACCAAATGAAGGGCAGCGCAGGAGAGGAAACTTGCATGGCTGTGTATCAGCAGCTCCAGGAACAAGAACTTTATCTTGTGTTAGAAGCAGGTTTTAATTCTTGAACTTCAAGCCAGATAAACACAAGAGAAAATGAACCCAGCTATGTTGATATCACAGCTTTATCTGTGCATCTATCGTGTTGGCAAAAGCATTTCATAGTTTTTAGAGGACAGTATTGTAACTTCTCCAGTTTGTATTTCAGTATCATATTTCTACAGGTGCCAATTTTTGATTAATTTATTTGAATTGATAGGAAACTATTGATGAAACTAGTCCTTTTTTAAAGGATGCATTTATTCCTTAGCAAGAAAGAGAGTATGGTTATTTATCACTGTGCTTAAACTGCTCAGAACATGTATTGGTGAGAAAGTCTCGTCTCCATTCTCCCAGCAGTGAAGTGTGCTTCAAAGCACAGTTGTTCAGCAAATGTCTTTAACATGCACGAGGATTTTGATGTTGGTGGGGGGGGAGCAGAAGGGAATTGTACATTTTGGGCGTTTGAAGAGCACACTTGGTATTCTGCAGTGCAGGAGTCACTGAGAAGCAATATCTGCCTTCCATTTCTAGGTTCTTGCTTTCATTTGTAACGCAAGGCCTCTGCTGAGCCGTGCTGCCACAAACACTGTTCATCCCCTGTCTGTCTGCCTGTGTGCCATCACCAATGGCAACACCACTGAGGATGGAGGGGAGAGAAGAATGGTAGGATGGGGCTGCTGCTCTTGGTGGCAGTGCTGACAAGCCCTCCTCCAGAGCCACTCTGCAGCAGGCAGATATCAGGCAGGAGGGCCCTAACTCTGAGTAGAGCAGTGCTGTTTGAGGCAGGGGCATCGCAAGTGGTTGGTGGTGGGGAAGAAAGCAAATTGTGTACAAGCTGCCTTGAATGGTGGGATGAAAGGAAAGGACAGCCCAGGAGGGAGAACCACTGGGGCAGCGAAGTTGAAAATGTACTGATTGCATTCAGGTGACGTGTATACTTTAAGTAGGAGGTGCGTTTTACTGTTTCAGTCCATCAGTAGGGTGCAAACGTTGAGATACAAAGAACAAGGTGTTCTCTGGAATCCCATTCTGGAGAGCACTGGAACGTTGGTTCGGTGCTTCCTCACCCCAGCATGAAGGGCTGGGGGTGCTGGGTGTTGTGTCCTGCGCTGGGTGCGTGCTTCAGTGTTTCTGAAGGAAACCATCACCGATGGGGGAGGGTTGTGCTGCTTTGTAGCCTTGTGCCCCAGCACTGGGGGGCTGTGGGAGCAGGGCTCAGGAGAGCGTGGTAAAGGCAGGGTGAGGGAAAGCAAAGGTGTTTGATTGAGTTCCATCGCTTAAAAAGGTACCAAGTGTAACTTAATTATCCTTATCCCTTAATTTTTGCTGTGCTTTCATACCTGGTTAGACAGATGTGTACTGTAACTGTTGTCATGCTGTTGCTTGCACATAGTTCTGAGCATGTCTCACACTCTGTTTTTGTTTTTTTTTCCTTCCTGTGGAGAAGAGTTGCTGTTTTGTTTCTGATTTGTTTGGGGGAATTTGTTGCAGGAGGGTTGGGTATATGCTGCCAAGTCTCAGTTTACAAGGCTTTCCTTTCTAGATCACACGTATTGTAATAGCAGCGTTAATTAATGGTGTTTACCTAATTTCAGGATCCTGGACCACCACCGCCTTCACCATTGATGGGTTTGAAGCCACTGCAGTTGCTAGAGATCAAAGCCAGGGGACGATTTGGGTGTGTGTGGAAAGCTCAGCTGCTGAATGAATATGTTGCAGTCAAAATATTCCCTATCCAGGTAGGCAGAAGTTCTTTTTGTCCTGCACTGCCAACTTACTGTACTTCAAGCTGTGTTTTCTAGTCACAGTGAGAACCTGTTGTTTTAGAGAACTTTCATCCCATACGGTAAGTCTAGTTATTGCAGAGATGTTCTCAGGCATGGGAAATACCTCCAGCCAAAGCATGTGGGATTTTATTAAATGCAGAAAGTGTTTATCAACGAGACCTGAATTCTGTGCAGCCTTAAAGCAAAGACAATAAAAATACCTGAACGTGAACACTTAAATACTGCTTGCTGTTGGTCTCACATCTTTCCATCACTTGAGATCTAATTAAGTTGTACTTGGAGTGAATGTAAGCCAGTAAACAGATGTTCTGCAATGCAACCCTGTAAGGTGATTGTTCCAATTAAATGAAATACTGTTGACTTCCCAGCAAGTACCCTCTGAAAGCCACGTTTAAAACAGGTTGTGCTCACAACAGTAAGAGCAAATTTACAGAGTCCAGGACTGTCACATACAGTGACACCAGGGTAGATGGTACCTCACTTACAAACAGCCACTGCTGCTACCTGGAGCTTTGTGAAGACTTGCAGAGTGCAGACTCTAATCCAGATCTACAGCTTTCTGTGTTTCCATGATTCCTGTATCTGATAGCTGGTGTTGTTTTCAGATGATACAACATACTTAATTTTTCAGACAATTTTCCACTGTGCTGAACACGTAACATATGTGAAGAAAGACCATTTTTCTGTTCTTGTAAATGTTGAGTAGTTTGTAGAACCAGTAGCATTTCTAAATATTTAATACTGAATACTGTACCTAAACATCTGTCATTTTAAAGTAATTACTCTCATAATGCTGACAGTGTACACTGTGCTTTTACCACTCTTTCCAATAGGTAATAAACCCTGATTTGATTACAAATAAAACAAAACCAACAGGTTTTCATCATAATGACAGACCACTTAGCAGTACATGGGGAACTACAGGAGGAAATGTCTGACAGAGGGCCTCTGACTGTGGTATTAACTTGGTGTTTGGTGTTGGTTTTGCTTGTTGTTTAAAGGACAAACAGTCGTGGCAGAACGAATATGAAATTTACAGCCTACCTGGAATGAAGCACGACAATATCTTACAGTTCATCGGTGCAGAGAAACGAGGCACCAGCATTGATGTGGATCTCTGGTTAATTACAGCATTTCACGAAAAGGTTTGTTGCAAATACGACCTTCAGGTAGTTGAACAAAATGTAAATAGCTTTCACTTACTGTTAACTTCTGCTGGATATGGATTGATTTCAGTTTCTTCTCAGCTAGCTGATACAGCTGTCGTCAGTCTGTACTTAATAAAGAAGTTGGTTTACAAAACATAGGAAAAACTGTTCTGCCTTTGTGCTTCTCACAGCGTGTTTAGTTTTGCATGGCCCTCATCTAAATTTGCCTGAATTAAGTAGAACTCCATCTCGTGGAGATTGTGTTGTAATGTTTTCAGCTCTGGCATTTTTGTCCCATTTTTATGCCTCTTCTTTAATTGCTGAGAAGATTAAAACTATCAACTGCTTGCAGACCTTCACAGACAGTGGGTAACACCGAGCTGATTTGCCTTTCTGAAAGACACTGCTGTCGTTTTGGTTTTGTCCGAGAGTTTATCTGAGATAACTCTGGAAAATACAAAAAATATATCTATTTTTAAAATGTAGTTTCTAGGCTTTGACAGCGTTCAGTCCCTTCTTCCCTTTTCTGTTGGCTTTTCCCATGTGACACAGTGACATATCAAGCTGGAGTGTAAATCCATAGTAAATCCAGGAGCACATGGGGGGAAGTGGAAGTGAGTTTGAGGAGAAGTGCTTTCTATTGACTAGATTTTGCTTCACAGTCTCTCTCTATTCAGAGTATGTACTTGGATGTTGGATTCACAGTCATTAGTCCCAAGAGAAAAGAGACACTATCAATTAAAGGGCTCAGAGGGCACGTCCACAGTTGAGCAGATTCCTGAAGGTGAATCTAACCTGCAGTTTCCTGTGGCTGGAAGGCCATAAACCGCCCTAAAAAAGCAGGGTTGTCTTCTTCGTAAAGAACTTAATTGTGTGAGCTCCTATTTCTGCTATGTGCAGGTTGTTGGCATGTGTGCCACGAACTTGAGTTGACTTCTGCTGCCCGGTTATCGAAGTGACACATGGGCACATCTCCATTCTATTCACAAAGATGACGCGAAGGTTAATTTCTCGTTGTAGTTTGAGCCGGCGGTAGATACGTGTGTGCAATGATACGATTTATCAGAAAACAGGAAGGCAGATAAGCGTGGCATGGTATTTTAGGATGCAGGCTATGTAGAGGTTTTCCTTACAGCTTGATGGGAGTGAAATTCATCTTAGCGTTGTTCTTTTTTTGCCACACAGGGTTCATTAACTGACTTCCTCAAGGCTAACGTGGTATCCTGGAACGAGCTGTGTCACATTGCTCAGACCATGGCTCGAGGCTTGGCTTATCTTCACGAGGATATTCCAGGGCTAAAGGATGGACATAAACCCGCCATCTCACACAGGTACGGTGCTGTGAGGGATTTGCAGCTGACGGTTAATGTTTAACCTGGAGCCAAAGGACGTGCAATATGGATGGATACAAAGTACTCAGAAATTACTGTGATAACTTCCTTCTGTAGATATCAGGAGCCTAATAAGGAAAATCTGCCCGGCCTAAGCAGAAAGCTTGATGTTTTATAGAGGGCAGCGGGGTGATTGCAATTAATGTGACTGTTTTTACACAGTCACTGAAGTATCCTATGCAGTATATAAAATAACTGACAGTACAGCTTTTGAAACAACTTACACACTTGTGTGTATCTGTAAGTAATACTGAGTGCCTTCAGATGGAAACATGCTGTAAGTGGTGGTTTTGTGTGGTATTTCTTTATACTATGTATGTATATATACATCACTTCATATGATATTTCATGTTCTGGATTTCTAATTCTTTTCTTTAACTTGAAAGGGACATCAAGAGCAAGAATGTGCTGCTGAAAAACAACCTTACAGCCTGCATTGCTGATTTTGGTCTAGCTTTAAAGTTTGAGGCTGGAAAATCTGCAGGAGATACACATGGACAGGTAAGGATGGATTGTTTACAGGAACAACACAACTGTAACCGGGTGTGAACAGAAATTGATAGTTTGTGCATTCTTCATGTGAAGGATGCTGTATCATCAGCACCGTTTGACCTTTAAGAGAGATGGCAATTCTGACCTTCTTCTCACAGAATCAATTAATGTTACTCAGTGCTGTAGGTAATTAAAGATGACAGCTTTTTGTCCCCTGCCCCTGTCTCACTGCTCGCCCCTTTCCTCCCATTTCACACTGACGGGCAGCTCAGCTCCACCTCACCACTCTCTCACTTCCCTGCTTCGAAAGCACAGGGGGAGAAAATACAAGAGATAAAGGCCTGTGGGTTGAGATGAGCACAGGGAGATCCCTCACCAACTCCCATCACGGGCAAAACAGATGCAGCACAGGGAGATGAGTTTATTGCCTGTCCCTCTGCTATGAATTCAGTGCTTACCATGCAGCAGGGAACTGGCTTTGTGTCGTGTACTTCTTAAATAACAAGCTTGAGCCTGGAGCATTTTGGTTTCTGAAAAACTAAATTTACTCCGTTTGAGGCAGAATTTCAGTTTAGGGATAAAAATAAAATCCTTATGTTAGGATTATAAAACCTCAGTAGCACCGTTTAAGAGAAACGTATCTATTATTGTGGAGGCTGAATGTTCAGACATGGTGAAAGCAATGATTTATTCAGTGACATAATTGCATCTGTTGGTTGTGGGCAGAATGAAGGGGTAGCCCCAGAGTTTCCATTTAACATCCAGATTTGCATGAATGTCTCCATATAACTTTCTAGGTTTAAATTGGTTTTCCTTTGGTATTGTTACTTCTGTTGGGGGCAGAGGCATAAGCAAGTTCTACATCTTTATGTGCAACTGTAATAATTCTCAAAGAGTGTATCCAGAATATAAAAAAATGAGTGGCCTTCCTGCAACCTGAAAGGGAATAAGGAACAGTTTTAGCAAGTACATTGAATTATTTGTAGAAATCTGTTATTTGAAATTATATTCAGACTGTCCTGCTTCATAAATATCCTTCGTAGGGCCAAGTTTAAAAAAGAAGCACAAAAACATTTCCTCTTATTCCAGAATAAGATTTAGTTGTAAGCCAAGATAGCCATGGCTGGTTTGAATCTCGGACAAAAGTTAGTACTGCTCTACACTATTTTTATAATAAGCACCATCTCAATAAAATGGTTATAGTGGGCACATTGGTTCTGAGCGTGCAATTTTGTTATGTCTGTGTCTCTCCAGGTTGGCACACGAAGGTATATGGCTCCTGAGGTCCTAGAAGGTGCTATAAACTTCCAAAGGGATGCGTTTTTGAGAATAGACATGTATGCCATGGGCCTGGTCCTCTGGGAGCTGGCATCACGCTGCACTGCCTCAGATGGTAAGCAAAATACCTGATTGCAATGCTTGATTAAATGGGAAGAAAAAGGAAGGTAGGTTATATGCATGCAACAACGTGCATTAAGGATGGTAGTGAGCAAAGGAATGAGAAATGAAGAAGATTCTGCTGCTGATTTAACTGTAGGTGTGAGTGAGACACGGCTGTGGAAGCTCAGTGCCTCCCTGCCCAGTCCTTCTCTTTGTTGGCACTGGTGTGATGTGAGTTTTAATGGGTGTCAGGAATTGCTGATAGCTCAGAGACTGAAAACACATCTGTGTCAGCAGTGTGCAGTTAGCTGGGAGTCTGTCACAGCTGTGTATTTTTCCATGAAGCAAACTGTTCAGTTTTTAAGCTATCAAGAAAAGATTTCCAGTACTGTATTTCAATACGAACGGTTCTCTTCGATTGTATAAGCAGACGAATTCTCACAGTGTCCAGCATTAATGCAGGACAAGACAAAAGATGAGGCTCAAAATATTTGGGGACAGTTCAATTTGGAGTGAAGTCTTTAATGAAACTAACTATGAAAGCTCTGCTTGGGCTTCTGCTACCATTTGTCATAAGAGTTCTCCTGGACCGCTCACTGCAGCTGGAAAACCTCCACTGCAAAGCCAGGGTGTAGCAGAGATCTGAGATGAGCGTGAGGCCGCTCAGTGCTTTTCTGCTCCAAATGCTCCTCGCAGAGTGGGAGCCACGAGGGAGGCTTTTGCCCTTTTAAAGATGTTAAGCCGTTTACTAACGGGATCGATGCGCTCTCGGAGGCAGACCCACATTCTGTATCGATTTCTCTTGCCTCCTTGTACTGTAAAACATACTTACCTAAATCTTACTAGGAGTGTGTTGTAGATCTCTCTGGCAGGTGTGGTTATTATTCCAGAAAGTGAGGGAGATGTGAAAGGAAAGCAGCCTTCCCAAGTCACAGCTGTGTGCAGCTCTGCACTCACAGCTGCTCTTTCTGTCTCTGAACTGCCTTGTTTTCTACAGGTACCTGGAGTGCTCACTGAGCCTCGCTGGGCTTTGTGCTGTGCTTCTCTGTTCATCTTCCTCTTCCTCCTTTCCCTGTGTACCCCATGTGTGGCTGCCACGGGTGGGAGAGCAAAGGCTGTGAGCTGTCAGCGAGGGGCTGAGCTGCTGCTCGCCTGGCACAGTGTGAGCTTTAGCAGCACCAGAAGTGAAACTACGCCGTAAGCCTCTGATGGGCTACGTTTCTAACACAGAAATCTGCTTTCCTTTAAGCAGAACTTGTGGTTTAACTATCTGTTGGTTTGTTTGTTTGTCTCCAGGCCCTGTAGATGAATACATGTTGCCATTTGAAGAAGAAATTGGCCAGCATCCTTCCCTTGAAGACATGCAGGAAGTTGTGGTTCATAAAAAGAAGAGACCTGTTCTAAGAGAGTGTTGGCAAAAGCATTCTGTAAGTAGTTCTTACTGGTGCTGTATTTCAAGTTTGAACAGTTCTCTTAAATTTTATAAGCAGACAAGTTTCTATAGTGTCCAGCATAAGTACTGCACCAGGTTCTGTTGTGATTTGAATTTCAGGTAGTGTTAATCCAGGGTGGTGTTCACACAGTTGTCTTTTAGGAAGAATTTAAGCACAGTCAAACTTAAATGAACGCCATAAAAAAGTTCCCTCTCATCTTGAGTGAATTGAAAGTACATTTTTTTTTGGTTAAAGAAAAGATTCTTTGGTTTTATGTCTGAAATGAAATCATGCATGATAAAAGTAAACGTAAGAAATAATAGTCTTGATTTCCTCCACGAAAGCTCCAAGCAGTGCATGCAGTAACACAGGGTGAGCAGTGTCATGTGGGAAATTCTGGGGGCCGTTAGGGAAGAGTAACTTCTTGAGTTGGCTTTGGGCCGGAGACTTGCACTGATGCTGCTGTGCATTCCTCGCACTGTTTTGATTGGTTTTGTTTTGCTTTGTTTTCAAAAAAAATGGGTTATTGGAAACAATAGATGACAGTGTCTGCAAGGCAAATGTGTGCGCTGCCATCTGCTGCCTGTAATCAGCACAATGCTGTGCTAGCTGGAGAGGAACGAGCTGCTGCGGGTGCAGATCCCCTTCTGTACCGTTTGGTTTCACGTTGTCCCTGCGTAGCTTCACCTCTTGAGTGCGAGACCTTACGAAGTTCCGCAACGGCTGCCAGCAGATGGCAGCGTCGGGCACAAAATAAACAAGGTGTAAGGCCCACGACGTGCTGGCTTTGGAGACAAATTTGGCCACAGGGATAAAACGAGGCAGATGTATCTTAGACCGCAGCCTGCTGCTGGGAGTTCCCGGCAGCCCCCTGCACGGAGCTTGCTGAGCTCTTGGCACGCTCCCTCACCCTGCCTCTGTTTGCCCGCAGGGAATGGCGATGCTCTGTGAGACCATCGAGGAGTGCTGGGATCACGACGCAGAAGCCAGGCTGTCGGCGGGGTGCGTAGAAGAACGCATTATTCAGATGCAAAAACTAACTAACATTATAACGACAGAGGACATTGTGACTGTGGTCACAATGGTGACAAATGTTGACTTTCCTCCCAAAGAATCCAGTCTATGATAGTTGCACTGGTCACGTCACTGACCAACGGGACTCTCGACTGGAGCTGCTAAAGCTAACGGGACTGCTGTCGTCGTTGTGTTCTGTGTGAAGCGACCGCGGGGTCTCTGGGAGCATCTTCAGGAGGTGTTTCCCTTTCTGCTCCCCCTCCTCCTCCCACACACGAATCCATGAGACTTTCTGCATTCCCTGCTGACGCCGGAAGGACGCGTGATGAGGTGGCAGTGTGCTGCTCAGGGCCTGGAACGAAGAGCGGACCTGGATGGGCTAACGGAGCGTTTTAAAAACTGACATCAGATTTCTTAATACCTGTCAGAAGAGACTAATTCCTTAAATGAACTACTGTTATTTTTTTTAAATCAAACATTTCATTTCAGATTTAAAAAGAAAAAAAAAAAGAAAAAAAAGGGTAACTTGTTTTTATTGCATTTGCTGTTGTTTATAAAGATGACTATTGTAATGCCAATATGACACAGCTTGTGAATGTTTAGTGTGCTGCTGTTCGGTGTACATAAACAAAAGTAATCAAGTGGGATATAGCAAAGAGGCTTCCAAGTATTACTTAACCTCCCTCAACAAGGTATACCTCAGTTCCACCTCTGCTAAATTATGAGATTGACAACACTAACAAAATTGGAATAATAAATTGATCCGTGTTTTGTAAATGATGTATTTCAAATTCACTGTGTTATTTAAAAAGGGTAAGCTATGCTTCATGCCAACAGTAAATGGCCATTCCTAAAGCAGTGTTTTTAGCCTTTTTCTTGTACTAGCTTGTTGTGTATAAAAAAAAAAAAAGTGCTGTTTATTGAAACGACCTTTTCCTCCCTGTTTTAGTTTGAAGCTTTTTCTCTTACCTCTGTTTCCCAGAGTATCTCATACATTTATTTAATGGAATACTATTTAGGTTTGCTGTGTCTGAGGAATAGTTGAAAGCTTAAGCATGACTTTTTTTAATTTTCTGTGAGCTGTGACACTGGAAAGCTCTGAGATCTTAGACTTTTTTTATTTTATTTTAAAGAGAAGTTCTTTTTCCTATTTATGTTTGTGACGAGGTCTGCCTAGCGTGTTCTCTGTCTCACTAAACAGGATGCAGTGGCTTCTGTGTCTCTGTTTCAGGATCACCTCAGGAAGCTCAGTTACCCCAAATTCCTTCCTCTCTGCTTTGAGATTTGCATCTTCGCTCTACTTCAAGTTGGTGCCATCTTATCAGCGTACTGCTTGCTGTCTGTGATACACGGGCTTCTCCAACCCCAGCTGAAACCACCGCCACACTTTTCAGATGCTAAACACTTACAGATGTCAGGGATAATTTAGTCACAGTGTAACTTAAATATGCAATGACAAATCAGAGGTAACGAATACCGCTGTCCGTGCCGCAGACTGGCAGAAACGTAGGGAAGAACACTGAAATTGCTTTTCACAACTCCAATGTTATTTTTGAGTTTCGGAAGTCATGCCTTACATGTAAATTATAAATGGACTGGTAGATAGGTGCCAAAGTGCTTCTCAGAAGTACTGCTCCACCAGGTTTATTGGGTCCTTTACACAGAGTACAATAAATGTGTTACACCTCTGGATTACAGAACATGATGTCAGCCAGTGCTGTGCTGTGTGTTTTTATCACCGCGTGTTTGTTATCACACCGAGCATTGGAGGGCTTTGGAAATTAGCCTGTAATGTTACAGTTGGGGGCTCACTGTGAACGTTACCTTGGAAGATTGGTCTGTACAGCCCCAAGGTGCTGTTCTACAGGGACTTCATCTCTGGCAAAAATAATGGAGGTTACAGCAAACAGGACGTAGGTCAGTGGAGGGAGGACCTCAGCAGGGAGGGAAGGCAGGGCTGCGGTGCTGCTGTGTGCTGCACTCCCTGTGCTGTGTCACACTGCTGCTCGGCCTTCTGCTGAGGTTCCACGTGGCTCAGAAGGGTTGCTGCTACTGCAGGGTGCAGCTCCATGGTGTTCAGCTGGGTCATAAAAAGAGAAAAGAAGCTGCTTGTGGCCACTTGAATTGACGTTTTCATTTTGCTTCCATTTTTACTCCATGGATGCCATCTTCTGCACTCAGCAGGGCATAAACAGAGCTGCTGAGTTCTGAACAAATAAGGATCCATTTGTATTTTGCTAAAAACCTTTGTGCTCCCATTGAGTTTCAACCCGTTTCCCAGCAGAAGTAGAATAAATACAGGCCAAATTCTCAAGCAAAGAGTGGTCCTGTCCAAAACACACAGCACTTTTGTGTTGTCCTCTAGGCTTCAGCCACTGCAGGGTCTGGCAGCAGAGAGCTGCACCCCTGCACATGCTGAGCTTTGCCCCAGGAAACCAAGATTGCTTTTCTTCGTGTTTTAAAACTGCATTGGGGTATATCTGAGCTTTAAATACTGCGCTACTCTGAATTTCCTGGTTTGCAACAGCATATTTCTGTGCAGCTGTGAAAAAGATATTCACAGTACAAATGCTTTCCAATTGGGTCGGGTACAGCTGCTCTCGCAGGGCAACTCCGGTTAACTTCTGGTTCACTGCTGGAGCATTAAACGTGCAAGCTGAGAAATGTCAGAGCCAGCATTTTTGGAGCATAAATGCAAGCAGGATGCAGCGAGGTCGATGCAGTGGAAGCATTTCAGCATTACCCACGTGCAGTCAGTGCCTGCTGTCCCTGTGTTCTTTAGGAACAAACGCGTGGCTGAGCGCCGCAAAGCTCCCCGGTACCTCAGCTCCTGAGGAGAAGTCAGTCCAAAGACCAACATTGGTGCATTCACTACAACACAACCAGCCAGGAAGACGGCCAGGAAGCTCCTGGTCATGTTAGCACTGGCCAGAAAGAACAGGGCCCTCACTCTGCTCTTTTTCCAGCTTCTCGTTTGTAGCCTTTTTTAATACGACGCCGTTTATTAGGAACACTTGGTACAAAATGCAGAAAGCTGTGATGTGGGTTCATGGGCAAAACGATTCAAGTAGCATCCGTGATGGAACATCTTTTACCTCAGATACTCAACCAGCAGTACTTTTTTTTTTTTAATTATTATTTTAAGTGCAGTTTCAGTCCATACACTATTCGTTACCTCTCAAGACTTTGGTAAGCAATTATTTTAACTTTACTCTTTGTATTTGTCAGTGTTTTGGGCACAGGTTGTTGTACTACTGTCAGATGTGCTTGCTGTTTTTCTGCAAGTACGAAAAACAAACCCTCCCCTCCCGATAAAGTGATTGTTAAATATTGTACAAATACAAATGTATGCTCTTTTTCCCCTATTCCCCCAAAAGTTAAAATAAAAAATGTGACTACTACGACTCGCAGATGCTTTTTTTGTTTGAGTTTGTGACACCTAAAGAGGAGAAACAGCTATTTCTCTACTTCTGCAGTCATTTCCCCAGCAGTTCTGCAGGAGCTGCTGTTGCTCAGCAGCACTCAGGTGCCCCCAGCAGCACAGGAGGGGGGGTTGGAAGGGTTTGCAGGTAATTGAGCTCAAACTCTGAAAACATTCAGCTTCATCAGCCCAGCCTTTAGGCTGGAGATATCTACCATCCTATTCTATTTTCTTTCCCCAGCCTGCTGTATTGCAACTGTACATTTGGTCCTACAAGTGGCGCTAGACTGAAGTCAGACTTGTTGGTTTTCTGTGAAATTGTAAATCATGCTTTCAGCATAGATCAGATACGTGGGTTCAAGACCACTAAATAAAGCCACTTCCACCTGCACAGGGGAGCTCTAACACAGCCATAATGGGCAGTGTTGTGCAAACGGTGACCTCGTCCAGAAGTACAGCATTGCAGTCTGCAGCAGAGGTGCAGATCTCCCCCGGCACCGGGATAGCTCTCCTCCTGGCATTGCTGTCCTGTTCTGGACCAAGGTTCTCAGATTTCCCACCCCTGACCCTCAGCAACAGGGGTCTGAGCAAAGGTAGAAGAGAGAAGCTGCTCCAAGCAACCCTTCTCCATCCCCATGCGCAGTGCTGCAGTCCCCAGCCTTCTGCTCCTGTCCCCACTCTTTCCTTCCAAAGGACATAAGAGGAGGGGCAGATAGCTAACACCAGGCTTTACAGATTAGCTCATAAACGGCAGCTTTGAATTATGCTCACTGGACTGCAGAATGAACCAGCTGTTATTGCTGATTAAATACTTCTCTTTCTGTAAAATTTTTTCTGCTTAAAAGACTTTGCAACCAATTTCACTTGGTTTCCATTGCATCCTGATAGTCTCACGTACGTTGCCTAAGCCACCACTTGGAGGAACCACATCACTGTCACGACTCTCCTGCTAAATATTTTGCTGCCTTTCAAAGCACCGCTGTGTCCTGTAAGATGCACAGACAACACCTTCGAAAGTAAGGCAGCAGAGGAGGAAAGCAGCAGGACAGAGAGTGGGTGGGTAAGAGAGGCAGCTTCACATAAAAACACCACTTAGCAGATGAAGCTGGCTGTGAGTGAAGGTTTGACCTGACAAAGTTGTATTGCAGATGGATCAGAACCTACAGCCTGAAAGCCACAACATCTGCTGCAGTTTGCCACTGAGCTGGAGCAGTCTTAATCTGAGGTGAAGAAACTCAGAAGAGCAACTGCTTTGATCTCTACAGAGTAAAAATAGTGAGGAAAAGGGTTTAGCTCAGCTCAGTGCTTTTAAGGCCTTCAAATTCATTGCTATTACATGCTCGTAGGACCGTGGTTCTTCAAAATTAAAACAAATGCAAAAACAACTGGCCAAGCACAGCAAAGAAACCTTGCAAAAATTTATTCATCTGACCCCCGGACTGGGGGTGTGACAATCCTGCAGAGACTGCAGTTACCTCCACATGTCCTGATGCAGTGTGCTGTGAGGTTCCAGACGTTCACAACCAACTCAGCGACGACGCTGCCCACTGCTTGACGTCTGTGGGGCAGTTGGGATACGCCTGCAAAGCATCCATGATTTGGTTGTTGTCCAAAAGCAGCTCCATTAAGAGGTACTCTCGCTGAGAACGCACCGACGGCCTTTCTATGGGCTTCACTAATTCCAGCTGCAGTAAGTGTTCAAATGCCTGAAAGCAAACAAAAAAAAGATGAGAATGAAGACAACATCGCTCTGAGCCGCACTGGTTTGAATGACACACAAGATGCTGTTTTAATAGAAGCCTGTGATGTGCTACAGCAACAGACAGACATTAAACACCAGCTCTGTTCTGCCCTATGCCCATTTTGGTAGACAGCAAGCCACAGGAGATGAATAATAGTATTTTCTAAGAAAAGCATACTTAAAATCTTTTGTATACACTATCAAACTCAGCTTAGAAGTGACAAGATCAGAGCAGCTTTGGACTACTGAACTGCTGGTTGCAGAGTTAAGTTCATGAACTGAACACACCTGCACAGCCACGTGTTGGGCTGCTGCCCTACAGAGACAAAACGCCATCCAGAGCCCAGCCTGAGCTCAGCCAAATGCCAGGAACAGAGCAACAGCCCAGCAGCCCCAACGAGCACCAGGTAACCAAAGTGACATTTGTCAGTTTGCACTTCTGATTGTAGTTGGTCGGAGGCAAATACTGTCCTGCTACACCACACACTGACTCAGAACTCCACTCAGACCTATTCGGAAGCGGACCAAGAAAAACAGGTTTTTGATGTGGTAACATTAGATTCAGTTTGGGAAACACTACCAAACAGCAGAAGCAAACAAGCAAGCTGAGGACAGCGACGCATCCACTCACACACACAAATGCCTCCTGTGGGAACACGAGCCACTTGTGCTAACACTCATTTCTGCCGGCCACCACACTTAAATCGGTGGTGCTCATTTGAGAACGAAGAACCCGCAGCGCGCCGCACTCACATTTGAGTCCTTGCCGGACCGCAGCGGGCAGAGACCAGCAGAGGGCAGTGCAGCACCGAGAGCACGAAGCGGGGCTTGCGGCTGCTCCCAGCACGGCTCTGCCGGCACGGCCTCCAGCTCCGCCTCGGCGCGGTGTGTGACCGCCCGCCCTGCCCGCGCACCTGCAAAAAACGCATCTAAATACTTCAGAAAAACGCATGTCTCGGGTTTACCTTCATAACGACGGGCTTTTCGAAGTTGTACATGCAGTGTGCCTTCCTTTGGATGAACTTCTGAAATTCTGCAGAGGTGAGAGGCAGGCAAAGTTACTTGGGGTGAAGCGAGAGATTTATTGTACGTAGAACTGATGCATTGCTCTCACCATTGTAAACCATCTGGAAGTTAAATGGCTCTCCTTCATAAACCTCGTTTAAGTGTTTCATAGCTATAATTAGGCAGATTTCCAGGACAGACAAACCTAGAGGGAAAGACAAGACCTCTAAGTGTTTTTCTTAAGCTTACCCGAAATGCAAGCAGTTCATATGCAATTTTAAATACTTCTTGTAAGCTGTAGGCTTCACATATTTGTGGTTTTTATCTTCCTAATTGTAATGCAATTCCAGAATGGGGAAGCTAGATAAAGCAGAGCATTAGTTCTCCAGATATTTGAAATGAGAATGTTAAGAAGCTGTTTGTCAAAACCCCAGAAGTTTAACTATAACAAAAAATCATTATTGCAGACAACAGATATCCAGGCTGGATGTGGCTCTGGGCAGCCTGGGCTGCTGGTTGGTGACCCTGCACGTAGCAGGGGGTTGAAATAAGATGATCACTGTGGTCCTGTTCAACCCAGGCCATTCTGTGATTCTGTGATACAGCACGACAAAGAATTTTGGGCAGCATCAAATCCATCTACATGCTGCTGTACAGCATGTCACGAAATGAGAGTTTGAAGGGGTTACTTGCCATGCAGAGCTAAAGAAGCAATGCAGTGAAATGCTAACAGGACACTGGGATTCACAGGGCCAAGCAAACCAAAGCCTGCAACTTCCAGGAACCAAGAAGCAGCAGTGGAATAAAAGCAGTTCCTCCTGTAAATGCATTTGGGCTCTGTACCCTCAGCAGCTGTTTCTTTCTTTTCACTGTTTGTACAAATCCTCAAATGTTTACCACAGAAAACTTCAGCATGTTGCTCAACACATTCAGGAAGGGAACTCCTGGATGTTCAGGTCCAAGCAGCACTACCTGCAGGGTTTTTTTTCCATTCAGACTCCCACCATCACCAGCACAGAAGGTGTTTTCCCTTCTTCTGTCATCGCCATGGGACAGAAGTGCCACCTCTGCCCACACTACCAGCACTTTCTTTGGCACTGAGAGCCATCAGACACACCGTAGTGGGGCACTGGCCAAGCTCCCCATGCAGTAATTACACAAATCCTTCACTGTATAACTGAATTTCTGGTTTATTCAGCACTGTTGCATCCACGCACAGATGTAAGAAGGCAGATAAGTGGGGAGCAGCCCTATGGGTAGATGTATTCCCCGACCCAGCCATGCCCTCAGGGATCAGTGTGTTACACAGCAGCCCTTACATCAGAAGAACCTCAAGGATGGACTGAATGCTTGCTGTACTATTAAACACACAGACAAAAAAGGCCTGAGCTTTACCATGGACAATATTTGCTTTCGAGTCCATCCTGTACTGCTTGCTTGCCTCCTGAAGATCTGATGCGGTGATAAGAGGGTGACGAACAGTAACATTACTTAGAGCAAGCATCTAAAAATAAAACAGAAGGCATTTTTCATTTAATCACTAATTACCAGGCACACTTTCTACTCAGAGATGGAATGCAGAAGAACACATTTCCCCTGGAGTCACCTACTGGGAACAGTCATGAATAAACCCTACACACACAGTATGCTCATACAAAAACCCTGTAAATAGCTGGTAGCAACATCTATGTTTTGCCAGGAAGGTTTTCCAGGCTCAAAACTTTAAAGCCTCCTCACCAGAGGACATAAACACTCATTAGCTTGTTTATATTAATTTCGATGGATTAACATACTTCAGTGATTGCTGCAAGAAATTACTTACAGCTATTCTAAACAGACTTCTGCATGCAGAGCTACTTGTGTCACTGCTAGGAAAGCATCTGATGGCAGCTCATGGTTTACAGGAGGCAGGGTACCAACCAAGGGCATCTAATAAACATTCCCACTGAGTCACAACTTGAATCATTCAGTCTTCAACTGGCTGTCACAGAATGCCAGTTTTGAACAAACTGGAGTTAATAAACACACAGCTGCCTGACCTCTTTCACCACCACTCCTTCAAAGCTGTGGATTATCCAGGACCTTCATACAGCAGCAGGTACAAGCACCGACCTTCACGTGCTTTCTTTAGTAGTCCAATATTCATTGAGACAGAAAAGCTGGCTTTCAGTGACTGCCTCCTCCTTTCGCATGTCTGTGCGATGAAAAAATGCCTGTTTTATCTACTGAATGCAGATCTTCCACTGAGATCAATCCAACGCTTTCTACCACCACGTACTTGTTTCTGTCCTCTTCCTCTCCTTGCAGGTGTCAGTGTAACAGCCTCAAAAAGGAGCGTGATCACCCAGCTTCCAAAGGAACTGAACGAGGTTTTGGACTACGAAGGCTAATAGGGATCAGCTCTGAAACACCTTGGAGCTCAAAGAAAAGTTATTCCCATCAGCCATGGACTCTTTCTGGCATTCATCCGTACCACACAGAAAGAAACAGGTGCTGCTAAACTCGGAATAGCTGGCAATCTTGTAACTAGCTCAATAAAGCAGAGGACCAGCAGAGAAGAGACTCTGATCACGCTCTGCTTTCAGCATCACAACCAGAAGCCAACGATCCATGTATCACAGGATAAAAACTCAGAGATGGGAAAAGCTGCAAACACTACGCAGGACAGCCCAGCACAAAGCTGAAGGGAAAACCTGAGCACTTGCACACGGTGACACTTCTGCTTGGCAGGCTTTTCACACAGGCAGAAGCACGGAGATATTTTGTGGTGTTTAAATTAATGTTACCCATCTTCTGTAAGATGTTTCACATAAAGCTCTGACAGCTGCCTCGAAAACAGCTGTGATCTTCACAGGTGATGGTTATTCAGGGAGATACTGTACCCAAATACATACCAGCAGGAAATGGAGCGAACGCAGCTCTTTGCTGTAGTGAAAGAGGTTCTGCAGTACATCTTGAACAGCTTTGTCTTCTGATAGAAGCTACAAAAGAAGTGGTATTTTCATCATCTCAGCACGTTACTTGTTAGCTAACCATCACACAGAGCTCAGCCTGCACTGCCAATGCAGTTCTTCATGTGTAACCTGAACTTTTTGGTCTTCTGTGCTACGCTTCTGTGTCCACACTTCAGCAATCAAAGACTGTCTACTGCAATTTGATTTAACTCATAAGATATCATATATTGAAAGGAAATTCTGATCTAAGACAAAAAGATCTTATTGTACAAGTTTTACTAAAGCCAAATATCAAGAGCTTTAGATACCTGAACGTTGCTATTCCATTTCTGTGCAAAAGCCTTGTCAGGAAAGTCAGCAGGAAGAGAAAGCTGCTCCTTGAATATCCTAATGTACTGCTTAAAAGTAAAGGAATTCATCAAGTAGATCTGTCGGTGAGAGAACCTCGATTTCACTCTCTTCTCCAAGAGCTCCAGAATATCCTTGTAAAAATAATTATTATTATTATTTAGTGCATTCTTTGTTGCAGTGGAAGAGACAATTAAAAACCCACCCAAGTGAATTCTCAGACTTCAGGCGTTCCTTTGCTAGTTACTGTAACTGACATGCCTTGAAGTGCCTAAGAATTTGCCATTCACCCAAACCACGTGGTGCACTACATCACACACAGTAATTAGTTGCTAGGAGACGTGGCAAATTTCTGCACAGATGCTGCAAATATTTCAGTTCCTTAAGCCTCAGCTCGAGACTTTGCAGCCCCTCACGGCTGAGAGAAGCTGTGTGCTTGGCAGGTACGGCAGCTGGCAGCTCACGTGCCTTCTGTCAGCCTGAAAAAATCCAGCTACAAAAATGCTAAGAGCCAATACGTATCTTCCTGGGCTGCCACACATTGCTCAGCACGGCTGCCATCAAGTTGGTGGCTGAACATAATGCAGAAAATCTTATTTTTCTCAGAGCTGATAGCAATAGATTAGCATCAGAAGCAAGCTGTGTTTCCTCCACTTGGAGCAACGCAGTCCTGTTCCCCACACTGTCTGCTGGCGCAGAACTATTACTGTTTCTTGCAATTTTTCCCTTCTCCCTTTTACTTGCAACAAAACCAGCTTTCAGAATATCAGAGTCCCTCACCAGAAAGCGTGGTAAGAGTCAACAGAGCACCAACGGTGAAAAAAACTGGGCCTACAAGACACACACAACAAGCAGTTGAAAAACTAAGCAGCAGTGGCTATCACAACCACAACAGCTTCCAAATGCAGATTCAAAAGCAGGGCAACATTGGGTTCTAAACTACAAAGGATGGAGAAGCCTGACTTGGACAATGGAGCAAAAAAAAGGACTATAATTTAATATATCAATTATTAACCATTCTATTAAGTTGTAGCAGTTTGCTCAGTTAAATACCACCCAAGCCCCATCAACCTCAGATCCAGGCTTCAATTAAAGATTTGATGATTATTGCTCATTAATCCCTTTGCAACCAATAGAGCTTACTAAGAAAAACAGTATGATTTTAAGTATCATCTTCCAGTGTTAGCAGTAATTACTTCACAGTACACACACATAGCTGTCCTCATTTCCCCGCAGTGTCATTGTAAAAATCACAAGTTTAATAAGGGTTTAAAATCCACGTTCAACATGCCAGTGTTACAGCAGAAGCACCCCACTGAACTGTTTCCTTTTCAAAAACCTAAAGATAAAATAAAATCCCTTTTGCTCAGAATAACAATTTAAATATGAGCCAATCCTCATTAAAAAGTGACCAAGAATGAATGAAATCATAATGCAAAACTGCCACATGGATAAACACAGCTCTTCTGTGGTAACATAGGACAACAGCCCCTTGCCTCTTTAGAGACACAAACCTGCTTTCTGAACAGGAAAAGTGAGGGTTCCCACCTTTTTGGTTGGCTGTGTTTGTGTCAGTGTCAGTTTCAATCCTAAAGTCACTGATAAAGTCTCAGTGAATTAAGGAACGTGTCAGAGAACACTGCAACTAAGAAAAGAGCTGAATATTTTTGAGGTGCAAGTTCTTACCTGCCTGCATGTGAGTCCAATAACGGTTACTGGAGTCTGTGCTGACTGGGATACATCAAACAGGTTGTACAGAAGCGTCTGGTTCTTGTGATGCACAAACAAGTCAAATTCATCCAGCACAAACAGGACTGGGCAGCTGCTGGTTCTGTCTCCTGTGATAACAAGTTACAAAATGAGCGTGCTGGCATCACTGTCACTTCCATTTCTACACCTTTGCTTCACATCTCCTGCTCTTAATTACGTGCAGACTTACTTTCAGCTATTTCCCTGAGCCCTGTCCCTACATGTGTTCCTACATCACTGAAAAGATACACAGACAGACTGGTAAGTTTTATGCTATTTTGCCAAACATCATTTCTGGGTGCAAGGGACAAATTTCGATAGCTATTTTGTAGAAACACCATTTTTAATGGGTTCAGTCAGAACAAAAGAATCTACCCTTCATAGCTGACCCTCGCATGTAAATCTTTATGGCACCATTTAAGCCTATGTTTGTTTAGTATTACGCATTTTTTACATTATTT
Source organism: Tetrao urogallus (assembly GCF_951394365.1). Lineage (NCBI taxonomy): Eukaryota > Metazoa > Chordata > Aves > Galliformes > Phasianidae > Tetrao > Tetrao urogallus. Next base: position 2,286,787 of record NC_136821.1, on the reverse strand, counting down.
TGTAACCACAACATTCTTGGGCCTCCTTACAAAGCTTCTACAAGACAATGAAGAAACAGCTGCACGCTTTCCAGTCAAGTGACAAACAAGCACACAGTTCCAGAACGGGGCTGGCACTGCTTACCTTTCCTTAAAGCTTCAAGGAGAAACACAAGATTTTCTGCAAAACTGCCCTACACAGAGGAAAAAAGTTTCACAGTCATTTTGCAGCATCCTTGTCACAATTCTATAAGCTGAGACGCATAGACAAGCTCACTTCCTCCTAAAACTGTGATAACAAAACCAGTCCACATTTGAAAAGCTACAGTATTACTTCATGGTGTATAATCAGAACTCTTGCAGCAGAGGAAACTGATTGTTCCACGCTGACAGCAGATCTCTGGCAAATCCAAACAAATTCCCTCAGCCTTAAATCAGTGATCAGAAGGATGTGTGTACTAAGTTCAACTTACAAATAGCATTTTCTTGTCTTTAATAGCCACTGCACACCCAATTCTCTACTTACACATACACAACACCCATCCCCTAACACGTACCACTGAAAACCAGCAGACTCCCACTTTTTCACTTGCAACCTTATGAGATCAAACATTCCCAGCAGAAAACAGTAAACTGCTATGACAATTCTTCTTCAGTCGCTACTTCCGTGCCAACAAGAATGTAAGATGGAAATGAATTCTAAATGAAGACCACAAGCCCTGTTGAAGAACACAGAAAAGCCAGTTTCTGTGTTCAAAGTTTCCTCTTTGAAGGCGAGCTGCAGAACCTCAGGTCTCTATGGACACAACAAGGACATTCCTGCAAATCAGTCTGTTTGGAATTAGAAAGCGGTGAGTTTGAAGAAGTATTCCACAATAAGCTGAAGGGAAATAGTAGGGTAATTAAACGTATTTAAGCTTAGTTTTTTCCGTAGCTTTTACTTTTGGTAGTGGAGCTGTAGACCTTGAAAGGTTCTTCTAGTTCTCTGATGAAAAGTGAACACTTAATGGCCATTCTGAAACTGAGCACTTGCCATTTCCTTTTATGCCTGCAGCTACATTTAAGAAAACTTTAGCTCACTGTCGTCCATTCTATGAACCTAAAATAATTTGGGATAAGCAGAAAAGCAAAGGCAAGCCTAGGAAGCAAGCATTTGCAAAAGATGATAAAGTGTGACCACAGAGCATTGTCCATCTTGTACTCCAGCCTGCCTAGTCCTCTGGAGCACCTTAGTTAATTAATCTCTATGTTCCTGACTTCAGTGCTTGTGTAAGAAGGTTTCCTACCTTTGGGAAAAACGTCAATAGAAGCAAATATTAAAAGAAAGTCTATGCAAAATGAGAGCTCCAAGAAGGCAGCAAACTGGATAGATATCCACATACATTAGAGATGGTTTCAAACTTACTAAACATGGTGCTTTCGGGCCAGTTAATTTGCTTACTGTTTGTCTTGAGATGTTATAAAACTGATGTTTCCAAAATTCTCTTATCCTCTGAACACAGCCTCTTTGGAACGATGAATATTCATTTCCTACAGAGGATTCAGCTAAGTCTTAAGAGAGTCTTTCCTTTCCTCCATTTATTTATTTTCAGCTGAAGTGAACGTTTTCTGAAGAGCTATCCAAAACTAGCCATGTTCAGCACTTCTATAGAACAGGTTTTTAGGCATGCATGAAGTGTTTGTAAACCAGGGTCATTAGAGCTAAAGGCTGCTACATCCCTTAAACCAAGCCAGCCCCCTGCAATCTTGCTAATGAACATTCAAAGCCCATTAGTTCTCAACAAGCTGCATTCTACAAAGCTAGTTTTCTAGGCAAGGATTTTAGAGGGAGATAAGCAAAGAATATAATAAAGCTGATACTCACAAAAACTTTATCCCCAACCACATTTTCCAGGTGCAGCTGCCTGGTGATTTCTTTCAAGGCCACTTTATCATTTGTCTGCAAAAGCCCTGAAAGAAAAAGACTGCTTGTGAAGAACTGGTGGCTCTCCCTCATTCCAAGCAGCCATGCCTACAGCAACTAGAAACATACCCAGAAGCTTCTCTCACTTTCAAGCCTTACAAAGGCAGGCCTTTGTAAAAATACAGACAAGATGGTAATTTCCCATATATAAGACAAAGTTACTTCAAATAACTTGTTCCCAGCTGAACTGATTTCTAACGTTCTGAGAGAAAGTCAAGTTATCTACACGTACATGCAAAGGAAGGCATTCTGGAGCTAGCAGACAAGCATATCCACGTTCAAGGGTAGACTGGAAACGTCAAAACAAAATCTCTCCTGAAGTACACATAACACACAGCAGCTGAATGCAGTGTATTTGAGGAGTGCTGCATTACTTGCCATTCAGATGAACTTCCAAGAGGTTCTCTTTCACTTGCTTCATTTCTCTGAGGTCTTTTAAGACGCGATTCAATAACTAGGAAAAAAGACACAAAACTTCTTTATAGCAAGATTAGCATAACTGTAACAAATATCTACAAATTGGTATTCCTAGACAGCCAACAGTATGTGCAGTTTCATTAGGTGACAAAGCTTTATGAGTGTTTTCAGAAGTGTTAAGGGGAAAACTTCACATTCACTTCATGACATATTAATGCTCCATAAGCAGATGCTGTTTATTCTGGATAACCCCTCATCCAACAACTCCAGCTGTACCTTCAGAGCCTACCAAAGACAAGAAAATTTAAAAAATATATTTTCTGCACAGCGAGAACACTTGTTGCTTAACTAACAAATTCACAGATCTAAGAAAGTAATCATCAATTCTACTTAAAAGGTAGCAAAAAACACAAAAGTGGAAGAATCCTTATTTATTATGGGTTTATTGGCTCTTTTTTTCCTTCCTTTCATAGTATTTTGGCAATCATCCTTTTTTCAAAGCACTGTGGGTAAAGAAAGAAGGCAACAGCAGATTGTTTTCAAAATACAAACCAAGAAATCTATCAACAAATTGGTAGAATGATTTCAAGTATCAGCTGTATCATGAGCATGTTTTACCACCTATTCAAGTATTTATATTCAACTGTACTTAAAACATGGAAGGCTTAGCTTTAGCTCTTGGGAAGAGTTCCAAAGTTAACCTCAGACATATCTTTCAATAAAAACTAACCTATTTATCAACTCACATACTGGTGCAAACATAAAACAAGTGCTTACATAATAGGATGCTTTGGTTAGATACGATTGCTTCACATGCCTCAATTTAAAAATTCCTTAAATACACAAAACCCACACTTACTGCAAGCAAAACACATCATGTCCTAACATAAATAATGCTCTGTACCCTTGTAACTTAAATAACAGTGTTATCTGACACATTTAAAATAGGATTAAGATGCATTACTGTTCTCTAAATAAAAATATGTAGAAGTGTACAAATCTGCCCTTGTGTGGGAACTGCTGAGTCACAGCCTGAACCACTGATGGAACACCTGGGGAAAGGAGCAGGCAGCCCTGGGAGCTCAGGTGAAAGCAATTCATGTGTGAGACAGGAGGGGGTGCAGCCTGGCTCCACCTCTCTTAGACCTCATTTAAGGGCTGACTGCCACAGGGAAGGATCTTTTTCTGGAGGTTCTTCCTTGATGAAGCTTTTCCCCTGTGAACCTGGAATCTTCTGATAAAGGTGAGCAATCTCCTTCCCTTTCCTTATGGTACCTTTCTGTAGTGCTGGTCCTCCTGTCAACACACTTTTTCCATTGCCCTGATTTGTCCCTCTGCTGTAACTCTTTAGTGTTTGCCTTTAGTTTTTGGATACCTTTTCAGTAATTGTTACAGATGCCTGATAGTAACAGCAGGTGAACTTTTGAGGGACTTATCAAATAAAACCTGGCTTTAATTGCAAAGATGAACACTTCCGTGGCAAGCACTATAGCAGAAGTGTAAGTAACAGGAAAAATGCTGAAAGGCTCTGTGAAACCTGGTAGAGACACAGAAGGATTCCAAAACCATGCATTCTTCTGCAAGTCATCATGAAGATAGACAGGTACATGGTTTTGTTAGGTGCAGATGAAGCAGCTGGATTTTTTGTTGTTGTTATAGTTGTTTTTATGAAATTACTATAAACTCAGCATCTGGAACACTTCAAATATTTGGGTGTTTTTTTAGGAAGACTATTTCTCCATATAGAATTTCTCCTCTCAATAGAACTAGCTCACAATAAATCCTAGAATGCTTTCTTGTTCTGCACAAACAACCAGGAGTTCTCTCCTTAAAAGCAGGCACAGAGATACAAACAAGCTCCAAAAGCTCTCATGATTTCAGTGAGATCACCTCCTCCATGCCTTATTAAACTGTGTGCTAACTTGTAATTTGTGCCCATACCGCAGTCTTTCCTGATCCACGAGGTCCAATAATGAGGGCAGAATTACTTTCTCCATGAACTGCAGTTTGCTTCAGCAGTTCCAGCAGATGCCTGTGATGTAAACAGCAATACATTGAGCTTCAGATCAGGCAACATTCACTGCAATTAGGGGAAATTCAAAGAATCTTTCAAACAGAAGAAAAAACTATGCCTTTCAACTTCCTTTCAGCACGTACATTACAAAATGTAATAGGAGTACAAAAGCTGAGTGACTTGACCTCTTAAAATATTTTGAGATATTATATCATGTGGAAGAGTATCACTAACTTACAAAGTTCTACAGTTCTCTACCATCAAAGCACAAACTTTAAAAAAAAAAATTATTTCTTTCAAGAAAAGATCACTTTCTGTGACTCCACTGTAGCACATGAATAGATTGACCAGTCTTCTTTCTTCAAGGAAAATCTTGACACCAATAAAACAATTAATAATCTACTGGAATATTACTGACTTTTTTTTTTTTTTTTACAATCTTGATTTTGTGCTGAATCTTTGCTCAGAGCTTATGAATGATAACAGCAACACCAATCATCATGTTTGTAATCTATAACCACCCAAAGAAACAAAGTAAATTTGTAAATTTTCTTCAGAGAAACTGGTCACACAGTATCACATCCAAAGTACTGAAAAAAACCAAACCTATTTCCAATTCACAAATACTTACAGATATATAAACTTAATAAGCTAATAATTCAATTAGAATGTTCACACTGCATGCATACTTTTAAAGAAGTTGTCATGGACTGGCTGTTGCAAATGTATTCACTTTTGCCTGCATTTGACACCTAACTATGGTGAAGATTTTACCTGATTATGTTTCTACTGTGGCTGAAGTAGGAATTACTTATGATTTTAGTGGTTACTCACTTGTACTGCTGATCCATCCCAAACAATTTTCCCACAGCATGATGGTGACACAGTCTTTCACGTAGCATTTTTTGCACCTACAGATATAACACAAGACTGAGAAATAACACTTGGTACTTCAAACACCTGGCTGTACCAGTAATGTAATTGATGTAGTAAATAATAGCAAAATATGCATGCAGCTGTTCTACACGTAAGCTTTAGTTGTCCTCCATGGTAGAGGAGTAAGAATTAAGTTGCCATAAGCAGAATATTCAACAGGAAAAATATATCTGGCAACAGCCGTGTCAGTCTTCAGTTCCTTCTATTCCAATTTCTTCACTCCCAAAGGGCTGCTACACATCACCAAAATTAGCTCACTAATTCATAATTCTAACTTCCTACATAACATAGGCCTGAAAACATTTGCCAGCAGACTTTAAAAAAGTAATCCACTAATCTATCTCTGGTCAGACTTGCACTAAATAGACTTTTTGCACCACTGGTAACAGCATTGCTGCCTACAGTATCTGGTGGTTATAAAACAACAAATGTATCATCTTTCAAGATTTAATTCAGATTCACTGCTCCTAAAAATTGAGGGAGGAGAAGGGTAGGAGAAAAACTGAAGCTATATGTTGCACAGAACAGAATGAAATTGTAAGCACCAGAATGACTATTGAATAAAGATCTAAAGTCTTTCAACTTTGTAAACATCTGTATTTTGACCATTTGTTGGGATGTATTTAATGGGATAACTTTAGATATATATCTGCATTGCCCTGTTTTCCACTTCAAAAACCTGTTGTTTGGAACTCTATCTTCAACTTTCAAATGTCCAAACCTCAGCATCACAGCGTGTTTTTTCTACCACCTGGCCAGCAGCACACAAACTGGTGCATCCCAGTTTTTAAAAGCTGGCAGGAGTCTATGCCACTACTTCTCCATCTCTGATACAAGCAGTTGAGAAAAACCTGCATGCTGCAATCACTTCATATTGCCTGAAAATCAATTTGAATGCTGTGGGGAACCTGCTTTGCAGGGGGGTTGGATTTGATGATCTCTAATAGTCCCTTTCAGCTCCTACAATTTTACAATTCTGTAATGCTCGTGTTCTGTTTGTGTCATAGCAAAGATTTTTAGAGATTAAGTTGCAAACTGCCAGTGAACTATTACTCTTTTTAAAAAAATCCTATTTCAGCATCAGGCCTTTTAAGTGAATGTCCATCTGACCTAACAGTTACCTGTATCATTATCACACATGTCACTGCTGTCCCATTCTCTCAATCTGAGTTGGGTTGATCTTGCCCAACCCATCTGTTTTTTTTTTTTTCACCTACATTCTTCAGTTGCACCTCTTAGCTGAATCCTTTCTCATTTTTTGCAAAATCTAAGAAATGACAACAAAGCCTGCAGTCGTCTCCCACACAAATCAATACTGAGCAAGCACTATATGCCAAATACTTCACGTTTCTCCCATTCTAGGCAGTAGTCAAGCTGTGCTTGTCTGCCTGATTTTTCAGACACTGTTTTCTCTGCTGAAGTCATACTGACTTCATTTCCAGATTTATTCTGTTCCAATGACCCCCTGTGAACAGCCATCCATTCATAAGTGAAAAGGTTTTCCTGCTAGGAAGGGCTAGTCGGAAATTATAGAATTACAGGGATGGCAGAGGATAGAAAGCTTTCATGACTCAAAGCTGGCTAATCACGCTGTTACCGACCTGCGAGATGCATTCCCCATCTGTACCGCCGCTCTCCTTTAACTTCCGTTTATTCATTGCAGAAGATTATATCTTTAAATAAGAAAGACGATACAATTGTAACTATTTGGAAAAGGAATTAATTTAGCATACGTTACTCGAAAACAGCATTTTGAGACGCTGGCGGGCTCTGTTTAACCCGAGCAGCAGGACGTTCACCCTCAGGTGACCTGTGCTAACAGACACCCAGCATCCAGGAGGGCCGAAATCTGCGCCGCAGTTTCACGGCGACCCCCGCATCCCGCAGCCATCCCTCGGAAATCCGCCCGCAGAGAGCTGCCCGGCGCTGAGGGGTCCCTGAAAAACCCTTGACAGAAGACAGGAGCCTCGCAGCCCGCCCCGCTCCTCAGCCCCTCACCTGAGGTGACGCCGTCAACCGCCGCCCTCTAGCGCGCGCGCGCGCGCCCCTCCCGCTCTATTCCCAGCAGCGCCCGCGCTGCCTGCACGCCCGCATCACGTGACCCCAATCGCCCCGCCTTTCCGGCCCGGCCCACCCCCCACTTCCTTCCCCCCTCAGCTCCATCTCCTTCCGGGTGCGCGCGCACAGCCCTGTGGGAAGGCCCGGCCCTCCCTCCTTCTCTCACCCCCCCACCCCCCCCTTACCACCCCCCCGCGGCCTCCCGAGCTCCCCCGCGGCGCATGCGCAGTGGCTGCCTCCCATCTTCCTCCCCGGCAGCGCCGGAGCCCCCAGCAGCCGGAGCGGCGGCAGCTGACGATGAGGAGCGCGGGGGGGGCGGGGGGGGGCCGTTATTTATATCGTTAAAGGGACAGGCCTCCCGTTTCTCCGCCGCGGGGGCTGGGGGGGGCCGTCGCACGGCCACCGACTTTCTTTCCCCCCCCTCCCCTCCTATCCCCCCCCCCTTTCCCCAACCCCCCCGGACCGGAGGAACCCGGGGCCGAGCGAGGCGCCGAGAACGACGGCGGAGAGTTTCTTCTCTCCTCCCTCCCTCCTCCTCCTCCTCCTCCCCGCGGCCGTCAGCGGAGGGAGAAAGGGCCCCGCCGGGAGCACGGAGCAGCCGGGCGGCCCCCACCCCCCGCGCTCCCCTCCTCCCCCTTTATTGCCCTTTGTGTGCGTTCGCCGCCTGCGCCGCTCCGGGGCCGGCCGGGAGCCGGGGGGCCGCTGAGGTGAGTGGCGGGGCCGCGAGCGGGGCGAGCGGGGAGCGGTTGTTTACCTCAGGGCCGGCCGACTGTCACCTCGCGGCGTCGCCGGGCCCGGAGAGCGGGGAGAGAAGCGAGGGGTTTGGCTAAGGACCCCGGGGGTGCGAAAGTTCGGGGGGTTTTGTGGGGAAGGGAGGGGAAGCGTCGGGGTTTCGTGGTGCGGAGCGGGGGGTTCGGCGGGCGGAGCGGGTTGTGGAGAGTCCTGGAGGGGAGCGGGGTGGGGGGGGTTGGAGCTGCGTGAGGGTTTGGTGCCGGGTTTTGGCTCGCTCCAGCCGTAGGCCCCGGTCATACAAAGACTTGTTTGCCCCCTGAAGTTGGAGAGCCGGGCTCGCCTCCCCACGTCAGGAGGTGCCTCGGAGCTCCGGGGTTCGGGTGGTCAGTGGCTGTGTTCGGTTTGGAGTTGGCTGAGGTTGGGATCTGCCTGCCCGTGTAAGGCCGGGGCTCCGTCAGCAGCCACAGCCGTGGTGGTCAGCGGGGCTGCAGGCTCAACCGACAGCTTCCTGCTAATTAAAGGAAAGCTACGTGTCAAAACGCCTGGAATACATACGGTGTAAGGGGATAAGCTACTTGCTGAGCTGAGTCGGAGTAAACGTTGGCGCAAGGCTTCCAGAGGTTAAAAAGAATCCAAAAGTCAGAGTTGAGGTATTGATACGTAGCTGATGTAAGAGCCCGCTCTATAAGTGGGATGTTTGCTGCTGTCTGCTTCTTTCTGGAGCTTAATTACGCTCTTTGTAATCTTAAAAAGGCAGCCGGAGCGTGTGCTGAGCCATGAAGTAGGCCGTGAGGTTGTGTTTCATTGGGGCATGGCAGCCAAATGGAGGTCAGCGTCGGGCGTGTGTTGCCTCTGCCTCGTGCTGCAAGGGTACCCACAAGAAAGGGCTCGCCCGTGGGTGCTTTGGGATCTCCAGTTTCTAATTTGGAGTGGTGGTTTTTTGTGACTGAGCTGGAACGAGTTTGAGATAGGAGTAATTAGATTGGGTGAAAAGAATGGGGGAAATGTACGTTTGGTCCGATAGCTTAAAGATGTCACGAAGAAGGCTTGAAGGTAACAGCCATAACTCTAGTTCTTCCTAATAGTTTGCCTTCAGTTTTCCGTTAGCTTGTGAAAATGAGATACTTTTGGTTTTAAACACATGAAAAACTTTGACAAAGTGATCATCGTCTTTAGAGCTTGTGAGAATCATCTTCAGACCCAGCTGATACACGTATAAAAGCTCAGGTTCTTTAAATACATCATTCTTCTTTTAGTTAGCTTACTGCGTGCAAGGATTGGACAGCAGAAGACTGTCCAGGAATAGAGGACTCTAGGACCCTGCACATAGCAGGGGGATTGAAACTAGACGACCATTGTGGTCCTTTTCAACCCAGGCCATTCTATGATATTATGACTGTTTCCTTTTCTTCATGACAGTGCTCTGTTTTTCAACCTGAGATACCACTGGTGTACTCTCATTTCTGTGTGGAAACCTAAAGATTATGCTCCCTGTGTTTGCGGAGCCGCAGATCTGCCTGCAACTTCCATGGCCTACAGCTGATGAGATGTATTATTTATTGTAAAGATTAACACTTTTATTTCTGTGTGTTTCAACGATGAAGATAGGCAGGACTTGATTTAATGTGGTTGCTCAGTAAAATGCCCTAACAGAATTCTGAAACTGGGTAGAAGAACCCATAGAGTTTTCTGACTGTAAACCTTAGAGATGGAATTGCTGGCAGAACTTCATTTCCATAGGCCTCTGCAGCCATGTCTGTGCTGAATGGACAGCCGCTGCTTGGGGGATTGGATAGGAACAGTCCTGAGGAAGCATTTGTGGGGCTGAGGCTCTGAACGAGTGTGCTTGTGTTGTGCCAGAGGTAATTCCTGTGTTTCCACAGCAGTGCCTCATACTGAGGGGTCTAAGGCTGTTTTGGGTTGTCTGGCCACTATCACAGCGACCTCTTAGAAACTGGAAGAACTGAATCTATTGGCTCATTTTACTGCAGGCTGCTAGTTATCAACAGTTATAACAGAGAAGCAGTGTAGCTTTTGGCTTTTTTAATCTCTTTATGCTGCTGTTATGAAAAGGTATTAACAAATATTTGTTGTTTCCAGGAGAACTGTGTGCATGTATTTCAATTATTAATCTTCTGAGCAAAAACGTAGTGATTTCTTTATTTTACGTATTCCAGGTTAGTGACTGCCCAGGCTCGCAGTCTGAGAGGTTGCTTTGAATTAGCAGGAAACCTGTGGCACCAAGATGTAGGCTTTGCTAGTTGTAAGGGTTCTGCCTGGGCCAGGCTTGTACCTGTCCTTTAGCAGTAAGTTTTCCCTGGAAGTTTGTTGTCATGCTGCCCGTTGTAGTTGACTATGTTCATTTGTATTTAGTCTAGTTAAACAGATGTTTCAAGAGGACCTTCTTTACGATGGAGGACTTTCAGTAATTTAATTTTTCTCTGCTTATAATCCCTTCATTCTTTGGATCTGGAGGGATCAGTCTTTCTGTCCCTTTTAAAAGCACTGAAGATGTTGGTGTAAGCAATACTCCTCTCAAAAACAGAATGCCTTGTTTTACGTCAGGGTTTATTTGACTCAGTTTGTCAGTAGGTTATTTTTTCCCCTACTGTTACTCATGGCGATTGTTTGCACATGGAAGGTCTGCACCTTGACTGCAGTCCATAACTAGAGCATCCATTTCTGAGGCAGCAGTGGGTCTCCAACATGGATGGATGCTCCTTCTGGAAGAGAGCATGCTGTGTGGGTGGCCCCCCATGCCTGTCTGCAGCCCTGCTGCTCCCTGCCTCTTCCCAGGCCTTAAGAGGTCCCATGGCCACAGCAAGAGGAGGATCTCAACTCTATCTAGGTGGTTCAGGGCACAAGTTGTGGAAGCGGCTAAGCTTCCTTTTCAGACGTGCTGTTAAAACTTTTGGAAAGCGAGGAGCGGTTCTGCTGCTGTGTTTGGGTTTGTTACGTTGGTTTGGGGCTTGGTTGGTTTGGTTTAAGGACCCTATATTGCTTTCTCTTTTATCCCAGTGGAAGTGAATAGCAAAGTTACCATTGACCTCAGTAAGAAAAAGATACAGGTTGCATTTTTGAATGAACTTTTGTCCTTAAGGACTTTGTTTATGAGAGTGTTTGAAACCACAGACTTTCGCTGACTTTTCATTGTAGTTATTTCTGGAACTTTTCATTGTAGTTCTTTCAGGTGGCACGATGCTGCTCAGTCAGTTTCAGGTAGGCCTGCACAGGAGCAGAAGCCTGGATTTGAAATAAAATTTTGGAAAATCATTGCAGACAAGTCAACTGTTGAAGCCTCCTGAAAGCTGTGGAACTACAGCTAAATCAAGTGGGACGCTTAGAAAGAGCAGCAGTTCAGAAATTAAGCAGTGCTGACTCCTTTCTGCTGTCCAAACTCAGAGTTCTTTATCACTGTGGCTGCTATTCTTGATGAATTGTCTAGATAGGGGTTCACACTTAACAGACTTATAAAATCAATTTAAAATTTGTCAAAACCGTATCAAATACAAAATTATAGCTTGTGATTTATATGTGCATATATGTCCTACTGCATGCATGGGTACATATGCATGTATGTTTAGCTACATACACAAACGTCTGTGTGTACATGCAGGAATATATTAAAAAAAGAGATGCAAAAGTAGATGCATTAAAGCAGTGCTTAAAATGAAGCAATTGTGTGGCTCTACAGATTTGCCTTTGGAGTTGTACCTCTGAGTTGTTCTGATCAGGCACACGGCAGCAGGAATCGGTCATTACCATGAGATGGCTATTCATTGACCTTTGTGAGGCGACTTGATCAGCTCAGTTTGTCTGCGGCTTGACAGATGTTCCCATTGCGGAGTTGTCCCTTCCCTCCTGCCCTTCCCGTGGGGAATGGCCATGGAGCAAACCATGGCTTTGAGTGCCTCGTTCTTCTCCAGATGTTGGAGCTGAGGGACGTCGTAGGGGTGATACAGAGAGCTGGTGGCACGTGAGGGTTGTTGGTCACTTTGCTGTTATCGTTGCATGTTCTTTCTGAAGCCCTCTGTTTCAAGGGATTGAAGTTTACTTTAAAAATGAAGATGTTTCAAGGACTGGAAATTTGTTGGGGTTTCTAATAATTGCCTTTATTAAAGTAAGAATAAAGAGTTTTGTTCATCCATTAAATTTTTCAATGTGCTTTTTTCATGTCTCTTATTTTTCCTTTACAAGAGATATTTCATAGTAAAGCAAGCAGCGTTTTATCAATTATTTCCTCACAATGGCTGGTAGCTAGGACCTGTAGAAGCAATATGTTGATTGCATCTTTCCCATCTGTGGTGAAGGTGAAGTCCAGGATTTAAACGTGTGTGTTCTCTTCACTTGAGAATAGTCTACATTTTCAGTGACGTTAAATCCAAGTTTATTTTGGTACCTATGAAGGAAGAGTGGTCTCAAATGTAAATAGCATCTTAAATCTGAGGCCCTTGGTTTGCCCAGTCAGTAACATGGCCACGCTAAGGAATATCCTCGAGTCAGGGAACCAGAGCAGTTGTCAATTGTTTGCCCAACAAATCCTGTTGGATCAAATGGTGAAATTCTCAACTTTCAGATAACAAGAGGCTTGCAATAATGTTGCCTCGTACCCTGCTACCAAAGGGAGCAAATGCAGACTAACGTAGGAGAAGAGCAAAAATCAGCCAAGGGAAAGGTAGACCTATATAATACAGATAGTTTGATTTTTCCATTCGGTCTGCCTGGCGTTTCAAAAACTTGACATTAAATTTCAGTTTACCAATTTTTGAAATTTTATTTTCAAGCTCTGGTAGATCTTTGCTGATGCATTATTTAAGGTTGTCTCTTGAAGCCTACTAAGATCTTCATTTAATTGTGTAAAACGTTTCGGTATTCAGTCTTCAAGCTTTTACCCATATACCTTACCTATATTTTTGTACAGGTATATATATATCTATATATGTATATATACACACACACAGGCATATGCATGCAAATATATATTTACATATACGCATAAATTCACCTATACACTTCTATATATGATTAGCCCACTAAAATTTGCTGTCTTGTAGTGGGACTCAGCTGGCACTGGTTTATATTTTAATTGTGCACCCAAGCTACTTGTAAGCTGTGGGGGAGGGGGGCTGTTGTTTTCTTTCATGACTTTTAAGACTTTGATGCAATGAACACTGATGTATGTATTTACTTTTCTTGTATGTACGTGCTGTTGGCTTGAGGTAAATTTTATTTTCTACATGCAGAAGAGAACCACGTACATGTTTGTTTTTTTTCTGGATCAGTATGCAATCTTTAGATGAGAAGAAGGATTTTGTTTAAAAATCTGGATTTTTACAGCAGAATTTCCTTTTTGCTGGGTTACAGGCCTTGTAAGCTCCATGAGGAAGAAGCTTGGCTAAGGCAGGTTGTTAGAAGGCTCAGGTGCAAGAGAGGGATGTGTTGGGACAAATGTGATGCAAGCATTTTAGCTAGGTTGTTCTCCAGCATGGCTACTTGGAATGGGAAATGGTAACGTCTTTCTGATAGTGGAATGGTCAATAACATTTTTATAAATGCATTTTGAGGCATTAGAGCTTTTGAAAAATACTGTTCCATTTTGCAGCCACGTGTTTTGAGATGTTCTGCCTTCTCATTTCTTTTCTCCAACGCTGATTTTTAAGGGTAGCCCCATTTGAAGACTCAAGTCCTTTTCCCTAGCAGACTCCCATTCATGCTATCTCAGGTAAGATTTGGTTTTGTAAAGATGCCGTTTCAAAATGTTTTTCCTCCTTTGCCATTTGGTCACACAGGAGTCGTTGCCGAAGGATTTCTTGGCCAGTTTAGAAGCTGTAATCTAGTTAAAAGGTTTGTTTATGCTTCCCATCACTGCGCTGCTGCTGGTATTGGAGCGCGGGCCGGAGCCAGGCAGCTCACTGTTTACAACATCCCAACTTCAATTAAAGCTGCAGCCTTTGCTTTGCTAAATAGCAGTGTGGTCATGGCAGCTGCAAATAATTGCCAGGAACGGTAGAAATAAGACCGGTAACTTAAGATTACTCTTTTTCTTGGTGTATTCTTCTGAACGTTCTTACTTGTTGTTCTTTGCACATTTGGAGCCTTGCATACATTTTCAGGTTCAGAAATGCTCTGCACTTTGAAGAAAAACTTACGCCTATTAAAGACTCAAGTCTATGGGTGGGACTGGACCTTTCCAAGGCAAAACAGTAATTGATTTCAGTGGAAGTTTGTCCTAAATAAGCTCAGTGGGATATGTTCCTCTCTGTTGAGCAGGTATCGAAATGCTTGTGCCGTAAGTGCAACATTGGCTGCTGTCTGAATTCAAAGCCCCACTGTCTTTTCTCTGCTAAGATAATGTAAATGTTTCAGGCTGTGAAGTCTCACCTTCTCAGGATAGCATCATGGGCTGTATTTAATGGAAAGCAACTCAGGGGTTTGATTTCTGCTTTTCTGATTTGTGAACTAATAGCATAGATTTCACTTAATCCTTGGAACTTCGTGCTGGTGTTTGTGTTTAGGGATTATGTGTTTAAAAATAGTGAATTGTTGGAGCCTTTTAAAACCCGGATGGCTTTCCTTACAGCCTGCCTCAGTGGTGTTAGCAGTGTGTGTGTGTGTGTGTGTGTCTGTGAGCCATCTGAACCACAGCAGCCTGCCATATCTGGCCTGCAGGCTATTGGTTCCTCACCTCTGTTTTAAAATTAGTAAAATCATTTGCAGCGTGATTCATTTCTAAAAATTACTTGTCCATCTGTGCTGAGCGTACTATCTATAAAGTTGCAGTGCTCACTGTGGTGGTGTGGATGTTTTTTCCTGAAAGCTGGGTTTTTGCTCATAACATCTTTGGGGCTCTTGCAACTTGGCCAGAGCACGATGCTATTCTTTAATAATACCCCAAATTTATATATAATACCCCCCCCCCCCCCCCCAAGTCTATTTTTATCAGTTTAATTCTTCATTTATTGATATTTCGTGATTAAAGTGCTATACATTAAATAACTTCATCAGAGAAAGCATGAATGTTTTGTTTGCACTCATGTCAGGGCTCAGAATGACGTGACAGCAATGTCAATGGGTGCAGCGTCAAGCCCTAAACATGAGGTTTTCATGAATTCTGACTTCATTGAAGGAACTGGGGGAATGAGTGTCTCTAACCATATAATGGCCACCTGTGCTGGTTGTTTGGTGACTTCTTCATCAGCTGAGATGCAGATTCCAAGTGGATCACCTTACATATTTAGCTTTCTTCCCATGCTGGTGGGTTTTGCTGGTCTTTTTCTCATGCTCCTTTTATTTACATATTTATTCTTCTCATCAACTTCACAGTTATTATTCATAACTGAATCAGTCCTGACCATCTTTTACACAATGCAGAAATCATTATCTGTGTAAGACTTCTGCTAAGAATCTACAGCCACACGGTGAAGCTGGACTCGAGGACTGAAAAATAAGCAGCGCATTAAAAATTACCTTTAAGGTTCTTTTTTAAAAAGTTTAAAAAAAAAAAACCGTGAAATTACTTTGTGCTGATGAATGTATTTTGGTGCATAGGACCTACGTAACTTTTCTTCCTTGACAGTTATCAGCACAATAACTCACATCAGAAAATGAATGCATAAATTTTCTCTCCCATTTTTTTCTTCTTACCTGAAAGCAATTAATCTGATTTCTCCGAATACTGATATATGAGGTATGAAAAGAAGTTGTTGGATTTTTTTTTTTTTGGTTAATTTCTGCCTTTGACAGAGCAGGCTGAAACCCATTTATCCTGTGGTGCACTTGTTGGAAATTTAACAAATTTTAACAACGCAGTGTGAAAGGTATTAATATTCAGCTTCTGCTAATTAATGCAAATAATTATGGTACTAGTAACTATATATCTAGAACACTTCTGAGCTTCTGTTATGGAAAAATGAAACAATATTTTTTAGTTACTGTTTTGGTAGAAGTAATCAAAATTCATATGTAGAATAACAAACTTTTTCATGTAATGGTGGTGATTGTAAAACGTTTCACTGCTAACTGCTGGTGAACCTTAAAGTGGAGGTATCTTAAAGCATCTCCAGTTATCACTGTCTTGGAACAAGAGTTCTTTAATGTTTCTCAGGTTTCTGTTTAATGTTCTAACGTAAGGTCTGAAAAAAGGCCTGTTGGTGTGTGTGCTAGAGGTCTCCACAGGCAGGTGGTATTTTAGGATTAGGTTATACAAATGCATACTTCCATCAAAAATTTGCAAATAATTACTACTTTTTAAATCTCTGCACTAATCCTGTCGAGTACAGTCCACAATTATGCTGTCCCCAAACTGCACAGACCTTCCTGCTGCTTGCTTCACTTGCACGCTGTGTTCCTCCTACATTGGACTCCGCAAGCGCTCACTGGCTGTTTGTTGCTGTAAGACATGGAGTTGACACTCAACATGGCAGCACCAAGTTTGGAATGCCACGAGTAAGCACTGCCAAGTAGAAATATGTTGCAGACAACCAGCAGCAAAGCTGCCTTCAGCAGAGCAGCTGGCTTCTTTGAGCGGTGAGGTGCTGCACGTGGATGAGTCCTTGCTGTCCAAGTATGAAGCCCTGGCTTGTATTTTCACATGGTGTCAAGCAGAAGGTGCTGCTGAGACCCAGTCTTAAGAAAGAGTCACAAGACGATTTGGTCACAAAAAGAAAATAGAATAGGCATAAAAGTGCTATCAGGCTTATAAATAAATGCATAATATTTGTAGTAGACTTGGAAGAGCTGATGGTTAGTACATCCAGCTCATCAGACAGATGTGGGCAACGAGCCCCACTGTTTTCAAATGGTAACTACTCTCAGTAGAAGTGCTCCAATATTGTGATTTTTGGCCCAGATGTTTAGGCTTCCACCAGGGCAGGAAGTCTCTAAGCAACCGAAGGCATGACTTGAGGTCGTTCTGCTTCAGTCCCACCGAGCAGCTGAGCATTCCACATCTGGGTGCTGGGGAAGCATTGGACAACTGTGCGCTTCCCCAGATGAGCAGCTTGCCCTCACAAAGCCCTACATGTTTAAGTTTTCATGAGGAAAAGCATCCCTTCATTGTTTTCTGAGCAGGGTGGCTGAAATGCTCAGCATACCTTCCCTGGCTCTCCGTTAGTTTGTTTACTTTGACTGCATTCGTTCTCATTCGTCTCCTATACAGACAGCTCTAATCCACTACTGTACATGCAAGTTGCTTTTGTTAGTTCTTTCTGAACCTCCCCATGTTTTTTTTCAACATCAGATGACCAAAAGTAAGCACAATATTCCTAGCAAGGGGAAGCCGCTGATTTATGTGGATTATTATAATCCAACATCACGCAAGCAAAATCAAAAAATAGTTTGACTACCTAATGATTCAGAAATGCAGAAATGTTGCCAACAATTTTAGCATTTGTTAGCTTTGCACTTGAGCAAATGCATTCTGGTAGAGAATTTAACTTCTTATTTTTTAACTCTTGTCTTCAGAGTTTACAGACTGAATCTATTTCACAGCAACAGGAATGTCTTACAATTAACAGAAAGATGAAAGCTACTTTTAAAATTGCTTTCATCTGCCTTTTCAGGTTAATGTTTCTGGATGTACTCAGGGACAGTTTTCTGTCAGTTACAGGCAAAGGTTTCTTATTGAATAGGAGCTTTAAGAAGATGTACAGCATCTCCTGGTTGAGATAATAGTCTGAAGTACGGCTTGTGCCATAGGAAATAAGTTTGATGTTTCTTAGGGACGAAATAAGCATCTCCTAAATAACATCAGTTTCTGTGTGTTATGGGAGCTTTAGTATTTCACAGAAATGGGACTAAACTAAACATTTTTTGAGGAGCCTGAGCAGAAGAAGGAATCAGATGTGTTGATTCTGTAAGCTTTGAACAATCTGCGTTTAAGGAGTTATTTTCTGATCCCTTTGAATTCAGTGGCTGAGTGCTTTGTGTGCCTCTTCTGGACGATGTCTTTCTGTGCACTTGTCAATCCTACTGGAGCCTTGGTGTTACTGTAATATAGAATAATGGTAATAATGAGGGATTTTTTTCCTTCTGTGAAAATGATTTTGGACTTAATACAGTGGAATGGTTTAAAATAGTTTGGCAAAGAATAAGAAAAGTGGTAATTTATGGTGAGCAGAAGAAGAGATTTCTAATGAGAGAAACTTGATTTCTAAATCTAATTTCCATTGGACAGCTTAAATTCCAATTGCTGATGCTGTTCTGTGTTAGCTGCTTAGTGTTTGTGTTGGCTGGAAGAGAATGTCTTTGAACTTAGGAGAACTTAATTTTTTCATCCTTTATTTTCCTGTTCAAGACTTAACAAGAAAAAAAAAAAAGAAACTTTCCTAAAATACTTAAATTTGTTTTTCTCTAAACTACAACAGCTGCACAACTTCCTTATAAATAACTATTTTGATAGAATTCTGCCAAAAAAACATGAAAAAGGGAGTTGTTCAATCAGCTGAAATGAAACGATCTGCAGAGCGGCAGCGAGTTATGTGCCTTCCCCCTGGTTCAGCATCTGATGAATAGTATGCTAATAGATGGGTTCTAAGTTAGAAAACCAGACTTAAGGGAATTTTTAATTGAGATTTGATATAGCAGTATGCTGGTCGATTGACTGTTTGACTTGAGATAGATGCAGGGCTGGGTGGATCCACCAAAGTGATAATGCCTGTTCTGCAGGAGAAGTAAATGCGCGCTCAGCAGCTGCATTAGCCTGCACTGAGCCTCTCGGTACATGTTTTTCTCACCACTGTGAAATGCAGAATTTTAGAATCAAGCTTAATTGTTCTGGATTAAAGCAAGGCAAATAAACTTCTGCGACACGGAGATTTTGAATATTCAAGAGTAGTGATCTCATTTTTGTTTATCAACAGGAGAGTGCTACATTGCTTTCACTTGTACCACCACTTTTTTCTTGATTTTAAAGTAGAATGTTGTTTCTACAGGAAAGTGACACTCATCTATTCTTTGATCTATTATTTTTCCAATGTATTTTTGTGTTTTGCTTTTTTTTCATATTGCTGTGATTCAGTGCTACCGTTCTAATACTGGTTTGTTGCTTAAGCTTTAATAATGTTTTCCATAATAAAACTTTAGAATGATGTCTGGACGCAAAGCTGTGTTGCTGTATTGGAGATGATTGCCTTCCTAAATCTGAATAGCATATGTTTGCACAGATACGTCTGTGGGGTTTTTTGTTTATTTGTTTTGGAGACTGCTTCACTTGACAGTATTACCCAGTGGGAGCTCTTTCCCACCCAGAGCTGGCTGAGACCTGCACATCTCTGTGAGGTGAGTTTATGTCCAGCTCAGGAGTGTGGCGCGTTTTCCTCTGTGAAACAGAAAGAAAAGTTTGTGACTTGGGCAAAAAGCACTTTCCTCATTTCTGTAATTTCTATAGAGACTTGTGTGTTTAGTTCTGAAAGTCTTTTTCATAAATATAGCTATAGAATACCTAAGGCTTTTCAGCTCATCTCTTTAAGGCTTCAAGGGCAGAGGATTTCTTTTTTTCTTTTTTTTTTTTGATTAAATTTTTGAGAAGGGAAGCTGTCAGAACTAACTTTATAATTTTTCCTTTGTTGAATTGACACTATAAAATTTTATGTTAGCGGATTTGATAAAAGAAGGAAGAAAAGGATAGACTGCAAGTAGGGCACAGAAGAAAGTTGTAGGTTATGAAATATTTTCAGGGAGGAAAGGCAGTAGTTCGGTGTGCTTGCGGAGTTTCCTGTGTCAGCATTTGAGAAGCCTGGAAGAGATTATCTTCAGCCAACAGTAGGTAACTGAGGACAGGATGTGGAGGGAGGCTGAACTACCAGCACAAAGGGAAGGCAGACATTCGCCTGTTTCAGAGCTGGGTTTGCTTTAGATGTCCTCTTGATCTTCTGTTCTTGAGCTGAGAGTTTTGAGCGCTCTGATTAAAAACTGAACGCTCATGTCTTGAAATAGGCATTCTAATAGGCTTTTAGATATTTTCTTTTTCAGATTGAATTTGTTGTTACAGAGAAATGATAGCAACTTAACAGATAAATTGGAGCATTTAAACACTCGTTTGTCTTGTGGGGCTGGTTTTCTACCCTGTGTTTCTTTCCACATCCATATATGTTTTATGGAGAGAATTTGCAGCTCTCTGGAATGCATGGGCAGTACTCATAGAATTAGTTAGGGGTCAGCTGGCCAAGAGGGTTTCTGCAGTGATGCTTGCTTGCTTCTCCTCAGCAGGTGAGCTGCTCTCTGGGCACACGCATCGCTCCCTGCTGGTTTCAGCTCTGTGCCCTCCCAGACTTCTCTCTGCCAAAGCTGTCCATTTGTCATCAGCATTTAAGAAAAAAGCAAACACACATCTATAGTCATCCTCCCAGCCTCATGGACTGGTAATGCTTCTGGAACGTGTGCTGGAGACAGTGGGGTGTGTTCGTATTGAAGAGTGGAGCAGGTGGAGCCAGATACGCTGTGCTGAAGCCATTGAGTCTGAGATCAGTCATGCTAGTGCCAGTTGAGACTTGTGTTGGGCTTGCTTGTATCGTGAGAGCATAATCCTTTCTCAGATGCCATTCTCACAGAGCTATGATTTGTTGTTTTAGGTTCAGAGGATTGACTTGGCTAGGCACTTGACTTCTACTGGCCCTCTGTGATAACAAGGATCAGTGCAGCATATTATTGTGTTACTGAACACGCCTAAAGATTGACAGAACTGTGAAAGTGTAAGGAGACCAACACCTTAACAGTGCTTTGACCCAGATGTCTATGTAGCTGCATCTTGCAGTTGTGCTTTGTTGTTGCTGAGTTTCTGAACTTGTGACTGCTGTAGCCAGTCTGCGCATTGATATGCACTCTGTTAAAGAGAATGTTTCAGTCCAGTTGCATGATCGTTTGCCATCACCTTTTCTAAGCTCTGCTACAGCAGATCCAGTGAGCTTCTTTGCTTATGCCTCTTTCTT
This sequence comes from Tetrao urogallus, assembly GCF_951394365.1. Lineage (NCBI taxonomy): Eukaryota > Metazoa > Chordata > Aves > Galliformes > Phasianidae > Tetrao > Tetrao urogallus. The sequence goes on along the minus strand of NC_136821.1, from coordinate 2,265,762 downwards.
GGCAGGGCCAAACTCTGGTTCTGCCTCTGTTGGATGAGCAGAGCCTGCTTGGTGCTGAGCTCCTGTTTCAGCAGGCTACAGCCTGAGTCACTGAGGGTTCAGGACCTCTTCCCACCTTCTGACTCGTTGAAGGTGCTTTCTGCCCTCAGAGGGAAGTTGTTACATCAGGCCCAAGAAGTGGGATGCATGCAGCAGCTGCCGTAGTATCTGCAGCTGCCTTCTGATGCAAGGTAGATACAAAGAGGTGAAATACATAAATATGAATACGTGAGATACTTGAGAGCTTCTGTAAGGCTAGTTGATCATACGTGGAACTTCTCTGATGGTGAACCAGGTCTCATTTCACTTGCTAGATGAATGACAAGTGCTACAGCAGCCTAAAACCAGGTGGACGTTACCCAAACTGCAAGAATTTGGGGATTGGGCTTTCTTTATCAGGAACTTGTTTCTGCAGTCATGGAGATGCTTTCAGTACCTCACATATACTGTGCAGCTAGTGGCAAATGAAGAACATAGCACGTGCATCTGAAGTGATAACTGGCTTTGGAGAGGATAGCCTTCACTGATTTAATTGCGTGCTTTCATGGAGGCTCAGTAGTGACTGACTGGTAGTGCAGGTCTTTGCTAGCCATATTGACTCTTCCAGTAATAAATGTAACAAGTTTTGCATTGGTAAAGTGTACAATTTCACACAGGTGGGGAGCTCTGCTGTTCATTTATTTAGGCAGTGAAGGGCTTATACTTTGTGAACAGCATGAGTTTTCAGAGAAATATTCCGTTGTCGTTACCCACTTGGCGCTTAAATAGTGACCTTGGAGTCCCTCGTATGGCCATGTTTAAGTCACAGAGTTAGCAGCTCTAGGATGAGGAGCATTCTGTGCCTCAAGACAAAACCACAGCCATTTGAATGGCAGCGTTAAGACGGCGTGAGCAGCGATGGTGGTGTGCTCTGCACAGCAGACATGCAATTGTAGTCTGCAATGGGTGCAGCTGTGTGCAGGCACATTTCATTCAGTCCAAGCATGGTCCAGGTGAGCCAGTGTGTTGTTGTCTTTGCTTTGCATGAAGCTGTAGGTACAGAAAATCCATTGCCATGATGAGAAGGAGAATGTGCTTTTCTCTTGTTGGTTTATTTTTAGAGGTATTATAGGGTCTGGTATTGCAGACCCGTCAGTAACAATGCTAAAAGTTTGGATACCATTTTCTGATTCTTCTTTCAAATCTTTAAAACGCGTTTTTAAAAAAGATGAAAAACGAAATCTTTAAATTAACAAGTACATGGGAGGAAAAAAAAAAAAAAAAAAAAAAAAAAAAAAAAACCAATTTCTTGCCCACTGGTAAGTTCACAGTTAGGACAAAATAGTAAAACAAAACCACATGCCAAGTTGTGCCCTTGGAGAAGTTCTCCAAGGAGTTTGCAATAGTTTGCACTGACACTTTCATATCCGTATTCCACAGCGTTTCTAGCACAGATAGAGAGCCCAGATCAATGGTGTAATTTACCAGTGTAGACCTGAATTTCTATTTTAAGCAAATAAAATCTTAAATTTTTGCTTAGGAGTTGGGGGGCGTCTTGTGAAGGAGCATTGTGGCCTCTGACCTCAGGTAGCTATAGAGCCAGAATAAATACTGATGGAAGAGCATACCGAATTTGTAAAATATCATTCTGAGCAGAACAAAAGGATTCTTTCTATCTCCTGCCTGAAAAATACTCTTGATTCTTCCCCACCCCCAACAGAAGGAATAAATGAACAAAGAATTCAACTGAACTGAGACAACAACAGAAGCAGAAAAGGTAAAAAGCCCAAACCAATGAAGAGAGCGGAAAAGGAGGGTCATAAATGATTTGTTGCGTGATACCTAGGTTGTTAATGCTGTTAATGATTGAACTGTTTATTGGGGATTACAAAGGGTTAGCAAACTGCTCTGCTCAGGAATGTCACCGGCTGACAGCATGAGTGCAGCCAGGCTAGCGGGATGCCAGGCTGGGGATGGCTACAGGAGGGCCTGAGGACAGCTGCTTTGGGGCTCTTTGAGCTTAATTCAGTGACAGGACGATTTGGACTCGGACACTCTTCTGATGCTAGTAACTATATGGAACTATTATGTTACAGGTGTGATAGAGTTACAAGGAGCGTGGAACTTTACAGAAATATGCAGTAATACTTGCTAGACCTGTACATCTAGTTTGGGGGTTGGGGATTTTTGGTTTGTTTTTAGTTTTCGAAGAGTTTTTAATAAATACAAACTTCTTCAAATCATCTGATAGTTACATGTTTACATTATTTCCCTTTGCTTTAGTCTGCCTCAGTTATTACAGTGATCAGTAGAACAGTGTTACTAGCATGCAGCTGAAGCTACCCAGTTGCTTACATAAAGCTCCCTCATAAATGCAATGTTATTAGTTAAAAACTGGAAGTCACTTCTCCTATTTTAGCCCATCGTAATGAAGGTTTCAGTTACCTCTTACTGGGTTGCAGCTCTAGCTGCTTCTCTCTTGGTTTTTATTCATGCTTACTGATGCAGGATCCTGGGTTGTGTCCCTAAAGGTGGTGACCTTAAAGAGGACTTGCAGGAGTGTGGTTGCTTGTTCTATTTTGCTCTTCCTCCTCACAATCCAATTGCTTCTGTTCATAAAGCTGTCGTGCAGAATCTGATCGTGAATTCTAGATTTAGACATCAAGGAGGAAACTTACAAGGTTCCTTCCTGTAATAGAGATGGGAACTGGAAGAATATCCATGCTTGTCATTTCCTCACAGAAGAGACTCTTCAGTTTCTAACCACATTCCTGCTGTTGCACAGCCATATGATCAGCCTATATCTGTTTATTTTAAATAAAAAGATGTACATTACTGATGTGTCTTCCAGAGTCGTAGACCTTTCCATCCATTTAACAGCTCTTGGGCGTGATATTTCTGAATGGTAGGTCCCACAGTAGGCTATTGAGTTTTTCTGGTTGATGTCATGGCTTCAAGTTGCATCAAGGGAGATTCAGGTTGGGTGTTAGGAGACGTGTTTTCTCCAAAAGAGCAGTCAGGCAGTGGCACAGCTGCCCATGGAGTGTGGGGTCACCGTCCTTGGGGCTGTCACAGAGCCGTGGGGATGTGGCACCAAGGGACGTGTGAACGGGCATGGTGAGGTGGGTAGGGTTGGACTTGGTGATCCTAGAGGCCTTCTCCAACCTTAATGGTGCTATGCAAATTATTCAGATGGTAAAAAATTGTAGACAGGAGTGTGCGTGCTTTCAGCATTAGCGATCCTGGGGAGTAACAGGCAGGTTAAAAAAAAAAAAAAAAAAAAAAAAACATTGAAACATGCTGAGCACTGTGAAAAAGCATTAATCTAAACCATGTCTTTCTAGATGATTTTATTTTACTTACTGATAATTGTTGGTCTGGGGCGAATCATGTCTGAGTAACATTGCTGGTATATTTTACGTGGAAATTCAACTAAACGCAAAGTTATCACAATTTACCTTAATTAGCAAAATTCATCAGCTGCCAGTCAAACTACTCTAAGCTCCAGCTTTGGATGCAAGTTAGTGCTTACTGGGCAAACGTGAGTATGGTAGCTCAAGTGTGGTAGCTGTGAGCTGCCGACTGCTGCAGTAACTTGAGCTGCTGGGAAGGTGAGGGAGTGCTTGCAGGGAAGCTCCCAACGCTTGGAAGCTGTTCCTTCAAACTGTATGTTCTTCCTTCTTCTGGGGCTGTTTTGCTTCCTCATAGTGTAACATACATTAGAGTAAATATGGAAGTGTAAAAATGCAGTGCCAATTGTATGCGAATAAAAAATGTCACCTGTTCCTGTTTGTGTTTTTTATTCCTTAAGAAGTTGATGTAAAGCATTGCATTAAACCTTACTGTACAATAGCAGAGACCAGCATACTGCTTTGTAAATTCGGGGTAATTTGTGAACAGTATTTGGGGAAAACAACACCGTCTCTCCCTACCTCCCAAAAAATCTCCTTCCAAAACTCTTGAATTTTTGCAAATCTGTCTGGATATTGTGAAGAAAGGGAACTGGTATGGCTGAATTGTGTCTCTTTAGTATTTCCTCATATCGTTTAGGACCATTTCGTTGTACATTCGCGTTGTCCTGCAAAAGTCATAGTATCTGCACCAGTAACTAATTGGTGCTTTTTCTGAACTGTCCTTCTTTATAACCCAGCAGTAAGTTCTGAAGGGGAACCTACTTGATAAACTTGGGTTCAGAAGATGCTGACGAGCAGCTGTGTTAGGAGCCATGTCCTGTGAAGCAGCCTTAAACTGTTCACCAGGTTGTAAGGGAAGTGGCCTCCAAACTGTTGTTGGGGCCTCTCAACCCAGATAGCTCCTCATTGTGTCTCCTTGGAGCTGCCCTGTGCCCCCAGATGTCCACAGCCTTCTATTCAGAAAGAAGCCCAGACTCTTGCCCTGCCTCCCTGCTCAGCAGAGCCCAAGGAAGATGCCCTGAGCTGCCCTCTGAACCTGAGATAAAGTGTGATGTTAGCATGTATCCATGGCAAGAGAACTTACTGGGCACCCAAATACCTCCTGAGCTCTGGAGACCAACTTGGAGAGTCTGATGGCTCAGCTGTGCAGGAGAAGATTGATAGTATCACATTTTCTGTTTTATGGGCGTATATTTACAGACCATTGGTAAGACAGCTCTGCCTATTCTTGTACAGTGCAGGGAGGTTTTCTGGCATTAAAGTAGGTTGGAATTTAGAATTTTTCTATCTAAAAGGAAAGCCTTTAACAGCAAAAGGAATGATAAAATTTTGTAAATGTGTTCTGATTGAAGGAAAAGATGGCTGGCTATCCCTTCACAGATTAAAACATTGCTACTGTTCCTTCAAGCTGACGAGGAACAAAGAAGTCATGTAGAAATTAAAGGCGATAGAAAGTTGCTCTTGCCTGGCCTAGTAAAGGCAAGAGGAGAGCAGGTGCCCTATTTGAGGTTAGAGCTTGAATTGTAATACTGAGGAAGCAGGCTGGAAATTCTGCAACCCACAGTAGTAGTTTTGTTCAGGATTTGTATCGGTGCTGCTCTTCTTAAGAGTCTTTGCAGACTTGTGCTCAACGTTCACCTGCCTGTGGGAAGGCTTTGGCGTTGCTAGTGGAGGATTGGGTGGTTCTTCTGACCCACGGTGGATGTACGTGGGCAATGAGGAAGGCTTAATTTGCTTTCTCAGGGTTGCCTGAGGTACATTTAGGTATATTTACATCCTGGCAAGAGTTTTTAGTTGCCGTTGGTGTGCTCAGTATTGCATAACACAGAATTAGGAAATTGTCAAAAAGACCCAAAAATTTGGGAAAGGAAGGAGATATTACAAGTGTGTTTGGAAGAGGTGTAAACCCAAGGAAGTTTTAAGCTGTTTCCTTTCTGAAACAGAAAGTGCGGCTGCTGCTTTGTAACTTTTTACTTTGCTTTGGCCTGAAACAAGCCTAAGTAAGTTTCTCTTGTCTCTGTAAGGAATAAGGATTTGTGTATTTCACTGTTCAGTAGTTTGTTTTCCTTTTTCAGACATAACACTCATTCACCTTTTGTGTTTCATGAAATATCTTGGTGTAGCAGCACATAAACCTTTTGTTTGTTTGTTTGGAGAAGTAAATTGGAGGAGCTTTGTCTTAACCAATGTATTTCTTGGGAACAGTGCTCAACCTTCTGCCAGCTCAGGCTCCTAACCTGGGTCTGTTTGAGGCTTCTGAGCTGAGCAGAACACCAGGAACACGTCACGCTGACAGCTTCTTGGCTATAGGCTTTAGTCTTGCAGTGAGGTGCTTTTAATTCTCCTTACATAAACTTTCGGGTATTCTTCCTTCCCTGTTGTTTCTCTCAGTGACTTGAATTTTCTGGCCCAGGAGCTTTAACGCTGTCCTAATACTTTTAAGAAAAGGACTTTAGCATCTTGGCATCCTTTTATGTTTATAAGTAGAAAATGATTAGTAGGAGATAGCAATTACGTGTTTCTTGCATGGGATCATTGTTGGGGATGGGAGGAAAAAAAAGAAAATAAAAAATCTGCCGGTTACTTGCTGCTGTTGTGTGTGCTTGCCTGGCTCACGGGGAGTGCAGTCAGCTCAGAGGAGCAGAGCTCTGACACGACTTTGTCCCAGGCAGAGGAGCTCCTGTGTTCAGCTGAGCATCGCCACGGCTTTTAGGAAGTGTAGCTGTCCTTGTTAAATGTGCCAGAAGCCCACCTCGACTTTGTGAGACCTTTAGTTTGTTAACGTTCGTCTGGTTATTGAGAGAATCCTGAGCAATAGGTATTCAGCCGTGGGCCTCCAAGGTGTGACTGCAGCGTACTGAGGCGTGCTCCAGCCAGATTGGGTAGGAAAAGCTGCAAACGTGCAGCAGAACAGGCTTTGACATGCTCCAGCCACTCACAGGCTCTTCTGCTGTTGTACCCAAGCTAGTGAGATTAAAACTAGGTCATGTCTGTCTGTCTGCAGTTACACCCTGTGCTAGGAGTGAGGCATACCTTGGGCTTGAATTCCTCTCCCTCTTCTCTCTCCCCACCCCAAAGATGGAAGAGTGAATGTGAATCCAGGCTTAGGTCAGAGCATATTGCTTTTTGCTGCTTGGTCTGATAGTGCTGGGAATCTACTGCTGGGATTCTTCCTGGTTTTAGCAAGTGGCAGGAGCAGCAATCTCCTGGTTTTAGGAAACTGAAAAATCAGAGTGAATGAATGCCTGTATTCATAAAATATTTAGTTATGGGAGTTCAGTTGTGCCGTTCTTGCAGCACAGATAAATTCATAGGAGAGGTTGAGAAGTCCTGTTGTGGATGGTCAGGGTCATTCTGTCTCTGCACGAACTCCTCTGCAGGCATTGGGTGCGAGTCACAAGCCCAAGGATGCATTGGGTTGTTCTACATGTAAGGTCCATGTAATTTTAGGCTACGGTGATGATGTCCTAAAAGCATAGACACATATATTTCTAGGCAAAAATAGCCCTATTTTACTGGTGTTGATTCATATTCATGGTGGCAAATGTCCAGGCATCCTTCTTTCTGCTGACTTCCTTTCCCATCCTCCAGCGTGCATGTTTCTTTAAGGAAAAGAAAACAAACTTTCACTTCCAGATTCAAATGCATCTCTATTGCTACAAACCTCAGAGTAGTCAAATAGGAAGGGAAGACCTTCAGGTAAAAATCATAACCTGGGACCTAACTCTGTCCTTTTTGGAGCATTCATTTCTTATTTGTCTCTTGTGCTTAAAAGATACAAATATATACATATATATTTGTGCTAAAGCTACACAGAGGAAAAGTGTGAGCAGAGAAGGTGCTTTGTACCTGTGGAGCTGCTTGGTGTCACATTCATGGAACTGTAAGTTATGTTTTCAGCAGATAGGAATTCTGAAAATGTATGGCTCTGGCAGGAATGCACGGCTCACGTTGTTCGTAGTCATTCAATGCATCACAATCCAAACCCGGTTTTAGAAAACGCGCTTCAGATGTGTCGTCGTTGATATTTGTGTGCTGTCTGTATATTCAGGGGCTGTTTTAATGATTTGCAATAATATGGCTGAGGCTGTATGCATTATATAACAATGATCGTGTTGTTTTGTTGGTTTTGTTGTTGCTGTGTGGGGCTTTGTGGGGTTTTTTTCCTTCGACTGTTTCATTTGTTTCTCAACATCAGCTATAGGTGTTACAGAGATGGGGTTATTTTATATTTCTGTAGGAAAAACGTTGCTTTGAGAGGGGTTTCTGGTGTGCTCTGCGGGAAGCAAGGAGAGTGGTTGATAGAAATGCAATAAATAAATAAATAACTGTAGAAAAATGTATGCGAGTACAATACTGCAGGAAACATGAGACAGCAGAAAAACAGCCTTCCTTGCAGAATCATTTGATCGAGTGCGCTTCCTCCCTGACAAGGAAAATTCAGATTAAGAACTGTGACAGTTGTCAGCCTTTAAATGGGATCAATTTTATAAGCCCAATTGCAATTTATTTTCTTCGAGGATCATAATTCCAGATAAATATTACTAAAGGGCAATTCTAAGCTGAAGAGACAAAGGCAATTAAACTCTACGTTAATTTGTTTACCAGTGTCACGTGGAATAAAATGACTGTAAGTTTCCATAAATTGTCTGGCTGTTCCAGTGGAGAAATAACTTTGTAGAGTATTGGAATGAGGCCATCTGAATTCTTTTCTATAGACCTGTGTTTAATTAACGTTACGTGACTGATGTTTTATATGACAAAATCCATAGCAAGCAGTGCTGATGTTAAAGTTTGCATTGGCCGAATCATATTGGGTTGCTGGGGCTGTCTTTGACTTACAAAAAGGCCAAAATGGGGATGGGAAGTGAGGGCAAGTGAGCAGGAGCTGTTTGAGGAGAAGCTCAAGAGAAGTATTTGCTTACTCCCTGTTTTCAAACAGTGGAATTTCTCATGAGCTTAAGCCCCATCCAAGAAGGAGAAAATATTAGCTTTAAAGGATCAATTTTGAACTCTTCTGGTTGCAAAGATAACCTTTAAAATGTGAGCAAATGCAGTGTAGTGTTAGCAGGGATAGTGGAGGTACAGCCTTGTTCCCCGTGCTTCAGAGTTCACTGAATGGAAAAGCAAGCAGCAGAAAAAAAAATCATAGCAGTCCTTGTTGCTTTTATTTAGTTGTTTTTTCCTTCTCCAGGACCCTACTGACAATAGGAAATAAAGGAAATTAAGACAAATGTCTCTCATCCATCCTGTTTGGAGAACATTTGAATAGGAATACAGATCCTCAGCAGCTAATGCGTATAGTTTTCCAGACTGCTGGTGTTTTTGAGATGAATACAGTATTGGTTTTTATTGTTGGCCATAAAATTTCTGATACTTAACTCATTAGATCTCTTGTGTTCTCCATCTGGCTGAAAGGAGAAAAAGCTTCCATGCTTTTTGTCATTTCTGATGAGCTTCTGCTTGCTACCTGGAAGAATACAGATGAAGGTCTGCTCCTCCTGGTGATAGCTGATAGCCAGGCATGCTCACATTGATTTCTGATTTTGTTTTAAAACATGTACAAGTTAACAACAGTGGTTAAAGTTGGCTTTACGGATTTCCTTCCAGTTCCATCCTGATAAGCTCTAGTTGTTGTCCTTTGATAAAATTATTTTACTTTATTATATGCTCAGAGTTCCTAATTTGTTGTTTTTTCAATCTTCCGTGGATTTTTTTTTTTTTTAAGTGATTTTAAAACTAAATCTGTTGGTGGATCCTCATAGTAATTTATGGAAAAACTATGTAAGTTTTTAATGTAAGTACATTTGTCTATGTAAGACAAATGGAAGCCGAGCCAGATTAAGTAGCTTGCTGGAGTCAGTGTCAGGATTAGAACTCCATTCCTGGTGTGGTCTCTGAATTCTGCACTGAACTTTAGTCTCATGAGAGATTTTACGAGGTGAGGGGATCTGCTTGCAAGAATTTGGGCACGTGGCTTGGGGAGGCATTACCAACTCCATCAGATCTCATTTGGCAGTAGGATGCTCACCAGGAGGAGGAATGAGACAGGAGGGAGATTAAATTAGTAGGACTTCTGAAATGGGTCTAGGAGGTAGCAGGATGATGCCTGTGTTGTCCTGTGGGCTTATCTTATGTTCAGTCAGGAAAGAAATGGGGAGTTTAGCATGTGAAACTGCTTTGTCAGAGCTGAATGGACAAACATGAGGTTGGCGTGATAAAGGTGAGGGTTAATCTTTGCTGCTGTTCCTCGAGTAGAACCACGGAACTGGACCCAGCACTGTTTTTAAGGAAGACATTAGGCAAGTATATGGACTGCAATTGTGCACATCCCCGTATTTACAAGAGAGGAATAGCAAAAAAATAATTTTTCATTCTTAACAGAAGGCTAATTTTTTTTTTTATTTTTTTTTTCTGCTCTTTCTCCCTTTAGTGCTATGAATGTGGAAAGGCAATTTGTGTGGAATGTTGCTGTTGGGCTTTTTTGTTGCTGATGTTGTTGGTTTCTAGTTAGGACCTAAGTCTAAGGAAGAGAAAGTAGATTGAATTTTGCACAATTATCACTGTGCTGTCTGAATAATATCAAGTACAAGTGTAGTTTGAAGGAAGTCTCAGGGTAGGATTATTTAGCATCTCTGGAAGATACTGCGTTGATAAGTATTTCTTGGTGGTTAAGACAAAGACAGAGGAGCTCTTTTGTTTTTTTTACTTAAACATATTTAAAGATTGCTCTTCATTGAAAAATAGTTTTACTTGGTTTAAGAAGAAGATAAATCTAAAGTCAATGGTATCAAAATACAGATTGGTCAATCTAGATTGTCCAGAGTAACATGCATGCTGCTTCTCACCATCAGTAGGTAGGAATTGGTAACGTTCTGAACGGGCCTAGAGTTTGTTGTAAGGGTGAATGGCCGTCAGCTGAAGCGTGTTAACCTCCATGTTTGTTGGCCTGCTTTGTGAGTAGTACTGATCGCTGTCTTCTGGTAAACAATAAACCACGTCCCTTCTTCAGAAGGCAATAGAGATCTTTCTGCCCTTTCCTTGAGTCTTTGGAGTCCTGTTTTACAAACATCTTGTTTTTCTTTACGCTATTGGGGTTTCCTCCTCTGTATGGATGTATATTATGTGTGAGAATAACATTATATTATGTTGTGAACACGCATTGTGATGGAATCGTTAAGTTTGGAGCAAACAGAGACCCTCACTCAATGGGTCCCTGTCTCATTCCCATGACTTTCCCATTGATACTGAGTCCTGCAGCTGCTCTTTGGAGAGGCACACAAGTTCATTTTCCCCTTGGCTCTTTCTGAAGGCCCATGCTGTATGATGTGCAGCGACACAAGAGTCTGGCAGGTCACAAAAAGCATTTTCTGGTTGTGCTTTTTAGTGGAGTTTGGGGAGATAATATCCCAGGTGCTGGTCCAACAACATTCTGAACGTTTTTCTCCATGCTGCTGTAGCCCACAGACTGGACCGGGTCTTCCAGAAGGGATGGAAGAGCTTTTCTCTTTTTTTTTCTTTTTTCTCTCCCATTCCTCTTTTCTTTGAGCTTTCAACGTGTCATTAGCAGACATCAAGGATCTGTGACCACTTTCTTGTGCCCTTGTGGCTAATTGCAAAAAGGAGCTGTGTTTGGAGCAGGCTGGCTAAACCAAATTAGTGTGGGAAAAGGCTGTCTGGTTCTTCCAGCCGTGTGGGGATGCCAGGGGAGCATATGGTTGGTGGTGAAAGGTCTGGGGCTCAAATGGCTGAGCGGTGTTCCCAGTGCTGCTGTATTGATCGGCCCTTCTGTGCCCGTGCTGGAAGAAGGGGCAGCCCTGCAGCACTCGGAATGGGACACAGGATTTATTTGCGTTGGTGGAGGTCTCAGGGTTACGGCCACTGGGATGCAGGAGGAAGCTGAAAATAAGTATTGGTGGCGAGGCTCATGGCGGTATGATTTCAAAGATCTTTCATGAAATTTCAGCCATGTAAATGATGTCTGACTCACGCTGACAGTGTTCAAAGTCAGCTTTTAAATGCGCTTCTCCAAGTTCTCAGTGCTTCATACACTCTGCTGAGGAGAACGCACAAAGTAATAAACAGATTAGCAGGCTCTGGGTGTTTTCTTGGCAGTTGTGTAACTCCCCTATACATTTGCATTCCTTCATTTTGTTTTGATTCTAAGTGGCCTTTTCGTGTTATCTTTACTTTTCCCATTTATAATGAGGGGAAAATTGACTGCTATCAAAGAGGAAATGTGCCAAAAAGGGGAGAGGCTTATCACTTCTGAACTCAGCGAGTGATTTTCTGTCAGGTTCTGAATGTATAGCAGAGGTTTGTCATAGCACATACTGAAATGTCATGGTAAAAATTCCCCGTTTGATTACGTAATTAGAGAAGGCCCAACTTGTTTGTGTATTTTTAATTACGGAAAGCTAAGGTTCAGTTATATGTAATGGAGGGAAGAAGCCCAGGTTTATCCTTCAGGCACGACGCTGTGGGTAATTCTGCAAATACTCAATTGCACAAATTTTAACACGCAGCAGCCCCTGCCTCATGTTTAATGTGGCAAAGGCAGTGTGCTAGAAGAGCAGGAGAAGGAAGGAGATATTTCACTGCTGATAGCAAAGGAAGCAGAGTTTGCTTCCCATCTATAGAGCCTTGTTGTGTACCCCCCGTCCCCCGGAGCTGTGTGCCTGCAGCCTGTGACAGGTGGCTGCTGGGGCTGCTAATTGCAGCCTAGCACAGCATGTGCAAAACACTTCCTGCCGTATGTCCTGCTTGAGTGGGAGCCCGTTTGGTGCGCTCCCGTCAGAAGCCACAGCAACAGATGTGTGCAGAAAAGGCGAGGGTTTGCATTTCATGCGGTTCAGCTCCACGTTTTCACAGGACCATATGGTTTATATAGATGTTTTGTATACATCTTATCGAGCAGATGATTAGAAGTTAAGGATTAAGCGCTGAGTCGGGCTTCCACTAAAACCCGTGTAAAGTGACATTATTGAAAACATGAGCGACCTCTAAAAGTGACAGAGCTGCCTGCGTGTTTTGCTGTTTGAGGATATAGCAGTAAATGTCCATGGAAGCATATTTTAATAATATATTTAAGAAGATTTAGCTCTTGCACTCCACTTTGGATATCTTCTGTACACATATGAAACAGTAGACTTTTTTCTTCCTGAACTGCTGAAAGGTGAGTGCGAGTGCCTGGCCATATGCATCTGTGTCCTGTGCCTTCATGTTGCCTCTGCGCTGTCTCTGTATCAGAATCATAGAATCATTAAGGCTGGGGAAGACTTCTAGGATCCTCGAGTGCACCTCTGGCCCACCCCACCATGCCCACTGCCCGTGTCCCTCAGTGCCACATCCCCACAGCTCTGGAACACCTCCATGGGCAGCCTGTGCCAGTCCTGACTGCTCTTTCAGAGAAGCAATTGCTCCTGAAGCTCCCGTAGCTCAACCCAAGGCTGTTCCCCTTGTACTATTGCTAGTGTGGGTGACATTGGAGCTGGCTGTTCCTGCGTGCTCTGAGGAGCTTGAAGCTGAGGAGGATTTGTCACAGTCACTGTGCACAAGTTGTGCTCTTCCGCATTCAAGACTTGTTTCCTGAGCACAGCGCTCTGGGCTTTGTCTCGAGTATCTTTGTTATCTCACTGTACTGTAATTTTGGGGAATACTGCTGGGTTAAAAAGAATAACAAACTTTCATGAGCTTATATTCAGTGAGGTTGAATGCAGAAAATGAACCTTTTTAAGGTTTATGAAAGCAAGGAATTACGGGTACAAATATATAATAATTTTACTAGCTGGAGTATACAGTCTAAACAGTTTTTATTGTGGCTTCATTTATCACTAACAATAAGGCATCGTTAAACGTTCTGTTTTGATAACACTGAGTTTTCATGCAGTTTTACTTGAACAGGTATAAAAGTGATATGGGAACTTACAGGAATCTGAAATAGGATCCTATTTCCATTGGATAGCCTCAGAACTGAACAGCTCTTGGTATTGAGAGTGTATTTGTGTCTTGAAATTGGATGATACATGTGTAAATCAACTTTAGAAACAGTCGGTGTCATGGTTCAGGCAGTGGGTATGGGAGGAGTCCCATTGATAATCGTCGAATCCAGTCTGTTTTCTTTGTTAGGAATGGACCTACTCAACCTGAAACCATCATCTGCAGGGGTCAAAACAGATAACACTGAGTTTCTTCTTTTAACTAAGAACCAACCAATAGGGTGTAATGTAATAAATATATATGTATATGTATAAATATATGCATACGAAATCAAAATAGAATACAGCAGTCTTCAGATGAATTATCCTTGTCATAGTCATGTCTACCCCAGTAAAAGTTGAATTACCAGCAGTGCATGCAGTGACGCAGCCATCAGCTGTAGACACAAGCCTTAGTTGTGCGTGCTGCTGCAGTTCTACCTCCATTTGTCAAGCAGGATCTCTGTTGGAAAGGTGACTTTACATAGCTCCAGCAGCCACGATGCCCACAGTCAATGCAGAGATAGCAGAAAAGTCCATCATCAGTGCCCTCATCTTATCCTGTGCCATCGGAAGGCAGCGCATTTCCTTCCAGTTTCTCTTCTTGTGCTTGAACAAACAAAAGCAGGGCGTTTTCCAGAGCTCACTGATGATTTCATCAGACCTGTTAGAATATACCTTTGTACGACGAGTGTCCATCCCAGCTGGGGGCAGTAAGCCCAGCCAGCACTCAGCAGGCCGGGAGAGATTTAGCCTGCAGATACACCTCGCTTCTCTCACTTAACTGTCTGGTAAAAGTAATTAAAACTTTCAGTGATAAAAGAAAAATCTGTAATTAAATCAGAAGGCCACGTACGAGGCAGAACTGCTGCTGCCCTTCCATTGCCTTGCGCGGGAGCGTGTCAGTTTGAGGGGAGAGGGGGCGCTGGGAAGGGGCTTGGATCTGACCCACAGTATTGTGCTGATGTCATTACAGTCCCAGAAAGGTGGGATCTTTTCTGAATAAATTCCAGTTTGGGACTTCAGATTTTATTGGAAAGTTGTTCTGCTTCACAGAATGATTTTAATTGCGGTTTAATGTCAGAATAAATGGTGTATGATGCATCTGCGTAAACGTCATTTCCATTTTTAAAAATATGAATCAGTTTCTTTCACGTTTCTCAAAACTATGCACTTAATTTCTCACATATGATAACATTTGAGAAGTGGCAATTTCAAAGAATACCAGAGCAATTTAACAAAACACATTTGAGGGACATAAATTTGGTCATAGGAAGAGTTCTCCTTGCCCCTTCTCCCCCATTCCGTAGTGAACAACTGAAAGTAGTTGTAGGCAAATTTGACCTGTAGGGACTTTTATCAAAACCAATACAAGTATTTTAAACTTTCTGATACCTTCAGTAAGTTCTCAGTCATTAATTTGGTAACTTGGAGGGGAAAAAAACTGAAAAGTTGTAATAAAAATTCACGTTCATCAACATTTGAAGGTATTCTCAGAGTTATGCTGATGCAGATGAGAGTATATTTGGGGTGTTATCCAGAATTTTTTTTTTAAGTAGCTTTTGAAAGCAACATCGTTTCCTGCAGGTTGGAAATACATCCAGAAAGTCACAAATTGATTACCAAATTTTGAGTATCCGCTTAGAAGAAAGCTGCTCATTAATTCACTGAGTTTTTCATTGGCTGAAGGCAGAATTTCTTGTACAGCCAAAGCATTTTTGGATTAACTTTACTTTTTAAATTCCAATGATGAACGTAGAAATAAGGTACTTCTCTCTATTATGGAACTTCTGGACTTGGATGTGAGCATACTGATACAAATTAGTCTATGTTGACTTCTGCAAAGTGCGAGTGGTTGTATTTAAAAAGCTCACACCATCTACATTCCATCAACCAACAGCAGGGAGCCCATAGTAGTTGTGTCAGGTTGCTTATTGCAGAGGTGGGCTTTGTGCTCAAACCCATGCTGAAGAAAGGCCTCCCAGCAGGCTGTAGTTTTGAGTCCTTCCCAGCTGTGGAGCAGTTCAGCCCGGTTGCTTTTCAAGTTAGCTGTGTTGAAGAGGACAGTTGGTTTGCTCTCAGTGACGTGCTCAGGCAAATGGTAACATTGCTTTCCTTGGACCTCCCTCCCCATGCAAGTAGTGCAGGATAGGGCTGATGGTAGGAAACCCCTTGCTATGAAATCTGGAACTAAGGAGTAGTTGCAGATCACTGTGCACTGATAGGCTTGGCTTCTTAGGAGAAGTAGTTTGAAATGCAGTGACAGCCAGCAGCGTGTGCTTGAAGTCAGTGGATGATCCCTAAAGGAAAGGTGCTGTTGGTGGACAGGGCTGCATTCTGCTGCTGCACATCACCAGTACGACAAGGATTTAACTTACTTTGAAAAATGACTGAAGTGGAAACACAGCATAGGTTGCACATGGTCATGTCTTACCTTGCCAGCTGGGAGGAGATTGCTTTTAGAGTTCTTCGTGCGACTTCTCACAGGGGCTCATCCCTAGATCCCGTGTTTTGGGAAGTTCTTCAGAGTCTCCTCCAACGAGCAGTTCTATTCCTGGTGTTTCAGCAGCTTGTTAGCACTTGGTGAAAGTCTGCCATGTGGTTTTGGTTCAGGGAATGTTTATTTTTTTCCTGATACCTTCTTTCCTGCCATGCGTGTTTTTACAGCCTTTTATGAAACTTCTTTGTTGCTTTTGGAATTATGACTCCTTTCGTTGAAAACACCATTCTGAAGATATCTGTAGCTTTTGTAAATATAAAAAGTATTCAATGTGTCTAAACTTGTGAGTCATTTGTGCTTCTACACTCACAATTCAATATCACTCCTAGATAATCTGCACTGTTACCTGTTGTAACTACTTCTTTCCTCATGTACCAACATCCTATGCTCACTCTGTGTTCAAAACCTTTGAACATATTCACCTTCCAGTTTTCTCAACTGATACCTTTTCAACTATTCCTTGCTATACCTGATAATACTAATTTTCTTAATAATTAATAGCAATTTGCCTTTCATTTCCATTATTTAATCTGCTTATCTGCAAGTTCAAGCACACATTTACAAGGTACCTATTTACATATTTGAACAAGTCTATGTTGTGTTACTCAAAATGTTGATGCTTTGCAATTGTTAGTCACATAATTATCCTAAACATTTTAATAAATCCTTTCTTTACCCTTCTTTTTTTTTCTTTTGTGGGCTCCAATTTTGCTTGTACCAGCAATTGATGTAAATAATAAATACTAAGGTAATTTTAAACAGTTGTTTAAATGGTGCTTACCTTCCCAAATGTAGTATTTTGTGAGGTTTTTTTACCTAATTGTCAGGTGACCCTAAATGAGGGATCCTGGAAGCATTAATGAACTTAGAAATAGTACCTTTGAAAACTAAACCGTGTGTCCACATTTTCTCTGTGGTTTTGGTTTGTTTGTTTTGTTGGTTCTTGTTTTATCTCAATAGGCGTTTACCTGGTAGTAGTCTAATCACCTTGACTGAGTTGGACACCATCTCAAGATGAGCAAAACTTATTTCAACCAGTGAAGTAGTGACTACATGGCGATTCACCAGGAATTGTTATGACATGTGAATATTTTACTTGCTTTGAGTTGTTGTATGCTTTATGCATATAATTTTACAGCCATATATTCTAAATCGCATTACTTCTCTGGGATTTAGCCAGTCCTATGGGAAGCCTGGTAATGGGCTGTGGCTGTAAATTTTGGGATGGAGCAGGACCTTCGATGTGCTATGATGTTTCTGAGCCCACTGTCTCAAAATCTGACCTGTTTGCTCAGGGAATAGGGGAGAATCCATGAATGAAATTTCTGGCTATTAAAATGAAATGAAAAAATCAGCCCACTCTTCCTCAAACATCACCATTTTTTTCATTTTAATATTGTAATGGATTTTTCTTTTCATATAGCTGGGGTCAAGCCTTGCTGCTTCTCATCTGTCAAGTCATCTTAGCTTTGCAGAATTTCTGCCAGCAAATGTGTAGACCTATAACTGAGCAATATTGAAATTACCAATGAAAGAGCTTTATTCTTCTAAGCATATTTGCCAAACACTCTGACTGGGAGATTAAAATACTGGTGTGAAGCAAATTTGGTTAGGACTTTGCAGGCAGACAGTCATACTAGTTTGAACTGCTGGTACCATGCATTCAGGCTTCATCCCTTGCAGCAGGCAGAGAGCATCCTACAAATCTCTTGCTTTTCCAACAGTCTTTGTCCTGTTTCTTTATTCTTTTGCAATTACTTATTTATACTTTTTTTGGTGTGTGGGAGAACCTAGCATCTGTTTGATGCAAGATCACTAACAATTTTGTGGAGGAAAATAAATGATGTGTGTACTCCATTGACACCCAAGAGTAGCGACTGAGCATGCTTCAGTGCTCCCACCTGTAGCACAACTGATTAAGTGTGGAGAGGATGAAAGAAGATGAAAACACATTGAGCAGAGAACTGAACTGATCAGAGAACTGAAAGTGCATGAGGCCAAGAGGCTCCTAATGTGAGGAACTGTTACCAGTCTAATAGTAGGTAGTCATAATATTTTTAGTTTATAAGGTTGATATTGATGTAAAATGCAGAAATAAAGGATGAGAAGCAGAAATCAGAGGGAGATATTCTTCATCAATCATCAGAACCTCAGTTGTAATGCAATGAGAGTAAAGGGCATCTATAAATGAGGCTGGGACTCTGATCATTTGTCTTCCGTAGTTACTAATGGATCTGTAGTCCTTGGCCCCTATTTCCTCTTGGAAGGCAGTTATACTTCTGTCCTCCACAGCATCCTAAGGCTGTATTCTGGGCTCTGATCACTCAGCATATTGTCTTTAAGAGCATGGGGACATCTGCATGATTTAAGGAATGTAAAGATGGATATTTCTAGCATACAAAGAAGCATGTCAGAAATACCTTCCCAAGGGAGGCAGGTTCTTGGAATGGCCGTGTGCACCAGCCCTCCAGTTCTTCTTGCCTCCTCCAGTGTAGGATCTTGGGTTGGATGGGACCTTAAAAATTATCTACCCCCACCATGCACTCCTCTGGTGAGATTCTCTGGGAAAGTGAGCTGATATTCTTGAGTAATCCAGAGTAGAGTGGATGGGAAGTATTGGGAAGGAAGCTGGGAGGAGGCATTTCGGGAAGCTCAAGTAGGTTTGATGTGTGCTGGTAACGTAGAAAGGAAGCACCCAGGGGGAAAAAATGACAGATTTACATCTTGGAGTTATTTTAGACAGTGTTATTCTCCATGGGGAATTCCCATTCAGCTAAGAACAGTACCATTCTTATAAAATATTTCAGGGTAACACTGTGATACAACTCTGTATTAGAATCTCTAGTTAAACTATAAAATGTTTAGAAGATATAAGAGTTACCCATCTCAATAAGGCTCTTTAAGAATCACTTAGTGTGGCTGGAAGGGGCATAGTCAGAATACCGTGACATTAACAAAGGTTTCTCAAGAGCAGCCTTAACTCTTCTTGTAAGCATTTTTACTAATGATTTTGACACTAGGAAAAAGGCAGACCTGACAAACATAATTGGGAAGCATCACCAGAGAAAGACCAAATATGCAAGAGGACCAAGGGACTGTGGAAACGCTGCCTAAACTTCGACAGAAAATGGGCTGAATCTTGAGTGATGGTTCAGCCAGAGGTGTTTGCATGTGTGTGTATGCCAAGTCCTTCAGATAGGGAGAGCTCTGAAGAGCACCCTGGTGCCCAAACCATAAGTGGTGCCCAAACCATAACTAGTGCCCAACTGGTGCCCAGATGCCCTGGAAAGGCTGGAGACCAGCTGGGCTTGGTGCAGCATCCTTATGACTATGGAGGAATTCAATGTGTTGTTAAGGACACTGTAATCTCAACTCTTAAAAGGACATCATTTTAAAAAGCATGGCTTTTTTTTTTTTTCCTTTCTTTTTGAGGGGGAGGGGAGAGAGAGAAATTGGTTGGCAGTATTTTTTGCTCTTACAGTATATGGAATTCAGAATATCTCAGGCCTTGACAACCAAGAAATGAGAAGTTATGAAGTAAGAAAATCCAGATTTAAATCTTCCCCTGCTGAGCTGGCAGTAGCAGCTGAAAATTATTTGCATGCTAAGGTGTAGTTGTACTGAGCAGTGAAAGGAGCAGCTGAAATACCTAAATGGAGCTGTTGGTTGGATTTCAGGAGATTTATTAGACTTTCACTGTTCACCTCATGTACAGTCCTTCTGTGTGTTTCAGCTTCGTTTCAGCAGTAAGTGGGGCCCATTTTCTATCTGTAAGATGAATAGGGGAGAGATGTGTGGGTTTGCTGGTATTCAGAAGAAGTGCAGAGTTGGTCGTCGCTCAGGGACAAGGAATTCTAAATGTACATTTCCACCTGGTTGGAGGATATGGAGAAGACAGGCAAACTTGTGCTGGTGCTGCACAGGGAAAGGCAATGGCACTGGGTGGAAAAGAAACGTTCTAGTTGGACGCAAGGAAGAGCAAATTACCTTGGTGCTGATGGGTCACTGGAAGGGCTATAAACGTGTCCTAGAGTGTATGAGACTCGGCTGACCAGTGCTGAGCATCCTGCCCTACTGGACCCTGTCTGGAAAAAGCTGGACTGCAGACTTCACAGGTCCTTCCCAACATCTACTCTGTTCAAATTCACTTTTCTTGATCAAAAATGTTGGGTTTTATAGTCATAATAAGTGTTATCAGATGGCCAGGATTATCCATGAACTTACAGATCCGTATCTCAGCTGGTTTCTTATAAAACTATATTTTCATGTATTTATTTTTGACAGCAAAAATGTTTTGCATTTTTGTGAATAGGGTTTTGTTTCGCTGCCGTTGGGCTGAGATTTCTGTTGTTTGGCATTATTTTTGGTATAAAAGATTTTGATGTTTGCGTTTATTTTTCTGTGCAGAGGTTGCTATAATCAGATGAAGAATCCGGGTATTTTCTGCAGCCTTTTAGTACTAAAGCCACAAACATCATAGCCTGGAATGAGGAAACAAATAGGTTTTCAGTGGGTTGCACTGAGGTTCTAAAAGGGGCATCTCTGGCTGCATGGCTTACAGCAGGGCCAGGCCTGCTGTGCTCCTACATCAGTTCTCATAAGGAAATGGTGTTGCAGAAAGGCTAAGGAAAAAGAACAGGCAAGGCAAGACTTAACAGCCTACA
The DNA here is from genome assembly GCF_951394365.1 of Tetrao urogallus. Classification (NCBI taxonomy): domain Eukaryota; kingdom Metazoa; phylum Chordata; class Aves; order Galliformes; family Phasianidae; genus Tetrao; species Tetrao urogallus. The sequence continues at coordinate 2,245,190 of NC_136821.1, read as the reverse complement.
TGTATCTGAAATTGTAAATAACTAAAGATAAAAAGGAAATATTCGGGAGAGCGTAGGGGCTTATGGCTAGAAATAAAGCAGTGAAATGAAGAAAGAGAAGATTAAGGCTAAATGTCATGAAAGAGCATTCTGCAAGAGTAGTGGTTTTTTAGATGACTCTTCCAAAGAAAGCAAAGAAAAAACTGTTTTAGGACAAAGGCCCTTTATTCCTTTTTCTTTTTTCCCTGTTTCTTTCCTTCAGCTTAACCACTCTATGTAAAATAATCTTATATGGGTATATAAAAGAATGCATTAAAATTTTTGAGGCCTGAATGCGAATCTCTGCATCCTTGGAGCTGTTGTGATGATGCCTGAATCTTGTGCAGCTTCACCAAGCCAAAGGCACAACCTTTCTCACCCAGATCTCAGGGCACAAAGTTGCAATGCTGCAGTGCAAGGAGCTGGGTAGGTCAGGATTCACTTCTACATAAGTTGCAAAAAAGAGAGTGTGAAAAACTATGTTTGGGTGCAGTGGGATGAGAAGAAAGGAGGAAAACTGGAAGAAATAAAGCTTGTCTGGGAGTTTTGCTTTCTTTTTTGGCCGGGTGTTGATGCTGCCCCTTCATTTATCACCAGTAGGATCCAGATGGCAATTCCAGCAGTAACTTGTCCTATCATTGGAGATTAGAATCATTGTAAGAAAGCAAGGAGGGTATTTGAGGGTGGTTGATAGCTGCTAACAGGACGTAAAGAAATAAACCAAAATCCTGAAGTTAAGCTTTGAAATGGGTTAAATAAGGGGTAATTCTTTACAATGTCATATTTTGACACAGATGTTCTTAGCTGACAGTGGCTTTTGATGTCTGAAACGTCTTTCCTTTAACGTTATCTCCAGTGCCATGGAATTCTTGCAGAATGAAGTTGCTGGCATTGGCGGTGTTGCATCTGTGGGCTAATGAAATGGTGCAGATAAAGCTTTTTTTTTTTTTTCTTTAAAGTGTCTGTGTGAAGAAACTCCTGTGTGTTCTAGCTGAAGATGAAAGCTTTGTAAATTTGTGTGCAATCATTAGTGCTATCAATATCACCTTATTATCAGTAAGATAACTGAATACTTTGCTGCTTTTCCTTTGCTTCTTTCACTTCTCAGTGCAGTATTCCAGCTGAACCTTGCTAATCTGACAGCTCTTTGCTACCGGTCTGGCCGCAGCCGGAGACAGCCTGAGCTCCAAACCTCTTTGGTATTTTCTCTGTATTTGGAGATGTTATGTGATACTTTCTCCTGCATAACAGAAATCACTAAATCTTGCTAAGAGTTAAAACACAACTTTTCCTTGGGCTCAAAAGCCTCTGCTGCCCCATGGGAGTCTTTGTGAGATGCAGACACTTCATCTTGCCCTTTCCTGGAGAGTAACCTGTCTTAGAAATTCCTTCCACGACCAAGTGTCTGCTGCGAGTGCTGTTTCTGCTGCTGGGTAAGAAGAGACAAATTGTACAGCAGATGCATTCACACACAGGGTGGTGAGGCACTGGCACAGGTTGCCCAAGGAGGCTGTGGATTCCCCATCCCTGCAGGCATTCAAGGCCAGGCTGGATGTGGCTCTGGGCAGCCTGGGCTGCTGGTTGGCGACCTGCACACAGCAGGGGTTGCAACTGGATGAGCATTGTGCTCCTTTGCAACCCAGGCCATTCTATCATTCTGTGATACCTCCGGGCACTAGGGAAGCTAAGCCATGTAATCCTGGTCAGTCCTCCTGTGATGATGATGGTTTTCCCAGGAGACGTCTTAAAAAATTAATGATGTCATTTTCTTTATGAAACTTTCCAAACCTCACTTCAGCCAAGCGGGAGGGGAGCACTGCTCTGATCTGTTTCTGACTCATCATGTGTGTGTGCCATGTGATGCTGGGGGCTTCTCAGACCCTTGGAGGAATCAGGCTGTCCCTGGGAGAGATTGTCTTTATAGCAGTGATAAGATGGAAAGGATCATGGCAGAGACCAAACTGATAAAGGCAGAAATAGTACAAGAAACAGCATGCTGAAGCTAGAATATTTAAAGCTGCATTAGAGGCATCTCTTTTCAGTCTTTTCAGTAGTTACCTTCTGTAGCCAAGTCCTTTAGCAGTAGATGGTCTTTTCTCTACAGAAGAAAGAGCCTTCCAGAAGCAGGTACTCCACGCCTCTTGCCCAAGTCCACTTTGTTAATATTGCAAAATTGCAATCGAACTAAGCTGATTAAATGGTGCTGTAGATTTGACACACAGAAACAATATTGTTAATCTGGCAGCCAAATATATTGCAGGGAAAATGAGGTAAGAGAAAACCATAAATTCTATCCAGAAATATTTTTTCCTTATTAAAAAAAAAAACAAAACAAAACAACAAAACATGTCTAGAACGTCTTTCTTTCAAAAAAACCAGCACTGGAGTGGAGGATATAAGACTTTTTTTTTATTTAAGCAGAGAAAGAATGCAAGCACAAGGTAAATTTAGTATTTAGGAAAAGAAAGACCTGTGTTATTACATTTGAGAAGTTTCTTAGAATGATCTGCAGGTTCCATGGGGAAGATCTGCACATGCTGCATACATAGCTGAAAAGGAAGCTGAATTCCTTTCTGTTCGTAATGCAATCATCTTACAAGGTATTTTTTATTAAATTAGACCCATGTGACTAAATTGCTACTGATGCCTTTTGTGAATGCTCCTAAATCATCAGCTAAATAGCAGCTGATCTAAGTTTGGCAAAAGGAAGAAATGAAGTTTTGGAAAATGATCTTCTTGTTCCTGATAGCAATCAGTCAGAATGGGTTACTTGCATACAGTCCTTTTTTAAAAGCACCAGAATAACGGGAGGGCTGCAGATCTTTTTTATGTTAGCAGAGGGAAAAGAAAAAGGTATATCCATACTTTGAGCTTAAACATGCTATGGATGTTCAGGTTTATATATATGTGTGTGTATAAGTTTTATATATGTGTATTTATATATAAGTATATATAAATTATATGGATCTTTAAGGCATACAGCAGGATGAAAAGATTGCTGTCTCCAGTTTTTTTTCTATCATCACTAGAAGCAAAAGCAAAGCATACAGTGCCTTACCTGACCAATTACTGAATTGTTTTCTTCTGTCATTTCCTGTTTAATTCATGCTTTTGATAGCTATTCTTTGTCTTCAGAGAAATCTTTCCTGTGTTCTAGGGGTCTCCTTCAAAGCAGCACACAGACAATTGAGACATTTTGGTATTTAGGGCATGTCCCCAGCTTTCATCTGCTCTTCCTTACCTTTCATGTTTGTTTTTTCCCATTGTCAGAACCTGCAGTGCTCCGGTATCCCTGGCAGCAGCTGGGAGTGCATTCACTTCAGAGGTGGGTGGTCCTTCTGTCCATCCTGCTTTCCAGACACTGGGGAGAGTACTGGGTATAGGCCTGGCAAAGTGGGATCAAGCTTATGTATTTGTATACATGCATTAAAAAACATATTAATTCTTAGAGGTAATCTTACTAGCATTCGATTTGGTGAACATACATCGCTAACAGATAGCAGTATGCGTCTGTTAAATCTGATGGGATTTGGGGGCAGTTGTGGTTTAATTTGTTTCTGGGAGTTCTGTCAAAAGCGAAATCCTTTGTAAAGCTGCAGGTGTTAAAATTAGACAAAAATGCTTTCTGTTCTGGGAAATTATATGCACTTACTGCAATTGAATATTGAAGTTGAAATGCAGGGAGAAAAAAAAATATCTTAATAACCTGCTAACTATAATTCTAAGATTTCATAGAAACAGATTTCCTGGCCCTTCTTTCTGGTTCCTTTGAATAAGTAAAACGTTTACAGATCCATTGAGGCTCCCATGTAGTGTCAGCCCAATTAGTTTAGCTTTGTTAAATCTGGAAGTTCATTTTGTACGTAAGTTTCTGAGACAGGAGTTTTTCAATTTCACCAAGTCTTACTGCAGTGTATATAAACTTAGTGTTTTAGACTTACATGTAATGTATGTTAAGTCAGTTATAGTGACCAGGAGTAGTGCTGAGGAGCACAAAACAGTAGCACTGGTAACACAAGGGGGAATGTCTGCTTACAAGTGTGGATAGTGATAGGACAAGGGGAATGGTTTTAAACTGAGACAGGGGAGGTTCAGGTTGGATATTAGGAGGAAGTTTTTCACACACAGGGTGGTGATGCACTGGCACAGGCTGCCCTAGGAGGCTGTGGATGCCCCATCCCTGCAGGCATTCAAGGCCAGGCTGGATGTGGCTCTGGGCAGCCTGGGCTGCTGGTTGGTGACCTGCACACAGCAGGGGGTTGGAACTGGATGAGCATTGAGGTCCTTTTTGAACCCAGGTCATTCTATGGTTCTATGATTCTGTGATTCCATGACTTTGCCTGCTGGTATCCAAAACGTGGTACAAAACTTCTGCAGTTTGCACTAATTTTGCCACAGCTAAATGAATGGAAAGATACTGTTAAACTTCTGTTCAACCCCTGTAATATCAGCCAATTAATACAATTTTTCTGTTGCACTTGATTGCCTTTTCATTTCTTTAAAGACAAAATAAACAAGAGGCGTATCTGAAGAGAGATGGATTTATTTTTCTTTTGCTGTGTAATCATCACAGATTCATATATTCTTACATTTCTAGCATTTTCTGCCTCCCCTAAATGTTTCCAATTGAATTTTGGAGGTGGGTTTTTCCTCAAACAGTTGAGGCTCAGCGCTGTGCCATGTTTTCTGTTTTCAAAGAAAGTCTGCAAGGATGTCAGTGTTCTTACGTGCTGTGTAGTGTCCTCTTTGCAGTTTGAATTCTGTGGCATGATTTGTGGCATTCAGTGTCTGAAAGCTCAAGAACACTAATTATTTCATAATTGTGTGTGTCAGTACGTGGTTTTCTCAACACAGACCACAGGTAGAAGTTCAGTCCAACCTATAACACCTTTGTAAGTTATGAGTACTGATAGGAGATATTCACGCAAAACCTAAAGCTTTTCTATCTACAGTTCTATAATGCAGTTCCTTCAGACTTGACTTCTATGTTTAGAAAAGTTATTACTGTAAACATCAGTTGTCTACAGATTTCCTATAGACAGAGACTGCCCTGGGGCTATAAAATGCTGTTAGGGAGATATCAGCTGCCACAAATTGGAGGCGAATATTTGTGGATCCATCTAAACAGAAGAGAAAGAATGTTGCACTGTGAAGCACAGTAATGCTTGCACGGTTACAAAAAGTATTTTTCTATCTTCAATCCAGAAATAACAACCAGGAAATATTCCTAATCCCTTCATGCGTTTTTCTTGATTTATGTCTTTTCACATTTTCAACAGAACTTGAACCATCTTTCCATTGTTAGACCAACAAGATTACAGTTGACAAAATCTACAGTCCTATATTTTGTTTCTACCTGTACCAACCATTTGAGGAGGGCACCAAATCACTCTGTTGCAGTTTTTTGTTAGTAAGTTCACAACATTGCCATCCTCACATGACTTGGGAAATAATCCCACTTTGAGGTATGCAGGATGTTTGCATGAGTGGTGATGGACATGCAAACTATTTTCGTTTGGATATATGGAAATCTTAAAATGATCAAAAATGGTGTTTTGAGAGATCATCCAAATTTGCTGATGCTTCACCTTCGGTGAGGTCGTATGGCCAATTACTTGGCTCTTAATTTGTTAGTCTGCAGAAATGTACCTGGGTGAGATGTGGGCAGATCTCATTACTCTGACTTTGTCAATGCATTCAATTTCTGCTCTTTAAAATATTTTCATTTTCAAATACGCATACTTAAGCTCTGATACACTTTCCCCACATTGCGGCAGATTTAAGCTTTCTTAAGCTTTGTGTTTTCTTTAAAGTCCTGCAGATCCAGCCTTCCTTCACACCACCACCAAATGGTCTCAGACTCTTTAATCTCTCAGTGCTGTCTTCACTAGGTCATGTTACTCAGCATTTGTCATCCCTTTAGAATCCCTTTTAAATACATAATATTACACTGAAGGCTCACTTTTTATATATATTTATGTTTATTTTTGCTGCACCTCTTGAAGGAAAAATTTGATACAGTTACACAAGCATTGTGAAAACTGTTGATTCCTTCAGAGGTTACCTGAAAGATCGTAGCCCTGATTGTTAGGATGCATGTTGCAATATGTTCGAATACTGTAAGGTAATGAAGTGCAACACTATATGGACATGAGTCCATAGATTTTTTAATTGAGTAAGAGTTAATGTCCATAATTTATCAAGGCCTTTTTGCCTGGTTTTCTATGCTTTGATCTTTCAACCTCTCCTCTTCCCTTGTGCCTTCTCTACTTGGTCTGCCTCTCCCAGGGCTGGTGCAGACATTGGTGGGCAGCTAATTCAGGGATCTGGAGGTATAAATTGATTCTGGAGCTTTCTCCTGCTCTCTTGAATGAGGTATAAGATCAGAACATAAAGTTCTCTGGCTGTAGGTGACTAAGAAAGGGTGGTGTTGCAGCAGAATATAATGCCTGTCAGGATAGAGATGAGGAAAGCACACTTCCTTGGGGTTGGGTTAATAAGATCTTTTGGGTTTTGGTGTTTTTTGGCTTTTTTTCTTTAGTTGGTCCTGTGCCATGTGTATGGTTGTAGTTTTCTGCAGTGTACCGCTGAAAGCCTTATGGTTCTCCAGGGATGGCTGCACTTTAGACAGTTACCCTCCATGGAGAATTTTACTAATTGTAGAGGTTATACTGTTGAGATTCAAAGAGAGATCAGCTGCTATAGAAATATTTGTAAGGAACCTCTAAAGGAAAGAACTACAGATGCTGTGTTTGGAAAAGAAATGGGACTTAGACTCATCTAACTACATTATAACTTCTAGAAGTGCTGTTTTGCTTCTCAGAGCTCTGAATAACACTGGAATTTTTACTGTACTGAGAGTGAAGTCCCAGTGTAACTCAGTACAGAAGATACAAAGCTCTAGGTATTGCTGGAGGCTTCTCAAGGGCCGTGCAGGCTGACCTTCTGCCATGTGCTGATGAGAGAATTAAGGAAGCTTTTAAACTTACAATAACATCTTTTTTCTCTAATGCTAGTGAGAAAGATCTGTTATATTGGTGTCCATAAAATGGTAAATAACAGTTAAAAACGGGATGGAATTTGTTCTTAGAGTGGTACTAGAGCAGAGTGGTCCATTAAATGGTCACATTAGTTCTTGCTTGCTGGTCTTTGGTTTGATTGCTGGTTTATTTATTTTTTTCCTTCAAACTGTTAAAAATTGAAGCTGCCTTCTCCGCATCATAAAGCAAAAAGGAAATCTGATGGTTTTCCTCCGAATTCATTTCCAGCTGTTTGCCTTTGCAGCTGAAGTCAGACATCTCGTAGATCCCAAACCAAGAGGAGGAGGGATCCGTGCTCGTTCTGTGCAGTGCTTGTTGCTGTTGCTTTCCTCTCATCCCACTGATGCGGGGTGTGTGGGGTGCTGCTTGTGGGCGAGAAGCTGGAAAACAAAGATCTGCTCAGCGCCTTTCAAATCTACTAGTTCTTAAATTTGGCACTTAAAAAAAGACATTTAGAAAAGGCTTTGCTTTTGCGTAGCTGTACACAGGAATGTTATTATGAGTACTGTTTTCTAATGTTTTCTGTGTACATTTAGCTTAGGGTAGAATAATCTTTGTAAGACTGCAAAAACATACCTCCCAGAGGCAGATGACTGATGGAGACTGCAAGCCTTTGTAGTGTTTCTGTGGCAGTGCCTCTTATGTGTGTTCCCTTATCTAAAAGCAAATGGGCTGAGATGTTGCACCTGTTCTAACTAATGGGTTTCTTTTAATACCCAAGCATCCGTATGAAGCTTGAGCATGGTTTTCGCCCTCGTAACTTAAAGCAAGACATGTAACTTCATCAAAGTTACTTCTGATTTATGCCAAAATTTAGCTCTTTCAAGGAGCTCAATTGCTGAAGCAAATGCAAATATTTAATTCCTGAGGTTTTTGTGTCCTTTGTTTGCATTTGTGACGCTGTAATTAAAAGCAAACTCCCGATTTGCTATGGATGCAGGCAGCTACTGGGACTGGAAGACGAGTGCGATTTCACCTGGTTGGGACCAGAGTCTTTCCTATGAAATCCCATAGAGGGGCTGGAGGGGGTTGGTTAATCTGTAATTTTCAGTTTGTTACTTTGTTAAATGTCTGGACAATAGTTAATGCTGTGTCAATAGCATTTATAGCAGAAAATACCTCAAATAATACAGAAATAGAGAGCAGGAACTATTTCCAGTTGGAACAAACGGGAAGCTAACAACATTAGGAAAACATATTGATGTTTTTACATAGCTGTGCAGTAAAATGCTTAGGTTAAAAATAAATCTGACTTAATAGCACCCACGAACATAAAAAATAATGTCTAAAACCAGTGTATTATTTTTCCCCAGTGATTTATGGGCATTGACTTTTTTTTATTGTGATGTGTTCAGATGGTTTAGCTTCTTTGAACTTGCTGCTTGGGAATAAATTAGCAAAGTGTATTTGGAGGTTTGGAAAGTTTCGTTTCTCAGAAGATTAACTAAATGTTGAATTGGATCTATGTAAGATGCTTTGTCTTCAGCCCAGGAAGAAATTTAAAAAAAAAAAGAAAAAAGAAAAGAAAATCAAATCAAAACAGAGTCTTACATTTGAGCAGAGACATATGCTTTGTGGGTTGGCACCAGACTAGTGTGCAGAATCTTGTAGAACCAACTCTTCATACTCTAAGATATTTAGAGGAACAACATTCAAAGCACGGTGCTAGAGGATTTAAGGAGAAGATAATAGAGTTCCTTCAGATGGAAAATGTCTGCATGGAGATTTCTTGGTGGCTGCCCATTTATTTCTCATGCCATGTAACATTGAGTCCTTTGTGTCAGTGATAGATGACATACATGAATCAGTTACTGCAAATAATGTCTCCTAAAGAGAAATAATGTTTTACTTTGGTAAATTCACATCATGGAAGGCAGGGTTACACTGAATCCTGGCTGCTAAGATGATGATAAAATCATGTGAAGGAAAAAAACCACATGCTTGGGTACTGTGCAGTTAAACGAACAGGTTCCAAGAAATGTACGAGATTCCCCTGCAATGCCATTCAACACAGAAGAAACTTTTTCCCTTTAATGCAATTCTCCAGTCCCCTTCTGGAAGTCTGCGAGGTTCTGAGAACAAAACTAACATTATCCTTATAATCACAGTTGTGTGTGAGGGAAATATGATGAAATTGGTTCAGAAATAACATCTGTAATGGGAGTAAAGTGGAAATATATGGATTTTGGTTGTGCCAACATTTAGGGAAAAAAAAGTATAACATACTAATAAAAAGACCAAGTGAGAATGAGTTACTCAGCAGGCAAAAGAAATATCTGTTCAGTGGCGTTAAAAAATGGGCAATTGATAGTAAGCCTCACACCACATTACGCGTGCAAAGTCCCTTTTAGGGAAAACAAATCACAGGCTGTGAACCACTTTGAAAATAACAGCTTAAAATGGCACAAAGAAAGCTTGCATTTCGAGACTTGTCTGTTGGAAGGTTTGCTTTTTGCTTTGCAGCCACCGATAAGCATCAGCCGTGCAGAACTTATTAAACAAATCTGTTGATAGATGCTGTTTTGGCTTCCATACCACTGTAGTCTTCTAGCTGGATTGCTTTGGCATATCCAAGGAGTAAAGGACAGCCAGAGCCAGGCAGAGCTAACAGAGAAAGTGTGTATCATATCTGCATGACTTGTAGGCCAACTGAAGTGGAAGTAGTCCTTGGAATTCTGTGAGGCTTAGTGTTCTCTTTGCTACAGTAAGGTAGAAAGGTGTTGTATCAGGGCAGAGCAGTTGATGACCTGGCTGCTGTGCCTGCCTACCTCCTTCATCAGCTGCTGCAGCCTTGGGCTGTTGGAAACACTGTTCTGTCCCTCTCCTGCCCCTCAGCCCTTGCCTGAGCCACAGCAGGAAAGCGGTGGCAGTGCACTTTCAGTTCCTGCACAGCAGTCTTTTAATACTCTAAGAGGGTCATTTTCTATCTGGAATTTTTCCTCCGTATCAACCCATCAATTCCAAGTTTGGCAAGCATCAGAGCGCAGCGTACATCCAATTTCTTCTTCAAATTTTTCATTAGAAAAAAAGAGCTAATGTAACCCTGGTAGCCTGCACAATTTTATTTCCGAGACTGCTCTGAAAGTTATTTTTCTATGAAGATGTTAAAATTCTGGAGAAAGAGAGTTTAAGTATTCAATAACTTGTTTGGAGGAAGAGTGTTGTGTTCTGAGAGTTTTGTGTTCTGAGCCAATGGAGGCTGAGGGGTTGGATTGATTTCAGAAAAAAAAACATGGAACAATTCAACTAAAGCACTATGAAGCATATATCCATTCATAGAGATGAACTGCAGTAACTTTGTGTTTTCGCTCTTGGAGGTGGCTTTAAGCAGCTATGGAAGACCTCTGGTGTGCTGGGGGACCTGGTGCTCTTATCAGCCTTCCACGTGTCCTGGCTACTGACACATAAATCTTCCCAGCTTGCTAATAGATGAAAGACTAAATAGATAAATAATGCTGAAAACATCAGTATGAATGAGTGGCATGTGCTAGCCTGAGTTTTACTGCTGCTCTGGTCAGCCCTGGCTGGAGCTAGTGCAATTTTGCCTCTGCTCCAAGTTGGATTCCTCCGTAACCTGAGAAAGGCTAACCCAAATGGAACCAGCTGAGGGGAGGGTAACATTATTTACAAGATGAAAGCTTTCTGACTTGATTAGCCTCCTAGTTAATGACATCTGTTGCTAAATGTGGACTGAAAGAAGTAATGCAGCATATGTTAGGCTATGGGGATACCGGTGGGGCCTAATGCTGTGTGTAGCAACGAGCAGTCCTGCATCTTTAGGGGGGTTTCTTTAAGCTATCTGTGTTTTGGCTTACCAGAGTTTAGGGAGGTGGTTTAACTTTGCCTGCTTGCTTTGTTGTTGCATGTAAAATAGCCTGCTTCAATGTTAATTTGCAGTTTATGATGGTATTTTTTTGTAATCTTTAACCCATGGGATGATTACTGTTGTTGTTTTGATATGATAACAGTGGATTTTCTGAATGTGATGTATTGCTTTTTAAATATATTGATGTGGCTGAATTGCTGTACTCCTCAGCTAGATAAATGCCTTCCCAGGTACAGGCTGTGGGGCTATGTGGTTTTAACAGCACCTAATAAACTCATGCGTTGCATGCAGTACACAATTTTACCTCGTGCCTTCTCAACAAATAAACACAAAATATAAAAACCCCAAGCTTCGCTTCAGCTAACCTGGGTGTACTTCTTTGTGGTGTTTTTCTTCAGATCCTTACTGACGATGGTGATCATTGGAAGTATAAATACTGAAGGATACATCATTTACAGACAAGATCTTTGAAGTTAATTTCCTTCAGACAGCAGTGGTAAGTGAAATGTCCGTGTCGTGTATTTGTACATAAGTAGTGCTTTAGTCCTCAAAAATAATGTATTAACCATAATTAAGCAGCAGCTGGAGTACAAGATTCTGGCCTTGCTTCCGAAAGATGTAATTTTAGCTTATTTATTCTCAAATTAAAAATAAGCTATATGAAAGGTGTGGTTTTTTTCCACTGTTCAGTTACAAGAATATGAATCCTTAGCTCATTTTTTTCTCCCCTTAATATGTTATCAATGTGATGTTAGTCACTGTTCTTTCCTCAGCAAGAAGCTTTTTTTGTACCACACATCATTGGCAATATCTGTGTGATACTGGTCACTGGTACCTTCTGTATTGAAATCTGAAGAGTATTTCAGCATGGAGATTATTTCTCAGAAAATGAGAGTTAAGCAGAACTTAAAAAAAAAAAATGGCAGTGCACACAGTAAAACAGTGGCTAGTCTGTGATAGTTTTCAGTGGGATATTACAGATGTAACTTCTTTTTAATTAGTTATTAGTTAGATACGAGTGTGATGTACACTGTAATTGAGCTATTCATTTTGAGCGTGTGGACTTCTGGTGACCAGTATAACTGTCAGACGTGCAAGAGTTCTATCTGTTTGATTTTTATTCTATTTGTTATGAAACTAACTACGTAAACACTTGAGGTAACACGGAGAGAATATTTCTGTTGTGGCAATAGAGCTAATTTTCCCAGTCATTATCTGCTGTTAATTTAATGTGTGGCAATATCTGAAATTTAGGGATGATTATATGGTAGTAGATTTTTGGTTAGCTGTGCAGCTCATCTATGAGCAAACCAATTAAGATGTAATTTCAGAATATAATTGAACTCCTAATGGGGCACTTTAATTCACTTGAAATTTACATATTCGCCTTTTTTTGTTTTAATAGGCAAGTCCAAAATGAGGGTACAGCTTCATTTTTGAACTTATGAATAGAGCAACTTCATCTTAGGCTTTTCAAAATGAAATGTGTAAAATGCTCTTGAATAGGAGGATGGAGATTAATAAGCTGCTTAGTTCACAAAATCAGAACTTTGAATAGCTCTCACTGGCTGTTTATTTGAAGAATAAAACTTGTCTTGTTAGGATGCCGTGATGTTACTGATACTCTTTTTACCTGCAGCACAACACCACCTGATGCAGTAGAGTGAAAACTGAGCCACTTGCTGCAAAGTTTGCTCAGCGTTCAGAACTAATTTTCTCCCTTTATGCATGTCTGAGCAGCTGGGATCAGCTGGGAAAGAGCTTGTTCTGCAGATCTCTATTACTGATTTTTCAAGCAGCATGAATAGAAAATTCTTGGAACTGTGTTGTTGGTGTCAGTTTGGCCTGACAGAGGATCAGGGCTGGAACACGCAGGGTCAGGGTACATGTTGCTTCCATATTAAGTACCTCATTTCTGTAGTGTTGGTGATGTATTGCTGTTTAACTTCCTGATGAGTATCGTTTTACATAAGTCAGAGGATTTGTATGCAACCTCCCCCTTCTTTTTTCCTTTATCTACTGTGGGATTTTCAGCCCGCATTTAACTGCAAGGGCACTGAAACAGCGTGTGACTCAGCTCCATGTGCAGTGGACGCTGGCAGATGTATCTGGGCTCAGGCAGCCCTCGTTCCATTGGATTTTGTATCACTTTAGGTTTTTCCAGCTTCTAGATGAAGCAGTAAGAGAACAGCAGACAGGAAAGAGTTAAAAAGTGTGGCATGCATAACTGAATTACGTGACCTAAAACAAGGAAACAAACGATACAAACAGTAGCTGTTTGTTCGAGGAAGGCTCAAATTAAGAAAGAAATGAAGGCAGTTCTCTTTTCTTTTTTTTTCTTTTCTTTTTTTTTTTCCCCAGAATGGAAGACCTTCCTCATATAAAAGTACTGAGCTGAGGGAGATTACTTACACCTATGTGATGCTGAGATAAATTTTGTGGTGGTGTTGCTGCTGTTTCCTTCAAGGATAGCCTCTGAATATGTTTCAGTTGCTTTAAACTGGGAAACTATCACACTTGGTAAAGGAAAACTGGGGAGTAAATATCAAAGTTAGCACTTGGGTTAAGAAGAAATGTTATTTGTTTGTGAAAAACTGGGATAAGGAAACCTTGTCTGCAAGGTTAATGTTTTACTGCTTATTTCCCTGAAGCTTTAATACATACCTGTGTGTGGATAGAGGTCAGAAAACTAGAAACAAAAAGCATTTAGCCCTTATTGTAAATACCTTAGATTTTATTTTGTTCCTGTTTTGCCTCCCATTACTAGACTGATCACAGCTGTGTAGGTACATGCAGGCATTGTTTCTATTTCATTTGATCTATTTTTAAATGTAGGGGCTCTTCGTATTTAATACGCATTACTGTGCTTGCAGTCTTAATACTTCAAAACCTCAGTGACCTTGGTTCACCCTCTTGTACCTTGCACATTATCATGCAGTCTTTCATTATATGATAACATGCTATTTTTCCCCCTAGAAAGGAAATCCTTGCATTACATAGGTGTCATTTAATCAGTAAGGAGCTATCTGTTATTTTTAATTGTTCTGTGTGTGGTTCCAGAACTTCTGTACTGTATAATTTTCAAACCTTGCTATGAAGATAGAATTAGGAATTTGCCTTTGTTCCTTAATATCTTTTTTAGCATCAGGTTTTCTCACAGTCCTTCTGACAAAAGGGACCATGTCTGTGACTCCCAAACCTTCTGCAGAAACATTTTTTGCGAGCTCTCCTTGCCATCCCTTTGCTGGGCTGCTGGGTTCATTTCAGGAGCTGCAGATCCCCAGGGTACTTGCAAGAAGATTCTTTCATCAAGAAGAGGGTGAGAGAATGGCTCTTCATGAGAAGTGTAGGAAGTGGAAGGTTTGTGGGTCTAGGCATCTTGCTTTTTCTTTTCCTCTTTCCTTTTCCATTTTCCTTGGTATCTAGCTTCCCACTGAGGCATTCTTATCATACCCCAGCTTCCCGCACACCTCTCGTCCCGTCTCTGTCATGTAGGTCTGCCTTGTCTCTATTTTCTTTTCTTCTCATTCAAGTAATTTCTGATGCCAGCTAGTTTCTTTTTCAAGTTTATTATCCATTCTTGCACAGCACCATTCTTCCCCTTGTTTCATATTCTTTCCCAGATTACAATACCATTCTGGCTCCAGGTTTGCGCCCCTGTTTCCCCATGGCACGTCCCCGCAGGTGGACACTGGCAGCAGTGTATCTTCTGCTCCTGGTGCTGTTCTGGAAAGTTTCATATAACCCTGGGACAGCAGGCAACTTTCTGCCAAATTGTTTCTCTTCTGGAGTGCAGTTATGCATTGAAATTGTACATTTCAAGAACTGTATGTTTCAAACAGCTTAGATTGCATAGTAGAAGACAGTCTGGAATTTATGAGCCTTTTTAGTGCACATATACTGGCGTTAGCATGAATACTGGATTTTCTCATCCATAAACTGAGATAGGACTTATTGATTTGTGCTATTTATTTCAACATGTGAAGGAAACCAGAATTACATGTTACAAGTCCTCATTATTTTTTTCTTGTTAATCACATAGAACGGAGCAAAAATGTATCAGAGAAATACAGCATTAATAAAATAGACTGGTTATGCAAGCTTCAGAAGTATGAGTGAGACTTACATCTGTTGCTTGGTTTTATCTTTTTAAACAGTGAGTGGAAAATTCTCGTAGCTTGATAGAATTTCATATTGGGCAATAAAATGATAGATGTGTTTAGTCCCATGTGCCATCTCCAGCTGCATGCCATGTAATGTAGGCTTTGAGAACTTTCTGAGCTGCATAATTCTGAGACTCGTGATACATCTGGGTACAAAACGAGGCCTCACCATCCAACCTTCACAATTTATCAGACTGTTTAATTATGCTGAAGTATGTAACGTATGACTTGGCGTTGCATACACAGTCCTTCCCTAAATAGTTTTTCTTAGAACTGTGTCATTATTAATGTTTTGACTGCAATTATTCTGAGACTGAAAAGGAGCAGTGTTATGCTGCATCATTTTTCTCTCTGGAGCAGCCTGCAGTCCAGATTTGAGGGACAGCTTTTCCAGAGTATTCCTTAAAACGGAGCCCATTTGTCATTCTCACAGCCCCGATGTTTTTCTGGGAGCACTCAGTTCTCCACGTCTCTCTCATCTTTTATTATGAAATGGTATTTTTTTTATGAAAGTGGAGGTTATTTTCTGTAATGCAAGATGCAAAGCAATTAAGCTATCTTCAATTTAAGAAAGAAGAAGAAGAAAACTATACTAAATTTGAAAGTTAATTCTACAAAATTTTTGAAAAAATATATTTCTATATTATTACTCTACAATATCAATACTTTTAGGTACATTTTAGAGCCAAAATTTACTGTATGCTTTAAATATAATTGATTTAATAAGCCATTCTCTGCTTTAGCAGAATATTTTTGCCAAGTGTTTCCCATTTCACCAGAGCAGTGAGTTTGCTTTCAGTGATCCCCTTTTCTTCTCTCCAGATCAAATACAGGCTGGTGTTTCATTGGAACACACTGTAAACAAATACTCCCCACTGCAAAGGCTTTCCATTTTGTAATGCTGCACTAGAGAATCCCCCAACACATGTAAATATCTTCAGACATTTTTTTTTGTTAGTAAATGAACCAAACTCAGTGGTTTAATTGTAATTTCAATGTAAAATCTGTAAGTAATGCGAAAATTTATGATACTGAGGTAATTCTCTCTCAGTAGTTTTATAGAACAGCTGTTTAAACTCATCTTATTTGTTGTATACCTTTTCTTACCAAAATCAGATGTGCATGCCTATGGCTTTCAAATTAGTTGCCTGAGAGCTAGCTTCATTCAGTCCCAGTGACCTGCAAGTCATCAGAAGGTTTTGGTTTCTTTTATTATTTCTGTCCATGATATGAGATAGTTTTGAAAATGATAATCCTTATATTTTCCTGTAGCGTTTGGAAAATTTAAGTCACTTCATCTTTCTTTGTCCTGCGAGAGCTGTGTGTTTAAAATAACAGCTGATAGATATGCTGCCATTTTTTTTTGGTAAATTTTACACAGTCTTTAAAGGAGCAGTGCATTTGGAGCATGGTATCTAAGATAAACAGAATTATTCATTTCCACTGTATCAACAAACCATATTCAGAATTTTGATTTTGCTTTCATGATTCAGTCTGAAACAACGGTGTGCTGAAAAAGAAACTCAAGGGTAACAAATCTTAAATTCACCTGTTAGTGGAAACCTAGGAAACCACTGTTTTTCTTGATGGGAATTTGGTCTGAAAGGTTGTGGGGGTTTGATTTTAGTCTTGGTTCTGGTTGTTTTTTTCCCTCTCCATTTTGCTATCCTGTTTTGTTTCATTTTCCCCATACTATAAACTCGCATCCTTTTTAGGCTTGAGGGCTTGCTATCGTAGTGAAAATCTATAGGGACGATTAAGAAAAGTGTAGAAGCAGGGAGGCATTTCTCTGCTGTGGATCTTCATCAGCCATCTGGATCCTGATCAGCGGCTGCATGTTCCAGGCACAAGTGTCTGTGCAGCAGAGGCCTGGCTGGGTGGTTCCTACCTCCTGTGCCCCTTTCAGTGCGGGAGAACACTCAGCAACTTGCCTGGGAAGTGATCAACTCCTGGCACTTCCAAGTGCACTTCATGTACAGCCCTGCTTTGGGGCTGGTGTGTTCATTTTGTGTCATTAATGCTCTCCTAGGTCTCACCTGGCTTCGTACCGCCAGCTTCTGCAATTTAGGTAGTATAGCTGGAGTTGCAGCTGCTTTCCTGCAGTGAGAAATAAGAGCTTTGAAATTAATTCTTGGTTTTGCTAGTTTGTCTTGAAACAAGGTGTCTTCATTTTTCAGACTCGTAACTGACTTCTTTCAGTGTATTTCTGCTAAAGGGGAGCATCTACATAGATTGATTTCTCCTGATCTGGGTGAATCTCACAAGCATCCTTTGGCCCTTCTCCTTAAGAATCCAGTTCAGTGAAGGGCTTTTAAATTAAAACTAGTGATGCTTTTAAATTTAGAACTTATGCAGGATCTCTAAAGAATAGAGATACTCTTCTGAAAACCTGTGGCTCGGAATTGTCATTTAAAACAGGATTTTTTAATTTAGTTTTCAGGGTGCAGTTAAAGAGATATCAATGAGATAAGACTTTCACCAAGCTGGTTCAGTAATAGTCACAGTTCATTTTAACTTTTAGTCTCCTAAACTGAGATTGCATCACTTCAGAGGATTCATTAATTTTTCGTTTGGTTTTTATCATCAGCATTTGAAAGTCAGTAGTTGCCATTCAGAGGAAAAAACAAAATGCTTGAGCTGAAAAGAACTGGTAAACTAAACTTTCAGTTTGAAGGGTAGCGTTTTAAAAAAGCCAAACTTTTTGACCAACTTCTCCATGTTGGTTCTTTATATAAGAAATAAAACTATCCAGGACATGAATCCCAGCATGAATTTACCAAAGCAGCTGTAATGTGTTTCAGATGCACGTTGTTTAGGGAACAAAATGCTATTATTTTTATACAATTGACACATCAATATTCATTGTTGAATCCTACGTATGATTTGAAAGTAGTTTATGAGAAGGTAGATCCATAATGGTTCTCATTTAATTGCTGTTTTGAAAAAGGGAACAGGAAATTGAGAAGGAAACCTGACTACGGGTGTGCCTTCAGAAAAAGGCAAAGAGAAAAAACTAATACTGTATATTATAATGTATGGAATTTGACCTCAGTTAATTTGTTTTTTTGCTTACACTACAAATTCTTGCTTAGAAGTTTCATACAGTTCATAATGTAGACAGTGATTCAGGTATGTATCTTTTTTTTCTTTATGCTTTAATTTTATTTCAACCAGTTTGAGTGGCAGAAAGTGACTTTTTATAGCATAGATTGTGTAGCAGATGAACAGCTGACAGCAAGCATAATGGCAGCCTGGAATAATCTGAGTTGTAGGTGTTCTGGCTGGAAGATGCTCATTGTGCTGAATGAAAGTCTCATGTAGTAACTTTCAGTTTATATTGTATTCTGACAGTAGGGAATTAAATAAATACCCAAGACACATATGCTTCAGATGTTGTTGTATATGCTTCTCTTGAAGAAGAAATGTTTCATACTCTGAAAGGAAATTCAGCAAGTAGGTGCTGGCGTTAGACAAAGTTGGTGGCTTCTTCATTCTATAGATGTGAAAATTTGTGTCTTCCAGAACAGAACACCTTCTGGCATGCACTGCCCAAATGAAAGCTCTGTAATGTAGAAACAACTCCAAATGACAGTCATAATTTTTTAGGATGGAGAGACAGCACTTGGTCATTAATTGCATGTCAATGTTTGGCCTCTTTATGGACTTTTAAAGCCCATTTAAAGCCCATTCAGGAGATCTTGCTGAAGTTTTTGAGTGTTGTGTGTGCTA
Organism: Tetrao urogallus; assembly: GCF_951394365.1. Taxonomy (NCBI): domain Eukaryota; kingdom Metazoa; phylum Chordata; class Aves; order Galliformes; family Phasianidae; genus Tetrao; species Tetrao urogallus. The sequence goes on along the minus strand of NC_136821.1, from coordinate 2,226,414 downwards.
TAAAATTTCAGAGAAAGGAAGAAAACTTTGCCTGATGAAAACGTAATGTCAGTATTTCTGTTAACTTGCAGGAGTTTAGCTGTCTGCTGCTAGCTGGGAGACATGGTGAATTCAGCATTACCTGAGGTGATACCCACACATTAATTTACCAGTGTGAAAGATTAATCAGGAGATCATTCTACTCAAATAACATTCTAATAGTTATAATACCACTGACAGTGTGGAAGTCTTAATAAACTGACTTTAACCATTGCATCAGCAGAAATTTATACACATGCTTTGATAAAGTTAGTATTTATTAAAATGGTTGTGATCCTTGAAGAGCAATCATTGAGAGCAAGTGATGCCAGGGAAAAGCTCCGTTTTTCTGCAGAGAGGCACTTCAGACCGTATTACTAATTCATTTGTACTGTGCAATTGCAAGCTGTGCATCCTCCATGGTAGCAAGTTAGTGTACCAAGTAAATGTGTAGAACTTCTAAGGAAGAATTAGTAGTGTAAGGAGTGCAGTATAGGAGATGTTACTTTAAAAATGCAACATTGCCAGTATTTAGCTGATTTGGTCTGTGATGAGTGCTGTTAACTCAGTGGATAGCCCTCATGCTTGAAACCCTGTGTGTTTATTTTTTCTTTTAGAAAGATTTGAGAGAAAACAGAGCCAGGCACCTTACTTCCTTACTTAAGATGATGATACAGAATTTGGTGGTTACGAAGATGTTTTTCTCCATTTGAGTTGCTTACTTCATACTTCTTTCCAATATCTTTTGGGTGGTAATTATTATAAAATACCGGTGCATACAAGAAAGTGACCATTTTCTTGTCTTTCTTTTCTTAAGATTCCACGATGGTCAAAGATTTAAAATAATCATTCCAAATCTCTACAAATGTGTGCTGTTTCACATGATGAAACTAATTCAGTGTCTGCCTGTGTGTTTAGAGTGGTGGGGATACAATACCAAACACACGTGTTTTTATTTAGTCGGTTTGATGTTAATAATAACCAATAACTTTGTATTCACAATGTGAGCAGGATATTGACATTTCATCTTGGCAGCACATAAGGTCTAGTAACATGCTTGGTTTTGTTTTTTTTTGCTGTGCCTAGGACATAAGGAGGATCTTTGTAGACTCTTACTATCAAAATGGATCACTCCTTTATGCTGATACACTGATATGTTTTACAAAACCATGATGCTTTTTGGTTAAACTGGAAATAACAAAGGTAAACATCCGCTGTAACTCCTGTGTGAGACTGCTGTTTGCATCCAGCAGTGTTCTGAAATCCTCTCATGTGAGAGAATAACTGGTCCTGACACAGCTGTTTCCTAGTGAGGTTGGATGCTCTGTATTATGTCAGAGATCAGATGAGATTTTTACAATTGTCCCTTCTACACATACAAAGTTGTGCATTCTATGAGTAGCTCTGATCTGGACTACAGGCTAAAATTCCACTTGAAAGCATAAAAGCGGCCTTATATTACACGTGAGCCAGCTTGGGTGTTCTCCCTGAGCTGATGGAACTCCAACAGCAAGGTCCAGAGATGTACAATATGCATCATTTTGGGTAGTGCACCATTGGGAAGCAAGGAGGAAAAGGGAAAGCTGCCTTTCCCTTTGCTTTCTTTTCCCTAGTGAAGCGGACTCTACCAGCACATCCTTAATGTACAAAGTCCAATTCAAGTACTTCTGCAAAAGAGTAAAGTGCTGCTAATCAATAATAAGATGCTTTCAGACTGGAATTACTTGTCGTAAAAGCATCTTTTTGTGTGAAGATGGAAGTAGTGCCTTCCAGTGGGAAGTAGTTGTCTCTTCTATCTGTATATCCACGTGGCTTATTTTACTTTCCTACCCAAGACTGGTATGTGTTCCTCTGGTTATCTGAGAGAGAATAGGGGAAATTAAAATTTCAAAGGCCAAAAGGGGGCAGGTTTCTGACTTCCTTTGGCACTTCTTGCAGAACCCAGATTAAAGGTTGCCTACTCAGAACTTACCTGATCTCATTTCATTGCCTGGAAGTGCTAGCATGCACACAGCTTTACTCAGAAAACCATTTCCACATTTAATTATCTGTTATAGTAAGAAATTGCTTTTAATCTAACATAAATACAGTTCTACCCTACATTGAGATGGGCTTCTCTGTATTAGTAGTTATTGAATGTCTCTACTGAATGTTGTATTGCTGCCTGTTGTTACAGCAAGGTATGCCTTTTCTATGTCCTTCCACTGCACACGTTTTAGCATCTTCCTTCAGTATTTGGCAAGAGTAGTGCCAATTTGGAAAAGTTTATGAAAACCATTTATTTTTAAATGATCCACTAAATGGAGTGCTAAAAAGCACAGTGTGGCATACCTTCACTGTGCCTGTCTAGTATAAAATTGATGTGTAGTGTACCAAGTTTCCAGCTGTGCTACTGACATGCCTTATTACTTTATCCCCATTTTTGCTGATGGAAACAATATGGTAGATGTTAAATAGAATTTAGGGAGTTTTTTGAAGGCTAAAACATTTATTAAGGATGCCCCAAATATATAGTTAAACTTCTGCATTGGGAAATGGTTGCACTGCTGCGTATTTAGGGACTGTGCTCCAGGCAGGGTCTTGCACAGCATCTCTGGGAGGTGGTGTGGCTGGCTGGTGCCCTAAGAGCAATCCTGGAGGAGCAGCTGAAGCTGTAAGTGATGTTGGTTCTGGTCAGAGGTGAATCAGGAGGATTACGCTTTAGACTTAAGGGAAAGAAGGGCCTGACTTCTTCCTCCACGATCCACTCCCAAATCCAGAACTAAGTGTGTGAGAAACTAAAACCAGTTCAGCTGCTCAGCCCAGGATCTGAACTCGGTGGCACTGGACTGAATGAAGGACGACAAGGAGAGGTGACAGGAGGCTGCAGGCTCTGCCTTACGCACAGGGAGCAGCTCTTGGAGTAGGGTTGTGCTGGAGGGTTGTGCTGGAGGGCTGTGTTCCTTACAGTAAGCCTTAGCTTAGATTCAAGGTCATGGAATATTTAGGATAATGGGATATATTCACCAAAAGAAAAAGAGAAATATACTCAGTGGACTGACATAATTGTCAATTCATGTAGAAATAAAAATTCATAAAAGATGAATCTCAAGTTGAACTATATGTTTTAGCATTGAACTAAATGATCATTTAGTAATGATGAAAAGGCAATTTTAAAGGAGGCATTTGAGGGTACAGTCAGGGATCATAAGCAATTAAGTCTGAGTTAGGTCCTGGCTTCGTGGAAATTGATGGCACAACTGGAAAAGCTTTCTTGTTACTTTCATAAAGTGCAGTGCTGTATTGATTACAGTGTGCTTCATTGCCACGTTCTGGATCTGTGTGTCATTTGAGATATCTGCACCTGCTTTTAGATTTGACACATCTTTAGATATGTTTGCAGCATGTTTTGTAATACCAGCTGTAGGCTACAGATTCCATATCAGCTAATTTTTTCTTATCTGTCCCCGAACTCATCTACTATGATGTACCAATGGCAAACTGAAAGAACAGTGTCTGAATGTTGAAGCCATGTCTGTTCATTTCCATTATTCTTTTTCTGTAATAAAAGGATTTTTAAAAGAGGAAAAAAAAAAAAAAAAAAATCTTAGTGGAATATTAAAGATGTTTGTAATACGATTCTTTTTGAGAAGCTTTTTTAGAGAAAGCACGTAGGCAATCCTTGAACATTAGAAGAGCCAGCATTTTATCTAACCTTGACCCACCTCGAACACAAGACTGCAGTAGTTTCAGATAGAGATGTTGAACTAAGCCCTATGCTTTTTACCTTTGACGCTTCATCATTCTCTATTAAAGAATGTTGTGGTTAGCTGTCTACCTGATCAGATAGGTTTAATTTTTTTAGCACTCATCTTCTGATAGATTTCAGTTATTATGTCATCGGATACGTTTTGATGAGAATAGGAAATTTGAGCCCTTTGGCCAGTCCTTTTCAGGAATCGAACTGCTTCTTCGTCTGCATTTCAGCAGTCCATGAATACAGCTCCAAAAATGGCTTTAGAGGTTTTGAAAGCAAACCTCCTTCTCCTGCATGTCTGTTAATTTACTCTGTTAATGTACACCAGTCCATACTGGTGCCAAAAACCCTCTGACTCCCCAGGAGATTCATTCTTAATGCTGTCCCATTCGGATGCGTGGTGATGGGTTTAGCATGTGATGGTGGGACACGAACAGCTATTGCTTCATAGATAGACACTTGCATGGCATGGGTTCTAAATGCATAACGTCCCAGCTTGTGCCAGGGCTGCTGACAAGCTGCATGCTTATTAGTGTTTCCATTTGCACTGGACAGGGAGGCAGAAGGAAGGTCACACCTGGGTTGCAGGCCTCTGAGCAATCCATCCCCAGAGTGAGCAGCGCTCTGTAACTTTTCCACCATATAGTAGCACTAAAGCAAGGTAATGTTAGTGTTAGAAGGAATAGACTTGAGCTGGTTGTCTGCAGTTTGAGGAATTGTTCCCGTGCTAGGGAAGGTGTGGCTGGCAGAACAGATTGAGGAAAAAGAAGGAGCCCTTACTAAGAAACCTGACTATTACATAGGCACTTCTGAAATCTCTTGCATTTATGTGCTGTGAGTTCTTGTTCCTAGTGTAACTTCAGCTACGCTTTTTCATTTTGCCAACTATTTAAGCTTAACGTGTTGCTTTTGAAATAAAATCAATATTCTCAAAAGCAATCTGGTAACTGTTAGGATACACCTTTATAGCTCTATCACTTCTTGTGCAAAACAGTACAACACTTAGCACCGCTGTTTTAACCAAGAGACAGCAATAGTAAATCAGATGCCTATTCCTTTTTTTTTTTCTATTTCCTGAGGAACAGAAACTATGCTCAGAGTTCTGTAGTATCCCTGGCACTTTCTTATGAAATCTGAAAATATAATAACCACAAAAGGAAACAAAAAAGGGGTTTCAGATAATGTATGAGTAGAACATTAGAAAACACAATCCTCTGCCAAACAGCATAGAGCATATGAGATTGCACACGTGTGAAAAGTAGCTGCTCTACCCTCGATGCGGTCCCACAGCTTTCTTTATACTGTGACAAAAAGCTGTTCCCTGCCACAGCAGAAGTCTGTCCGTGTCTCTGCACAGCACTGTCACCGCTTTCTGTCATTTGTTCATGTCCTTTTCTTTCTTTTTGTCATAATTTTCTGTGGTCAGTATTTCATACCAGCATTCTGTGGTTAGGTTTTTGTTTGGGGAGTGGTGTGGGGGACTCTGGAGCGTTTGATTTCAGCTGTAATTTTGAGCAGTACCTCATTTTGTACTGTGCTGATGCTTCAACCTCACTCCAAAGCTTCTGGTGGTTGGAAGCAGCCTTCTGCTTTCCAAACATTGAGCTACATGTAAAGGTTCAGGCCTGAGCAGTGGTCTGAGAGCATGGAGGGGAGAAGAGAGAAGTGAAAGATTTGGAAGTCTTCTGTATCTCACAGAAGAATCATATGATCATTAAGGTTGAAATAAACTTCTAAGACCATCAAGTCCAACCACCAACTCATCAGCATCATGCTCATGTCACTCAGAAGCAGCAGGTAGCAAATCCTGCTGTCCTGTCTCCCCCCACAAAGGATTGTTACGCTTTGGCGTGTGCAACCCTTATGTATCTGTGCTTATGGCCTTACAGGGGACGTAAAAGAGAAGAGATGCTTCTCTACAAAGTCCATTACATTTTTTTGGTGATTTGAAAGTCAGAAAGAAAAAATTGTTTATGTTGGAAGGAAAAAATGAGTCTTTTCTGCTGCAAATCAAGCAATTATTAGTACAGGGAATCTTTATGGTCCTCTTGTAGATCTTGCTCAGTTACAGAGAATGTACTGGTTTTAAATGTATGCAAATTGGAAACTATCTCTTCCAGAACTTCTTGTGCTAATGCCAGCTGAAAAGAAAGAAAACATCAAATTGATAGGTTTCAAAGTTGACAATTGTGCTTGAGTACTATGCCTGTAAATCACTGAATAACTTTGCCTTTGGTATAGTAGCTACTGTCTATAAAAGTACATATAGTGCCTTTGCAATAACACAAAGCATCTGAAATCCTGAATTGCTTGCAAAGCTTGTAGGGTTGCCATTGCTGAAATACAACCTGATGCAACGTACTGCCATTCAGCTTAACCTGAGATGATTCCATGAATGTCAAAGAAGTTAATGCTAAAAGATATTCAAAACTCATGCAATACTTGATGTCAGTGTGTGTGACCTCAACTCCATCGTAGAATAATGTGTTGAACTATTTTCCTGTAGCTCCAAAAAGCTTCATCATGAAGTGAGTTTTGAAAGGAGGCTGCACTGTAGCCTTGACTAACAATAAAAATGTTTTAAAATTCTACCTCTTCAGTTGTTCATTGCACCTTGACATACCAAACCTCATGTGTCTTGAAATGTCCTTCCAGTGTGACACTCCCTGCCTGTGTCTATAGGCATTTGGAGCAGAAAAAATCTTTGCTATGAAGGTGTGCTGAGACTACTTGTCACTGTGATTCTTCACACCCAGTTGCATACGTGGCAGACTCCATGCAGTCTGTCTATTGCTGATGGCACAAAAATTTGAAAGAAGACAGTAAAATAAGCGTGGGTTCCTTTTCATTGGCTTTATATGTTTTCTACTCATAAATGACATCTGGAAAGCACACTACAGAAACTTTCTAGCAAAGGCACTGACAAAATTTGTGCAGAGATGCTTTATGCGCTGTAGGTAGGAAATTTGGAGACTCAGAGGTTCAGTAGAGAATTGTTTGGGAGACCAGTGTGAAACTCAACAACTTTGAGGACTTGCTCTTTAATGCTCGCACATAAAGATAGTGTTTCCACCTTTGAGCCCTGTTTCAGCTGCCCAGGCTGCCATTCATTTGCAGCAAATTCAGAGTTTACTGTGGGATTTTGTATTCGGGCTAAGCCAACAAATAAAAATGACAGAGCAGAAATGGTAGTTTGCTCTGTAGTGTCAGGTGAGCTCAGCCACAAAACGGCTTACTTATGTCATGGGGGAAAAAATGCTGATGAAAATGTTGTGGTACGTGGGTAGAACAATAATAGTTCCTGGGTATTAGGATACTTTATGGCTGTTATGCAGTGAATTCATGTTTTCTTCATGCAAGGCTGAAGGAATAAACCAAAAGTCTATTTAAAGAAAAAGCTTGTTTAAAAGTGCTTGTTTTGATCTGCTGCCTGAAATACTTGGACGTGCCAAAGTACAGACTGTATTTACCATAGCACACTTAGTTGGTCTGAGCCGCAGCAGTCGCAGACACCTCATTTAAATGTTCCCATTTCCTACAGGTTTGTGTATGGTTACAATAAATTCTCACCCTGAGGGCACTGACACTGCTTTGTAGCTGTGTTCTCCTGCACTCAATGGGGATCTAGCTGCATGAGTAGGTTTTTGGTTTTGGTAGGGACATGAGGACATGTTTGTAGCCAAATCATTCAGAAAACTCTGGTTTATGCTGTTTGGAACCCTACTTAAAAGTGACCAATGTGGTTGTTTCACTCAGTAACTGCTAACTATCACCTAATTGCAGCATTCTGACTTTTTTGGTGATGTCTGTACTCAGTACTGTGGCTTGGTTATGCAGGTGATGTTATGATGACACTTCTGGATGCTGATTACAGTAGTGCTTGTGTTGGTACTCTGAAAGCACGTCAGGCTTGCTTTCTGCATCTCTGCTTAAACTCGTGTGAGGTCCATCACTTTCATAGCACTGAAACTTCTTGTTAAGGCACATCACCACAAGTATACAAGAACAGAATTCTCAAAGAGATGTATCTGGAATCAAGGAGAGAGCTGTATGCTGTTATTTATGCTTGCTAATTCAGGGCGTCAAAGAACATACTGACATATTCTTCATGTAAGTTGTTGTGAGGCTACTAGGAAGTTTGGATGCTGCGCAGCAGAAAACTTTTCAGTTATAGGGGAAGTTGGGTTGTAATTTTGTTGGTATGCAAGCCAGCAGTTCCTCTGGATAAAGCTGCTTTCGTTCCTGCCCACTGTTCCCACATCTGCACTGCTTCCTTCCGTCCCGCTGCTGTTTGTGCAGCCACATGGTGGGCCAGGCTAGGAGCACACAGCCACAAGAGAAAAGCTGCACCAGTGGGATCCGGTTTGAAGACATGGCTGTTACAGGGGGAGGATGTGTGCGTTTCCTTGCTTGTTCCCTGAACTGCTTTTCACTCACTAATTCTGTAACCCACTTCCATAATCTGGTGCCACCACGATCCATGCAGTCCCAGTGGCCATCAGGTGCCTTGGACAGCTTGCAGGACCGTGCTGTTCTACCACTGTCTGGTGTCAGGACGTTGAGAACCATTTCCCAAAATCTGGAAAATATGCTCTTACAGCTCAGTCAACTTTAAAGCAAGTTTATGTGAAGGTGAAGATGGGCTCTGGTCGTTAGGCTTGGGCTTACTGTTAGCATCTCAGTGCTTGGTTTGAGCAGAAATCTTTTTATCTGCTGAAAGATCTGATTGTCCCATCGATTTCAATCTAGCCTAATTCAGTAGGAATTTAAAGTTCTTCTACTTGAAAGGCTGTCTCAGGGCTCTCTTTGGGAATGATGTCTGTCATGTGCAAGCTCCCTTCAGCTCCTTCCTACCAGTGGCCATACTTCTGAATTAGGGAATTCTGCAAGTACAGAAGAGCAAACAAAGCTTCAGTGGTTAGAAACTAGCTTGCATTAAGCCTAAATCCAGATAGTGTCAAAACATGCTATGAAAGAGGAATCTGGGAGGTTTATGTAGTGGTTTCTGTGAAGAAAGAAAAAAAACTTTTGATTAAATTAGACCATTTGACATTGTGTAATTTGCTGTTCTTAGATCCATGTGAAATTGTAAGGCTATACTGCTATTACACTTAGATTATTTAATTACTAAATTAAGATAACTTAGCAATTAGAAGTGTTTAAGTTCTTGTTAATGACCGCAGGCCTTAAACGATTCAAGTCTTTCCCATAGTAGGTTAGGAGTTTCTTTGGTTTGAAAGGGTTTTGGGTTTCAGTGTTAGAGAAAATTTTACATATAATCTTGTAATAACAAAGCAAACTTTTCTATTGACTGCTGCTATAATTTGTATTCTTGGTTCTTTTCTATCTGTGTGCTCTGTTGGTGTGAAAAGTTGGCTAAGGTGAAGCCAGTACAATTCATTTGTTAGCTGCTGTAATGCATGGAACGCTCCTCTTGTCTGTGTACGACAGCATTAATATGGCCAGTCATCGAATGACTGCTGGATGAAAAACTTGTTTGAGGCAAGAAACCTAACGCACCGTATGTTTTGAATTTATATTGTACAGTTATATCTCTGATTTTCTTTTTATGGATTTTATTTCTCGTGGCAATAGTTTTCTGTTCTTCAATCCTTCAGTGTGTTTGTGTGTTTCATTTTAGAAGTGTGGGTTTTTACCTGCTCCTATTGTTGATTTACCACTCTTGACAATTTTAAGTGCTTACTTTTACTGTCCCCTCTTTTTCTTGTCTAATAATACTTATGGAGCAGACTTGGGATTAAAAAAAAAAAGGCACATCTAAGTTTGCAGAAGTGTTGGAGGGGTGGTTGTTTTCATGGAGGCATTGCTAAGGCGATCATTTGTACTATTCTTTTCATCTCCTCACCCCCAGAAGCTAGTCAGTTGTCTCAGCCAACCAAGGGGATAGCAAAGTTGTTATTCTCTGTGATACAGTTTTCTGAAATTTTTTTATTAAAATGTTTTTTCCCCTCTTTTTCTTTTTTAATTTACTGCATGAATAGCTGGCACTTCGCTATATACTGCACACTATATACTAGTGCCTTTAACTTCTAGCTTGGGATCCCACCTCATTCTTTCTTGTTGGTGAATTGCTCAGAGCAAAAACAACACCAGATTTTATGAAATAAAAATGATTGCTACTGTTTTACGTAATAAAAATTGAAAAACGAACCAATAAAGCAGCTTATGTGCCTTTGTCTACTCATTTTTCTTGAGCCTACATAAATCTGCAATACAAAGCTTTGCATTAAATAGGAATTGGACAATGCAAAGCTTTTTATTTGTAGTTATCTGCAAATTGAAAAGAGGCAAAACCTTTCTGTTGTCAAAGTTTTGAGTGCAAAGTGATCGATGATCTTGCAATTACTGGATTTTTTTGTGATTAGCACTATGTTGCAAAGATTCTTACTGAGTCCCCAGTAACTTTGTACCAAGTTTTGTTAAGGATTGTGGATGTTAAGCATGTGCCCTGAGTCTCTTTTTGGGGATGTCAAACGAAGTATGAAAAGCTCATTAACTCAGAGCCATGATCTGATGCTTATGATCAACTCTTCCAGGAACGGCTTTCTCGCTGACCTCAGGATGGTTCTGTGCACTGTACTTGTAGGTTAGCATGAAATCACTTTACTGTGGATAATACATTTTAAATTGTTGCTGCAGTTCTCCAATTGGAATGAAGTTTTCATCTTGTAGGTTTTCTTGGATTTGAATTTTATATAAATAGATATACAACGTATTAATGCTTTTGTATTTCAGTTGCTGTTGAAAATGTAGTTTCAGAAAAATTCAACATAGTCAAATCCTGTAGCAGAGGTAATTAGTTTTAGGATTGCAGCAGTGGCCAGAACAGTACTTGATATATAGCAATATCCACCATATATACAGCAATAGCCAAAGGTCACCCTAAAGCTTGCAGATTAGCAAATTCATTAAAACATCGTATAAGTTAAATACATATATTCACACATAGAGGTTGTTTATAGAAAATTAAAGAAGTCCATGTCAGCTAGATTCCTGGGGCCATTTTCTCATCTCTGGCCCTTTGGCAGATAAAGGGCTTCAGAAAACTCTTGCAATAAAGAAGTGAGTTAATTAGCTTTTTCATGAGATGGGTAATTTTTTCCCCAATGCCATTTGATACATTTGTCATTTGAAAAGCTTCATAGTATGTACATATGTTTGGCCTTAATGTTCCTTGCAGCAAGTGATGATTCTCATAGTCAGAGGGCTGCTTGATGACTTAGTACCATGGATTTTGGACATACCTTAAAAACAAACTCTCTGAATCGTGTCAGAACTTTCTGTAAAATCATTGTAGGCTAACTTTTTAGAGAATTCTAACATCTGTGAATAAATAAAGTGGATATCTTTTAAGTGATCAAACAGATTCAAATAGTAGGGCGTTTTATTCTAAATACAGACTCGGTAGTGATCCAGTGTGAGTTATATAAAACTCAGTGGGAAATTGTCTATTAACCTTAACAGAAATAGTATTAAAATTCCAGGAACAGAAACTGAGTTTTGATTTAAGAGTCCAGTGCCAGGGGATTATTAAAATACCATCCTGGTACTTTATGAATGAATTGGACAATTAGTAACGCTAATTAGTAGCAATGTCAGTTTGAAAGAGCTCCATGGAGGAAGCAAAAGGATGATTGTTGCTTGATGGGAAAGGAGGAGGCCTTCAGGAGAGAGCATGTTACATGCCAGGTGGTGTAGTGGCTTCCCTATGTAAATTCCTTTGGAGCATCCATGGCCAGGGTTGGAAGGAACGTCAAGGATGATGAAGCTCCAACCCCCCACCACAGGCAGGGCCACCAACCTCCACATTTCATAGCAGCCCAGGCTGCCCAGGGCCCCATCCAGCCTGGCCTTGAACACCTCCAGGGATGGACGGGGCATCACAGCCTCTCTGGGCAGCTGTTCCAGCACCTCACCACTCATAGGAAAGAACTTCCCCTCACGTCCAACCTCGATCTTCCCTCCTTCAACTTCAAACCATTTCTTCTTGTCCTGCTGTTATCTACCCTTTCAAAGAGTTGATTCCCCTCCTTTTTGTAGGCTGCCTTTAGGTACTGAAGGCTGCAATGAGGTCACCTCTCAGCCTTCTTTTCTCCACGCTGAACAAGCCCAGCTCCCTCAGCCTGCCCTCACAGGGGAGGTGCTCCAGTCCCCTGATCATCTTTGTGGCTCTCCTCTGGACCCTTTCCAACATCTCTCTGTATTTCTTGTACTGCTCCAGATTCCAGACCTGGACGCAGTGCTCCAGATGGGGCCTCACAAGAGCAGAGTAGAGGGGGACAATCAGCTCCTTATCCCTGCTGGCCACCCCTCTTCTGATGGAGCCCAGGATACCTTTTGCCTTCCAAGCCACAAGAGCACACTGCTGGCTCACGTTAAGCTTTTCATTCGTCAGAACCCCCAGCTCCCTTTCCCCAGGGCTGCTCTCAAGGATTGCTCCTTCCAGTCTGTATGGATGCCTGGAATTGCTCCAGCTCAAGTGCCAAACCTTGCTCTTTGCTGTGTTGAACCTCATCAGGTTCACCCAGGCCCACCTTTCAAGCCTATTGATGTTCCTCTGAATGGCATCCCTTCCTTCCACCGTGTCAACCGCACCACTCAGCTTGCTGTCATCAGCAAACTTGCTGAGGGTGCACTCGATTCCGTCATCGCTGTCACTGATAAAGATGTTAAAGAGCACCGTTCTAAGACAGACCCCTGGAGGACACTGCTCGTTACCCGCCTCCACCTGGACACAGAGCCATTGATGACCACCCTCTGTCTGCAGCCTTTCAGCCAATTTCTTACCATTGAATGGTCCACCCATCAAAGTCCCTGAACTCAGAGTCCCTGAACTTCCTTCAAGTATTTCTTCTGTAAAAGGCTTCACGATAAAGGATGGTGAAACAACACTGAGAAGGCTCAATGCTGGAAAGCAGGCACTGGTTCCCCCACTGCAGACTGCAATGGTACAGAGAGCTGCTCATTACAAAGCGAGAGCTGACAGCCATCAGGGATTGTCAGCTGCAGGGAACTGTGCCACAACTTTTTAAATAAGAGATAACACAGTTTAGGAAAGAGTATTTCATTTTGAATGATAGCATATCGTACCTAAAAGAAGGCAGTTTGTTATGTGATGATAAATTTCTTTTTTCCTAATGAGTTCAAGGCTTTGGGTATGAGATGCATCTTAAAGTCCAGATACGCTTCTCATCTGTTGCTTACTCTGTTGGCATGCTTATTCACCTGTTTGTTCACTGAAGTGGTCAGCAGGAAAGCTAGGCAGGAGGAAGGGCTGTTCTAGCTGTCTTTAGGATAAGTTCTGTGTTCTGTGCCTCATCTATGTTGAGCATTACTAAACAAGGGACGTTAAGGTAAATATGAGGCATTTAATGCGTTTGCAATTGCCCTTTTGCAATTTGCAAATATGCTTTAGGACTCTCTCTGTAGTTCTTACACCTCACGAAGCACAAGAGAAGTTAAAAAGTCATAATCCACTTCTACTGACCATGCTATGAAATTCTCTTTATTAGTTCCTAATGTCAAGAAATGATGCAATAGACAAATCGAGACATGTACAACTTCCTTCTTCTCAGGTGTGGGGAAAGAAGGACAGCACATACACACTGGCAGTGGAAAATACCATTACCATCAAAAGCAACAATTTATTATTTTTTTTCATTTCCCTTAAAAATATATATATATAACTTTGCAAGTACTCTCATGAATCTTTCTGTCAGCAGATGACGTTTGAGTTTGCCGTTGGTCTGGTGTGGAGATCTGTGGTGAGAAGAGGATTGTGTTTCTTCTATTGTGGTTAATTAATTAAGCCTTCCGTTTGAGATAGTTCTACTTTCATAGTAAGGCTTCATGTTAGTTGTGCAGATCAAGGAAAAAATGGATGAACATTCCTCATTAGGATGACTGTGGCATTGTGGCAAGAGCTGGCTGCTACACATCTTTTGAAATGTCTCTGTATTTCAGGAGAGACCATCCCAGAAAAGCACCCTGTTATTTGTTAGTTTGCCATAGCAATGGCTGTGTAAAGTTCTTTGTATTTTCTTTCTTTTTTATCTTTAACATCTATTCAAAGACAACAAGTGGAGGAAAGGCAAATTGGTATTATTCAGAACTAGAATTTGGATCTCATCTCAGTTCTCATCAGTTTCACAGCTATCTCTGTATCAAATTAAAGATCAATGAAGGAGAAAAGTAGATTACATTTCCATTGTGAGTTAGGAAGTAGAAAAGTGATTACAACAGGTACGCAAAGTAGCTAATGGAAATAAATCACAAGCAGATGAATGAAAATATTTTTTAAATATATCACTTGATTCTCAGTTGTTTTCGGAAAACCAAAGTGAATTGGAATGCATGATTATTTGAGAGAACTTACAGCTTTCGTATCTTTCAAGCCCAAAGCTCGAGTGTGAACTTCATCAAAATACCAAGAGGAAGGAGGCAGAAAACATATTACAGTTTAATGTACAAAACACGGGCAAATGCTTGCCATAGCAACCAGCAGTTAGGTGAGATGAGTGCTGTGGCACACGGGCCTGCGCTCTGCTTACCTCTTTATTACCCAAGGTTGTACATAGGAGTGATTTTCTTTATGGTGGGAAACTGATCTATTTGTCAATTTGATTGTTTTCGTTGTGTTTTGAAATTGCTGGGTGAAGGCTGTCTGTATGCTGTTTCTGAATAGTAGCATGCACCTTTCCTGTCAAAACCAAGGCTTTTTATAAGTAAAAGCATTTTCGTTTTTGTAAGATTTGTTATTAGTAGTTGTCACTTTCTTTATGAAAGTATGAGAGTTGTAGGATTTACAGGATGGAGATTTGATAAATTGATGTCTCTGATTTCCTCTGCTTTCAAATTAAAAATCCATTTCTTCTTTTTTCTTTTGGTGACAAAAAAAAAAAAAAAAAGGCAGTATCCCTTCTTACATCTTTTCTGTTCAAAGCTACATCCACTCCAGTGACACCATTGCCAAACCTGTGAAAAATGTTAGTATGTTAGCCTTGCAGCTATGTATCACATACGTAAAACAAATATGTTGGTATGTTAGCCTTATAGCTATGCATCACAGAAGTAAAACAAATGTGTTAGTATGTTAGCCTTAGTGCTGTGGCTAATTTCTAAATGAGCTTCTCTAAGGGACCTACCTTTTTTTGCCGTGCTCCTTTGAGCTCTAACATAATTCACACAGTGGTGGGGGGCACTTGACATGCATTTCTGATGTTACATTAGGATAGGCAGCTTCAGCCAATACAGAAGAGTAGCACACTTGTAAAAGGCATGTATTCGAGCAAAGGTTCTCTCAGAAGTTCAGATATTTATTTCTGATTTTGTTAGGACTTCTGCTATGTTTTAACTTGGCTTTAACCAAATACCTGGGAAATATTAGGTAATACATAGGAATTCTAGTCAGAAAAAGGAAAACGAGGTTCCACATTTCCAACACCTTTATGCTGACTTTTATCAGGTACTCAGAGGGTTTTTTAGACGTACCCACTCATCAATATCACAACAGTTATATTCTAAATTTAATTCTAAAATGTTTTGAATGCGAGACAGCTAAATATTGCTTTTATTTAAACAATTAAATAAAATACCAAAAAAAAAAAAAAAAACCAGGGGAGAAGACATTTCCAATAGCGTGGTGTTTTAAAGCAAGGAGGTGAGGAAGGAGCCCTGCAGAGCTCCAGGCAGAAGCAGGCCCTGCTCTTCCCTGCTGCACTGCTCCAGCACCCGCGTGCCTCCTGCCACAGAGATTAGGGCACCAATGTAGGTTAAGACTAATCCGACAGAAATACACAAATCGGCTCCCTTATCTGATTCTCTGGAGCCACGTTAGTGGAGGAGAGGAAGCAGCTTGGGGCTGCAGTGTGTGCTCCACAGCCTTCCATAAAGCAGAGGTGAGGAAGCGCACTGCCTCCTCCCAGCTCGCAGGCTTTCGGCAGGGTTCCAAATCTACCCTGGGGTAACTTGAAGGTCCTGTGGCCCCTGCTGTTTGTCCAGGTGTAATCACATGCGTGGAGATTTTCAGTGGTTGTTGATGTTGCATAATGAAGTACAAGGCCTTGGTTTGACTCAGCTTGTGATTGAACCTTCCCACCAATATCCCACTGTGTGATGGCAGCAGAGGGGCGTTTGGACCAGGTGGCGTCTGAGATGGAAGTATGTATGGAGCAAAGGAGTGCCTTTGAATTCCTCTGTGTGGAAACATGGCACCCATTGACGTTCACTGATGCTTGTGAACATTTATGGAGACCAAGCAGTGGGTGTGAGCACTGTGAGGGGGGCTGCTGCATTTCAGCAGTGGTAGCAGCAGTGGGTCACCTCACGTGGTGCAGATTTTTGCAAGGACACACAGGCTCCCAGGTTTGAAGGCCCACGAGGGTTATGGAGGTCTTCTCCAGAACACTTAATATAAAAGTCCCCTTATCCATTCTGGAGGCTGTATTTCTATCACTTTAAATTCTGTGCAAATGTGTAGCAAGAGGATATAGCCAGAGTCCATTCTACCCTTGAACACAGGGTTTTCTGTTTATGGTCATCAAAGATAGAGGTCCTTCTAGAGGGCAGTTAAGAATACAGGTGTATTTGGGACCAGATTACACTCATTTATTTTACATCACACTTTGAACTCTACCTCTCCTCACTGACTGCTGAGACAGCCTTGATAAACCAACCAGTTCTTTTCAGTGTTTGCTTTTGAGACTGTTCCCATGGTTTTTGTGTAGTGAAGCAGTCTTTCGGAGAAGCCATGCAGCCTGCATTAAGTACAGGTATCGATACTTTGTCTTTCTGCAAATTGTGTTTTATTAAAACATGCTTTTTATTGTAGGAAGAAGAGGCTAAAATCAAAACATAACAGACAGGAAAATATAAAGACTAGAAGAAACAGCACTTCACTTTTTCTTTCTAAAAATTCAGAGAACCACCAAAATCTGGTGGATTACCTCCACCGATCTTCTGGATTTGAGGTGAGTGGATTTCCTCATCCCCACCATTTCTCCTCATGCCATATCTATGTAAAAATTATTGAAAATAAAACGGTATCAGGCTGGATGCTTGTAATCAAGTCTCTGAACTTCTGCCAAATTTTTCCAGCGTGCAGCCCATGCCTGTGATTTGAAAGACACACTTTTGGAGGAGCATTTCTCAATTCTGCCACAGGGTAAATGGAAAGAATATATGAGAGTATGGGAAACAGCCAATGAACAAGCAGATTGCTGTAGAAGATATGTAGATAAAACAGACCTTAGAAAATGAAAGAGAACTGGCAGAGTGCCTCTTTTTTCTGTACGCGTTTGTGACAGCACACAGCTGAAAAGTTCCTGAGTTTGTTTCTTTTACTGGAAGATCATTGGCATTTTTATTTAGTTTTATAAAAAGTAGAGTCTCTTTAATTTTAGATGCATCAAATGCCATAGTTGTAAGAATACTGTATGTATCTTGGGAGATTAGATGGGGACAGGATTTCTTTTACTCTGTTATCACAGACTTGTTATGTAAATAGAAAGCTCACAAGCAAATGAGAAAGCACATTCACTGAAAAAAACCAGATGGCTTTTCCCCAGAAATACATCCACTGTCAGATTCTAGCAACTTGGTGAGAACTTGCTGGAAAATTTATTGTTATGGATATGCATGCAATAGGAAAATAAACATAGTGAAATCACTATGAGTGCCCTATACTTATCTCTGAATGATAAAAATAAACTGGTCTTTTTGTGCGTGGTGCAGTGCTGGCTATTTAATAAAGACTAGGATAGTCTGTGCAACCACTCTTACATTAAATAGCAGATGTTCAGAAGTGTGATTTTTATAATGTCAAATATCCATTCTTTTAATTAAAAAAAAAAAAAACAAAAAACACCTTCGCAACTTTTTTACAAATAATTATTTTAATATTTCATCATAGAATCACCAAGGTTGGAAAAGATCTTGGAATCATCAAGTCCAGTCAGTCTTGAGACCTGGTAGACCCTAGTAGGCAAAGAAGGATTGAGAGGCAGGATAAAAGGAGAGTGAAAACAAGACTTTCAGGAGGGAAAAAGCAATATGGAGCCTATTGAATTAGCCACAGAAATTCTCTTGAGTCACCGTGTAAAACTCTTTTGAGGGTCATATAAGACACTGGCAGCATGTGCTGAGTGTGATGCTATTACTTGGATGCTTGTAGGTTTGTAAATGGAATACGTACAGTAAAGGTAATTTTTTTCCCAGCAGAAAGTTTAATTACATCTTTGCTTACACGTTTCCATTTCTGTTTGTTCAGTACAGACAACTCTTATAATTAATGTATCGTTACTATTTTATTTAGAAGCTATAAGTTAAAAACTAGGTTCTTTATTTGAATTCGTTTTAGTAATGCTTTTTTTGTCAAATTCTTGAGACCTTTAGTAGAGCATTCTTTTACTGATGCTACTTAAATCTTCAGTATTGTCCACGTGACCTAGTTATTTTAAGCCCTGGTATGACATAGCTTTCATTGTTGGGCTGTTTCATCCATCTATTGAAATTGTTTCCAGTAAATCAGTTTTATATTGTTTGCTGTGCTTTTGCTTTAGGAAAGCCTTTACAAAAATCTCTCTTATCAATACCTTTCAATGTGATTAAACGTTAATAAGTAATTTTATCTGAAGAATATTAAATGCACAGTAAAAACTGTGTAATCTAAAATACATTTGTCTGCAAACTATTTAACAAAAAATAGCTATGTCGTATTTCTGTTTGCTTTGTCACTGTAAAAATTAGCTGCTCTGAAATCACAGATTCTTAAAGCATTCATCTATAGTTTTATGAATAACAAGTAAAAACGTTCCTTTAAAAAATAATCGTGCAGCTTATATAAAGAGTGGATTACATACAGAGGAAACATTAAACGTTTGTCATTTCTGCAATAGGAGAAGAAATTTTTATGTTTTAAGTGTGCCATTTACATGTCAGATTTTAGGACTCAGAATTTCTGAGTGATTTCTAAAGCACTGACATTCAGGTTCTCAATAAGCTAAAACCAGCAGCTCAGGCCCATTGCTTGGAGTCTGATAATACAAGTCTTGGGAGAAAGTTCAGTGCCTTCTCATCTCCACTGGATGTACCTGGATGTCTGTACCATGACATCCTTCTCCTTAGCATTATGTTCCAATTTTTCACTTAATCCAATGCAGTGTATTTCAGTGGTATGTAATCAGCATTTAGACCTCCTGCCTTTATAAAGTCACATGGTTCTGTTGGGATTGTTGTAAGCTGTTTCAATGAATGGGAAGAGAATTTTTTTACCAATAATAGCATTATTATTTCTTTATTATTATTTAATTTTCATTTTAATCATTTTAATAATATATAGGGACTGGATAATCTGGAAACGAGTGACTGCTGTCAGTCACTTTCTCTCTAAATAGTTTTCTTTCTAAACAGAGTCTGGAAGGCTCTACTGGGCTGCTGAATTCAGTGCAAAAAGGCAGATTCATTGTTACAGGATGTCATGCCCCAACTTTGCTCTGAAATTAGATGCCAATCAACTATCAGCTGATACTAAAATTACAACTACTAATAAAGTCAACAGAAGTTAAAGACCAGCTCATCACCAAGAAAACAAAAAGGATTTCCTTACAAACTTAAATATTTTAAGAATCACAGTAAATGCTGTGGTATGTGCTACCAGTGTACTTCCTGGCACTTAACTCCTTATACCCAATTCACATCACTTACCTGAAATTTTTGTTATATGTTTGTATAATGTTGTAAGGTAAGAGGAAAAGGTTTGTAACGACAACAAAGACCTTGACTAAATGACAGATGTCTTTAAGAGGAGTCCCAAATAAGTGATCTATAAACCAGAGCAAATTCTTCAGGCTTTCTGTAGGACGCAGAAATTGTTGATTGGTTGTGTTGCATCCACTTCAATGAAAGATTTGTTCATAACATGGGAAATTGCCTATAAATCTGAATTTGTTAAAAGCGTGTTACTGGTTTCTAGCTGTGCTCTCTTACTGAGACCTCAGGCTTTTGAGGTGCAACGCTGTAAAGGCCAACATCAACTCTTTTAGCTATGTCTTTAACCTAATGAGCTCCAATCCATTTCACTTCTAAAAGAACTAATTAGTTGACTTAAAGTCCTGCAAAGGTTGTTAACTCCTTTCAGTGTCAGAGAAATTGGAGCTGTCGTGCTCAAGTGGAGGGTTACAGATACGTGGTGCTGTTGTTTCCAAAGGAAATGGCTCAAGAGAAGCCCAGTGCTTTTGTTTTCGATAGGCAAATTTTGCTGTGATAACACGAGCTCTTACAGCTGCGGCTTCACCTGTGTCTGTGTACCTCTGCAGTAGCTCATACACAGTACATAACTAAGGTTTTAGAAGAGAGAGACTGCTGCTGTGTTTGTGTATGTTTTTATCATGTAGTATTAGCTGTGGTATTTAATTCTCTAAAGCCTAACTTCTAGCCTTACTATTTAAAGGCTATTAGCATGTGTCAGGACAGCTACAGTTATCTGAAGACATGAAGTTTGTATTATACAGTTTCACACTGGTTCTATCGTTATAAAAATCTTCAGCTGATTTTTCTAGAAATCTGCCCATTCCTGTGGACAGTGAACCATCATAATTTATTAAAAGCTATCTGTTTCTTATCAGAGCCATCCTTGCCTTCCTTAACAGCAAATATTATCTCAACTTTTGCTACAAAGTCATTGGGTAAGGCTTAGGAGGCAATCAAGAGAAACGAAATAAAAAAACATCAGTGTTTTAGTTTAAATAATTCTACTGTCTCAATAGATGTAACCTGGCGTGCAAGAGTTCCTCACATGAGGGGTGCAGTAAGACAAGGAGCCAGCCTCAATGGACATAGCCCATTATCGAGATCTCAACAGGAGAATAGCTAAAGCAAATCTCCAAGTGCATCAAGAATTCTAAGAAGACTAAATATCCCCAAGGTAACTAGAAGCAAGACCATGAGGAGTAATGTAGGTGAGTATTCAGAAGTGAATCAGTGCCTTTCTTAAGCCGGAAAACTTGTATTTTATTTTGATGGTTTCGTTCTGCGATAGTGGGGATTGTTACAAAATGTATTTCAAGTAATATAATACAAAAGATTTCAGCCAACGTTAAAAGAAAAAAAGCAACCAGAACAATGGATGTCTTCGACGTTTAATGGTGGTAAAGTAGAAAAGTAAGCAATTTGGCAATTTGTATCTTTATATGAGGTAAACAGTGCACCGATACATGGACCTTTTTGGTAACAGAACAAAGAAGAAAGCATTCTTGACCTAGATTTAACAGATTTTCTTGAAACAGTGTACAATGTACCGTGTTCTAAAGGTATGAAAAGTATCATTTTGTGGCAGCATGATTCATATGGAGTGTTAGTCATGATTGGTAGGAATATATTTTGATATAATTAAACAATAGAAATCCATTTGTCTGTATCAGAAAATACACAGCAGTTCTTGACCTACATGATATAGTAGTGGCAGAGCACAGCTGCCTTGCCCTGAGATAAAGGCAGAACTTTAGAGTAAAGTGCAAAGCATTTGCTCTTATACATTTTCATAATCAAAATATAAGGTTATACCATGTCAACAACCAGCAGATGGAGAAAAAAAATGTCTTAGAAGCTCAAAGAACACAGTAGGAAACTGAGCTATAAATACCAGGCTAATTCCATAGCTTTAAGATTTCTCCAAAGCTTTTTTAAATCCCTCCAGAAAAGACTGAAGAGATCCCTAATCTGAAGTGCCCCACTTGAGGAAATACGTACATTTTTCTTTTTAAATAAAATTATGTTAATCTACAACAGATTGTTTGGTCATCTCAATGAGTCAGTGTAGTATCTGTACTATATCCATTGCTTCAAAATAAGATTCTTAAACACACCAGTACATTTTCATTCTTATCAGTGAGTTCTTCTTCAGAGAAAATATAGAATTCTGTCTGATCACCTCTGAACCGATACATGCAGCATTCCCACAGAATACCTGATGACCAGAATTCATTTTGAATCTCTGTTTTTTAGAGAGCTATCCCTTTCAGTTGAGAGATGTAGCAGAAGACCATTCTTCTTTGATCAGATTTTGTGAAAATTTGGAGGACCTATTTGTATCTTTTTCCCATGTATTTGCAAACTGTACCTATGGAATATAATGTTCTAGCTATGTTCAGAAATATTTGTTTTTCCGGCTTAAGTGCTTAATACTGTAAATTCCTGAAAGCAGATGTTGAGATTTCCGGGGATATTTCCTAGGATACATCACTAGGTACTGAGCCCCACTTTGACTTTCTGCCACTGAGGTCATCTGATGCAGCTCTGAAAAGATTGTCCAGAGCTTTGTTAACTTCACACTTATGCATCTCCGAGGTTTGAAACCCTTCTCTGGACCATTGCCAGCAGTTTATTGAGTCATCCTCCATATGAAAGTTTTTTATTTTCCATACGTTTATTCAGAATTTTCCGTGTTGCATCTGAGTTTGTTGCGCGCCCCCTGTATAAGAGGAAGATGATTGAAGTGATTGAAAAATAACAAAGATCACAACTAGTCATTTCTCAAGTGCTGAGAGTTTTTACAAACATCAGTGTCTTTTGTCAGATCCTGCAAGTATTCGCTGTCAGTGAGACCTTAGAAAGTATTTTGCTGTACTGAACATGGTCTTTTATGGGAAGTTCTTATTAGTAGGAAGATGAGAAAGCAGAGCAACAAACTAGTGGCGGATTGAAAAAGCAGTACTTTTAAAGAGCAGCAGGAAGAATGAGGTTTGTTTGTGGCGGGGGAAAAAGGAGAACGCTGTAGGATGGGCATAAAACTTTAAAAAGATTAGAATTTTATCAAAAGCAATGGTAGTGGTTGCTCTGCAGATTTGAAAGAGAAAAGAGCAAGGAGAAAAGGCAAGTTTAAATTGCACCAAGGATTAAGAGAAAACAGTCCAACTTAGAGGACTTTTTTGTTACTAATAATCTTCTTCAAGGTAAATAGTTTAAGATATATGGTGTTTACACCATTTCCTTACAGCACTTTTAAGAAGAATAAATAACCTTTTTTTGTAAATGAAATGCTTTGAGTGCTTTGGAATGTCCACATTTAAAATGAAGTGAGAAATTCAGGTTCAGCAACACTGGGAAGTTTGCCTTTCATTGCCTTCAATTCACACTTCCATTGAGATAGCATGGCAAAGTGTAACGTAAGAACTAAACACTTCTTTTTTTAAATGCAGGGAGATACCTGTAGGTTGAAAATCACATTTTTTAGATTTTTCTGCCAAGAATCCAGAGTTGATGACACCGGTAGCTTTGTTTGTGGGGGTTTTTGACGGAATATGTTTGTGTTACTGATGGAGTTTCTTTTAATGAAGCTTTAAATTAGAGCTGACTGAAGGATTCTTCGCCAGTGTGCTTTCCAGTAGCTCAGTTTTTGGAGAATGGTACCAGAGTTTGTTTGATACCTGTTAGGTACTTACCTTTACCTTCTCCATTTCCTGGGACTCGTGTCATTGTTCAAGAATAAAGATCTGTTTGAGTTTTGAGTTAGGATCTAGCACAGTATGTTTTCCTGTTTGGGATGAAATTGTGCATTTTCTAGATTCTTCTCTTTTATGGCTAGTTCTTAAACTCCAGGTGGTGTAATGCCTCCTTGTAGGGACGCATGGTTTTAAATTCTGGCTGCCTGTAGTCCTTTACCCTCGTTTTTGTTTGCTCTGCTTTGATGAGCTGGTGCAATACTCTTGTCAGGCTTGAATGTGATTCACCCTTTTGTTCAGTTCTTTCTGAGGAGACCCAAACCTTTTTATGTCTGGCTTAGGGTTTGTGCAGTTTACTGCATGTGTAGTAAAGTCATGTTTTGTAGTGCACCAAGCAAGCAAAGCTATGGGCTGCTGGCAGAGCTCTGTGTTAAACCCAGTGCTGTCATGACGATATGCAACAGCAGGGCTTTCAGAGTAGTTGGGACCTGGTGTGAGTAACCATGCTCCCCAGGAAGTCTTTGAGGTCCTTTTCAGGTCCTAAAACATACCCTACGTTTTTGAGGAGGGAGGAAGAAGGCGCTTAAAGATACAAAAATCCTTTTACATGAAGTTCATTTGATAGCCCAACTATCCTTTTCTGTAGGCACACTGTATTGGCTTTTGTTGGCAGAAGTCCACATTAGCAAAATTTTACCCTTGTCAAGGTCCCACGGAGGGAAGAGTTGAAAGGGAAGAAGCAGTGGCAACAGAATTGGGCTCTGGAAGTCTTGAAGTCTGTTGTGCAGAGCGGTGCTTTAGGCACTTAGTGACAGTGCCCAGACTTTTGGCTTAGACAGCAGGTTGCTGACATCAAAACTCCACATTCCTCATCTCTGAGTCTGAAGTTACTCATACTTCTTTTCCTAAAATTGTGCTTCTGCAAACATACGCAGAGAATTTATTTATAAAGTATTTAAAATCTTTAATCCTAAATATGATGTTTTAAATCCTAATTTCAAAATTTTAAATTTTGGATGGTGTGAATGACAAAAATACTTCCAAGGAGAGAGTTTCACAACCTGTGTACTGTGGTGGAGAACAGAAAGCTTTTTATTATCACTGGAAGTAAGCGTTTCATTTTCTAAGAGCCAGACTTTAATCTTCACAGTTAATGGGAGAGTGTAATTTATGCTTACTAAGGTGTCATTGTGAATATGTCTGAAAATTGCTAGGTAAAATTTCAACCAAAAAATATACAGACATGAACATTTATGTACTTTGCTCATCTTATCGGGCTAAATATACCTTGCCATTCTTGACTGCAAATCTCCAGGCACAGGGATGGTGAGTTGATGAGTCAGAATCCCTAATGAAGCAGCCTGGCGAGGGCAGGGAGGGTTGATGTTGTTCTCACCTCTCTCTGGGGCAGGAAGAGGGGGGAAGAGGTTTTTGGCTTAAGAAACACAAAATCTTACCCCAAACGAACAGCACGTGTACAGCTGAGGACTGTATTGCATTGTTTACAGAATAAACTTTAATAGAACATATTTTCTAAAAGTTGTGCCTTAACATTTTTTTAAATAAGACTAGATTATCTTTTCTATGCTGTGTTTTTCGGAAATGAACTGTGAGCAAAACATGAAGTGGAAGCACGTATTTGTTTCAGAGGAAAAACAGTATTCAAAGCAACCTCTCCATTTAGATGTTCATCAATATGAAGGAATAATTAAGAATCACTTAATGTTGAAATTGTAGCATTCAGGAGGACCATTTTGCTTACTATTGCTCATATTCTCTTTCAACTGGATCTTTGTTTTTCAGCTTGGAATGAACGTGATGATAATATCCACCTTAAATCTAATGCTTAACGAGGAAAAAGGTCAGGCTCTTTTTTTCTTTTTTTCTAATTTGGTGTCCTACAGTTTATTAATAAACTAAAAACATACTTACAAATTGTGTTACTTACTGAATATTTTTTATAGAACAAGCCAGATAGAAAGTTTTAATGTGAGGATGAAGAAGAGTGTTTTTCAGTTCAGTGGTATATGCATGAAACAGTTGACTCGGATCAGTGTATGTGACAGAATGGAGCTGTATAAGGAAAGATCATGTATACAAATCTTCACAGAGATTTCACTTTAGAATGATTAAACCTACAATTAAGGGACATCTTGTATATCCATAAAGAAATATTGTCACAATTTTTGTGGAGTAAAAGCACTGAACAGGAGTAGAATCACCCACTTGTTTTTTGGTAAATATTCTTAAACTTCTGAGGGCAGTTTCAGAAATCAGAGGAATCCTTTTAACACTGTCTGTCTCATAAATAAAACAGTGGGGGCAAATTCTCAAAATACCCTTTCAGTTAGTGTGTCATTGAAAGGCAGTGAGTAATAATGCATTAATGCTGGAAAGAGAATCATGCATCAAATAGCATGGGTTGGTAGCACAGCAAATTTGAGAGAGGCAGCCTAAGCTTTCAAACAATTGCATTGATGCTCGATACTTCTGGGGTTTGTATTAAGATGCAGGAATAGCTAATTTTTATGAGGGTTTTTTGTTTGTTTGTTTGTTTTTAAATTCAGAGTTTTTTTCGTGTGGGAAATCACTGAGCAGAAATGCAGAATTCAGTAAACAATTCAGAGAATGGTATTTGGATAAAAAGTTCCATGTGTCTAAAAATAGTGCAGTCCTGTGACTTTGGCACAGAAGGCATCATTTACAGGTTTAATTTGCAATCCTGCTACGTTTCTGACATTCTCTTGCACAGAAATTCAGTCTGAATTATTCAGATGATTTAAATATTGCTGTGTCCTGAACTTCAGGTGCCTAACACAAAGGAAGTTTGTCTGGTTTATTCGCCGCCTGCATTTACAATACGGGAGTGAGATTCTCGTTTTTGCCGTTTCTTTCTTTCTGTTTCCACATCACATTGCACAGCTAATGGGGATTGGAACTAATCTGAGTAATTGTTATGACAGGAGATCAGAGCCTTTCACTGTATTTCCAGCAAACAGATTGTTCCATTTTTTTGACCATATATATATATAAATCAAATTGAATTCTCACGTTCAGGTTTTCAAATGGTTACTTTTAAATATTCTCTCTTTAGAAAATTAACTTTTCTTTTCCCATAGATAACTGTTTCTCTAGCAACCAGTCAATAACATAGCAAAGCTGTTAACAAGCACTAAACATTGACAGTAGTTATTTCCTATTTATTTTCTTAATTTCTTTATCAGGTAACATAAGAACATTCTGCATCAAATGGTCCTGAAGTGCATATAATCTCCATTATGAAAACTGTGACAGAATTGCATTTAATAACTCCACATTGTATTTAATCCCAAAACATGGGCATTAAAAGAACCAAATTGTTCTTCGTTGATGCTCTCCGATCTCCTTTTAAAGTGATTTTAACTTTGGCCAGAAACTCAATAATACCTGTAGCTCTGTTATTTGATAGGTCTTGGGAGGTCTGACTTCTCTCTCGTAGGCACATTTTGCAATCAGCTTTCTTTCTTTCGTTTGGGTCTTTATGTTAAATGTCCATTTTAGATTCTTCTAGAGCTTGATGGTTTCATAGGGAGCCAGCAGGACATCAGCCGCTGTAGAAAAATGAGTTACAACCATGAACAATACCTGAAGCCACAGAGAATTAATACCTTGTCTTAAAGCTAACGATTCGTCTTTGTTCCAAAATGATACAGAGAACTGGTGAAGAATTTCACTGGCAAAATCAAAATTGTGACTTTTCTGCAGCAAAATAGAGTTTGGGGGCAGATTTTCTCATCCAGCAAGGCCTAAAGGCCAAAACCAAAGTGACCATCACAGCTGTAAAACTGCTACAATGAGTGTGTGTGGGATGGTATAATTTGTCTTTACATTCAGGAAGGCTGAGTCCTTTACAATCCTCGTTAGGAACATCCCTCCTCTTTTTCACTATACTTGATTTACTGCCTTGTTTCAGAATATAAAAAGTAACCAGTTTGTATAGGGTTGATGGAACTTTGTATGTTGAAACACCACCAATGAGAAATAAATGCATCAAAGGCTTTCGGTCATTAAAAATCAAAACATAATTAAGAAAACAAACAAATTGAGCCTGGATTTGTACTGAAGATGGACATGCTTTTCATTAGTTCCTCTTTAGATGACAAAATGGATTGCTGGAATAATATTTCTTTACATTTCATTATTAGCATATAAGATAGTAATAATCTGCTCCATTATATACCCTAAGAAAGATTTTGTTGATAGTGGTAATATTCTTCTCTACAGAATAACTTGGTTCTTCTGTAGCCTACGTTCATACCCAATATTAATGATCTAAATGTGTATGTTTGGTGGCCCTGCTAGGCAGGGGGGTTGGAACTACATGATCCTTGAGGTCCCTTCCAACCCGGGTGATTCTGTGATTCTGTGATTCTGTGATTAGTTTCAAATTTAAAAATAGAAAACTTTGAATGTTTACATTATTTCGGCTCATAAGAAGGCCTATCACATACACACAGTTTTGACCTATTTTGCTTGCAAAGAAAGAAATTAATGTGGTGGAAGGCCTGAAAGCACGCTGAGTGCCGTGTCTTTGGTCTCTATCAAGTGATCGCTGTTACTGAGCAGACAGAGTTGAGATTTAAAAAGAAAAATACTTATTCCCAGCATCTTTTTTGATTGTTGTGTAGCTCAGTTTTGTTTTTTACCAAAGTGCTTTCAGAGCTGCTGTCTGTATGTGTCCATGCACACGTGTGCTTCCAAAGGTAGTCATCTGTTCTTGAAAAGGATGTGCTTTCTCTCTGCTTTCACTGGAAGTGAAAACCTCAATTGCTATGATAACACAGTTAAACCTCAGCAATGGAGGATGTATCACAGCTCAATCAGCTGCATTTTACCTGTCGTATAGGCACAGGCAGGAAGTGTATCTGATGCAAGGATTACAGCTTGTGATTAGTTAACAGCAGGCTGGTGCAAAAGTAAGAGGTTTGTATCATATGCTCTTAGTGATAACTAGAATCCATGAATGTGAGTCAGGCTCTTTTCCCCATCTAGCCATGATACAGCTAAAGATTGTTTTATTACTGTAGATTCCTAGATAGCAGGCCTGAAAGGACTGCTTTGATCATCCAGCCTGGCAGTAAAGGCAACCACATGCAACAGGGTTGTGTCCTTCCGCATGCGGAATGCAAGTGCCCTAGCTGGGGCAAGGCCAGCTCATTAACTGAGGATGCAGAGACAAGTGCATGGCCTGGGCTCTGGGAGTTGTTTGCTAATTAATAGCGAATTCTCCCAAATAGCTGTCCTCCTCTAGGGTGGTTAAATTGTTGGGGTCTTCCAATCTTAGAAAAACTGCTGCATCAAAGCCAGTATAAATTAGGATTACATAAGCCTTCTACATAATAAAACTACCTTTCATAAAGTTCAAAATACTGTTGCACCAAAAGTACTTGGATGGTATAAACTGATTCGTTACTATTTAAATTAAATAATTTTAGTAAGATCATTCTGTTCAGAACATTTTTTCAGGTTGTTGAAATGGATCTCTTTATTTACGAGTAGGATGAAGATGTCTTTCTCAAGCCAGAAGACAGAATATATCATATATACAGTAGTGTTGTACTGCAAGATACCAGTACAGACAGATAAGTTTGAAGGAAAAAGATTTCTCTTATACATTGGTAGGTTGTTGTAGATTGTTGAGTCACTCACATAAAAAGTCGAGCTTCATAAGGCATTCAATTCTAATTAGTAAGAGAAAGCTTCTTTTCAAAGTGTAAAAACATTCCCAAAAAGCAGTGCAACATTTCTAATTAGGTGACACGGGAGAATCCCAGCCAACTCCTGTGATAGACAAACTAATAATTAGCAAATAATAACTAAATAAAACCTTATTTTAACTCTCTGTAGTTTGAAAACAATGCTTTGAATGAAGCTAAACATTCCTTTTAGTCCTTAAAACCAGTCCAGGGGATCTGAGTGCATTTCCATTTCCAAATGTCTTATAGGTTTTTCTGTGATAAAAGGAAAGGCTGGGAAGTGAGATTGGTGTTTGTATTTATACTGATTTAGTTTTGTGGATATTCTAAGGGTTTGCAAAACATTATGCCCAAAATCTGTCACCGTCCCATAAGCAAGCATCCAGAGGCAGCCATTTCTCAGGGATCTGTAAGTAGCCTTTCCCTGTAATACCTGGAATTGTTTAGCATATTTAAAGGGTCATTTAAGAAAAAACTTACAGAGCATCTTTGCAGTATTAGACTGTCAAAATTTGATTTACTGGTTTTATATCCACTTATTAATAAAGGAAAGGCTGTATTGGTATTCATATCATATGTGATGGATCTGAATCCAGTCTATTAGTCTCTAATTTAATTTTCTTTAACCTTGTACCAAGTTTTCTGTATTGCCTCAAAAACTGTTAAACATTTTCAGCTGAGTGTGCAGTGAGGCTTCCAAAATGCAGCATCCAAAAAAGTGAGACAGATGCATTAAGAATGGAAAACATACTTTCAGTATGTGAAAGTAAAGGGGAAATTTTTCATGGGGGGGAGATATTTGAGGGATTGGATTGAGGAAACAATTTGGAGTCATTTTACAGAGTTCTTCAGTGAAATATTTTTGAGCATATTATAATGAAAGTGGACTGCAAAACAAATCTGAAAGGCATGTCTTGGCGCACAGAAAAAAGGATTAATTGATTTAGATGTGGAAAGTTGTGTTCCTCGTGGTAAGATAACATGAGTTGTCTGGAGTTATTACGAGATTACAGAAAAGAGGTATTTATTACATGGGTTGATGAAAATCAGCCCTTTGGGTAGAATCCAGTGTCCAGAGTGTTTTGAATGTGCTCCAAAATCCAAATGCTTTCTAAACCAATCTGAAGTACTTTGGTTAGAATACTCAGATACTGAAAAGCAAAACAGTGCATCAAAGGAGACCGTTTTTCAGCAGTTGGAAGACTTTGGTCTGGTCAGAAGCGTAAAGGGTTGGGTTGCCAAAGGGATGCTCTGTTTGGCAGAGCGTTGCTGGCCACGCTGATCCCTGCTGGGATTATCATGTCTCTTTTCAGTGACAGGACTTTGCAAATCCCATAGAGCAGTTCCACTTCCCTCTGGTTGTCCTCTTATGCTTCAGCTTCTTGTCTAGGCTGTCTTAGCATATAAAACGTTTTACAAATCCAGCCCGTGTCAGTGTTAAGGGGAAAAAGAGCCAGACTCAGACTGTATTAAGCGAGTCTTAACCTCTTTTTCACTGCTGTCTTCCTTAGCTCCATTTTCTTTGTTTGACTGATAACCAGGTATGGGGAAAATGCAGTGGGTGCCTTTTGTTAAATCAGATGTGGAGAGGATGAACCCATTTGGGAGAAGTCTGCAATGTGCTTAACTTTTCAATGGTGCTGTTAAATAAAGCAACTCAGCATATGAGGGCTACTGAAGAATTTCTCTACCAGAACATTGATGGCAATCTAATATTTTTGCAATTCATGCATAATAGAAATAGGCAACGCTTACGTTATATGAGAGTGCTCCGGAACTAATGCCTCCTGTGGTACTGTGTTGGCCCACATCAGAATAAGATGTTGGTGGTATGGCAGTTAAGGTTAAACCTTCCCTCCAGTAT
Source organism: Tetrao urogallus (assembly GCF_951394365.1). NCBI lineage: Eukaryota > Metazoa > Chordata > Aves > Galliformes > Phasianidae > Tetrao > Tetrao urogallus. The sequence continues at coordinate 2,195,604 of NC_136821.1, read as the reverse complement.
TTTGTTATGTTTTGTTGCTGTGTGACAAGTGGCAGCAGAGGGGCAGGGCAGTCAGACAAAATGGCACCTGCCATGGAAGTGCGTATGAAGCAAAGGTGTGTCACTGAATTCTTATATGCAGAAAAAATTGTTCCCATAGACATTCATTGATGCTTGCGGAATGCATATGGAGACCAAGCAGTGGATGGTGGTGCAGTGAGGCAGCGGGTGGTGCATTTCAACAGTGGCAACAGCAAGATGAAAGACAAACCGCGTTTCAGATGTCAGTGTATGCTTGTCACTCCATGAAATGAATCATGGGATCAAAGAACCACCAAAGTTGGAAACGAGCTCTAAGACCATTCAGTCCAACCGTCCGTCTGTCATATTTCCCTCTAAGCCTCAGTACAACATCTAAATGTTTCTTGAACATCTCCAGGGACAGTTGATCGGCTTATCATAGAATCAAAGAATCTTAGAATCACAAGGTTGGAAATGACCTATAAGATCATCTAGTCCAACCATCTCCTCATCACCATTGCCACCACAAGCACTAAAGTGTCTGCGTGGATCGGTGGATTACAAGCAGGGGACTGTGTATGGAGGTGAACATTGGCCTCAGTGTATTGGAAATGGTGGTGGCAATGTTGGAATATTGCAGAGATTTTGCCAGATGAGTCCCACACATGCTCACACAGGCACAGAAAGAATACTGTATGGAAGTTTGTCAGGACCTATTAAACAAGGCTGAAGTTTCCTGGATTGCATCATTACCAGTGACAAGGTGTGGTGTCACCACTAGGAGCCAGAGTCCAAACTGGCAGTCCATGGAGTGGCAACATGTGAATTCCCTATCAGAGAAAAAGTTGAAGATGCAGCCTTCTGTGGGTGAATTGATACGCACTGCCTTTTGTGATGGGAAATGGGTGATTTCCTGGATTTCCTGAAACAAGGGCAAACCATCCACTCTGTTCACTACATGATGTCACTGACTAAGCTGAAGGCTCAAACCTCCAGAAATCAAGCCAGAGTAGAAAAGAATCTCTTGCAACACAGGAACACCAGGCCCCACACCAGTTTGAGGACCATGGAGGACATTGCAGGTCTTGGCTGGACTGCACTACTTGACTGAACTCCCCATTATGTAGTCCAAATTTGGCACCTTCTGACTTCCATCTGTTTGGGACCATGAAAGATGGACAGCATGAGCAACATTTTCCTAGCAGTAACACCATCCTAGCAGCTGTGAAACTATGGATCACCTCCATTGCTGCAGATTTTCACAAGCGCAACTCGCACGCTTCTGTTCATCGCTGGTAAAAACGCAGAGCTGATGGTGGTGGCTATGTTGAGAAATGGCATTTTGCAGCTGAGAATTTTCTCTATCAAATAGTGTTACTGTGCTCCTTTTATCCATTGTCATTTCCATGGAAATAATTAGGAGGCATTACTTTCAAAGCACGTTTGCTACTTTATTGCCTGCAGTTTGTGCCAATTCGTTCAGAACTGGGAAGCAATCTCACTTTATATATATTTATAAATATATTTATATTTTCATATAAATGCATAAAACCATTCTAGTCACTCACTGCTGAGCTGTGTACTTGCACGGAGCTTCCAGAGAGCCTTAGACTTCTGTTCTACAATTCATTGCACGCAGAAACATCAGTGGATCCTCACAGAGCCCCACTTGCACATGGTAAATTGCAAGTTAGGTCAAATGCTGTAGTGTGAATAGCAGTGTTCTCTTTTCTCCTAAATGTGTTGTTTGAATTATTTTTGTACCTGGGGAAGAATGGATAATGCACATATGTTCTGATTCAGCTTTACGTTCCACGTTGCTCGGGTGTTTGTGTTAGTTTACATTTTTTAGCCTCTAGTATTTCTCAGGAAAAAGTCATGCCAATAATAAACTTGGATGGAAGGTATATGATAGAAGCAGCCATTGTATTCCAGTCCGTTGTACTGAGTAAAAATGTTTGAATATTCTCCACAGAAGAGACAGCTACATGAATTCTTTTGCTTCTTTTGGTACTGTTTCAAGCTATGTGCAGTACAAAAAAGTGGTTTATCTGATAAGTATTGCGGTGGTGATGGAATGGGATGTTAGCTAATGCAGGGTACTGCAGAACCAGTAGAAATATAGGGTTACTTCAAAGTGTCTCTTGCTGTTTGAGCAAAAAAGAAAGTGATGGCTTTTTTCTTGTAATGGATGCAGTGTAATTGCCCTAAATAGCAACATGAGCCACAGTAAGGCTGTGCAAAGAGATTAGCAATGCTCTCTGCGATATGCGCTTCCAGTATTTTATATATGTATTTTCTGAGTCAGATTTTACTGTATTAGAGAAAGTTAATTCTCAGTAAAAAACATTATTTATCTATTTTAGCCTTACATGAGACCTGTAATAGATCTGCCAATACACCATTCAATGGTAACGCTGAAAGTTAAAGATAAATTCTGCCTTGCTTTTGATGAAATGTCATCTGTTACCTTCTTAATCTTTCATCTTTAGATTTCAGCCCTTAGCCCAGGGCTATGTGCAGCTGGCTCCTTCCCAGTCCATATTGGTTTTGAAGACATTCTCTTTTATTTAGCGTTTTGAAATTTACATTTGTAAGTAGCACGTGTAAAGAGAATGTCCTGTGTAAGTGTACTTAGAGTATTTTTGAGGACTGTCTGTCTCTGTAGCCTTCTTCTAGTGGTCTGGGGGAAGACTGCTCTTACTGGTAAATGTAGATGTAATGTGTTGTTTGTACTGCTGTTGCAGAAACGTAGGATTCTTGGACTTAATGTTCTAGCTCAAAAAGCCTCTCCTTACTAAAATCTTTCAGATCTATAGTAACATATACTATGTTTTTTAATGTTAGCGTAACACTAGTGTTAGGAGTGAGGCAGAACTGACATACAATTCCAAATAAAGCCCATTAATGTCATTACTACAATAGTCATCAGTGCCGTTTTCTTTTATGTTCTATAGATTTCTCGTATGTACTGTTTACATGAAATATCCCATGTTTGTCTCACCTTAATAAGACTTCTGGTCTTATAAATGAAGTCACATCTACTTGGAAAACTTCTTTGAAGAACAGCACACTTTGTTTAATCCTGAAATACAGCAACGAAAATCTATTCATAGTATAACGTGGGGGGAAGTGACTGTTTATGATATCAGATTTTTTCATGGGAATACTGAGATCAGTACAGAAAAACATGAAGATTCCAAAACTAGATTGATTAGGAGGATCATAATTGCTGTCATTTTCCTGTTTGTTGTATAAGTGTTTGTTGGTTTTTTTTTTTTATGAAGTTATTTCAATCTAATCTAAATGTAACATTTTATTGATATTATCAACCCCAGAAGCAGATTCCTTCACATTAAATTTGTTCCATTTTATAAACAATTTTTAAAGGGCATTAATAGAGCTAGTCATCTGTTGATAATTTTGAATAGCAGCATATGTGGAACTCCTTGGTTTAATGATACATCTCTTAGTTCACCCAAACTGTGCTTTAACTATTTAATAGAAGTTGCATTGTCTTGGCTTTTAAGATGTAGTTCGGTGGCATCCACGTATAATCATAAAATATATTAGCCAGATTGTATTTTTATCATAACCCATATTATGATGGTTTCATTGACATTTGAAATTTGGATTCTAAGCTCTTTAAATGGATGCAGCTGTATACATCTTCATGAATTACTGGGCTGGACTGATAGACTTCAAAAAAGGGCTGATGTATTTTCTGTGTCTGTGTTTTGCAGGCTGTTTTGTTGGAGCCAGGAAGTCATGAAAGAAAGTCAAGAAGAGAACTTGGATAATGAACAGAAGATAAAAAGAAAACAAAAAGAATGTGGCATATAAAGGGTATAATACCTGGAGGTATTAGATCTGACTCATATTTATAAAAATGAGACGAGCTTTCACAAAATACAAGTTATCTTAGTCATCAAGCTTGGAACCATGCTGTTGAACTAGAAATTCTCCTTTTCCCCATTCTCCTTTCTGACAGGTAACAAAGGATTGGTGAATTATGATTTTCCCAAGTTGGAAGCACTAATTTTTATCTATATAGTTCGTCCTTATGAATATATAAGGAGTTAAACATTGCATATTTAATGTGGATTATAATGGGAAACTGACTCATTAACAAAAATGGCCACTTTTAAGGACTTGGTTTCAAACTGAGCCGGAGCCTCCCAATGCACTTTGTACAATTTGGGGAAAGATGTACTGAATGGCCTTCTTTGGGAGGCCATGATGACATGTAGTAAAAGGATATCATCTTACTGTTGATATCTTTGAAGACTCATAAACAGAAACAGAAAAATGAATGGTGGAAAGGAGTGTGACGGAGGGGACACGGATGGAGGGCCACCAGCAGTGCAAGTTCCCGTTGGTTGGCAGCGACGGGTGGACCAAAGTGGAGTGCTCTATATCAGGTATGGTTACCTCAAGTGGTTGCTGTTGTTGTTTGCACTGTAGTTTTGCCAGAACGTGTGGTAGATTAGTGACCTGGCTAGTTCTTACACTCAAGGAGTTCGAGGGCGTATTCTTTTGGAAGTGCTAGATCGTTCATCCTGCTGATATTAATGGAGTCCACTTGAGTTATGCCATTTGCACGCCTGCAGCACATACTCTGTCATTACAAATCTAATATTACTTGGTCTTGAAAATTTGATATCCTTACTATACATTTTGCTTTAGGCACGAATAGTTCTTTATTACTTATTATCGTCATGTGGATTTTAAAGCTGAGCAGTAGCAGATTTAACCTGACTTAATGCCTCCACTATTGAAGCCTTTTACAATGAAACTAGCCAGAGGATTTCTTAGGTCACATCTGAGATTGATGAGAAATTTCTCTCATTGCCTTTTCCTTGCTCAGCACCCACTTTCTACAAGACCATTTGCTGGTCGTGTTCAAAGGAACAATCAGGCATTCAAACAATTCATGGCAGATGAGATAGAACGGGACTTTTTTCTGGCTTCAGCTCAGTTTGTGTGGTGCCACGCAACTTTATCCTGACATTCAGTAGCTCTTCTTTGCTGTCTCTTTTGGGTTTACGTTCCAGATCTCCACTGTACTTTTGTGGTTTACTTACTGTCTTTTGAAAGGAAATTAGATGGTGTAACTATACTCAGTAGCCATAGAAAACGTTTTAAAGCCCATGAAGGTTCTTTGTACAAAATCACTGTCATGCCTCGGCGGGACCGACTTCTACAGCTTGCTCCCATTTCTAATGTAGAAAAAAAAATATACAGGAAAGCAAGCCTAAAGCCAAAGTTTCAGATATTTTATTTATTTTATTTGTTTCTGTTCCTAGCTTATAGAATTTTTTCCTTCATCTTGGAGCAGTCTCAAAGAAACGTATTGAAATTACCATTAAGTGTGTGTGCTCAGACAAACGTACTGCAATCTAAAGCTTATCGGAAAAAGATCAAAGTTAGCTTTAACAAAATGTAGGTACATCAGGTTTACATCACATTAATCTAAATGATTATCCATTCATTATTGTCTTATACTTATTCCACTCTTTTCTGATTAAAATAGCCTCTTGTACACAACGTTTTATATATTAACAATATCAAATTCTTTAATGAGTCTCAGCATACTCCAATTTTACACTAAACCACCATAAAAGATCAAATACATTCCAGGATTTCTTGTTTATATTCTCAGTTGGCAGAATCAAACAAAATCCACGTCAGTGATATGCATGTCAAAGATGAATAGCCTTCCCCTTGTATTTCTCATTATTGCTGTAATTTACGGGGCCTCTGCCTCAGTTAAAAATCAATGAAAAAGAAAGAGTTGTTTGGTTTGTGGTGCTTTTTGTTGGGTATTTTTTTTCCTTTCATCGTTGTATCCAGACATCGGGACTTAAAATTCTTTGCTATTTTTATATGCCTAATGAGCCCACCTGTTTTTGAATTTTCTTTTCTACAGCTGTAAGAAACAGATCATAAAGCTCTTAAAGAAGTCTTACGTGCTTAGAAACAAGTACATTTGTTTATAATTCTGACAGTTATTTGCTCTTCTTTTTTTAATGTTTTTTGTTGTTGTTGTTTCTTACTATTTCTATTCTCAATTGCCTTATGAGAAACACTGCTTTTATTCCAGTTGACCCTGTTAATCAAGTTTACCAGTTGTCTTTTTCGTTTTAGGGAAGCTGGTATTATTTCAGCCCTCTTTCCAAGTGTTGTCCATGTACTTTCTTTAATCCAATAGTGAGTTTGCTGCTGTTCCTCTGTAAGCCATTCTGCTTCAGGGAGGTCTAGATGTTGTCTAGATGCTCATCCACATTCTTATTTGGTGAAAGGCATGGGGTGGAAAGTAATGGTTGGAAGGGATGAATGTCATCTAATCCAACGTGGGATGTGAGCAGCACTCCATCAGGTCACTTGCTGGCGTTGTTAGCTGCATCTTCAAGGATGAACTCTCCCTAAGCTCTCTAGGGAAACTGCTGTTGAGCCCTTCTAAAGGAACAGCCACCCTGAAAATACCCACTGCATTTATCGAAGGAAAGGAAGGCCGAACTGTAGTGACTCAAAAGCTATCCAGAGGAAAATAAGTGTATGTATTAAGAGTAGATGATCTCAGCTGAATAAGGACTCGGTGTATTTGTGCTTCTTTATAAAGCTTACATGCTTTTTATCAGCTGTCAACAGTTGCTTTGAGTTAAATCTATTAATTAGTTTTTATTGTCAGGTTGAAGCACTGCTTTCTTAGTAACTAACAGTGCTGCTTGGAGATAATCTCTTCCTCAGGTTACTGCAAGCAGATAGTTACAGTGGAATAAACTGAGAAAAGGTTTTTAATAGCGGGTGGACATTCCATAGCTGTCAGTAACTGATGCAAATATGTAATTTGCTCTCCCATATTTCTTTGGAGTCTTAAAACCCCTGGATGTCCAGAGTGACAAAAAACCTGCATATCCTTTGCAGTACAAAAGCATGAGGAAATTTGTTCATGCAGAAGATGCCTTGCCATTACGTAGGTCCATGCAGTCCATAACTGGTGTGCAGCAGACCTGATTTCTGGCATGAATCAGTTGGGCTGTTCTCTATATCCGGGTTTCATTGCATGCACCCATTTGTTCTGTGCAAGAACCCAGCAGAACAGAAAAAAAAATGGGCCTTTTCTTAGTTTTGGTATTTCAGTGGGCAGATAACTGCGCATACATGCAGCAGGTACGGTGAATCCTGTAGTGCCACAGCTTCAGTGGGCTGCTCTGTGTGCTCCTGGTAAGCGTGGGTTATGCAGAGCTGGCTTTGCACCCTCCTTGGTGTGTGCATATACCCTATGGGTCAGTTGTTTCTAGTCTCCACTATCTCCTTGCACCTGTAGCTGCGTTTTGCAGGCAAGCTGTGCACTGGTAAAGCTTACTAAAAACTACTGGTGTGTGGATGGGCTTGTACAGAGCAAATGGCAGTCTGCAGTTCTCCTGTGGAAGCTGTGACACCCCAGGTGAGGACCTCACCTATGCAGCGTGGCTGCTCCGGGGTGCTTGCTCAGATTAGGCTGATGAAGATTTGGCTCTCTGGCCTGTAAGTCATTTTTCTTCGTGCTTCTACCATTATTTTTAGATTGCTTTTACTTTATCCTCAAATGTCAGTGTTGCACATATTCGACCTAAGTGGTTCTCTCTAAAATAACCATTTTAGGGCAGATCTGGTAAATAAATTACTGAAACTGTTAATGTGACTTTAAATGACATTTGCAGATGTTGCTTTGTAGATGAGTAAGTTCTTGTTGTGCGTTAGTTGTTTATACATCAGGTTTTAAGTATGAAAGTTCATCATAGTTTGGAATTTTGACTCTTGGCTGTTTTCATCATCCAGACTCTTCCACTTACGTTGTTTTTGTTAAAATAAGGGCTTTTAAGGACCAGTGTTTCAGCCAGTCCTCTCAAACTGTTGTGTTCTTTTCCTGATGAACAGTTCGGATGGCTAAGTAATAGAGAGCAGTGTGAAGGTTAGAGGTTTCTGACATAAGAACTTCTTTCATCTTATGACTTAGTGATTTTACCATAACAGAATTTCCAGTGTCCCATTTTTGGAGGTGGAGATAATGATTTTCTGATGGGAGCAAGAAAAATCCAAGTGCAGTTTATCAGAAACTCCCTGGGCTGGCTTCGTGGTGCAGTATTTCACACTTTCAGTGGGAAGGTTGAAGTTACAGCTGAATAAACTACACTGTATGCAGCCAACAGACCCAGCCCCAATACTTGTGCTACTGTTCTCCCTTTTCTTTCTGAGTTCTCTCATACTTGAAATACATTTGTGATGTTTTCTTTATAAATTAGATTCCAGCCCTAGAAAGTAGAAGTGACTGTCACGCCTCAGTGGAACTGCAGGGATGGGATCTGGGGGGGAGGTTTGTGGGGATTGCCCTCTGCTTGTGTGTTGCACTTTATAGGAGAGAAGATTGAGAAATTCATCTTAGTGTTGTAAGGCAATAGTTAAAGCTTTCAATATAATTGTATTTTGAATAGTAAATATCAATCATCTCAATTGGTTTCTTTGCACGTGTTCGTTTTTCTGGGGTAAAATCTTTCTTTAAAATGTTGCTGCTTTTTTTCACTGTTTTTGGTTTCTTCTCCGTTCTGGACTAAAAGCAAGAAGTACTATGAAACTAAATATGAAATCTTAGCTTTGTATCCAATTCTGTCTGTGTGAGCTGTTAGAATGGTGGATAGAGGTCATGACCTGTCAAATAGCTTGAATTTATCATTTCTGTTTCTTTACAGTCCCAGTGGGTCTTTATTATCCTGCTTGGAGCAGGTGAAGACTTACTTGCTGACTGATGGAACCTGCAAATGTGGCCTAGAATGTCCTCTTGTTCTTCCCAAGGTAAAGAAATAATAATCTCTGATTTCTGCAATGTAATCCTTATCAGCTAACTATGTCAGCTGATGTACTGTGCCGTGACTTAAATTCTGTTCTGATCGTATGTAGAATGCACACAAATAAGTGGATCTCCTCTCTGCCTTCTCCCTGCACGGAGGCTCAATTCTCATGGTGATTGAAAGTTCTCCTATTAAACTGGCAGCTTACCATCAACAGCAATGTGTTCATGTGTGGTGCTCAGACATGGCAGCTTCAGCAGGAGTCAGTTTCCCTAACCAGCTGCTGGGGTTTGGTTCACAGGGTGTATTTTAGAGCAAGCGTGTAGGTATGGTGGGTATTATGAAATGTAGTTTCCTTGATAATTCCAGAAAATGAAAAGCCTTTAATATAGCCAAGGGAGGTGGTGGAGTCACCGAGCCTGGGGGTGTTCAAGGAAAGGCTGGATGCTGTGTTGAGGGACATGGTTTAGTGGGGGCTATTGGGAACAGGTGAACGGTTGGACTGGATGATCTTTTAGGTCTTTTCCACCCTTGGTGATTCTATGGTTCTATGATTCTATAGTAATGGTAATACAGTAATGATTTTAAATGTTGGAATTTCTACACTCAGGTCTTTAATTTTGATCCTGGAGCTGCTGTGAAGCAGAGAACTGCTGAAGATGTTAAAGCAGATGAGGATGTCACCAAACTATGCATACATAAAAGAAAAATTATTGCTGTGGCTACACTTCATAAAAGCATGGAAGCACCACATCCTTCACTAGTTCTAACTAGTCCTGGTGGTGGAACAAGTGAGTAATAGCATGCAAAGTCATTTAGCTAACTAATTTTTTATGTATAATTAATGTACACCCCCAAAAGCCTTATATATCTGTGATTGCAGTAGTAAACAGATTCAAGTTAAAAATGGAAGTAGTAATTAGAGAGATGTAGGTAGATAGAAAATGAATCTAAAAAGCAGGTCATCCCAGAATAAGAGCATGATTTTCTTGGAAAAGATATCAGATTGTTCTACACAAAGAAAATACATTAGCTCTCATCTTTTGGAACTGTAGTAATATGTCTGATATTCTGTCACATGGGAAATTAGGGAAGCTGAATAAAGTGATTATAAAGGGATTAGAATGTGGCTAAGGACTTGGCTAAATGGGAAATTGTATTGCAAGGCAGAATATACAACTAAAAATCTCCACTGTAATTTCTCAAGGATTATTTTGGGAGAGCAACCTGGATTAGCATTTTAATTATCCAGATCAACAAAAGTCAAGTAATTTTGTTGATGGATGAAGCTGTGAGTATTATTTGAAACAAAAGAAGATCAAAACATTTTGGAAAATTGGAGGATCGTTGACACCTGGAGTGAAAGAAAAGTTGCAGTAACAAATCCTGTTAATTGTGAGGTTATTCACCTGGGGACTAGAGGAGAAAAGCTATTAGCCCTAAATTATTGAGAAAGAACACCTAGATATAGTAGCTGATCAGAGATGCCTGTGAGCAGTACCAGATGGCAGTATGGTGCACATCAATGTGATTCCGAGACAGAGAGGTACCAATGTCTTTTTGTGCTTGCTGCCTTCCTGTTCTACTGTTCTTGCTAGAGGCACTCAAGTTTAAATAGAGCAGAGGCTCTTCTGGGAGGGCAGTGCAGAATCTGCTCTACAGAAGTCATTTGAAAGTGTTTATCTTGTTTAGCCTCCCAGAATTGTGGCTGAAAGGGGATAGAGTTGCTGTCAATGAGGGCATCAGGAGAATGACTACCAGGAAACAAAGCTACTTCAGCTAAGATACAAAGTTAGCACTGATAGAAATAACTACAAAAACAGAGTGCATGGAAACCCAGATTGAAAATTTGGTATTTTCTAAGGATTGCAAGGACAAGAAAAGGTCTGAAGCAGTGTTACTGCAAGTAGTTAGGACAAAGGAGTAAACTTACTTTTAATACAGAGCTCTGAAAGATTATGCTTACATGCTGTGATGCTTACAACTTTAGGGAAACAACCCTTGATAATTACCATCTGCAGCCTGAATTAAAGTGAAAAATGTAATGGATATATAATAATAAATTGCAAGACAATATGAAGACATCAGTGAGGTTCATAGTAGTCAAGTGCTGTTGCACTTTGAGATTATTTATGGATTTAAATCTTTCTTTAAATTATGTTTTTTTGCAGCAGAGGCTTGTTTTTAGACCTAACTGTACAATTTCCCAAGTTGCTATGCATTTTCCTTACTATTGTTTTTGTTATTACTGTCTGTTAGTGTTACTTAAAATACAGTTACAGCTAAAAAGTAAAATAGCCAAATGAAGGAGAGGAGAACAGATAAGTATTTAAGACACGAATCTTATTTTTACCTTCTCTATTGATCAGAATTTTATCTCTAAAGGAAGAAGAAAATTTCCCACTAACTTGCCTTGGTAAACAAAACACTGTTTATCATCATTTACACATGCATTTGCCCATTTGTTTGGGTTCAGCACTACACACAAGGGTTCTTGTATTTCATGTTGCAGTTCAGTCTTGAGATTTGTCCCCAGAATGGGACTTGGTTTGTATTTTGAGAAGGGCAACGTGTTTGTGTCTGTCGTGATGTAGCTGGTTCAGCAAATAGGATGAAGGCAGGATTTTCAGTGCCATCTGTCTCCTATGGCCGGAGAGAAGGAAAGAAGGGAATTGAGTTCTTGTGTGTAGGAGAATTTAAAGGTACCTCTGAATTTGTTTGAACATGAAATCTTCAGCTCAGTGCTCAAGCTTAAGTTTGCATATTTAGGGGCTGCATGCCAAGAACGCAATCATTTTCCTTTGCTGAGTTCCTGCTGCAAACTGAATTACAAATCCCCAGAGCAGTAAAACTGGCAGAAAGTCCACAGGCTTGGAGCTGCCTGTGAGGGTATTCTTGAAGGAAGGTGCTGAAGGAGTATTTATTTATTAAACAAAACTGATGTTGATGGGCAGAAAAGGGAAGCGGTCTTTTGTGTGTTGGAAGATCAAGTCTCAACACTGAAGTTTACAGTAATTTTTTCCTTATTGTAGGGGTTCAAATGTGTGCATATCCCCAAACTCTTTATCCTGAAGGCAAATGTAAGAGGTAGAGCCCATTGTTAAGTTTAGCATGTTGATACCAAGGTAATCTGTTGCAAAACCTGCTAGAAAAGCCTTAATTCAGTAAAATACTGCGAGCCACTGTATAATATAACCTTTTTAGCACAGCTAAGAGCAGATTTACTCAGAGGACTGAAACTTGGTGCCCGCAGTGCCAGGGAGTGACACCGAGCAGCAAGTATGCTGCACCCTGCCTTGATCAGCCACATCCTCTCAGATCCACGCAATGAAGTGTTTTGCTGAATAGAAGTCAGTATCAAAGTAGCACAGTGCATTTCCCCAATCGTCTTTATCAGGCACAACTTGTAGGGCAGGGCTTTTTTTTCCTGTAGAGCAAGGAGAGATTAACCTAAACCCTTCTTGGGCCTTGTTCCTCCTGTACTCAATAGATGGTGCCAGAGGTTCCTTTTCCCTGTGATAGTGATAGACTGCTCCTCCTGCCAGCTCTTCCAGCTGGTGCTGTAGCTGAAGTGATGATGCTGGAGATTCAGGAGTGGAAAACTGGAGATGATGTTTAGAGAAAGGGGAAAAAATAAAAGCATATGTATCGAAGTTTTGAAAGAACAGCACTGAAATACATTTTAAGTGGGCAGCAAATGTGCTTAAAACCTGAGAAACACAAGATCTAAAGTTGTCTATGTATATGCAAGTTTTATTTGGGAAATGGAGTTGTGATCTGTTCAACTGTGCTCTGTAGTAGGGTAGTCTGCACCATTCCAGCAACAGTTTGGTGATTTAGGTATTACTGCTGTTTAAGTAAAAGTTTAGCCAAAAGGCTGTAATGACTGATTTCACACACATTATTTGTGTACTGAAATGTGTGATTCCAGATTTCAAAATAGTAACTGTTGTGTTTTTAATATCAGGTGCAACTCCGGTAGTTCCTACTCGAGCAGCAACTCCAAGATCAATGAGGAATAAATCACATGAAGGAATTACAAATTCTGTGATGCCAGAATGTAAGACTCCTTTCAAGTTGATGATAGGGGCATCTAATGCCATGGGTAGGCTTTATGTGCAAGAAATGGCTGGAAGCCAGCAACAAGAACTTCATTCTGTCTATCCTAGGCAGAGATTGGGTAGTAATGAACTTGGACAGAAGTCTCCATATCGTGGCAGTCATGGTGGGATGCCCAGTCCAGCTTCATCAGGATCACAGATATATGGAGACGGCTCAATCTCTCCTAGGACTGACCCACTTGGAAGCCCTGATGTTTTCACAAGGAACAATCCCAGTTTTCATGGAGCACCCAACTCAAGTCCTATTCATATGAACAGGACACCTCTGTCTCCGCCATCAGTAATGCTACATGGTTCTCCCATACAGTCATCCTGTGCAATGGCTGGAAGGACTAATATACCTCTTTCCCCAACCTTGACCACAAAAAGCCCTGTAATGAAAAAACCCATGTGTAATTTTTCAACTGGTATGGAAATACCACGAGCAATGTTTCACCATAAACCACCCCAAGGTCCACCTCCTCCTCCTCCACCGCCTTCTTGTGCTCTTCAGAAAAAGCCATTAACATCAGAAAAGGATCCACTTGGCATACTTGACCCTATTCCTAGCAAACCAGTCAATCAGAATCCTGTTATCATTAACCCAACTACTTTCCATTCAAATGTCCACTCTCAGGTACCCGTGATGAATGTAAGCATGCCTCCTGCTGTCGTCCCTTTGCCAAGTAATCTTCCTTTGCCAACTGTAAAACCTGGTCACATGAACCATGGAAGTCATGTTCAAAGAGTTCAGCATTCGGCTTCTACTTCCCTATCTCCTTCACCAGTGACATCCCCAGTTCACATGATGGGATCCGGGATTGGAAGGATAGAGGCTTCTCCCCAAAGATCACGTTCTTCTTCCACATCATCAGACCATGGAAATTTCCTGCTGCCTCCAGTAGGACCGCAGCCATCCTGTACTGGTATTAAAGTTCCTCCCAGGTCCCCACGGTCAACAATAGGGTCGCCAAGACCATCTATGCCATCTAGCCCCTCCACCAAGCATGATGGACTTAATCAATACAAGGACATCCCTAACCCATTAATTGCTGGAATGAGTAATGTATTAAATCCTCCAAACAATGCAGTTTTTTCCACTGCATCGGCTGGAAGTGGTTCTTTGAAGAGTCAGCCTGGTTTGCTGGGAATGCCTTTAAATCAGATCTTGAACCAGCACAATGCTGCCTCTTTTCCAGCAAGTAGTTTACTCTCAGCAGCAGCCAAAGCACAGCTAGCAAATCAAAATAAACTTGCTGGTAACAACAATAACAGCAGTAGCAATTCTGGACCTGTTGCCAGCGGTGGCAACAACGAAGGACATAGCACTTTAAATACCATGTTCCCTCCTGCTGCCAATGTGCTTCTACCAACGACTGAAGGGCAAAGTGGTCGAGCAGCACTGAGAGATAAATTGATGTCTCAGCAAAAAGATCCTCTGAGAAAACGAAAGCAGCCAACCACCACAGTGTTGAGTTTGCTGAGACAGTCTCAGTTGGAGAGTTCTGGAGTTTCCAAAGCTGGATCTGATTTAGTAAGAAAGCAAAGTCAAAGCTCTTTTCCCATCAGCTCTATGTCCCAGTTACTTCAGTCCATGAGTTGTCAAAGCTCTCACATGAGCAGCAATAGTACTACCAGCTGTGGGAGCTCAAATACTGTTTTACCTTGCTCTGGTAACCAGATGCATTTTGCAGACACCAGTATGAACCCTGGCACTCTTCAGAACTCACTGGCACAGAGTTTACCGTTACGAGGGGAAGGTATGCACTGCCAGAACACAAACACTAACTTTGTCCACGGTACTGGCCCTGCCACCACCAACCATCTCGCAGGTTTAATAAATCAGATGCAGGCTAGCGGGAACTGTGGGATGCTCAGTCAGTCAGGAATGGCTTTAGGAAATTCATTACATCCGAACCCACCTCAGCCAAGAATCCAGGCATCCTCCACTCCAGTGATACCAAACAGCATTGCTAGCAGCTGTAATCAAACAAGTCCTGAAGCAGGTATGTTTCCTTTTAAAAGGATACCCTTATGTTTGACTGTTCGGAAGTATATGGTGACTGCTTTTAAATGGGTTCCTTTTACTTATCTACTTTCTAAATTTGAGTTTACCAGTCTGAAAAGTATGCCTATTTCATGCTCATATCCAGATACTCAAAAATAAATAAGAAAAGTATCTCCCTTTTTCTAAACAGAATCATCATGACCTCCTTCCTGTTACAACTCTTCCCAAATTCCACACACTTCACAGATAAAATCCATGCACATTTGTACACACCTAGACCTCAGTTTTCATCTCTTGCCCAAATAAATTTTTCTGCATCATGCTGAGCTACTTCAACCCTGGAAGGCTATAGCTAGCCAGGTAGTTGGTGTCTAGGCTATACATGTGTTCCTCACTGCTTGCATTAAATAGTTGAGAGTTGTCAGAGATGGCAGCAGATACTAGAAATGTAAGAGTTTTCAAAATAACCTTTTTTGGAGGCAGAAAGGAGGCTGCCAGGTCCGTGTTTGCCTTTGTCATGGTAATTTTGCTCTGCCAGTAATTAAATGGTTGAATAAATTGTATGTGCAGTTGGAAGAGCGTAGCGAGATTTCCTGATTTATTCATCAGTGAAGACTTTAAGAGGAAGCAAGTCTGCCACTGTTACTAACTTCATCCTCTTTATTGGTGAAAGGGAGACAGCTCAGAAATGTTGATTTTGTTTAACTACTATTGACTGAACAAAGCATGAATTTTTGAAGGATGGTTCTACGTTAATTTCTTAGGCAGGAAAGACAAACTATTTGATACTTCAGTATTTCAGCGTGGTTAACTGTCAGAATGTGGGTTTGATGTAATCACAGCTAAATACATCAGGTCAAATGAAAGTGAGGTAAGCATACAAGCTTGTTAACACAAGAAAACCTGATGTGTGTTCTTGGTCTTCCTCTAAGAGAGCCGCTTATTCTTTAAAGTACAGAATGGAATTAAATAGGTAAACATTACTTTTAAAAGCCATGGTAATTACAGTTTCTAATGACTTTGGAGGGTTCCTCTCCATTCCTGGGGAAATAAGGCTTTTTTTTCCATAGCTGTATCAGTGGTTTGTGTTGCAAGCAAGTAGCCATTAATCCTTGCATGGGTGTTTTGCCTTGTCACGCTGACAAAGAATATTTTCTTGTATGTTTTCTGTTACGAGTCCTTGTACTCTTGCCAACAGAACAGAGGTCTCATTTTGCCCTAGGAGCTTTGTTCTGTGTCCCACTCAGCATACCAGAAACTCTCTTTTCCAAGAACTCTTTGGGTTTCCACCTCTTTGATGGTCAGTGGGAATCAGCAGTATGCTTTGTCAGTGTCCATGCTGCTGAAGAAAGCTATGAAGTTGTTGCAACATTGGACTGCATTGCCTTACAGAGAACTGAAGACACCGTTATGTGAGATAAGAGCCTGTGTGCCAGCAGTTACCATCAAGAAACTGAGCAGTGGTAATTTGTCTTCTGGGAAAGGATTGAAATAATTCAGGGTTCCTGAAGTTAATCCAGACAGGAACTGATCAAGAGAAGTTTTGCACTGTATAGAAGTTACCAATAAAACATTGCACAAAGCTATTAAGGTAGGCTTCCGAGCATCTAAATTCATCCCTATGTGGGATCTTGTTGCTGCTCCACCGCTGTGACCCCAGCCCTGTGCCAGAGCCTTGCCCCACTAGGTTGGTAGTGCAGGCACCACTCATGATAGCTGTCTTCAGGCTGGTGACACACAGCAGCAGCTCATCAGAGCCTTTCTTTGTCTTGCCTGTCTTGGTCCTCAGGCAAGCAGAATTCCTCCCAAGAAGACTCATGCTATTGTATTAGGGAAAAACAATAGTAGTGTCTGCTCTCAAACTTCTGTGGGACAACAGCAACAGAACAAATCTGTATAAGTGCACTGAGCTGCACGCTGCCTTTAGAGAGCTGGGGGCAAACCCCTATGGAGAAAGGGGCATCAACTTAAGCAGCTAATACAGTTCTCATCCATAATATATAGAATTATGGGATCACTAAGGCTGGAGAAGACCTCTAGGACCATCTAGTCCAACCGTCTGCCTACCACCAATATTGCCTGCTAACCCACGTTCCTTAGTACCACGTCTACACATTTCTTTGAGCACCATGCAGGGATGATGATCAGTAATAAATAGATAACTCCACGTGTGAACTTCAGATTTACCTGAAACCTTTCAAACAACCAAACTTCAATCAGAAAAGGATGGTATTTCTAATACTGTAGGGATAACTGTTAGATTTCTAGTTATAAGGGCTTAAATTGATGCTTTTCTTCTTAACCAAATGGTAAATGGCAACCTTGCTTAGGCAAAGACTGCGCTTCTGCTCCTCACTGCTGACTGCTTTTGTTTCCTTATTTTTGGTGTTGGGGAAGTACGTGCAACCTGCAACTGTTTATGTATTGTTATTGATACCTGTGATGGCTAGAAACCTGGAGAGCCTTTTACTTTCTAAAGATGGAATTTCAGAAGCTGGTGCCTTTGCATTATTCCCTGTGGCAGCGCCCTGAAAACTGCACAGTCCTTCATGCAGCCTCCTGCCTGAGTCATCGCAGAAGCGCGCGGCTCAGACGTTAGGTCTGAATCCAATCCATAGCCAGTGAAAATCCAGATAAGGGCATTTTGCTGTATTTGCAGAGGAATGGAAGTGTTCCTGCCTCGAAATGAGCATGAAACGTTGAGAATCTTGCGTTAATGGTAACCTTTAAAAATAAAAGTTTATTTCCAGGCTGCATTCAGTTACACAGAATGTGACTAAAATGGCAAGAGGTATATTATGAATTATTCTGTATGAAGCTGATAATTGTGGTGTATGGAGTTGAACAGTGTCAAGCATGCAGAAGGAGCCGTGTGTGCGAGCTGAGTTGAGCTGTGTACGATGTCTTCAGGAAATTCATACATTCATTTTGAGTTTGTGGCTTTTTTTTCCCCTTGTTTCTACATATTTTAATTGCTGAGTCTGTTTTCTGTTTCTGTGCCAGTATTGGGAATAGCTACTAATCAGTTAATGGTTCCTGAGAGAAAATACCGAGAATCACCACAATTAAATCGCTGATTATTGCCCAAGCTTTTAGTTAGGCTTTAATCACATGGACCAAATTTTATTATTCTGCCTTTTGTCAGCTTCTTGCAGAGGTAATACCCGGAGTTTCCAGGGTTTCAGTATGAGTGTGATTGAATTAAAACCGAATAGGTACAAAAATGAGCGTTTTTATTTACAGAGTGGAACGATTTTTTACTTTTCCAATTTTGAACCCTTAGAAACCTGTTGCACTTGTTTTTATTGACAACTTCTGTATTGTTTCCATAGTACTTAGGTTGCAAACATTTTATTTGAAAACAGTGGTCTTATGTGAGGAGCTAGCATCAAATCCACTGCTGGATGGACTGCTTACAGCTATTCATTCTGGAAGAAGTCTCCTTTTTTTGCCAAGAGATGTGGTTCTGGACTCACTTTCTGTGATGAGTGCTGTTAGTACTTGTGTTAGCCTTTGACACTGAATTTCTCGTTACGAATCAAGCCCTCAGACTTCAGATGCAAGCTGAAGGTAGCATCCAATTTGCTAATTCGGCAGCTTTATGGATTTATTCGTTAAGCCACTTTGCCTCCCAGAAGCAGTCTTTGTATTTGTCTGTTTGTCTGTTTTTGTTTGTTTCTTGTTTTTTGTTTGTAAAAAATGCTGCTTCACTGTGTCATAGATCTTAGTGTAGAGTCTGCTTCATCTATTATTTTCTTGCTGTTAGTCCAGGAGTTCAGCGGGTAGGAAACCTCTGTGCAAAGCATTGAATGTTTAGCAATGCAAATCCTGCTAAGAATGCCACTTGTATAAAAGGATGCAGGAAAACAAGTGAAAAGATATTTGGGAGTAAAAGCTACACGTGGCTGAGAATGGGGCGAACTGTAGCTAATGGGAATAAAGATAATAAAGTATCTGAAATATCAGAAACACGAGGAACTTCTAAACGTTCACCAGTGACAATTAAAGGACAGGTTTGGCAAAAAAAAAATACTGAGACTATATCCTAGATGCAGAATAGTAAAATTGTATCGGTGAAATTTGCAGTACAGAGAACAGACAGATATAATTAATTGAAGAGGAGCACACAAGACCGATGCCAATCAGTGAGGAGCTTCTATCCCACTCAAACAGAATTTATTTTAATGCAGTCAAGTCTGGTGTAATATAATTGGGAATGGAACATTGCCTTGGAAAACAGTGACTCAAAGATTTAATAGACTTAATGCAAACTGTCAGATCAGTGATGTTGCAAAACAGAAGGAAGAAAAGAGAAGCTGGGTAGGTCCTTGGATGCATAAAAGAGAAATGCCCATGGAATTTGGGTGCTCCTGGGTCTGTGCATAGCTTGAGAAAACCAGAGCTTGGCTGTGGCATTCTGGTTAGCTGTCACTTCTCATGAAAGGCCCAGAAGTACTGGATTTCAAAGAACCACAAAGCTGTGGTGGTGGTGGGTCAGACCTCAGGCTGTGAGCCTGGTGGTGCCATTTCTGCTGTACCTGACAGAAGGTCATGGAGCCAGGCTGAGCCCACACCGAGAGCTGGTCAGCAGGTCAGAGAGTCAAGCCGGGTGGTTTTCCAGCTGTTGGGAATGCCCTGCCATCTGCTCTTTCAAAAAATATGGGCATAGCCAAGGAGTTGTGTCACTTGCTGTGGGTATTCATACTTCAGTAGCACCTGAAAAGGTGGAGAGCTGAGTTTGGGTCAGGTTGATGGTTGGACTCGATGATGTTGATGGGCGCTTCCAGGCTGGATGATTCTGTGGCTCTCTGGTTTTTACTTTGTTGACAGGTGCTCAATGACAACATCCACTGGCAGAGTGCTGGTAAATTCAGCATGGAAGAAATAGATGGCTTCGTTTTTTTGAGGCTACTAAACACTGAAACGAGCTTGCAGAGTTCAGCTTGACCTAAGTGAAATTTCACAATCCAGGTTCTTTCTCAACAGTAATGGTAGTTATGTCAGAGCTTTGTATCTGTTCAGCTCACATCTCCCCTCTTACTGCCCTCCCTTCTGAGCATAGGAAATCTCAGAGAAGTGTGCTGCTTTCATGCTGATGGCCCAGAATATTTGTCTGTGTTAACTGTTACAGTAGTTCTCATCTACCCTCATCGGTTGGGATTTCATCCTGATAGAACCAGGACTTGTGAAGGACTCTTTTCTGCCATGCTAACAGTTGGCTAGAGCTGTTCAGAGAGAAGCCATCGGAGATCATCTTGGCAAAATCAGAAATTATCTTGTTGGTCATCAGATCACCATTCAAAGAAAAATTGCCTTCAAATCAAACCAGTGTTCATTTATTTCTTCTTCATTGGCGTGAGTTATGATCTTCAGGACACATCCCACTTCTGTACCATTTGTAATGTGCCCACTTGCTTTTTTGCCTGTGCTGCAAAGCTGAACCTCCTGAGTAATGAATTGCATCAGTCCAACCACAGGATTTGTCCATAATCTACGTGAAAAATACCAGTTGTTATAAAACACTACAGTGCATACACATAGAAAATGCCATTTTGTATATCTTTAAGGTGTTACATTCTAAAGTAACCCAATATGAGAGCCTCTGATTTGCCCCCCTTACTTTTATGGATCGCTGAAATATAAAAACAGAACTTTTCAACTTAAGATTTAGAAGAGTGGCTGGCTGGCATCCTTTATGGGACTTGTTATGTCTGAGAAAAGTTTCTTTTTAAGCTGAAATAACCCCTAGACAGGATGCCAGACAGCTACTCTTCTAATTATAAAGCCAATTGAATTGTTCTATTGATTTTGGGTTTCGGTGTTTATATAAGCATGTAGAGAGACTTTCCTTGGGGGCAGGGGTGAGGCAGGAAAGTATCATTACAAGGAATTGCTGTTGTTTGAAATCTGGCATGGCTTTTCAACATTGTGCCCTATGTTCTCGCGTTGTTATCTTGGGGGGGGGGGGGGAAGTGATTATTTTCCTCTTCAAATAAGAACCGTAAAGAAAATCTATTATATGAGGAATAAGGTTTCCACGAGTGAAAATGTACGGTACATCAAGTCTGCTTCCTACCCTCCCATTGAAATTTATTTGCTTTTTTGACTCTGGAGAGAGGTCTTACACTCAAAACCACTCTCATTCTCTGAACCTAAAAGAGTTTCTGGCTTAATAGGCATTGTGATGGTGTTAGGTAAACTGTTAACAAGGGATTTTTACAGCCCTGACATGAACATACACTCTACCAGGAGATTCACAGTGGAGAAAGAGTGTGGAAGTGGAATAGACATTGCCTTTCAGATTTTTGGATGTTTATCAGCAGCAGCTATGAGCAAATGGGAAAAAATTAGGAAAAACTCAGTTCAAGCTCTGTTTAATTAACTCATTTGTTCAGTAAAGGGAGCTGCAATTGAGTAAACCTCCAATTCAGCAGTAATGGAAGAAGGAAATTCAGTATTATGTTTGTGTGTGTACGGGTTGTGTTGGGCTGGTTTTGCTTTGAACACCAGAAGTGCTGGCTTCTCCAGGCTTTCAGAGGGATCACTTACCCTCTTCCTATACCTAAGATGAGCACCTTCGCATTACCACTACCTCCCTCATCTTCCTCTTTGCACATAGGAATAGTTTTCCCCAGGTCAGGTTGATGTCTTCTCACTGGTGACAGGTGACAGGATGAGAGGAAATGGCTTTAAGTTGCACCAGAGGAGGTTCAGGTTGGATATCAGGAAAAATTTCTTTACAGGAAGGATTGTGAAGCACTGGAATGGGCTCCCCAGGGAGGTGGTTGAGTCACCATCTCTGGATGTGTTTAAAAACCATTTGGATGTGGTGCTCAGGGTCGTGATTTAGCAGAAGGTTGTTGGTTAGGGTAGGATATTTAGGCCATGGTTGGCCTCGATGATCTCTAAGGTCTTTTCAAACCTGAGTGGTTCTGTGATTCTGTTATTTTAAAAGCAGCACTGATGATAAAATGTAGAGGAGGAGAAGTCAGAACACACAAGGGCAGTAAAAAGAACCAAGATTGAAATTGATTCAGGCACTTAAGGTACCTAATTTCAAGCATTTATGTTGTCCTAGAAACTGCTTTGGGCGTTCTGCCCTTGTACAAAATTTTAATGGTCTTGGTCTTGGTTTAGTCTGTGTTCAGAGGATGCAGAGACCTCATGCTGTAGTCCTGAGTGATTTTCATCCTTAAATGAACAGAAGAGCAGAAGAGCACAGTCTTGTCCTTGTACACGAGAGGAGGCTGGGCTCTGCCTGATCCTGCTGGCCTGGGAGGAGCACTCCACTTATTGGCCCGGGGTTCGTTGTTTCTGTTGTCTCAAGGGAGCAGAGGATCTTGATAAGGAACCCAGCCATCGGTGGTTTGTGGTTAACTGCTGAACTGTGGCTTCTTTGGAATTGAAAGCACTAGGATGAATGCGATAGCAGATAAATATCTTAAATGTTTTCCATTCTGAAGAAATACAGAGAATATAATTACAGGAATGTATAGCTGTTGGTTCTGAGTGCATAGGTAAGTGATGGAATATGGAGTTAAAGCAGGCAGACGTCTCCAGTTTTAAAGGGATGTGAGATCACATTGCTTCCATTAGCGATGGTCGTTCTGTGAAAGGTAAACCTCCTAAAACTGCCTGTTTAAAGATATTGCCACGTATGCCAGCTGTGTGCTGTGTCTCTAGGCTGACAGTAGTCCCCACTGCCTACTGATGTAACTTCTGGAGGCCTGGCACGTGGCTGGGCGGCCCTAAGGACACCTCTGAAACTTGCCATGCTTAGTATTATTCACATCTTAGATCTTAGCACTGTTTAAAAAGCAGGATTCACAACAAGACTGCAGACCTCTGACTGCATTGTTCCATCCGTACAGCAGCACATGCACAGATGTGTGCCAGTGTTTTCATGGCGGAACAAGTAAATGATAAATATCTTTTAATGTTTTTAACTGGGCAGGGAGTGAGTCTTCTCAGTGCTAATTGATTTCATTACGTGCTGCATCTGCTTGAGAATACCTCTCAAACAAGAGTTGGGAAAAAAAAAATTAAGGAGCAAAGATGAAATCCACATAGGAAAATCAACTTGCTTTCAAAAGAAAGCAAAACAGAAATGTACGTGAACAAACTAGTGTAGCCACAAAGGAATAATTTGAAAAATGTGTGCCTTATTCAATTTCAAATTAATTTATTCCCAAAGCATTTATTTGAACTTCTAGAAGAATGGATATAGATCTATTCTAGCTCTTCCTCTCAACCACAGGCAGAAGTTCTGCAGACATCTGTGTCTGCAAGAGTTGAAAGCCTGCAGTCGTCCTGGGCTTTTACAACTTTTAGTGCAAGTCTTCATTCTTTGTTTCACTCTGTATCTACTCTTAAGAGCTTCTGAATAGCAAGGGCTCCTGTTTCTGGGCTAACATTTACGATGCCCTGGGTATCCAGGATTCAGAATACCATGTTTTTAGGAAACCTGTCACTTCCCTTCAGCTCTGGACTCTCACTCACATTTCTCATCAGAACATCTTAACTGTCACTGGAATTTGGGTATGGCATGAAGGCAGCATTTCATGTTGGAGCTCTGGGTTCTGTTCTCTCTGTGAATGGAAGCAGTCAGGATTATTACAGCCTCGGTTTCCCAGCAGCGTTGCTGAGCGAGGCAGCTCATATGCAAAGGGGCTTTTTTTAGCTGACATCTATGTTTGGTCTTCACTGTCAGCCTTCCCTCTTTGAAACTCCCAGCAAATACTGCATCTGTATAGCCTGCGTATCACTGTGGATGAGAGTCAGACCTCAAAGGACAGCTGAGTCAGTTCTGTATTGCAGTTGCTACTGCCCAGTCGAAAGGGCAGACTTATTAGGACTTTGCTTCTGTCATGCTGGCAGTCCTTTCCACAGGCGCTTTGATGAGGTATGTGGCTTTTTTCCTTGCTGCTTTGCTGACCTGTTCACACCTTCACTTGCAGTGTGGGCCATCGCTTTTTTCTCTATGTCAGCCAAACTCATGTTCGTCCTGGGCCTTGAGAGTCTGGTGTGTGACAGGGGAGGGACAGGTCTGGACTACCCCTCACCTCGGTCCTTCCAAGGAAGGTGCTCCTTCTTGCTGCAGTGCTGTGAATCACAATTACGGAAGCTATCCGTCTTTTGGAAGGGAAAAAAATAACTCAGATGTTGTCTTTCGGTTTGGGGCCAAGCATTGAGGAGTTTTCCAGCCACACTGGGCTTCAGCGAGGATGGGTGTGCACGTATCCTTCATTGAAACGTTGGCTCTGAGGAGGTGGTGGTTTTGGAAGAGATCCAGAAACTCTTTTCTGGTGCTTCAGTCCATGTGTGTGGATAGACCTGCCCCAGGTGTTCCAAACATTGCTTTAGCAGCTGCCCAGTACAGAACTCCTCAGTAGCAACCGGAAGCCTTCCTGCCTGTTGGGGTGTCTGTGTGCCTGGGGCAGGTTCACAGCAACAGCAGCAGGCAGTGATGCTCTCCTCTTTTCTTCTGCTTGTCCCCTCCGTGGCTCTCCAGCTTCTCAGGTCCTGGCTGCAGTTCATGCACATCCCTCTCTTCTGCTCAGAATCCATCAAGACTTTTTTCAGTAGCAATCAATTGCCTAATTAATCTGGAGAGAGGACGAGCGTTGCTCTGCACCTCTCAGATTAGGTCTCCAGAAGCTTTATGTGGGATAGAAAGCAGACCAGTGCACGACAGAATCCTAAAGCAACAGTTTTCTGAGTCTGGGCTTTGCTTTCTTGCAGGTGATTGTGTGATCGTTTACCTCAGTGGTATGAAAAATGAGATCATAAATAAAAAATAATTAGAAATAAGGATTAGGTCCATTTGAAAATACCAAAATTAGGTTTGATACTCATGAGTATACACTGTGTATAGAAGAGTTTCAGCATGCCTGAATTAAAAAATCTCTCCATGTGCTGCTTAGCACGTGGTGTGGTTGTTAGTGGTGTCACAAAACTGGTTTCATTGCCTTGTTAACATGTTTCTCCTCACATCAGAATAGGATACCTTGTGCTTTTTTAATTAGTCTGCACTTACTTCGTCTTTTGTTAATTTATTATCTGATTTCTTTATGGAAGTGTCATAGTGATACCTGCAAGAGAGCATATGGACTTCGTTCTCATGCGATCAGTGCAATGCCTCATGAACTGTGTTAGTTTTGCACCTTTTAGAGTAGTCAGTACGTTACAGTACTTGAAAAAAATGGTATTTTGAGCTAGGAGTGACGTGAAGATTGGATTCTGCTCATGTCAATTGAAGGCATGGCTGCATGTCCCTTTCCAGATAGTATTTGTTTAGAGAAATGATAACTGACACTTTCAGATAATCAAGGTGGTTTTGTATCAGCTGTGTTTTCAGGGCAATTGAGAATGGAAAATAGTTCTATTGCATCAAAGCCCCAATTTAATCCTTCTTTAGTTTTACATTTTTCTAATGTGCTTTCCATACAGGTTCTTACTGTTTGCTCTCCAATGCATTGCAATGCGAATAAAGAAGAAGAGTGTGGTTCAAAGTAATTTCACTTGCTTTAATTCTCTCAGAAGAGCATAAGTTTCACAGCTGCACTTGGGTCATTTACTTTTCACCGAACATCATTCATGTCTCACCTTGATATTTCATCCTAGCAGTTAATTCAGTATTGGTCCATCATGATGTAAATGGAGTTATGATTGCTTTTAGTTTTACACTGGCCAACACTTGTATGACTGAGATCCCCTTAAATCCTCATTCAGAGACATGTGAGAGAAGTACAGGCGTGTTAAAGAATTGCTGATGAGATGTGCACAGCCAGTAGTAATGAAGTAGCTGATGCAGATTCCTTTGTATTTTAAGTTTTGATGCTCAAAACGTTTTTTTTTTTCCTGTGCACGGGTATCCAACGTTGCTGTTTTGGATTGGCCCAGTTACTTTATGACATGGATGAATGTCTCCCAGCAGGCAGCATACTCTTAATATTCTTGTTCTTTTGCATTGCAGGGGGTTCGGGACCATCATCATCAATAGCCATAGCTGGCACCAGCCAACCTGCCATCACCAAGACAACATCTGTTCTTCAAGATGGTGTTATAGTCACTACTGCAGCTGGAAACCCACTTCAGAGCCAGCTGCCCATTGGGGGTGATTTCCCTTTCGCTGGCCACGAACACTCGCTTCATTTCCCGCAGAACAGCTCTTCAAACAACAATCTTCCACCTTCTTTGAATCAAAACCTCCTCAGTTCTCTACCTATCTCTTTGCCAGTGAATCAGCAACATCTCCTAAGCCAGAATCTATTAAATATACTGCAGCCTTCAGCAGGAGAAGGCAAGTCTGAGGTCAACCTCAACCCTTTAGGTTTTCTCAACCCGAATGTAAATGCTGCTTTAGCTTTTCTCTCCAGTGACGTGGATGGGCAGGTATTACAGCCTGTTCATTTTCAGCTTCTAGCAACCCTCCTCCAGAACCAAGCCCAAGCAGCTGCCATGCTTCCCCTACCATCTTTCAATCTGACCATCTCAGATTTGTTGCAACAGCAAAATAACCCTTTGCCCTCAGTAACACAGATGACAGCCCCACCTGACCATTTGCCAAGCAATCAGTCAGAAAGCAACAGGGTTGAGACCCTTTTAAGCAACCCCCTGGGGAACCCTTTACCAAGCTTTTCAGGCACTGACACTACTTCTAACCCCCTGCTCCTCCCAGCTGTCTCTGGGGCCTCAGCATTAATGGCCTTGAATCCCCAGCTGGTGGGAGGTGTCCTGAACTCTGCATCGGGCAACACTGCTAATCATCCAGAGGTTTCCATAGCCACCTCCTCCCAAGCAACCACTACCACAACCACTACATCATCAGCAGTGGCAGCACTGTCTGTCTCTACCCTGGGTGGTGGGACAGCAGTGGTGTCAATGGCAGAAACATTGCTGAACATATCTAATAATGCTGGGAATACATCTGGTCCAGCTAAACTCAACAGTAACTCTGTGGTGCCACAGCTACTTAACCCTCTACTGGGGACAGGTCTGCTTGGTAAGTTCAATTTCTTCACAGATATAAAAGGAAAAGCAAGGAGGGGTGGGGTGGGGGAATTTCTGATTCTAGTTTCTAAAGATGACACTTTATCATACTTTTTTGTAAGGCTTTTGTATGTTACAGCTTGTTTATAATTGCTCCTGTACGGCATTTGAACTATATTCTAATTCTATTCAACAAGATTTAATACTGGTTTTGGAAATTATTTTATATTCTATTCTTAATTCTGATGCCACCTAGACCGACTGCATACACCTTACAGTTCTCTAATCAAGTGGACTTGGTTCGTTTTTCAAGTCTTCAAGCATAGGTGCATCTCTGGGATGCAGTGCTTCATTTCAAGTGCGTGTGGCATCACAGGGTTAGTACGAGTAGCTGTGCAGTAGGTGAGAAACGGCCAAGCGCCGCTTTCCAAATGAATCAGAAGTGCCAAAGCCATCAGAAAGCACACTGCCTGTAAAGCAAATACATCGAGCACTCGAAGCTTTGCAAGTTCAAAGAGGAAGGCTGCCCTTCTGAGCCCTTTGTTGTGCGTTTCTGTTTTCTCATTTCTCTGGTGGTTTTTTTTTTTAACTTTATCTTGGAGCTTAGGTAGCCAGGGTGTTTCACTGACAAGAACCGACAGCCCAAACCAAGTGCTAAAGTCCTCAAATATGAGGTTTTCACCCATGACTTTTGATGATTTTTTTCCTAGAATATGTAGTGTAGGCAGTACTCCTCTGCTGTTTGGACTGCAGCAGGAGGAGGAAAAAATACTGGCAGAGCTGATAAGTGTGGAACCCTCATGCCTACTTGCTAAATGGCTACCAGGAAGTCAAACCCTCCTTGACCTACGTCATGTAAAATACAGCGAACCAGAGATGATGCAAATGCAAATCTTAAGGAAAACATTAAATTTATATGAAAAAAGCTGGTAAATTGATACATTCTAAAGCTTTGTTACTTCCTAGCCATGTATACTTCAGTAAAACCAGAATTGTTGTGTACAGTGAGATTTTCATATTGTACGAAATGCTAGTGCAGTGATTTCTCTAGAATGTTTAAAAAAATTGTCTAGAGTATGGTGTGACATGTCTGTGATCCAAAAAGCCTTTGCTCACTTGCAACTAGATCGCGTTATTTTGTCATAGCTAATGCAACAAATAGTTTTGTTGGGGTTTTTAAATTATTTTCTCTTTTTTTCTCTCTCTCTCCTCCTCCTCTCCCCCCCTCACCACCTCAGTACTGTTTGAAGCAGTCACTCTTTGGAAACTAGGAGTAAGATCCCAAGACACCGAGTATCATAGAAGCTCACTGTGCCATACTTGGCTCTGTACCGTTCCAAAAGCAAAGATAGTCGTGTCAGAAACTGTTAGAGTCCAGATAGATGTGACATGCAAAAGAAGCAAAACTGAAGAAATAAAGGAATAAGGAGTAGGAGACGCATGCCTTGAGGACCGTTCCATAGAAGATTGAAGGGGAAAAGTGTGGTTTTACACAGGCATTTGCTTAGCACTCAGTTGAAATTTGAGCTGAGGAAATTCCTCCTGCTTGTTGAAAAGTGTACTGACTTACGTTTCCCTGTGTTTGAATTACAGGTGACATGTCATCTATAAACACTACTTTGAATAACCATCAACTGAGTCATCTCCAGTCACTATTAAACAACAATCAGATGTTTCCTTCAAATCAGCAGCAACAGCACCTTCTCCAGGGGTATCAGAACATGCAGGGCTTTCAAGGCCAGCCCCCAATTCCTGGCCCAGCTAACAACCCCAACCCCATGGCATGTCTGTTCCAAAATTTCCAGGTAGAAAGCAAAATGAAATCCATATTCGAACTTATGTGCAAGTCTCAGTAGGTAAAATCGTATCCTCTGTAGTTGGACTTTTTTTTTTTTTTTCCCTTTTTTGTTTTGTTTTGTTTTGCTGAATGTTTAAGACAACGTGACCAATGCAGCTGCTTGCCTCTTTCAGTAGTTTTTGAGTTTTGCAAGTCGGTAACATTTGTACTGAAACTTGGTATTTTCTGTCTTAGCAACTGGCTATAGTTTCTTTGGAAATGGTTCTGCTCAATGTATTGGAAAAATAATAGGCTGTGCATGTTCTGACAATTACTGTGCATTTTCAGCAAAATTGTTTTCCATTCTGAAAAAAAAGGATCATAAATTCCCTTTTAGACCACTCTGCAATTCAGGGGTGAGAAGGAAATGTTGGTAGCACTCTACAGTAATTAAAAACTTAAATGATTATAGGTGACTGCGTACCAGCCCTCTCACACGTTCCCACTAAGATTGAATGGAAGAGCTGGCTTGGATGTATAGACTGACAAAACCAGGGATGAGCATGAACGTACAGTGGCAAATTGAGCAAAAGCAGTGATACCTCCCTGCTGTCCTACTGATCAGTTCTTCATCATCCAACGCGAACTGTTCAACTAACAAACTAACAGAAGCATAGCAACTGAAATAGTTAATAAAAGCAGAGTTACAGTCTGTGTTTGTTAGTACTCAGTATGGCTGCGGTTGCTGCAGAACTTGAGACGTGAAGATGGATGCGTGCATGCTGCCAAAAAGTGTTTTTTTCCCTTAAGAAGGAAAAAGAAGACGTGTCATTCTCTCAGTGTAGACAATTCACTGCTACTGCAAAATCAGTCCTCTAACCGCCTGTTACCTCCCTTGGTTTGTGAATGAATTCTCATAGCTTCATCTCAGTATTTTTGTTGCTTCAGTTATATAAATAGTAGTGGTAAGTACTTAAGGGAGCTTTTGGAAATATTTTGCCCTTGTTTGAAGCATTTTTTTTGGTTGCAGCAGTATTAGTGGCAGCGTCCTCACTGCCTACATGTGCAACTAGAAATACAAAACACATAGTTACTTCCATCTGAAGGTCACAGTTTGCTGTGGCCATGCCTGACATTACAGATGCAATACTGAGGGGTGCAGGAATGGTTTACACGGGTCTGAAGGAAAGACATCCCATGAGAGAAGCACATGACTGAAAGGCAGAGAACAGAAATGCTAGCCAGTCAAAAAAGAACAGTGATGGCCTACATTCCAGAAACAGAAGGAGGGATGTAGAGGGAGCCCAGAGGGAACCGCTGGTAGGGAGGGCCAAAGAAAATTCGGGGGTGTGAAGAGGAGCAAAACAGAACAGTTGAGAACAGAAATATTGAAGTACTTTGTGGTATTGTTAAAGATTTGGGAGAGAAAAGGGGGGAGCCTCTAAAAAGACTCTGAAAAAGGAGTTGAGAACATAGGCTCAGTGGTAGGTTGTGTCATTTCCATTTTTTTCTGATTAAAATGAGACAGTTTTCTGTTGAAGTGGAATTTTAAGCACAGTAGCAATTTCCATCTTTCTCTCTACTTTTTTCAGGTGAGAATGCAGGAAGATGCTGCTGCCCTAAACAAAAGAATGATCACTCAGATGGGAATGGCACCGGTTCCTGAGAGCTCCAACGCTATGCTTCCTCCTTTCCAAGAAACATCTTGTGATTTGCAGCAAAGAACTGAACCAGCTCTTGGTCAACAGGCAAAGGATAACCTCAATGTCGCTGCTCAGGGTGATACATCAGTGGATGCGATCTACAAAGCAGTCGTAGATGCTGCAAGCAAGGGAATGCAAGTAGTGATCACCACTGCTGTTAGCAGTACCACGCAAATGAGTCCCATTCCAGCTTTGAGTGCCATGAGTGCCTTCACAGCCTCAATTGGTGACCCGCTAAATCTCTCTAGTGCTGTCAGTGCAGTAATCCATGGAAGAAACATTGCTGTTTCTGATCACGAAGGTAGGATAAGGAACACTAGAGGAACGCGAGTACTGAAGAATTCAGAGCATGGTAAAAA
This sequence comes from Tetrao urogallus, assembly GCF_951394365.1. NCBI lineage: Eukaryota > Metazoa > Chordata > Aves > Galliformes > Phasianidae > Tetrao > Tetrao urogallus. The sequence continues at coordinate 2,164,835 of NC_136821.1, read as the reverse complement.
TTCAACTGAAGGGGATGGGTATGAATATTACAAATCAACAAGTTGTAACACACCCAAAAAACAGTGGGAAGGGGAGCAAAGTCCTGTCAGTGAGATAAATAGGTGGAAATGTGAGGAGTTTCTAGACCACTCCACCCATATCCATAGTAGTCCTTGTCACGAAAGGCCCAATAACATCTCCACACTGCCATTATTGCAAGGCGAGCAGCATCAGATACTGTTATCACAGCGAAACTGTCAAAGTGATAAAATGTTGGAGGAGAATTTCAGGTATAACAATTACAAAAGAACTATGATGAGTTTTAAGGAAAGACTGGAGAACACTGTGGAACGATGTGCACACATAAATGGAAATAGGCCTCAGCAGAACAGAGGATACGGGGAGTTGCTGAACACTTCTAAACAAGACCTGATTCTGGAAGAGCAATCTCCGAGTTCCTCAAATAGTTTGGAAAGTTCGTTAGTTAAAGACTACATCCATTACAATGGAGATTTTAATGCCAAAAGCATTAATGGGTGTGTGCCTAGCCCTTCAGATGCTAAAAGCATCAGTAGTGAAGATGACCTAAGGAATCCAGATTCCCCTTCTTCCAATGAGCTGATACATTACAGGCCGAGGACGTTTAATGTTGGCGACTTGGTCTGGGGCCAAATCAAAGGACTGACTTCATGGCCTGGAAAGCTAGTAAGAGAAGAAGACGTTCACAATTCATGTCAACAAAACGCTGAGGAGGGGAAGGTATATTTATATATATATGCACATATCTATCTATCTGTCTGTTTACATGCACGTGTGTCCTAATGCTTATACAGATGTGTATCCAACCTTTATCTCAGTTCTTTATTTTTTTCTTTGTCTTATTTTAATAGTATAAATTTTTTCTTTGTGCTATATCTTGCAGAACTGAGTTTGTACCTAGTTATCTATTGCGAAATTTCTGGCAGTGCTGTGAAACAGGCCATATTTTGGCTTGATGATGCTTCCCTAACTGGTTTATGCACCAAAGGCTTGCTACACAAAAGATATCTTCAAGAAAAAATTGTTAGCCTAACACGTGTGTCTATAGCTGAACTATAGCTATGTCCAAAAGAACAGATTGAATGCGTAAGGAGTGTGACATCTAAAAGTGGTTGGAACTGCAAAAAGGAAAAGTGTGATCTAATGGGAGTGAGGAGTCTGTAATAAGAAAAGCTGTGCTGAGTGATACGTACGCTCTGTGATGAAATGCATGGGTACCTTCATCCTGAAAGGAGGTCTGCAATATCTTACAGCAGGGAAAGCTTTTTAATTTGCTCTTTTGTCGTAAAATCCAGAGTTTTGAACACCAATTGTGTGCTTGTCAGAGAAGGTATGAGAATATTTCAAATTCTAGTCTACACTAGGTGTATAAAATCATGTTTTTGTGGCTTTCCAAATCTGTTTCATATCTTCCTTATGTAAATGTTTTCTAAGTGCCAATTTAAAAAAAAAAAAAAAAAAAAAAAAAAAAAAAGCAACTTTAAGAAATTAGGAAGTAGAAAAGAAAGACGGTACAAAACATTATCTCTGGCACAAAGAAAGCAAACCACTTGAAAATTTAGTATTTTCATATACTCATGCCTGGTGGATTGTATGACAGCAGTCATAAAAACGTAAGAAAGGCCACAGTAGGTTGGACCAAAGTACTCCCTTACCCTAGAAGTGTCCAGCAGCAGCTGTCCAGCAGAGACTACAAGGACAGGGTGAGGAGCTCTCCACCATCAGCCTCTGCATCCCACCAGAGTGCAGCTCAGGAACTTCTGAGCCCCATCTGCTGTCTGTTGTAACCGTAGCTGTTCTCCCTGCACTGCCCATAGAGTTATCTGAGGCTGATGCACAAACATAATTTCCTCCAACAATCCCAATTCTAGAGGAATTGGTAGTATAAGTAATTGGAGCATTGCCTGGCCAGGATGGCTTCAAGCTTAGTTCAACAGAACTTGGCTTCTTCCTTGTTCTCCTTAGGCAGAGCGGTTTCAGAGCTCCCGTTTGAGTAGAGGAAACAAAAATATTCACTTCAGAGCACTCAGCATGCTTACTAACAGGACTGGTGTGCTGAGCAGCTCGTTCCTTATAAAGGTTGGATCACCAAGTTGAAGATCACTCTTATTAAAAGTATTAGCAAATGAGATAGGTCACAAAGTGTGAAAGACTGAAACTGGAAGAAGGAGGAGGTGAGCAGTGACGCTGTCCCATAGAAATGATGAATACGGCCTTCCAGTATTTGAAGGGAGCACATAAACAGGAAGGGGAACGGCTGTTTGTGAGGGTGGACAGTGATAGGACAAGGGGGAATGGTTTAAAACGGAGACAGGGGAGGTTTAGGTTGGATGTTAGGAGGAAGTTTTTCACACACAGGGTGCTGAGGCACTGGAACAGGTTGCCCAAGGAGGCTGTGGATGCCCCATCCCTGCAGGCATTCAAGGCCAGGCTGGATGTGGCTCTGGGCAGCCTGGGCTGCTGGTTGGCGACCTGCACACAGCAGGGGGTTGGAACTGGATGAGCACTGTGCTCCTTTGCAACCCAGGCCATTCTGTGATTCTATGATCCTTGCATTGCATGTGTGCTCAAAGTATGCATTTCTGTTAGCTTCACATACCCGTATTTATTAGATTGTTTTGGTACATTTTAAAAGCTTATTTTTGATAACCTTTATAAGGAACTGTTTTTCATTTTTTTTCATTTTCATTCCTTAGCCATTTTTAACTTTTCTCTCTATTTGTGGTTACCGGAATGTATGACTGCTCTTTGTGCAAACACACTTTAATTTTGTCTCTTATGTGCATTATGTGACCATACTGTGTAACACAACATTTAGCGGTATAGATGTAATTGTATACAGAAGCACAAACAACAGGAAAGCAATGTATGGATCCCTTCTACACCACGGAAATGCACTTTGCCATCAAACACGTGGGGATGCAGCAGAGGGACTGACTCAGTTTTTCTCCGGGAAGGCCCACGGATCATCTCTCACATCAGAAGGCCTTTCATTTACTAATAACTAAACGTGTCTATGTCTCCTTCTCTCCAACAAGAAGTGCAGAGTGAATGACCACTCAGAGGTCAGGATTTCAGTTGAAGTGTGGGATACAGGGAGCTATGAAAGAGAAAAGTATGAAAACGTGCATGTGCTGTGCAATAGTTGTGTTTCCAGCTGAACTCTCATGCACAGTGGCTATCTATGCAAGTGTCCACACGCTCCTGTAGCAATGTGTTCAGCCCCGTCCTTTGGGTGTTTGGGCAACCTGCTCTGAAAAAAAATAGTCCTCCAAAAGTCTGCACTCCAGAAAATCCTGAAATGTTGTCATTCATGGTGGGAATTGCTGTTAGCAGCAGTTCTGGAAACTGTATTTTCAGAGGAGCTGTGTTAAATAGTCTTTTAAATATTTGTGTAATCAAATGTTAACTTCCCTTCCTGCCCTGCATGGAAGCAGGAGTTGGACTCGATGGTCCCTTCCAACCTGGGATATTCTATTCTACTGTACCATTGCTATAGCTGTGTTGCAGGGTATCACTGTAAGTTGTTACGTTCTCTGTTCTTGAAATCATACTTTAATTTGATTTTTATTTCCATTTACAAAAACGTGGGCAGTAAATGTAATGGTACTTCTATGTGCAGAGCAGCTGGAGTGGTGCATTAATGCATGTCACAGGTGTGACCCCCACGGGGCCTCCCATTAGTTCTGCTCTGTGTTCCTGAGCAGAGCTATCTGGGAAGGTGCTGCTGCTTTCCTTCTGGGGATTTTTGCTTTTTGCTGCAATGGATGTATGTAAAATGGCCTAAAAGCAGCATTTCAACAGAGGGGTTTATAGTTGCAGTAATTATCCACTATTTTGTGCCCAGGAACTACGCTGACAGTCAGCCTCCTCTCTTTGAAAGCACAACTTAATTTCTCTCAGATTTTACAGCTAATTAGTACCTGATGCTAAAGAGTTCACAATAGGAAAAAGCAAGTTTTGGTGCTTCATGACAACTCGGCTTCTGAACGTTCCTTATAGACTGGCATACAACGTTGGGCTTTTATCAGCCCGTAGAGATATTTCCCCAAGGAAGCTGAGCTTTTCTAGTGCTAGAGATAGGTGTGATTTATCTGTGTCCTGGAAATCCAATCTGTATGTATTATTTACTGTTGTAATGGGTTATTGTAAATGAAGGCATGTGATGTGATTAATCCCAACGTATCTGTTACAGTTGCTGATAATAGTGTGTTCCATTAGCCATGTGCTGCTGCTACAGAAAAGTGCTGGTGGGTGGCGGTGGGTTTGTTTCTGTTTTACTGTCGTGCTGTCATGAAATTCCAATGAGGAAGATATTCTTTTCTTTGTAATGTAACACGAGTCCTTTTTTAATCAAACACAGTGCTAATTCTTCATGCAAATGTCTACATTTGAACTTTCTCATGTACCTAATGGCAGACGTGTCCAGCACTCTGCAAAGTTTGTCCCTCTGTCTCTGCATACCCATATAGATATCTAAATTTTGTGGCTGAGAATGCCATACAGCTTGAGTAACCGTGACAGCGTTGCCTCATGGTGCAGTTCCAGGTGTAAAGCATCAGGATGATCCCATTACCACCATTTAATTCTGCTCAGTTTGAAAAATGTCTTTTTCCATAGCGCTTTTTCTTGCAAACGTGCTGCGAGATGAAGGACTGAACCTGAGCTCAGATAGGAGCGCTGCCTCTGCCAGCTGCGTGGCAGTGCTGGGCCCAAAGGAGATCACAGCTGCACCCAGCCTGCTCTCATCACGTGTGCTTTCTGCTCTCCTGTTTATCCATAAAAACTCAGCAGCTTTGCAGCAGGCTGTGCATGCACTTCTGCTTTTACAGAGCCACGTTAGGACTCAGCTTCACATTAAAAGTAACCATAGCTTTAAGGGAGAAGTGCCACAGTCTGTGCCTATTGAGCCCTGCCTCATGAGAGCAGAAGCCTTGCCTCCCTGTGTGCCACCCTCACCAGGAACTGCTGGTCTTTAAGGTTGCTGTGGCTGCTCTGTTTCCCAACTTCGTTATCAGATGTGTGAGTTCCAAACAGGAGAATTGCTCTAAACGCGTATTTGATTTGCCATTATTTCCAGACGTTTTGACAACTTGCTCACTCATTAACATCAGATTGTCACATCTAAAATAAGTGCCATTGTGAATAGATAAGTTATTTAGAAATTGAAAGGTTGAGTTTCAAGTCAAGTTGTGTTCAAATTAACGTTCAGGGTTGTATATAGATATGCTTAATAAATTGGTATTTACGGAGTTAATTTGCTTTGTGTCAAAAGACAGGGTGTACTTTTTAATGAAACAAATGCTCCGTAAAGTTCTTGTGATGTTATGCAAATAAGTCAGCAAAATATAATGCTGTGCCAAAGAAGGAATTTATCAGCTCATTTTCTTTTAAGTGATGTGTTTTAAACATCTTCTGTTTTGTTGTTCTTAAAAGCAGAAATGGCTGCGAATCAAATTTAAGCAATACCAAGAGTTGAGTGGAATTAATGTTTTGATGATAAGGTCCTGCAGACGATGCCATTGGTTTTCTTTCATGTCTGCATTGTTTGCAGCAGCACTGCCCGGTACCACTGGTCAGATGCTGTGGTTTATTGCTCAGAAGATAACAATTCTGGTTGATCTGGGGAGAAATGAAGTTTGCAGTTACAGTGCCTTCGACACCAGCTCAGCAGCCCTGTGCAGCACAGCCAGCTTTGTTACTGACTCAGCAGAGCACTAAAAGCATGCGCTTAAGGCCAAAAAATTGGAAAGATCTTCCCCAAGCTGGTTGAATTAGTCGGGCACTGGTTGGAAATCATTCACTCAGCATGCACAACCAGCTCTCATCGCTCACCAGTCTCCTCAAGGCCAGAACCCTTTAGCTGGAGCGTGGGTGTGCCAGCAGCGCTGCTGGGCTGGGACCTGAAATGTGAGGGCATGTCAAACCTTCATGTCGTGGTGTCTGTAAGAACTGTACCATGTGCATTAGGCACAGTGCTGTTGTAACACATCCGAGGAGCTCCAGGGATACCAGGTGTGGCTGTGGAGTGAGTACACAACGTGAGGCTTCAACAGCAATGTTTGTATTAATGCTGTAAAGACAAACTACGTTCTGAAGTATTACTTTTCCCTCTTAGTTTTGTTTTCCTACATGCTGTGTTTTTGTTCTTACACTTGTATTGGCAGTGTGGACACGGAGAGAAATTCTGATGCATACATGCACGTCTGAGGGGGTGCGCACATAGTTGTACATTGATTTCTTCTTTGCTGGGACGTTGTGTCTTACGGATGCGGTGAACTTTAGGCTCCGCAGTAATGCATGTCTAGCAGTAAAGTAAAAGCAGTGTTTGATAATTGCAGGTCTGGGTAATGTGGTTTGGTGTTCATACCTTCACTCAGGTGGAGCCAGAGAAGTTGAAGACACTAACAGAAGGTCTAGAAGCTTACAACCGAGCCAGGAAAAGGAACAGAAAGTAAGTGTGTGCTCATTTGTTTACCAATGGGATGAATAATCACATTCTTTTGCTTCCAGGGTCTCCTTTTGGGGACCCTTGCAGATCTGCCAAAATGAAAAGTTAATTTTCTGAATTCCTTGTGCTGGTTGTGATAATCATCCGAGATCTTTGATATCTGCATTTTTATTGCATCTTCTGATATTTACTGTAGCCTTTGTAAAATGTCAGCCTGCTTGTTTGAGCTTTCATGTGTGGGATTCTAATTTACAGCAAAAAAAAAAAAAAAAAAAAAAAAAGTTATTACATCCAAACTGCTCTGACCAAATCCAATTTTTCACAAGATCTGCCCTTCTTATCTCTTCCCTCTCTCTCTGTTGGCTGCTGCAGCAGGCAGAGCCCGCCTGTATTCGGATGAGTTCTGTTGTTTCACGTTGCAGAGGAGCTTCTGGCAGTGGCTGAGGGCTGGCTGCAGTTAGCCGGGCAGCAGCTCCCATGCAGTCACACATCTCTGACCTGCTTGGTTTCCTCTCACCTTTTGGCCTTCGTTCACAAACGTGCAAGGATAGAAAGACTGGGAAACATGAAGAGGTGAAGCATAAGCATACACAGAAAGAGGAAAATGAAATTGGCTTTCGGAGAACAAAATCTTGATGGCTGTCAAAGGACAAGGGTAGAGATGGGGGTTATTCTGGGATGGTGGTGTTTATTTGCTGTTGTGGTGAAAACGCATCGCTCTGTGAGAATTCAGTCAGTTTGCAGTGCTGCCTTCAGAACAATAAACACAGACTTTCAGAAATTAAATAATTATTTGCCCTCAGCTCCTTTTAAGGTGTAAGCTTTTCCTCTATTTATATGTCATGCGGTGCTTAGGAGAAATATTTTTAATGCCAGCGAGACAACGTTGGGTTTCTTTCAACGCCATCCTCTGAACATCCGAGTGCAGTCTGAGGGCGAGCGCTGAGCAGCCAGGAGGGCTGCTGGCACCCCCAGCTATTGCTGCTCCCTGAAGCAAAATACACAACTTGAGGAAGGTGGCAGCAGCAGCACGTGGAAAGAGGAGCTGGAGCTGGAAGAAGCAGTGCAATTTAAGAAGAGCTCCCGTCTTCTGGTTTGCAGTTGTTTATTTAGCAGATTGCAAGGGTTGACCAGAATTGCAGCGAGCCCAGTCGCCTTTTTGTGGCATTACTGGTTCTGCATCATTGCTTGCACTTCAGGAAACAGCAGCTGTCAGGTACCCCAGCAGCTTGGGGCCTCAGGTGCTCCTTTTCATAGGGTTACTTCACAGCCCGTACAGGTTTTTCTCCATATTTCTACTTCCATATATTTTATGTTTCAAATGTTTTGCTCGCTCTTTGTGGACCAGAGGGTAGCTCCTTCTCTTTGACCTGTGCTCTGTGCTGAATGTATCTGAAACAGCTTTTGACCTCTTTATGGTCTGCTGTGGTGCCTGTGCCTCTTATTCTACATGAGATCACAATTTTGGAACATCAACTATTAGATTTAATTGTTAGATGTGTCACACAACTCTCTTTTTGTTGCTGCATGGATAAGCACCCAGCACTTACATATACCAGCTACTCACATCAAGTTGGACACTTCTATAATAAAGAAGACATGCAAAGAAGTCCAAGAGAATATGGACTAGCAGCACATCAGTTCAGTGTCTTTAGCAGAGCAAGGTCAACATCCAGATCCTCAAAATGATGTTTCATGCTTTGTGTTCCTACCATTAGGAAAAAAATCCTACCTAGTAGGAACACTTTCTTCTATGACAGAGCAGTCAGGCAGTGGCACAGTTGCCCAGGGAATGGGGGCTCATTGACCCTGGGGCTGTCCCAGAGCTGTGGGGAGGTGGCACTGAGGGACGTGGGCAGAGGGCGCTGGGCTGGGCTTGGGGATCCTAGAGGTCATTTCCATCCTTAATGATTCTATCAAGACTTTAAGCTCTCCACCTCAAACTGCGAGCTGTGGTGCTTGCAGGTTGTTTCTGATCACCAGCAACCTGTTGCATACGTTCAACTGATGTCAGGTTTTCTGGTTGTCAGGGTGTTGCCTGCTGTAAATGATATCTCAGTGATGGGCCTTTCTGAAACATTGGTTTGCTTGAGGGCAGTTCATTATCTTCATAGTGAAGTGTTGCTATTAAAAATACGTAGCAGCAGTGTCTTAAGACTGCATGTCATCATTTGTATATCAAATACTTTCAAACGGCTGTTGGCACTACTGGCAGTAATTACATGAGCATCTAGTGGGGGTGGAAAAGACCTCAAGCAGTCGTCTAGCCAAGCTTCTACCCAAAGGCAACACATGAAGAAATCAACCTCATATGTAATATTGCTTTGGTTATTCTAATTGCTAGTGCTAGTGACAGTGAACATCAGCCTAGATGAAGTCACATCAGTCATTTTTTGCTTTGCCATACTTCTTATTGTGTTTATGGGGGGAAAAAAAGAAAAAGCCTGCTTTGGCAGGGGGGTTGGACTCGATGATCTCAGGAGGTCCCTTCCAACCCCTACAGTTCTGTGATTCTGTGATTCTGTGAAAAGCCACATCCCCAGTGAAAAACTACACCCTGATCCTTTTAATTGGGAAAGAGTGGAAGTGTTCTGTGCCATTTCAGTGTTTGCCAGCATCTTGTTAGAACTGGTTACTACCGAAATGCTGCTGGACACTGAATATCCCAGCAGTTTCTTGCTGAATCACCTCCAATGCAATTGTGTTGAAGCACAAATTCAAACTTACAGTGTCAGCGCAGGATTTTTGCTGCTGCAAAAGCTGTAGCAGTGTGCATACCTGTACAATGAAGTGTTGCAGTTCCTTCTAGCTCTCATTGGAAGCTCTGAGCAATGCAGGTTGTTTGTGCAGGCACATCTGTCCTTACCTAACGCCATTCACTGGGGACATTTTGTAGAACGGAGCTCATCAGTGCTGCTTGAAATTGACTTCTATTAACTCAATTTTGGGGAAATATTATGAAAAAGTATTTTGGTTTGGGTTTCCAAACACTGTTTGGTTTTCAGTTATCTGACAAAAAAAAAGAAGGAGATTCTGAAACAGTAAGGGAAAAAATGTGGAAAAAACGTATGTAGGGTTGCTGACAGAGCTTAGTGGTGATTAAATAACTTCCTGTTACATAAGGAATCTGAGATCTGAAAGCTGCTGCTAAATGACATTAAACTCAGCATTGCTATCAGATATTAATGAGGCTGTATTATAGATGGAATTGTTGCATTACCTGTCCAGGAAGTTACCAAACAATATTGTGGTGTCATTTATCGCATCCAAAGTTGCCATCACTTGTCCACACTGCCAAACCTACACTTGTTTTTGCAGTCCAGCTGCAGGGAGTCAGAAACCCACCTGGATATGTGTGGCTTTGTATGAGTCCGTTTCAGTTCATCTTAGAATTTCTGTGGTCTGAGGGATGTTGATGTTCTATAGGAAAGACCCAACACCAGATCGCACGGAATGCTGGGTTACTGCCAAGTGCTCTTGTTCTCCACGATGCCATTTGTCTTGTGGATGCTGTAACTAACAGCACATGTCGCCGAAGTGCTGTCTTTTATTTTTCCTCTGTAATTCTAACACAAGCCTTTAGCCAGCATCATGTTATTTATAGAACCGATTGTGCTGTTTGTGCTGCACCAACCTGGGAGGCTCTGCGGATGCCAGACTGTGTCTGATGAGTTAATGTCTTTATTATTAATTTTAAGTGTTTTTCTGCTACTAAGAATTACTGATGCCATTAATCTTTTCTTCCTAGAAGTGGAAAGCTAAATAACCATTTAGAAGCTGCTATACATGAGGCCATGAGTGAACTAGACAAAATGTCTGGGAATGTAAGTTTCTTTTCACGTTGGCAATAATCGTGTCCCTTTTCTCTGTTTGTGTGTGTGTGTCTGCTGAGGGCTGGGATTGCTGGTTGGGGCTTCTTTCTAAGAGAGAGATTCTTTTCAGTTTGTAAAATGATGTGTAGCTGCTGTCAATATTTTTCTTGCCTTTCAAACTATTTGCAAATGTCTGGTCCTTCTGAAAAATGAGGAAGAGGTGCATCATTTCAGTGGTCTTGCAGTTGCAGTGCTTTTTAAGAGCTGGATGCCTGCATGTAGTTCCACGTGGAGCTGACAGCTTCTGGGTGCCACGCATGCTGTGGGGCTGTCTCTGGCTGCTGACAAGTCAGCCTCATTCATTGAAACCACACTTAAAAACATGGTTCTTTTGCGTATCAGACATTTTCCATATGTTGACACGGAAGCTGTCCTGACAGGTAAGGTAGAGTCTTCCTGACATCACGGCCAGCAGAACCCTTGTAAAAACATTCACGCTGTTCTTGTATAAGATCAATGAATAGGATAAAATTTGGCTCACATAATCACAGAATTGTGTATCTAATCACAATCATAGAATCATAGAACGGCCTGGGTTGTAATTACCACAGTGCTCATCCAGTTTCAACCCCCTGCTGTGTGCAGGGTCGCCAGCCACCAGACCAGGCTGCCCAGAGCCACATGCAGCACAGTGTGCTCATCTTCGTATTTGAAACATGCCTGCAGTGTCTTTAAGACAGACATAGAAATGCAAAGAAGTGTCTCGCAGTACAGCCTCCCCGATCTTAGCATCAGCAATTCTTATAGTTATTAATTTACACATTGTTTGAATGCAGAATAATTTCTTTCTCCCGATAGCCGGCGCTCATTGCTGGGGATGCGTGTACACATGCATACTTGGGAGAATGAGTAAGGCTTCACGGGAGCTGCTGGAGGACATAAAAGGAAATCTGTTCTGAACTGCAGACGTGCAGCTGACTTCAGAACCACCACGAAATATTAAATAAATTATTCAGCAGCTCTTAGTGGTTGCCATAAGTAATAACAAATCCAAAGCTTTTGGTGAAACTTGGGAATTTTATGAAGCGAGCTTGAGTTCTGATGTGAAAGCTGGATCTGACTGCAGGTCTGGTGCAAATAGTTGGGGCTGCATACAGCACATGCATCCCTACTGTCAGTTATGGCAGCACCATCCTGCTGGTGACAGTTTCCTTGCCTTCGTATCTAAATGCAGCAATGCTATAAAATTATAAGTAATACACAGTTGATTGTGATACAGATTGGCTCAGGTGAAGGCACTGCAGCAGGACATGCTGATGGATGCAGACAAGCTGCTCCACCAGCCTGCGTGTCACTGCTTAGTCTTGATTTATATTTCAATTATCTGGTCCCAGAATTTGTAATCAGGGTTTATTTCCACGAAAACGATGATCCTTAGAAACAATCATAGGGAATCAATGATTCCCTTTCTGGTGACTTGCATTTTTTTCAGCTCCTGCAGTTCAGTCATCGGTTACACTTTAAGTGTGCAAACAAGATAATGAGCTTAAATCATCATTTCTGCTGGGAAGAGCCAGTAAATGAGCAGCAAATGGTCATGGTCTGAAGGCGTTCAGGAAGGAGCCAGGAGGCGACTGACAGCACTGCTTGGGGCTGTGCAGCCTCTGCCCAGCTGTGGCCAGGAGCTGCAGCTGCCAGCAGATGGTGGTGGCACTCCATGGCCCTTCTGGCAGCGCTGTGCTTGTGCTGAGCACTCAGCAGTGCTTCATCCAGCACCGAGCTCAAACTGGAGTATTGCACGTAGTGATGAGTGGGAAACAGCTTGGTGATCAGAGCTTCTTCCTTAGTAATGCTACTGCCATCCTGAGTTTGGTAGTTTTTTTTCACGTTGCCAGTATTTTCTCAACATATAATTGTTAATTAATTGCTACTGTCAGAATGATTGATAAAGATTTGTGTCACAGAATGTGGTGCAACTGCAGTCTCAGTTCAGTTGGCACTTTCCCTGAGGTCCCAGAGCTTTGGGGCACACAGACTGCGGCAGCCAGGAGCTGCCTTCTTCTCCCTGGGGCTGTGAGGTTGTGGAACCACTGTGATGGCCTCAAGTTGTACCAAGGAGGGTCAGGTTGGCTATGAGGAACAATTCCTTCTCCAAAGAGCAGGCAGGCAGTGGCACAGCTGCACAGGGAGTGGGGGGTCACTATCCCTGGGGGTGTCCCAGAGCTGTGGGGATGTGGCACTGAGGGATGTGGGCAGTGGGCATGGGGGGGTGGGTGGGGGTGGGCATGGGGATCTGAGAGGGCTTTTCCAGCCTTAAAGATTCCATGAGGGCAGCTGAGCAGCATCTCAGCAGTCCACGGCTCGTTTGCTTTTGGCTGGTTACTCTGACCAATCTTCTTCACTAACCTGTGACTGTACTTATTTCTAGGTCCACCAAATCCCACAGGGAGACAGACAAGTGAAGCCTCCAAAACCCAAGAGGAGGAAGATCTCTAGATAACATTGAATGTCTTTGTTACTGGTCCAGTACTTATCAAAACGAACGTGCACATAAGTCTGTATGTAGGTATTGATATAGACGTGGTTATATCAATATTTATATGAAGACGGCCGCCGCCGCGGGGTGCTACGTGGAGTGTGGTACAGTGTGTGGATGAGCAGGAGGGAGAGAGGTTGCTGGAAAAGCCAGTCAGAAATCTGGGAAGGTTACAGTAACCATGTCAGATGATTACTGAGGGGTTTTTTTGTTTTTTTGTTTTTTTTTTCTATAATACTAAAATTGTGATTATAAGGAATAGTCCAAATGTTTCTGAGAAATTTTCATTGTGTATATAGATAATACAGAATTTCATGGTGATATCTGAAATGTAAATATTGTACAATATTGTCATGTACAAGCGTACCTAATGCACACTTTATCTTTTATTGTACAAAAAAATAGTGTACAAAATTCTTTGGTTTCTATTGAGTACACATACAAGAGACTACCAGTGTAAAGTGATAAATAAAAATACAGCCTAAATGCTTTTATATGATAATGTAAAAGATGCTGTTTTTGTATTTAACAGCAGAGAGAAGGCATGATTATGTAATACCTTAATTATGACATACACTTCACGCCACTGAGTGTCCATTTATCCTGTCTGTTTGGAATGAACCTTGCCTGGAAGTACTGTACTCCATTTCAGGTCTCTGTAGGAGAGTGCAACCTTGCAGATTCCTAACGGGATGTGGGATCACAGCTCTAAGTGATGATTCAAAGGCTGCAACTGTTGGTTGCATTTTTATTTACTTAACTTTTAAAGTAGAATGGTGTAGATTTTATTAAAGAAAAAAAAAAAAAAGTAGATGGGCTATTTTAGTCAGCTATTTCTGTAGTTAAGGTTTCATAGCCACCTGCTAAAGTAAAGAGTTTCTATCCCCAGTAACCCTGACCCCAAGCACCTAGGTTGAGTAGCTGAAATTACCTGACATTGTGAAGCATCGCGTTGGCTGTTAATGGGGCTCCAACCCGTGACTGGTGCTGGCTGCAGATTGGTTTTGCAGAACGCACGGCATGCTCCCAGCCCTCAGAGGGGTAATCCCAGACCCATCTCACAGTCCTGAAACAGAAAATCAGGGGTGGCTTACAGAACTATTAGCAGCAGTAATTTTTATCAGTATTATGTAACATATCAGATTTATTTTATTTAAAAAGAATTATTTATACCATTAACAGATTTCTTATATATATTAATGTGGCTGAAATGTGCAGGTTAAATCTATTAACCAAATTATTTATGTTATATTAAGTGAGAAATGTGAAACAAATGTAGAAAAAATTAATACACTACAGATTTAAAAGTCTAAAGCTATGAGCCATTATAAATTAACGAACAGAAGTGTAGCACAACGTTATTTCCATTCTAGCTCATACATTTTTCACGTGGATGGTGGTGATGGCGATGGAAGCAGTGACAGCCTCTGTCCTCAGGGCTTCCTGAAATTGCTCCCAGGTCACCGCTGGCCCCCGGGCACAGCCAGAGCTCCCCTCTGTCCTCCCCCGGCCCAGCACTGGCAGCAGTCAGCATCCCGTTGGCTCCGGGAGCAGCGGCCCTGCACGCAGCCCGTGGCAGAGGCCAGCTGACCCCGAGGACCCGGCCCCCAGGGCTCCAGCACAGAGCAGTCCCTCCGGGCTCACCGCTTCCTCGTGTCTCACCAAACAGCTCTTTCTCCTCCTTCCCCAGCCCGAGGGATCGCAATAGCTACACTGGCTACAGGGGCCTGGAGCAGGAGCCCTTCCTTCCGCGGGGTAGGTTCATTTGTCATGTGTGTAACGCCACGGTCCTACATGCAAACTCATGTGGAGTGATTGTTTTTTTTTCTTTTTGCGTAGCTTAGTTGGCATTTTTCTGTTGCGAGTCGACGTGTTCGTTACGTTCCAAGATTGACGCTGTCCGTTCCCATCGCAGCCCGCTTTGCTGCCGTGTGTCCCGCCTGTGTCGGACGGCCACGCCGCGGTGTGCGCCTGCCTGCGTGCGTGCCTGGCTCCGTTCGGTTGGGTTCTGCCTTTGCTTTCTGTCCTAGAGCGGAGTTTGTATCGAGCAACCTTCTTTTGGCATCTAACTCCTTAGGTTTGTACTTCCTCACCACTGTATACTTTACATCAGTAGACCATGTAAAGTATTTTTGTGCACTTGATTTCATTGGTTAATAATGGCATTGATGTGGGTGCTAGGAGTAGCTTGTTTCAGTCCATACCATTTTTTTTTTTTTCTCTTTTAGAGTTTTTATGGTTTCATGTAAGCAGTTAATGTAAATATTGTGAGCATTACAGGTCATGCGGTGTTGTAACATTTTAAAAAATGTTGCACCTACTTTACGATTAAAAAACTGGTCACTCATACTTGAATTTTGCCCATAGAGCCATTTCTTTCTCTTTGCATTAAAGCCTAATATACTTTTTTGATGGAGGCCCAACCCTTCTTTCTACCTTATTATTTTTTGTTTAATAAATCTCTATTTTTTCTAATAGAAGACTTAAAATGAAACTTTAAAAAAGAAAAAAAAATTAAGAATAATACTTTTTGCCTACTTTCTAATTTAAGAGAGAATTCCTATATTTAAAAGGTGAAAAAGAAAAAAAAAAAAAAAAAAAAAAAGAAAGAAAGAAAAAGAAAAAGAAAAACTCCATTGTGGAAAGTGGAAGGAGGCTTTTGTCCGTCCGTGGCACAGTGACACAGAACCGCCCCGCGGAGCCGTGGCTCCCACTATTTATTTATTTATTGCTCCTCCGCTCCGCGGTGCCGGCGCGGTTGGGGGTGTTCCGATGAAAGGAAATATTCCTCTTTCTGTTATGGTGCATTTTGTGAACACCATAAAAAAAAAAAAAAAAAAAAAAAAAAAATCATTTGTTTTGATGGATTTTCTTCGTATTTTCACTTCTTGCAGAGAATGTTTTGCTGGAATCAGCTGCAAAAGTAATATTCACTGAAGGAAAAAAAATACTAATTCCCACCTCTGCTGTCCCAGGTTCTCATACTCACAGTCTAAGGATTTCGGGGTTAGAAGGAACGTAACATTACCAGGTATTTCCTAACTGAGTTTTGCAGAAGGTTTCTAAGTACTGTGATACCCTTTTGGAGTCCCTGAGTTTGATGGTATAGAAGTTGTTAGAGGGCTCGTGGTGGACTGAAGTACCTTAGGCCTGCTACCTTTCTTAGCTACATTTGTATTTTGCTATGTAGGGTTGTAATGTGAGAATTCCAGAAGAGCAGTAGCATAAAAGTGCTTTTCTATTTTTAAAAAAGAAACCCATTCTAGTCTTACTAAGAATTAGAAATTTTTTTAATATCAGTTTTGTAATTTTTGATAAAGCTGTCAATATTATGATTAAATCACCAGAAAAAAAAGTTCCTGTGATGTTCTCTTCGGGGCAGGGACTGTCTCCTCTCATTGCAAAACGCCAAGCACGTTGGGATGCCCAGGCTTAAATCAGGCCGTGGGCACGGCTCTCAAATTTAATAGCAACCAACTGCCATAACGTTGAATTAAAGGCACCAAAGCCAAGTGAGTTTGCAGCTCAGCCCACGAGCCTGGGTCCTGCCCTTAGTTGGTCCCCACGAACGCGGGTAGCATCTGCAGGTAAGTTGGGAGCTGCCGGCAGCCGGGCTTTAGCTGGTGGAACCCGGGCACGGAGCCACACCAGGACACGGCGTCCAGGCCCCTCACTGTGGTTTGTGGCAGCACCACCAGCAGCACCAGCAGCGAGCCCTCAGTCACAGGATGCCCTGAGAACCCAGTAATGGAGTGCCTTCGATTCAGTGCTGATTTACAAAACCCCAAAACACGTAAACAGGTAACTTAGCTCCAAATTCACTGCAAGCTCAGTTTAAACCGACGTCCAGAAAGCTCTGGAAGAACGCTCAAGGCTTCCAAAAAGCCAACGGAGCGGCAGCCGCGATGTGGCAGCTGGCAGCAGTGTGCTCTGGGGGCTGGGGCTGGTGGGGAAAGCAGAGCCATCATGTACCTGCTCTAGGCTCAGAAGCAGAGGTCAGAGCTGGAGCTGCTTGCTGCCACACGGTGCGGTGCTGTCAGTGCTGCTGCCACGTGCTGCCCATGTGCTGGAAAAGTCCCACCAACCTCTGCTGCAGGCTTGAACGTGAGCTGCAAATGAATAAACCGCAGTGAGCCGAAGTGGCAGCACTTGCTATTTAATGTGCAGTTGAGAGCTGAGCAGGAGTAAGTCAGGCCTCCAGTTCCCTTCTCTCAATCCTGGGTTTTGCTCTTTATTTACTTATTATTCATATTTATTTCTTTATGAAAGAAGTTTTTGTTGTTGCTTTAAAAAAATCAGAGATTCCATTTGACTGCAAGCAGCCCCCACAAAACACGGGCTGGAGAGACTTCTTCTCTCACATTTTTACCTGCTGTGAGATAAGAATTTGGCTGTAATTGAATGCTATTGCAACAGGAGATAAGGGACAAGGATTTAGAACAGAAATAAAATAAAATACAAAACTTAAAAAAAAAAAAAAATAGAACTGATCTTTCTGAAAATTTCTATTCCAGAAAAGGTACAGAATCAGAGAATGGCATAGGTTGGAAGAGACCTTAAAGATCATCCATTTCCATCCCCGTGGAGAACAGGAAGGGTTTCCCTTTCCATACTGTGTGCACAGCCCAGCGCAGTGGCACTGCAGAGTGGGACCCCCCACTCCTTTAAATAGCTAAAGGGAGCTAACAGGAGGGGAATCAACTCTTTGAAAGGGTTGATAACTGCAGGACAAGGGGAAATGGTTTGAAGTTGAAGGAGGGAAGATTTGGGTTGGACATGAGGGGAAGTTCTTTCCTATGAGTGGTGAGGTGCTGGAACAGCTGCCCAGAGAGGCTGTGATGCCCCGTCCATCCCTGGAGGTGTTCAAGGCCACGTTGGATGGGGCCCTGGGCAGCCTGGGCTGCTGTGAAATGTGGAGGTTGGTGGCCCTGCCTGTAGCAGGGGGTTGGAGCTTCATGATTCTTGAGGTCCCTTCCAACCCAAACCATTCTGTGATTCTGTGATTCTCCTTCCTGCAGACAAACCCCAGGGAAGCAGTAGTGCAGGTTGGCAGGAGCTACAGCAAGCAGCCGTGCATCCTAGGAACATGGAAGAATAAATGCTCCTTGTTAAAATATATATATAACTTCTACACATGTGATTCCACTTGACGTTTACTTAACAGTAAGTGAACTCTCATGCAGGTGTGTAATCAGGTACAGAAAGAAGCAGCAGAGCCTGGACAACTGAGAGCCATCCAAGCAACTGAAGCCTTCTCAGATGTTACAGCCAAGGGAAGAGGTCTAGAGGAGGGGCATCTCCAGTAATCTTACTTCAGGAGTTCTCAGCTCCTCCAATGACAGATCTTTAAGGCTTTTTTTTGTTTGTTTGTTTGGAAAGAAAGGCAATTTTGTCGTTTAAAAAAATATATAAATATGAATATATATATATATATATCAGTTCCAGGAAAAGAATTTGTTGCTTCTGATTTTTTCCTGGGATGAGAAAACATCATAAAAATAACAAGAAGTTTTGGAGTCTGCCATTACCTGTGATCAGTTTTGGAAGTTCCTCTCTGCTTCTGAGGGAAAAGAAGTGAACATTTACCCCTGAAAAATAAATAAAAAGATTATCCTAATATTACTTTGTTTAATTGTGGCTAAAAGGACAATTTGTGTTTCCATGCTTAACACATCCATGGAGTTTCAGGCCAACAGAAGTTGTAGTTCTTTGGACCAATGTTGCTACAAAAAGACACCTGAAAAAAAACATCCCCATAATGTGAAATTAATTGCTTGGGCACAGGAGTGTCCTCACTGTGTTCACAAACAGGTACCCCAGCACTCAGCTGCCCACTTAATTATTGATATGTGTTTGCTGTCTTGGGGCTGGGGGGAAGGTGGGGAGAAACAGGGAAGGCCCAAGAGAGGCTGGAATGAAATCCTTGTCCCATCAGAGGGAGGCACGATGGCCCCGAAGTGACAGAACAAATCTTGCCCAAGCAGGCAGATAATTCTCAGCATATGACAAAGACCATCCGGCTGTCAGTAGCTGCTTCCCAGAAATAACCATGAAGCTATATTAACCCACGTGGAAAAAAAAAAAAAGGCACTGCAAGTACTCAGAAATGGTGACTGTTTTCACAAGGTCTTCTTTTGTGTTCCAGCCCAGAGGAAGGCAGTTACTGCAGAACAGAGCAGAACTACAGTACAGGTGACAAGCATGAGGTGTGTGAGGGGGATTCAAGCAGGAAACCTGGTGTGAAAAAAAAACAACATAATGAACTACAGTTAAAAATATCTAGAAACAAATCTTTTTCAGTATCTTGCTTACACTGTTAGTGTCGATCCCACCCTGGGACAGCTGTTGTTAGTTTCAGTTGCTGACAACACCCGCTTGTCTCACACTTGCTGTTCCTTTTAGAGATATTCAGTAATTTATGCTATAATGAATGGCATTAATACAAAATCAGATCAGATACTGGCACATCTGCCCAGAGGGTGGGGGGATCACTGTACTTGGGGGTGTCCCAGAGCCATAGTGATGTGGTAGTGAGGGACGTGGGCAGTGGGCATAGAGGAGTTGGGCTTGGGGATCTCAGAGGGCTTTTCCAGGCTTAATGATTCCATGGTTCTGTGAAATTAAGAAAATGGAGCACTTGGGATTTCAGCTAACATCATGAGATCCTTCTGTCCATTTGCTTTTTAAGTTATGAATCTTATTGGCCCTTATGAGACAGGTGTGGGTTCACAAACCCATATGGGTTACCAGGAACCCCATAAACCAGTGGGGAGATTAACAGACACCCCCCTGAACTCCAGAAACAGGCATTGCTCTGTGCTGCTCCAAAGGGCTGAAGCTGTGCTGACATGTGCTGTAAGGACTCCTTTTGCATAATTGAAGTCTGATCATGTATGCGGTATTTTAAGTAGAAATTGAGCTAATAGCAGCATAAACTAGAATAGAAAATATGCTTAAATTTAAAAATAAATAAATATAAAAGAGACCATGGTGAAAGATTTACCATTCGATACCTGTGCTTTGAGTTTGTGGCTATTGGTTCATCCGGTGAAGTCTTCAGGGCAGGATGCAGAATGGGGATCCGTGTCCAGGTGTCCAAATCAGTCAGGAACTGCCCCAGGCTGCTCTGCAAGCCTTAGGAAGGAACTTACTCCTAGGGACTCCCATCTAGAGAGAAGCAGGAAAGTTTTATATGCTACAGCATGTGCTACAGTAGCAGAAAAAATGATGCTGCTCCACTTTATCCATTGGTGTGAGTTAAATAAGATTTTTTTTCCTTGAGAAATAGGAAAGAAGACAACTGGCCTGGGAGAGCAGCAGCAGGACAGCCAAAGCACCCCTTCTCTCAGTTGCAGATGAAGCATCAAGAAAAAAGGCAGTGTTCCCTCAACCTTTACAGTTGATAGGTTGTCTATGATAGAATAGTTGACACAGACAATAATGTCTTAGAATTAAAATCAGCTTTTAAAAAGTACAAACTTCAGGAGATAAAAGTACAAGTATGGTATTTGCAACTGTAATATCTGCAAGGCTGATGCTAGAAACAGCAGGACAGTAAAGTAACAAAAACAGCACCTTGGCTCCTATTTAGACACTCACTTTGCTGAGGTTCCATGTAGATCCTGAATCCAAGGGTATCTTCAAATGCCTCAAATCCCTTCTCTGCTGAGGTCAGAGCAGAGTGGGAGGTGAGAAGCTGTAAAAGGTGGAAGTAGAAGAGCCCTGGCAGCGATCTTATTTGCAGCTGTGCTAAGAGTGAAGGGGGATGAGTTTGTCTTACAGTGAGGCACAGGTAGGCATGGAAACACGTGTCCAAACTACATGTGATTGTTGCCCAAATGCTTGGGAGAGTCCTGGGAGAATTAGTAGGAAGCACAGTCATGTTGCAAATTAAATCTGTACAGAGCATTTCTGTCATAAGCAAAGAGGAAATTTTAGCATTAGTTTAGTTAAATATGTATTTACACCCTACAGAATAACAACAAAAACATCTGCATATGTACAGATTGATCTCCTTCCCTTAGAGCAGAGATAACATCACTCGGTTCATGCATATAAGGAAAGCAGCAAAGCACAGAAAACAACAAATTATGAATTATTCAATACAAATGTCAGGTTTTAGTAGTAAATGTAGATGTAAACCTTTTTTTGAAAGGCTAAGCATTGCCATTAAGCAAATCCATGTGACACTACATCTGTTGTCTTTCTTTTATATCATTTTATGTGTGTTTGGGAAAAGTATTGGGAGTTTTGATATTAGATTCCTGATAACATTATTTCCCCAACTTCTGCTGTGTGTTGATATAATGTTTGATGAAAGGATGAGGTTAAGACAGCAGCCACTTTAACTACCCAAGCTGTAAGGCTTCAGGTGAGAATTTGTTTTGCTGGAGAAATTGTAGTGTTGAAGTGAAGCCCCTGCATTCCATGCACTGAATGCAAGGAGTCCAATAAATGTGACTAGTGGCCATTTTCCCAGTGTCACCTCCTGATCTGACACATGCACATGATATCATACAGGATAGTTTTTGAGTCAGTCTGTAAAGATTTCTTCCACGTGTGCAGGGAAAATACATTTGGATACAAATCTCTTAAGTTCTCCCCTTGAATCTGAAATCACCAATGTCTCCAGATTTTTACTGTGAACTGCTTTTCGGTCCTGCTCACAATAGAGAGTGGTAATTCAGTCCCATCTGTCCATTTCCTTCTGTATTTCTTTCATTTCAGTGTTGTCATATTTGTCCCCCAATAGCTGCACTCAGACAAAGCTGGTTTAACTTCTTGCAGCACGGGGTAACAGTGATGTTCACTGGAAGAGCTGGGAGGTGCCTGTTACTTTGAAAACAGATGAGAGGATTGTGCCAAGGGATTCCTATCTGCTCCGTGCAATCAATCTGCCCAAGTATTTCTATAGCTCTCATTATCCTGCGTGCCTGCAGGATAAGAAACTTAGAACAATTGCCCATTGTCAGTTTATGAAACAACTTTTTCATACTCCTTCCCCAAAGACTAAATACTTAATTAAAGAAATTAAAATTAATTACGGAATCTGTACAGAGAGATGCTATCGCGCCGGTCCCCGCTCTCAGCTGTGTGGGGCTGGGATATGCACCAGTCCTCAGGAGCAGAGTCCTCTGTGCTTCTACTTCAGAGGAGATCATTTCCTGTTAAGCAATACATAAATATAAAATAGGCAAAGTGAAGTTTCTAACAAACCTCAAAGCATCTCTGTGTATATTTTAGTGATTGCTCGTACTGTGTAAGCGAGAAGTTGAAAGCAAGCCAAATTCCAAAGGACATGAATGTCATATTTCTATTAATTAGCTTTAATATGAAGATGTTGCCGCCAATTATTTACAGTGATCTTCTTCCTAGCTGTTTTATATGGGTGTCTTAAGTATCTAATAAAATAACGGATTAAGCAGCGAGAGCGAATGAAGTGCATCACAAAGATAATTGAACCTGCAGCAAAATGAATTTGATTTACCCAATTGGAAGTGTAATCAGCCCACTGGTTTTTGACCCTAAAAGTTTTAGGAGATGAACATCTTCAAAATAAGAAATACTTTTAGAAGAGCAAATGCACCCCTTCCTCAGGATCAGCAACATGTGCAGGCAGCAAGCTGGGCTGTCCCCATCTCAGGACCAGGGGACAGGGAGCAGTGGGGCCAGCAGGTGCCTTCTGTGCCTGTACTTAGATCTGAACTTTTGAAAAGGGTTGGTGAATATTAATTAAAAGAGCCGTAAACAGAACCACATGATTAAAACGCTGACACCTGTGGGACCTGTTTGGTGGGAGCAGTCACAGGTAAACATAAACAGTAATGTTGCAGCCGTGTAAATGTGAGCCTCTGGTTTTGTGGGTTTGGAGTGAAGCTCTCCTGGGCCTGGAACAGTAGAACAGAAAATGAATGGCATTCGTTCCCATTAGCTCCCTAACAAGCAGACTGCAGGGGAGCAGGCAGTGTGGGCAGCACACCATACAGTAGGTGGCATCATCCAGGCAGTACCTCCAAGCCACTCTCATTCTCTCCGTGGCAGTGGTCCAGCAGTCTGACTACTTCACCACTGCTGAAAAACGGAAGATGCTTTGCATGCTCCCTGCCTTCAGCCCTGCACTGTCCCAATTACAGCTAAATAAGATTTTTTCATTACACTTTAGCCATCAGTACGAGTGCAACTTCTAGGTCATCATTTCGGTAATCTGAACAGACAATACCCAGCTTCTTCCTGAAACATGACCAATAAATGTGTTACTGAGCTCCTGTTTCCAACCTTAATGATTCTAGGATTCTGTGGCCTTTTGCTGTGAGGCTGACATCGTTGCTTGTTGATTTTTTTTTTTATGACCTCTTACCAGAAAGAGATTTCTCCTTGAGAATTTCCATGAGCTATTGGTTTGCTAAGTCAAAAGGGTTTACTTCAGCTTTGTTCTTCAGCAAAGCAAAAACCATGCAAAGCACACCTCCTGACCAAAGTTAGCATTTCTTCTGCTTGTTTCTGGATCACGCAAATAGGTTAAATCTCTAGAAGTTTGTATTCCTCAGAAAAAATGCAAGTTAGAGAACAAAGTTTCTTTTAAAGCTCTGATATTACTGCTACAAAAAGGCATCAGAGCCCATTATTTTCAAGTAAATAAACAACAGCCTGAGTTGTTCTCTGCTATTCTGGGAAATAGCTCCTCTTAACTGAAGTTTCACATTATTTTTTGTTTGAAATTTGAATCAGCTCTTACTTAAAACCTGTAGACAATTGCATCTGTTCAGTTTTTCAGTGACTTCAGGACAGCTTTTCTTAGTATATTCTCCCAGAGCATCTTCTAAAGAGGTATGTTACAGCCACAGTCTGCTGAGCTGCTCCCTGCTCCCAACCAACCCCGCCAAGCCCCTCACATCAACTGCTCGTGCTTCCTATACACTGACATATACACCCCTCTTAGCAGCTAGAATTAGAATCTGACACTGGGTTTCAGGCTGTGAAGTCTGAATACAGAAAATTGATACAAAATATAGTGTTATAAGGCATGCAGCTGATTGAGGTGATCACTGGACTGGTGACTGACTTCCGTATTCGCAGTCCCAGGACAGAAGCAGAAACCTGATCTCTTAGCTGAGCAACATGCCCGGCAGTACTATTTCTAAAGCTCCTACTGCCTGCAGTATTGGGAGAAGTTCAGTTGACTTTCAGAACAGCCCCAGCTGGTTCTTAACAAGCCCCATAGTGCAGCCCATCTTGTCCCTGAATAACATGGTATGTGTGCCTCCTTCACTGGGATTTACATCTTCGGAGGGCTTCAGCTATCCTCTCTTTTGAGCAGTCCTTATCCACAGCTCGATCAGCTACAGGCCAAAGGCAGCTGGTAAAGGTATTTCCCAACAAAAGCCACAATAAACATCACTTATTTTCTTGCTCATTTGTTTTGTTGTGTGATCTTGCTTAGCTACAAGAGGCAACGAGAAGATCTGATTTTCAGTATCGCTTATGTTGTTGGGAGTATTTGCTTTACCACATTACAACTCTTCTTGCTTTGCTGTCCAGTATTGGACAAGTAGTTGCTTTTCTGCATCATTGTGCAATAAATTATAAAACATTCTGGAGAAAAAAAATGACATTTTGTCAAAGTTTCATCTTCTGCTAGGACACAATTTAGTGGAAATATCCTCTAGCAGCTTGAGTTGTGCTTTCCCCTGCTACACTAATTGGTTTGTGTTTCAAAATATAAACCACTACGAATAATGATTCTCTCACGAATCCAGAGGTACCTCGTATTTATACCAAAGGAAGTTTATAATATTGAAGAAATATGTTGGATTTCAGTCTTCTCATGACAGCTGCAGCTGATTCAATCGTTGTTACTAAAGAATATCCACACAAGTCACCATCTCTGTCTTTTTAGAATCTTCATTCCAGTTTTGCAAAAAAATTTGCCACCTTCAATCTCTGCACGTGTTACAGACCCTTCCTATTGATGTCAGCAAATGTCATTTGTTGATTGCATATTTCTTCTCAGTTCAGCTATCAGTCTTTGTTTTAAGACAGTTAATTGTTGCCATAGTTCTGATCTGTATTTCAGACAAACATATGTTAACTCGGTTTGTTGGAATTGACGAGTGAGGGTATATATTGGGAAGTGGTGTGGGTTTGAAGTGGGATTTGCTTTGATATTTCTGTGCAAATCCATGTGATAGCTCACTGACTCACATAGCTGAAAATAGGTAATGATATCAACTACAGAATTCTTTATAGTTGTTTCTTTTTTCTTTTCCTTTTCTTGCTTAGCTAGCTGCTCCTCAAAAAATTCAGGTCATTACTCAAATCTGTGCTTAGATTAAAATGCCAGATAGCATC
Organism: Tetrao urogallus; assembly: GCF_951394365.1. NCBI lineage: Eukaryota > Metazoa > Chordata > Aves > Galliformes > Phasianidae > Tetrao > Tetrao urogallus. Next base: position 2,139,669 of record NC_136821.1, on the reverse strand, counting down.
GTTCTTACTCATTGATGAATCACACTGGAACAAATTTTGGTCCCACTGAACAAACTATGTGTTGGCTTAGTCATAAGTCTGTTTGGCAAATCACGTGTCATGCTTTGATGAAGCACTTGCTTAAAATCATTACTTTGAAAATATATTCTAGAAAATTTGCATGTAGGAAGATTTAAGCCAGTTTACGTATTTAAGATTATACTGGATACTTCTCAAAGCAAAACTTGAGAACTGAAAATCCTACCCAAAATACAGGCTCAGTTGTTATCCCCAAAATACACTTTAACTTGTGTTAATCAGAGAGGAATCAAAGGAGTTACAACTATTGAGCATAAGAACATTAATCTATCCTTCTAGAATACAATTAACTGCTGTAAAACTGAGTTGCTAGTGAAATGACCTGTTCTGTGCTGTTAAAGCATTCTCAAAACCTTCTCCTTACCATTCTTTGCTGGTTCTGTTATTCTACATACAGATGCTTTATTTACCAGGTACAGGTTGTCATGCTGAGCCACGGCAGAAGAGTGAAGTCATCAGAGTAACGAGACTGCAGAGGAGGCTGAGAATCTCAGGCAGCTTCTTGCATCCCCAACAAAAGCAAACTTCAGGAGCAAAACAGAGAGGTAATTTAGTGGATTAAACTATGAGCAGATTTTAACAACATACCTAAGCGGACTGCTGGAGATACCTGAAATTAAACTTGTTTCATCAAGTCTGTTCCTAAATTAATCGTAAGTATTGTTTTGTGGAAGTGTCTGGTAACAAACAGCTGCACTGGGTGTGGTGATGCCAGCCTGGCTGCCTGCCACTAACCACACCTATGGGAGCAGAGCACTCAGTATCCCCACATCCTGTGCCCTGGTGCTGCTGACATCAAATTGACCTTTCTTGAAGATTTTGATATTTTGCTTGCTGCTTTTCCTATGAAAATTGCAAACTTGCACTGAATCTTTCAACCTGTCACCAAACGGCTCTTTAACCAAGAGGGCTGTTGCACCTAGGATAACGGGGATTTATCTGAAAATGCACTTTTAAAAAATGGGCACATAAACTAGGAGATGTAAAGAAGAAAAGCATTCAAAAAAAACAAACAAACAAACCAACCCCATGTATCTTAAAAGAGAGTGCCTGTGGAATTTCATTGAAAGGAAGTGCAGGAACCACGGTGCAGGAACTGCTAGGTGCTACAACAACCACCGGTCTGATGTTCTCACTGAGCATTACGAAGCTACAAAGAATAGATTCTGTGATGGGCAGATGATGTTCAGAGTGGTGTGCTATAATCCAAATGGACTACAATGCCTCAAAACTCAGCGTGACCTTTAGGGAAAAGTGGCATCGCATCTGATGCTGTAGAAAGCAACAGCTCTTACGTGAGCTGGAGGAAAACAGAGCAGCCCTGGAGCAGCCTTTCCCTGCAGAGGAAAGAATACCTGTGTTGTCCATCAGAAAATTAATAATCCCAAAAATGAGCAAAGACCTACGGTTTCTTTTTTGTGGTTGTCTTGTCATATATTGCATCTGTTCCCTTTCAAATTGGCAATCAGAGAAGAACAAACCATGGTGCCAGCAGGAAAAGAAAGCTGCCTGCAATACCATAACTTGCCAATTCAGAATATTTTAATATGCACTGAGTGACACAAGGGCACTGCTTTATTAATAACCCTTTGAGTTGGTCATCTTGATACCTGAAGTTAGAGTGAAACTCATGAATTTGAAACTCATCAGCACACCAAAAAATCAGGGTTAAACAAGTTAAGGAATACAAATATTGCTGCAGGACATCGAAAGCCCCATTCTCTGCAGGGAAAATTGTGTTCATAGAAACTCCTGGTGGTCGGGAGCTTGGAGCATGCTGGTTATTTCAGCTTCAGCTTGAGTTTGTATCACACGTTAACCACAGATACCACTGAAGCGAAGTAAGACAGAAAATAAATAGGAAAATCTTAAAACAGTGGTAAGAGCTCCTTTCATGGTCACTCTTCCAGGAGAAGGTGTGTTGTTATTTTTGTTTCAGCTCTTATCAGAGTAAGTGATAAGTATAATAACAATATAATAATGCAACTAATCTATAAGAAGAGCTTTTTGGATAGGCAAAGCAGCCCTGCATTCATAGACTGTAGAGGGTTTCCTCATCATTGCACACATTGCTCACTGATGGGCAGATCTGAGCTCTACGTTCAGATCCAACTCATAGGTAGGATTCCATTAATAGGCAACAGATAATTTTGAGTTAAATACAACATTTTCTGATGGCTCAGCAAGTCCATCTGCATCTTGGATACTGAGTGGCAATGTCACCTACCTTAGTAACCACAAATATTTGGGCCACACCTGACAATGTGAAATTGCTTGTGAGAAAGGGAATTAGACAAAAATTAGAGGAAGGCTTGGAATCCTTCAGAACCAAAACAGTAGTTAATCTTTCTGTCTTTTTGCTTCAGATTTGTCATATAAGAAAAATTACTGTTTTTTAACATTTCTTGCTGGTTCCTTGTGTGTATTTTCTGTCTCACAAATTGCTCTCATGCATATCCTTTCTAAAACTACTGTCTGTTAAAAATCTAATGAGGCCTAGGGGAGCGTTTTGTTAAAAATAGATTATAAGATTCTTTTCAAGCTCGTAAGATTCTTTTCAGGCTTAGGTAAGTTTTATATTATCAGCACTTTGGGGAGGAAAACAAAGATTTTGTGCGCCAGGAGTATCAGAAAGTTTGATACCAAATCTAAACCTGTGACTTCAAGAAAAGCTCACAATTCACGAGCAAATGCTGAATGCTTGGGCAAACTGGAAAGGTTACCTCGGGCTTCTTAAAGACCTATGCTAAAACTCCAGTATCGTTTACTTCATACAATGGCAGTAATTTCCATTTCTGAATTTCTCCTTTGTTTCTATGAATGATTAGTGACACTATTCACAGAAGTACTGAACCAGACACTGTTTTGTCTTACAAGATTTTTCCTACACTTGGTGTAGCCAGAAACTCTTGGTGTCCTGATATTTAATCTCATAGACGTTATTCAGGATGCCAGGATTAGAAATTCCCTATAATCCCTGTAATCAAGTGTTGCATATTGCACTATTACTAGAGCCTTCATAGTAAGGCTCAGTAGCACAGAGCAAACCTTGCCAAAAGCTTTCTTGCATTACATCACCGTGCCTCATGGTTGGGTAACACAGAAAGTGAAATGCCTGCAACTCGTTTTCTAGTACTGTTGAACAATGCCTGTCTCTTCAGATATGGTTCCACATGATATGACTTACCTTTTCTGTTCTTTTCTTGTTTTCAGCTATTTTCAGCTGCTCCCATTCCTTCTCTCCTGACCTGCTGGTTGCCATGTACACATCACTAGCATTTCCTTTAAAACAAAAGAAATTACTTATGAAAATAAACACCACCTCTTCCCATCAATCATTTTTCTATGTACACTGAGTAGCTGACAACAGGAAAGCTTACTTAAAAGCCTAAGTAGAATAGTTAGCAATCCTCCCTCTTCACCAACGACCTGTGGTGGAACCAAGATCCTTGCAGTGCAAGGGGTGTTTCGGTGCAAGCACTTTCCTCATCCACCTGAAATCAGGTAGCACTGAGCTATCAAAAGTTTCACCATCTCAGCTTGCAGTTATCTAAACAGGAATGAAGGTACAGCAGCACGCACATCCTTTCACATGTCCACGCTTGCTGTGGCTGCTGTGTAACCACTGCTGAGACTCATCAGAGTGAATGCAGGCACAGAGAAGTGCTCTGCCCATGGGCTGCCTTAGCAGACCCCAAGGACTGCCTGGGTAACTCTGAACCCCTCCAGTGAGGGGTCAGTGAGATGGCCTTACTGCACCGCTCCAGCAGAAAGATAAATATATCAATATTTTACTGAAAATACTTACGACTAAACAATTTTTCCTCAGGGTTCTCCATTCCTATTTGACTACATGTTTTTATGGTAGTTGCACATACATTGCCTTGAGTTATCTATAAATTGCATTTGCAATTTTCCACAGCTTTCATATGAAACTCAAACATGAAGGCATCACCTTACTTAATGAAGCTTAGTTTTGCAGACAGTGCTGTTATGTCCAAACACCAAACCCGAGCTCAGGACACGAGGAGAAGACTCTCCACATCCAACTTCAGGAATACATAATCAGACTCAGCTGTATGAAAATACCCTCTAAAGCTCAAGTCAACATGAAACAAAAGCTTCCAGGGGTGTGACTGCCATTACTCACACAGTGAGACACAAGCCCTGAATATCCAGAGATACCTTTTTTAATGGAACTAATTCCTCTCTTTACCTGCTCCTGGCTCTCCACCATTTGAGTTCACATCCTTATAATGGTGTCTCCCAAGGCAGGTGTCTCCTTGTGGTGCACCACACCACCCACCTCAATGGGAAACATGCTCCTCACTCTTTCAGAAAGGGTTTGACTGTATTCCCCCCCCCCCCCCCCCCCAAAAAAAAAAAAAACAAGTGTAAAGAAGCTGAATGTGTAAGAAAGCAAACTTCTCCCATCTTTCCAGGAAATAATGGCACTTAATTCCAAGCAAATCCCTGAGCTGAGCGCAGCTCACAGCATTGCTCCTGAGGAAGCGATAGCTGGACTAGATGTGTGGCTTCCCTGGAAGTGAGGCTTTGCATGCAGTTGTGTGTTTATCATATGCATACTGTACATGTATTGGGGTGTTTCTGAATCACTCATCAAGCAGGGAACAGTGAGCAGGAGAAGGAAATACTGTTTGCATAGTAAGAGCCTTCTGCATGTTTAAAACAGCCCTTTGCAAGGAACTACAGAAACCTGGAGCTCGGATACACTTCTACATCTGTATGTTCACTGCATAAATGACAAGAGAAGACTAAAAACTTCTGTTGTTGTGAATTTATGCACAGAGAATACAGTACAAACAGCACTGCCTCTGCACTATCCATTGTCAATGTGACACTTTCATTTTCCTTTTCACTTTTCTTGGAACCAAGCTAGTATTTCTGTCTATGGTATCACAGCAATGGTGTTGAGAGACACTTGTTTTTCTCTGCTTGATTTCGGTCCCATCTTCCAGAAAAGTGACATGCAACTTGCCTCTAATGAGCATTACATATGAAAGATGCCTTTCCCCACACTGCTGCTTCAGATCAGGCTGAACCAAATCCTATCAGCCCCAGAACTGGGTGGGCAGGAAGAATGCTGCTGTTTTTATCAGCGTGACAAATGACTTTATCTGGACCACTGTTCCAGAAAGCAGTGCTTACTGTGATGTTTTAGGGGAGCATGCAGCTTTTGGAGCATTTCTGTTCCACGTATTTCCTGGTTTCTTACTTTTACTGGTGCATGCAAATGCGTTTTTAGAAAGCAGATCCACTTCTACCCTTAAGGTAAAATTCAGCAGAACGATGAAGGTTTTAAAAGGAAAGGGAGCACCCCACGCTGCTGGGGCAGTTTTTCACAGATTCCACTTTAGGAAAATTCCCTCACTGTTCTGGGTTCTGAATTAAAATCCCACAGTTTTAATGTTCTGTGATTCTTGGTTTTTTGGCCTAGCAATGCCACAGATGTACCTGGGAAGTGGCAGAACACATGGGATTTTATGACTTTATTAACACATGCTGAAGAGCTCCTCAAGACACAAAAGATACCAATAAGATGTTGCATTTGCCTCACAAGCTGCAAGATGTTGGGATAAGTTTGTGGACATCTGTAAAGTCGATTTTTCACGTTTTTCTCTGCTAGATTTTTCTGGGTGACATAATAAATGTCTCTTTGTAAGGCCTACTGTTACTTTCAAAACCTTAGCAGCAGGGATACAATACTCATTATGTACCAATTACAACAGCGATTTCCTCGTTCCAGGCATAACCACTGGTTTCCTCTTTACCAGTCGCTGCACTGCAAGGCTGCCTTGTTCCTGGTGGTAAAACAAGTTGCACTGAGTCACACAGCACGTGCCTTGCAGCAGTGAAAGCTGCGCTGCTCAGTGACCAGGAAGAGAGCAGCTCCGTCGCTCCCGCACCTCATCTGGTTCTGCTTAGTGCCAAAGGCTTTTTGTTTTCTTTGCTTTTGTTGTGTTGAGGGGAAGGGAGAAACAACAGGAGAGAGTGGTTGTGTGTCCTAAGAGAAATACGGATCTGTGCTGAGATTTCCTCATGTACTAGAAGAGGGTTGGTATGCTATGCTATACATCTCCTCCTGCTCACTTTCCTATCTTGTGCTTAATGACACAAAGCTGTTCCCTCCAAGCCACGAGGCAGCCTGCCCACCTGGGTGTGAGCATCTGAGACAGGAGACTGAAGGGAACACATCATATCTTCACTGCAATATCCACCATGCCACGTTGGTGCTGCTGCTCTGGAATCTCCTCTCTACTCTGATGTGTCCAACACCAAAGCAGACACCACTTCACTCATTTTTCAATGTTAAACAATGTCACATCCAGGTCGGATGTGGCTCTGGGCAGCCTGGTTTGCTGGTTGGCAACCCTGCACACAGCAGGGGGTTGGAACTGGATGAGCGTTGTGGTCCTTTGCAACCCAGGCCATTGTATGAGTTTGTGATTCAAATATGTTCAAATCAGTGGCGATTGCTGTAATTTCAATACACGTATCTGATTTGAGCCATGGAGATCCTTATTCCAAACACTTTGGTGATAATATTTTAGAACACCTCTCTATATTTAAATGCAGGAGTTTTGCTGTATATTCGCTCTTAGATTCCTGTGTTTCTGAGCTGCGTTAAATGATTTTGGCTCATGATTTTACTTGATGCTCTGCATATCCTCTGTGCAATTGCTGTGTGACAGAGATGGATACAGGCATGTGAGCATGAAGAACAAATTTCAGCTGATGCAGTAAACGTTAATGTCTTTACAAGCACCTAAGAATGACCTCTCTTAAAATGAATGTTTTCGCAACCCTAGAGGTTGATAGCTGTTGGGCAAACTTGTTTTTCTATGAAGGCTATGTCATCTAAGAAAGCAGTGTGTCATTTGGCTGTGTACTTCTATGGAGGATAATTCTAAGACAAATACATTTGATTTCATAATTGTACTGCTGCTAACTTGCTTGCTGAATTGGGTCATAAAAGACAACAATCTCAGTAGAGTATACATTTCTCTTTTGACTAAGAATCCACAATAGGATTACAATAAGAAACAACTGCCCAGGATTCTTTAATGAATCAATGACCTCTCTGAATACCTTTGCTAATCTTCAGACAGAAAGCATACTTTCCTTTTACATCTATTTCTTGACAAAGATATTTTTAGTATAAAAGTAAATGAGGAGCTTCCTGCTGCTTTCTAGCTCGAGAATCTTTCATCATTTTACCTTCCTGCTGTAGTTTTGGGAATCAGCTATTTCCATAGCTTCCCTTTTATTTAGTTTTATATGGTGCCCGTTGTTGGGATGAAGATTTTAACTTAATTTTCTAATTTTTGTTCAGCTCTTTAAATGCCCCAAGAAGCTATTCCATACCAGATTTCACATTTTGGCTGATAGGTTTTGGTAATCTTAAAGAGGAAAACGTGCAGGGAGCCAGTTCCTTAAAGCCTTTGAATAATTTGAAATAGAAATGGTTTGGAACAGCTGATACATTGAACTCCAAACATTAGCCACTAAGAATGCTTAGTAGCTACTTTGATCAAGCTCTTTTTCCTGACAAAACTCCCTTTGAAATGAATAGGACAGAGGTTTCTTTCATTTCAATAGGAGTTCTCAGACCTAGGGAGAAAGAAGGACTTCATAACCTTTAAAAAGACTCCCCTAGTCCATTCATATATCTCCTGGAAAGCTCAGCACTTTTCCTTGTGCTGAAGTTACTAAGCCAGCCTCCTGGCTGCTTTTAGGTTCCCTTCCAGTGAAGCTTTACTTAAACATGAGATCCAAATACTCTATAATGAGGCTGCTGCTGCTGCTACCAAGACAGGAATCCCGAATGTACAATAGCTGTATGAGTGACTTTGGAAATATTTGTTAATGGGATCATCGGCATCGCTGTCACAGGGATTTCTCCACATCCTCATTGTGAGGATCTGGAATGCTGCAGAACACAAAGATAATTTTCTGTACATTTCCAATCTTGGGGATTATTTTTGAGTATATACAGTCAAGTCTTCAGCATCCTAATACTCTCATTATCTTTCAAGACTTCAGTCGTTTCTAAGGAACTACTCCATGCCTTTGCAGAGGCCATTGACCACTGCTGGCTATCTGTGTTTCCTATACAGTCCTCACAAATTTCTTTAAAAACATCTGGTACTCACAAGGAAACAACGTATAAAACAAATAATCGTTACATGCTCATGACATCACATTTCAATAACATACACTGACAATTCTTCAAGTCACCATAATCTTGACATCAAAATTTTGGCTTTTGCTTGATGTGACACTAATGATCCAAGATGTACATTTCACCAATGAAAAGCAGAAAACACTTGCAAATAAGCTGCCAGATATTACAGTTCTTCAGCTATGCTGTGAGCAAGCATTCCTGGTGCTAAATGTTATGCAGGTGTCTGTAATTAATTGTCACAATTCAACTGCTGAAGTTTGAAATGTTGTTCTTTGGGGCTCTTTTTCGCCATCAAAAGCAAATTATCTAGAGGTCAGGTACTGCTCACAATACTTTTCATTGCTTAAATTATTCAGAAAACCAGTAATATTTTACAGGATGAGGAGATCTAAGGATGTACAGAAAAGATGTATGGTTCTGGCTTAAAGCTAAGCTACACGAAGTATTAATGTAAGTTGAAACTTTAGTTCTGGGCATGTTCAGATGTATGCAATGGCTTTTTGAGCTACATGAAAAAACTCCAGCACACTGCAGGGCAAAGTTCTTAAAGAATTGCATTGTTTGTGGAAATAAAATAATGGGATGAGTTCAGAACTAAGAGCCACCTTAAGGGTAAATGCATTGCATTTCTGTTCTTTTGTTATTGCTGTTGTTTAAGCGGTGGAAAAGAACAAAATGCGCAGAAAAAGGAAAGTCCTTGTCTTTTAACTTCTTGAAGAAGTATTTCAGGAGGAACTGCCTGTTCCACAAAGCTAACCTCACCTTATAAAGCATGTTATCTCTACATCAGGGCTGTAAGAGAACCCACATAATACAGAAAACTCAGGAACCATGAGCTGAAAATGCACTTCATTTTCTTAAAGCGGAATTCATCCCCCTTTTAGTTTGTCAACTGTGTAGGGGAAGTTCACATTTGAGTGCAATTTTAACTACCTGTTTTAACTTGTGAAGCTGGGTCCTGGCAGGTGAGGTCGAATTCAGTTCATCCTTTGCTTTAAACACTCAGTTTAGCAGCTGATAATTAAGACAACTTCAGACAGTTGCCTGGTGTGGGCACAATCACAGTATTTTCATTCTTTAATTAGATCATCATCAAAATGCTAACCTAGCTTCTGAGCTTCCAAGAGCTACAGAGCTCTCTTTGCTACCACCTTCATTTAGATGAAACAGTTAATATCACTATCCTTATGACAGCTTTCAGTTTCTCAGATGCTGCTGTTGGGCTCTGATTGTTCTAAGGAAGATGCACAAAAGTGCTGTTTCCAGCTCAGGATTAATTTCACTTACAATCTCCTGATTGTTGCTGCACAGTAAGACTGAGAAACTAAAGCTGTTGCACAAGTGCATTGCAATTACTCTTTAGAAAATGGCAACCATCTGCCTCTACCAACCACTTGTGAATCACTTTGGTGATAGCAAACCAACGTCAAGTGTTCGAAGTCTGGCTGCTTCCTGTAACTACTGAGCTAAAAACTACAGAAATGTTAAACATTCCTGTAAAGGGGAAATTGCTGAATGCATCTCACACAAAGTTTGGGCTACTACAAGCAAGACTGGTGTTGAGTTCTGAACTGCTTTACGATGTGCTTCTGTGTAAAAGAGTGTTAATTCCAATGCAAGTCAAGAATTGTTTGTGAACACAAAAATTTTTAAGGGAATTATAAGTAAGACTTACTAGACTGGGATGCACTATCACAGTTCTCTTCTCTGTTCCTTTCCTCACCAATTTAAAATTTCATTTGTTCATATTTGTACTACATAACTGAACATTAACCTGATGCCTTCATAGGAGTATCTAACATAATTTTCAGATTTCTATCCCAAGATAATTCTGATCTATGTGACATAAGCACAAGGTTATTTCTACTTTTTTTTTTCCCTCTACTTGTGAGTTAGTTTATTTGTTCCATCTTCCTTATCTCTCTCTAGCTGACAGAATTCATTATTCTTCATTTTGTAAATCACATGTTTATCAAGAACAGTATACACTTTCTATATAAAACCACATAGATAACAAATGCATAAGGTAACCAAAAATCAACTGCAATTCAGAGACTAAACTTGTTTGGACAATCTTTTGTGTTTGTTTTTTTGTTTTTTTTCTAAAAAAGAAAAATGGAATAGAATCTTAGATACAGTCAACACTGTACTCCAAAGTGTGACATGGTCAAAGCTTATCAGCCTAACAGTGTCAGTTTATTCCGGGGCCAGCATATTGCAGTGACAACCCCTGCAAGAGTTCTAAGGTGGAAAGAAGAAAAAGCAGCCCATCTGATCTCAAGATATCATTATTTATGATGTCAATATAATATGGAAGTGATGATGTATTGGAAATGTGACAGACTTTGCAGATTTTTTCACACAGAGGGTGGTGATGCACTGGAACAGGTTGCCCAAGGAGGCTGTGGATGCCCCATCCCTGCAGGCATTCAAGGCCAGGCTGGATGTGGCTCTGGGCAGCCTGGGCTGCTGGTTGGCAACCTGCACACAGCAGGGGGTTGGAACTGGGTGAGCATTGTGCTCCTTTGCAATCCAGGCCATCCTGTGATTCTATGACTCTATGATAAAGCAATATTTTGGGTAGGGGTGAGAAGATCTGGGACACCGGAGGACTGTGGCTTTGTCTGTATGGGGACTTGGGCTTAGTCTCTCCATGTTGAGGACACTCTTCAAAAATTTGGATGCCTTGTTCCTGTTTAGCTGTTCCTGTTTGTGTATTTTGAAAGAGGGAGAAAACAAACAGGAGCAAGGTATTTTTACAGCAGAAGAGCACGAGCGAACACACTGCTCTGGACATGCAGACAACACAAAACAAGAAACTCTGTAATTTGCAGCATGTGGAACTTCCGCACCTCTTCAAGATTAAATCCATGTAGAGAGTACTACATGAAATCCTTGAAGGAATATTTTTGAACGGGCACGAGTTTGTTTCTGAAATGTTTGTCTGTAATATTAATTGGAGTGTATGGCTTTTACCCCTTCTCCTTCTGCACAGCATGTGAGAGCTCTGAGGGCAGGGAGCTGCAGGCAGGTTAATTTAATCATAGAACATCCCGAGTTGGAAGGGACCCACGAGGACCAGCGAGTCCAACCCCGTTCCCACAGAGCATCAGTCAATCCCTATGGCTGAGGTTGGTGTCCCAGCTCTCCCTGAGCTCTGGCTGCCCTGGGAGCTGTGCTCTGCCCACAGCCTGTCCCTGATATCCATCCTGAACCTCCACTGCTAACTTTTGTTAGCCTAACTGTATTTAGAAATGTGTTTTAATCCCAAAGTACAAGGAAGGAGCATGCTCAGGCTCACTACCAGCAGCTTTTGCTAAGGCAAATCCTGTCTAGTGTCACTCACTGGTCTGACCCCAAGAAATCACAGCCTAGGCAGCACCTGATCGTCCCAGTTTTCCCATTTGTTAAGTTAAAACCGAAACAAAACACCTTTAAAGGTAAAAATGCGGCACCTGCAAAACTCCCTGCAGTCCTTCACTGTGAAGTAGAGCTGCTGAGGGGCACGGTGACTGACTGACTGACTGACTGACTGACACTGACTGGGTGAGCCGCCTTCCCGCTGTCTCAGCTCTACCCGCTCCTTCGGGACGATCGGCGAGCCGAGAGCCCACCTGGAGAAGAGCGGAGCCCCCGGGCTGACTGAAGCACGGAGAACCGAAGCATCCACCCGCCCTATTCCTCCTCGGCTCTCCTCAGCACCGCCTCTGGCTGCGCGCGCAGCGCGGCCACCGCCTCCTCCCTCCTCCCGCCTCCCTCCCTCCGTCCCGTCCTCCCCCCCCCCCCCCCCCGACTCTCGCGGTGGCTGCCGGGATCGCTGGCCGCTTTGGTTAATGTCCGCCATGTTTGCCATGGCGCAGGGAGCGGATCGAGCGAGCCCGGCGCGGATCTAGGGCTGCGGGGCGTGCGCTGTGAGCTACGGGCGGCCCCGCGGAGAGCTGTTCCGGGGCGGCGGGACCCTCCATGGTGGTGCGGGCCGGGTGCGGGAGCGGCTGGGAGGCGGCGGCGCGGCCGCACTGAGGGCCCCCCCGCCCGCCCGGCCCCGGGGTGTTATTGTGAGGGGGAGACAATGAGCAAACTCTCCTTCCGAGCCCGGGCGCTAGACGCCGCCAAACCGCTGCCCATCTACCGCGGCAAGGACATGCCCGACCTCAACGACTGCGTCTCCATCAACCGGGCTGTGCCGCAGATGCCCACGGGGATGGAGAAAGAGGAGGAATCGGTAAGGGAGCCGCGCAGGGGGGGCACCATTGTTTATCAGACACCCCCCTCCCCTCACGGGAAATAGGCCATCGGCATTCACCAAGCGCACTACGCACGCTCCCCGCCGCGGCGCTGCACGGGTTTGACTGGGCGCTGCGCAAAGAGCGCAGCGTAAACTGCTGTCCGACGCCGTAAGCGGGCCCTGCTCCGCCATCTTCTTTGCGTCCCGACTCGCGAGTGTTTTGATTAGCGGGGGGAGGCCTTTACGCTAGCGTAAGAAGGAGGAAGGCGCAAGGCGCGTCTCTGAATGAGCGAGCGGGCGCAGCCGGCGTAGCGCGCTTCAGCCGCTTCTCTTGGGCGCGGGTTGCGGGTCAGGCGGCGCGTGTGACAGGCGGCGGCGTGCCGCTGCCGTGCCGCTGCCGTGCGGTCGGCTGCGGGCTCGTCAGCGCCGGGGCTTTTCAAGCCGAGCGTGCCGTTAAGTCGGGTAAAGAGAAGCTTCAGTTCGCTCTGCTGGGGGTTTTCGGTGACGAGCGGCAGCTGTCTGTCCCGCAGCTGTGCTCCGCGCCTCGCCGCCGGCATCTGCGCGGCGCTGTGTGGAGGCGCGGGACGGGGAGCAGCGGAGCGGTGCTGGCGGCGCGGAGCTTCTCGCAGCCCGGCTGCTGCCTCCGGTCCGTGTCAGACGTGGCTCGTTCGAAATGACCGCGTTGTTTTTGATTAAACGGTGTTTGCTTGCTCGCCCTTCGGCTGCCCGGCTGCCCGTGGGCTGCCGAAGTGATGGTGAGGTTTGGGTTGGTTGCTGCTGTATGGATTTTAGTTTGGGTTGATCCTAAAGCGTTGTGTCTTTTTTGTAAGGAGAGGTGTGCTAAATTCCACCAGGCTGTAGGAATGGGGGTTATGGAAGATTTAGGCTGGATGTCAGGGGGAAGTTCTTTCCTATGAGAGCAATGAGGTGCTGGAACAGCTGCCCAGAGAGGCTGTGATGCCCCGTCCATCCCTGGAGGTGTTCAAGGCCAGGTTGGATGGGGCTCTGGGCAGCCTGGGCTGGTATGAAATGTGGAGGTTGGTGGCCCTGCCTGTGGGTGGGGTTGGAGCTTCATGATCTTTAGGTCCCTTCCAGCCTGGGCCATTCTGCGCTTCTGTTCCTGCCCTGAAGCGTGGCTGTGGGGTTATGTTCTGCAAGACTCTCGATATGAAACAGTCAGAGAAGCAGCAGAGAGGTGCAGTGTGAGATACGTTATCAGGGCACGGTGTTCAGCTGTGCCACTGATGGAGAGTTTGGGGTATTGCTGTGTGCTGACTGCTCTGTTTGTGGGGTGGGTCTCAACCCAGTGCTACACATACAGTTCTCTGTAGATTTATGTGTTAGTGGCAGGTAAGGCTTTTCCAGGTATAGATGGCTGTAGTTAAATGTATGAGAAGTTCACTTCAGACAGCTTTTTTTTTTTTTTTTTTAATAGAAATATTGCTGTTATTCATAGGGAGTTTTGGGGGAAGAGAGCTGTTCGTTTGTTCTCTTCTGACGTCTCCATTACTTAGGGGTCTTGGGGAATGGTTTTAAATTGAGGTAGGGGAGGTTTAGGTTGGATATCAGGGGGAAGGTTTCCACACACAGGGTGGTGAAGCACTGGAACAGGTTGCCCAAGGAGGCTGTGGATGCCCCATCCCTGCAGGCATTCAAGGCCAGGCTGGATGTGGCTCTGGGCAGCCTGGTCTGCTGGTTGGCGACCTGCACACAGCAGGGGGTTGGAACTGGATGAGCACTGTGCTCCTTTGCAACCCAGGCCGTTCTATGATTCTTTTTTGTATGCTCAGCCCTCTGCTGGGACTGCACCCATGAGAGCTGTTGGGGCGGCTGGTGTTCACTCACACACACGGCTCAATGATCTCAGAGCTGAGGGCTGCCTCAATTGACTATAACGGTATTTACAAATTTTCAAGACCTAAAGCTGCTTGATGTATCTGCCTTGTCTCTTACAGCCCTGTTGCTCTAGTAGAGGTGTATGACTTGCTCTGTTCATGATTGAGTTTTTTGCATTGAAGAAAGCACTCCGGTTCACATCTTTTAATTTTTTTTTGGTGTGATTTCATTCTGATTATCTTTAAAGTAGTACTATTATTTGGTATGCCAGCTTAAAGTTGGCAGTGATTCATTGTTATCACTCATTTCTAAAACTCTTTCTGAAGTTTATTTGGATAACAAATTAAAGCAGTGCGGAGTCGCTGTGGTTGCAGGCAGGGTGCTGGAGCACACTGCTGGTTCTCACATCTGGAGTGTGGGTGTGAGCATCGTTATTGGACTTTTGTTTTGATCTGATCTTGATGAAAATCCCAGAATGATTTCCATGTAAGTATCTTAAAGATTTATGAGCGCTCGAAGCGTTTTACAAATCAGCAGCTCTTCTCGCTCACGTGGAGGTTCTAGCTGTGAAGGGATTAGGCTTCTGGTGTGTAGTATGTTTGTGTTACTGAGTGTTTATCATTTATCCTGAATTAAACCTGAGTAGGAAAGCGTGAGGGTTCTCTAATCTCATGTAAGAGGGAGCTCATAATTAAGCAGAAGTAGGAAGCTGTCCTTTTGTGAGTTTCAGGTACTGTGTGAGTGTTTTGTGGTGCTTTTCTGCTGGTGAGTAAGAAATGTATCTCACGAATCCTTCCAACTAGAAGCAGGGAAAGTTGCAGAGCAGAGAAGTCCTTGTGTTATTTCTTACTGCCTAGCTATCTGTTTTTTGACTGAATGCGTGGTTAACGAAGAGCATTCTAACATCTTCTGGCAGAGGAATCCTTCTTAATGAGACACACATTCAGCCTGAAGTCTTTCAGAAGTGAATTTAACTTTGCTGGATTTGTTTGGAAATGGTGGCAGTTGATAGGAGTAATAACGGTGGTAATTTATAGTAACTAGATTGCCTGGTACCTGAGCACTCACCTCGAAGTTCTGGTTTGAGCGTTGCTCACTACAGCAGAGATTGATGCTGTGTGGCAGAGCTGAGGGTGTCTGGGGGGGAGGAAGTGCTGAAAGGCAAAGTAAGGACATGGCTTCAGGTTATTATGATGCTGACGGTGTGGATGGGAAGTGAATTTCATGCTTGGTTTCTGTGTGATTGCCTCAGGATGCTCTTTTACTGATTGTACACTTAATGCTCAATTTTGAGTATTTTTAAAGTAAATTTGAATGCATTTCTTTTTTGTTGCTTTCTCTTTGTTTATATGCTCTCCATCCCTTTGGTAATTCAGTTCCGTTGTAGCACTGGAAACTAGGGTTCGTCACCTGGCTTGCAGTGCTGCTGAAGCAGCTCACTGCTCTTCTGAAGACAGAAGCATTTATTTTACTCAAGTCACTCCTTGTTTGGATGCTTCTGCTGATGTAGAGTAACACAGTGAACGTTTTTGCTGATACATGAATAGAAAGAGTTCAGTCAGAAGCACTTGAAAATACGTGCACATAGACCAGAAGGGATCATTAATTTTATGGCACATTAAGGAAGTTGTGCACCCATCCTGCATTTGCATTTCAGTTTGTGCATCCTTATGCCCAAAGAGTAGATGAATTTATGGTTGCTTTATAATATTTCTGTAGAGGGGCTTCGTGCTGCGTCTGTGAACATAAACACATGGATGTTAGTTGCGGGCTTCAGGAATGCTCTGCTTTTGGCCTTCCTATCTACTGTTGAAATCTTACGTGCTTTACAGATCGTGTCCTTTTTTGTTCATTGTGTTTATAAGGAGATGGATGAGGTTATTTATTTCAAGTAACCATCAGCATAAAAGCAAGTGGCTTCATTTGGTACTTGTTCCTTGAAGTTGTGCTTCCACTTGCTTTCTGCAATGAAATCAGGGAGTTTGGAGGTGTGTGCAACAGTTCCTCTGCTACTGCTTGTGTTTCCTGGTGGCACTCCAGGTGTGCTTTGACATGGTTACTGGGAAGCATGCTTCTTTTACAGCTGAGTTTGTGTATGGAAGTGCTGCAGGTGATTGCTTTCGGAGTACAAACAAATAGCTTTAGCTGTCACTTAACAAATTTATACTGAGCTAACCTGTAGGAGCCTTAAACAGCTTCAGTTTGTCAGAGGGAGGTCAGCTTCTGTTGCTTGCTGTGCTGCCAACCCGTTTGGCTTCTAGGAAAATGCTTCAGGAAAAGCAGTCAAGTAATGAGGTGTTGATCAGAAGTCATTACCTGGTGCTGTCTGAGACAGACAGGCTTGAGGAGCACTAGAAAACTAGGTGAATAAATACATTAATGAACATCACATGAGAAGAGTAGTTAACTTAGATAGGAGAAAAAGAATGCTTAGTTATTTCACAGTTAAACTTGTGAAACTCTGATATCCTAACCGCATGTCATCTCTGCCTTCCCATTGCATCTAGAGGAGAGTTTTGCAGTCTGTTTGCTCTTCCATCGAAGTGCTCAGTCTTTCATTATAAATCTTCTTACTCAGATTTGAGTGGAGATGCTAGCAGTGTCTGTTTTCTGTTTTCAAGCTGCTGCAGCTGTACCTTTTCCCAGATAAAGTGACAGGCAGCTTTTTTTTTTTTATTCATTCCTTAGCCAGTGTGCATGTATGCTGTGGAGCAGATACCCTGTGAGGAGCACTGTGCTGTTTAATGATCAGAGCGGTCTGGTAGGAAGTGTGCATTTCCCCACTGAAGGATCTGGATGAGGGGAAAAAAAAGGGACCTTTGGCCTTTCCAAGCAGGTATGCAGTTTCAGGAATGAGAACGCTCTTAGTTTAAAAAAAAAAAAATTAAGTTAATGACAGATCTTATACATATATATATATATATATATATATATATATATATATATATATATATATATATATATATATAAAAAAATTTTATTTTTATTTTTTTTAACAGAAATTGGTGTAGCTTTTTGGTGATTCAAACTGTTCATAAAGAGCGGTCAGCACCTCTTATCTACTATATTAGTTCAGGTAGGTTAGAAGATGAATTTCACTTTCCTAATGCTGGATTTAAAACAGCTGATCTTAATATGCCATCAAGCAAATGTCATGAGATAATGAGATCTTTGCAGATACCATCGTTCCATGCCACTATTGTGCATGCTAGAACAGGTGAGACCTGTGCAGAAGTGACTCCATGTGTGGCCAGAACCTATTCCAAATTTGAGGTCTGTGTGTGGGGTGTGTGCGCTCATAACCTGCAGTCGAACCCTCCACGTTGTTTATGAGGGCTGTGTAAAATAAAGAAGATGCCAGGGCACCTCTGGCTAACGTAGGGGGTAAACGAAGGAGAGCTGAAGTCCAAACCACACAAATACTCTGGAAAACAAACAGAAAATCCTGAGAAGGTTTTTCAAAAGTCTAAGCAGAGCAAACCCGGGAGTCTGCATTTCCCCACAACGCAAAGACAGCAGACTTCCTTGGGGAAGGAAGAAATGGGCTTTGTGTGGTTCACACCAAAGGCTGAAGTGCAGGTGGGGCTGCATTATTCCCAGTGTAAGTTAACTTCTCAGTTTGAGTTCAGCACCTTTATGTGTTTACTTGTTTACCTATTTACTTGTCTTTGTGTATATTAGGGGGCTGATGGGATTACCAGAGTGTTTGGTGGTAGGTAACATAACACCGTGTTCTAATCCTTGCAGATTTTGTTTTAAGTTCTGTTCTCTTTGTAAAGCTTTCCTGTCTTCAGCTCTTGCGTGTTTCTCCCCCCACTGAAGCGCATTGAGTCAAACAGTGCTGTTCCTTGCAGGTGCACTTTCCAGCTCAGTTTCCCAGCCATTATTTCAGTTTTCAGCTGTCACTTTCTGTCCCTGCCTCCAGTGCTTTTACCTGCAAAATACTTCTGTGGCCAACAGAAGCTTCCTTTCAGTCTGCGACTTCTACTTTTTAATGACCTGTTTGGTAATTTCAGCCTTAGTGCTCTCTAGGCTGGGTTTTGTTAACTGTGGTTGGGAATGAAAATCTCTGCCGATGGGCTCGGAGCCCATCTGAGCAGTCAGTTCCCTGTGACCTGTTGAACTCAGCTTTTCGTTTGCTCTGGGTGTAATTATGCGGCTGAAGGTAAACAGTACAAAGATTTGCCCTTAAAACTCATCATCAGTTTATTAGGGCTTATCACATTAACACCTATCAGCTAGCCAGTGACAACTGCTTCAAGTATAAGCTCAGCCTGTGACAAATGTCAAGTGATTTATCTTTCCATGTGCTTTCAAGATACAGCTGAGCCTGTCTAACTGCTGCCTGCAGCCAGTAGGTACCCTGCATCTCCCTGCTGCCTGACGCTTGTTTGCCTGCTTCCTCGGGCTTCTCTGAGAGCTGAGCCCCATCCTGCTGCCTAGCTGCCAAAACCAAGTGCTGTGTGCTCTTAGGGGAAGTGGTGGGAGCAGGTGGGGTAGCATGCTTGGGAGCAGAGGAGCTTGAGGCTGCTTTCCCGAGGTTAAATGGGTTCAGCCCTATCTTCACACCGCACTCCTAATTTGGATTAAGTTGCATTTTGGCTGCAGGGTGCAGTCCTTAATGCCAGTCCACAAAATGTGCCTGAACTCATTTGGGTGTCAGGCTGGGAGTGGTAGGATCCGGGGAGCTGGCTGTTCACACCGCAGCTTTACACAGGGCTTTCCCTTGCAGGTAGGGCACTGCATGGCAGGGCTCGCGAGGAGGCTTTGCAGTTGAGGCTGTGCTCTGTAACATCTCTAATGTAGGTAGGGATATTTTTTTCCCCTTTTTTTTCAGCTTAAGGGAAAGAAATAATTGGGGCAGCTGCAGGGGAGGTGTGATTTTTGCGTTGCTCCTGCTTGGCAAAATTCAGCAGTAGTCAGCTCCGTGCAATTTCCGTGTCAATTGACATTAGTTGAGATGTCCTGTTTGAATAATTTAAATCAACAAGCATTAAATCTGCTTGTATTAACCTTGTTTTTAATTTTTTTTTTTTTTTTTTTTTTTTTTTCCCACAAGAGATCATTTTGATGGCTGCTGAACATTCAGGAGGTTATCTGGAATTTATTTTGCCAGTAAAGCTAGTACACCATGCCTCAGTTTTACTTCTTTGAGCAGTTCTGTGCCTTGGTGCATTCATCAGCTTCTGGCTTCACCATTTCTAGAGAAAAGTAACACAGTGCTTACTTAAGGTTTAACTGTAATTTTATTTAGGTGAGATGAAAGCTATTGTTAACGAAGATCAATTGCAGAAGTGATATTTGTGTAACAAGTGAAGGAAATCAAAACTCAGTTATTGCTCTTAAAGGAAGTTTGAAAAGGGGTGGAAAAGACCTCATTTCTTCCTTCTCTGGTGTGCTCCACACATCCCCAGTACCTCCCCAATCCACCCTACTTCAGCAGTGGTTTTCTTTGTGTGTTCTTACATCTGTGTCATTTGAAATCCCAAGGATTGAGGGCTTGCATGGTGTGCCCTGGGAGGCCGTCCTCCCCTTTGTTACATGTCAGTTCCCTGACACTTCTCCTTATCACTGAAGGATTGTTCCCTTCCTTTTATCTCATCACATCCCTCTGTGACACAAAGTCGGTGTATTTATAAGTGTTTTCTGCCCCTTTTCCCTGGTTGGTTTCTGTTGTTACATTTTGATTTGTCATTTGGTTATCTCAACGTTCTACCATTTCTGTTGTGGAGGCTCATGCTTCTTGTCTGCCAGACCACCTTGAATTGCATAACAGAGGCAATTTATGCTTGAAAGGCTCCTGGTGATGGTTCTTATGTAGTAGGAATTTATTTCTGGGAAAAAAGCAGCACAAGAACTAAACACGGAGTTTGGTGAGAGAGCAAGCAAGTAAGCACCTACTTCTTGAATGCAGAAATGGGATCTGAAACATTCCAGGTTATTGTGTCTCTGAAGAAGATAAAATTGCTTTTGTACCCAAGCTCCTGGTAGCTCCACTGCTAGGACAATAAGCTCTCTTGACACCAAGAACAGTTTTATTTTTGTAATGCATGTCTGTCATGTTAGCAGCAGGAAGCATTCCTACCTCTTGATATCCAGCTTGAGAACAAGTAGAGGGGAAGGCTCATTGTGAAATCTCAGTCTTATAAATACTACTGCAGGATAATATCATTAAAAAATTAAGGATAGGACACGTGGGTGTTCACCTTTGCATCTCTGATTGTCTGACTTGGGCAATCAGTTACACTTGTGGGAGCACTCTTTCAAGAAAATAACAGTAATTCCTTGGTTGCAATTTGTTTGCAATTTTTTCTGTTCAGTGTTACACCTGTTATATGCTGAGCATGCAAATGTATCACAAGCTGCTAAGTGAATACACTTACTGAATGTTAAACTGTTTATAACAGTTCTCTCTAAAAGGGACGCAATGGCACCTGGAAACAAAATGCTCTTTTTTTTTCCCTTCCTTCCTTCTCTTTTTTTTTCCCTTCCTTCCTCCAGTTCCTTTGCAGACCCATGTATCTGGATGCCAAGCGTTGTCCAGGGAAGTTGAGCTCACTCAGGTATTTCTCATGGCCCTTGTGTTGTATCATTTCAGCCTCCATCAGCATCTTTGAGGTGGTTTCCAGGGGGTTTGTCCCCAAGGTGCACATGGAAAGAGAGCAGGTCATCTTTGGCTTCCAGCTGTCACTGGTATTGCTTCGTGACATTGTGGGTCATGAAGCTGGAGAAGGAGCTTGTGAGCTGGAGAAGGGAAGACAATGACAGACGTGTTGTTGCTGATTCTTTTTTTTCTTTTTATTGGTCCTTTATTAACATGGACAAAAAATAGAGTGCCTTTTAAGTAGCTAAATAATAAAAATCTTACCAAATCTTACCCAGTGTGGGGATTTCTGTGAGTCTGTGGGGTGAAATCATGCAGCGTGGTTCACATTGCTGCCCTCCTTCATTGGGCTGTGTGTAGCAGCAGCCTGTTAGTAATATGGTTTTGGTTTTTTTCCTGTAGTCCTGTAATCTGACAGTGAGGAAGGCAAAACAACATGGGGAGTGGGGAATGATTCTTGTGAAAGAAGAAGTTGGGGGAGTTTGCACTGGGAAAACATGGCCTGGCCAGCAGAGAACTTAAGTAGTTTTGTGAGCCCTTTCCACCTGCAAGCAGGGAGCACCACGCTGTCTTCTGCTGGCTTTTTGGAGCTGCTTCCCACAGCCAGCCAGAAACCCTGCATGGCAGCTGGGGAAGGAGCTTTGATCCTGTAAAGCACCCTGCTTTGGGTACAGGGTTTGGATGCTGTGTCTGCCTGGCTCTCCACATGGCTTTGTAACAGAGAGAACCTTTTGAGGAAACCATGACCTGAGGAAACAGCACAGATGACTGAACAGATTCTGTTGGATCAGGACCAAAAAAAGCCCAAACAACTCGATATGCTAATTCACTAAAATATTCGCTTTTCAAAATAAATTAGAAATGAAGCTGTGAGTTTCTCTAAGATACTCATTGCTGTCTCAAGGCTGAAAATCTCTGTGGTGTTTTCATGCTGTGTATGTGACTGTTTCAGGTAACTGTTTTCCTTCCCAGGGCAGAAGAGGGGGAAAGAAAGGAAAAAAAGGTCTGAAGGCACCCTGGCTTTTTTGGGTACCTGCTTGCTCTTCAGTGCTGAGGAGCAGAGGAGTCAGTGCCTGTGGTTCCTGAGGCAGGTAGGGCTGTCACTTACAGCAGGGCTGCACTTCGGTTAGCATAGCCTTTGAGCTTCAGATCACTGCTCTTTAGGTGCTGTTTACAGATGTCTCTGAAACTTTTTGTTGGAAACTGTGGTTGAGACTTTTCAAGGTGAGCCTGCTAATCTCATACCAAAACTTCTGTTTCTGAATGCGTGCGTTAAATATAAAAATGCTCACTGATAGCAATTTCTGATTTGCATCTGGTGTTGGGCAAATCAACTAACTAGACTTTGGTAAGATTTACTCATGCTGCTTTTGTTTGTTTTAATTCCTTTTTTGGTTGGAGGTAAAAGGGAAGGTGGCTCTAGGGTTAGCAGAGAAGGAGCCCATTCAGAGTAGCTGAACCTGTTACCACATTCACTTTCCTTTGCCATTGTGCTTACAGCTGCAATGGGCTGCAATAGTCAGAGGCATTTGCTTAAGAAGGATCGATGTTAGCAGCTAGGCTGGGGTGTGCTTTGTTCCTCTTAGTAACATTTCTGTCCTTAAAGTAAACTGTCTTCAAAATACCTCAGGTGAATGGTGTGACCTGAAGCTCTATAGTCCCAGGTTTGCCTTTCTGTCCTGCAGGGTAGATACAGATGTAAGCAGGTGTGATTGTCAGATTAAAAATGTATATACAAAATCAAAAACAACAATAAAAAAAAATGGGACAAATAGTCTAAAGGTGGTGACATAGCTTTTGTTTGGAAGTGTTTGGTTGTTGCCTGCGAGGTGTAATTGAAGGGATGAAGAAGGGACTGGTTGTATTCAGTATGTCCTGAAGTTGTTTCTCCGAGGGAACTGTGTCCAATAAGGAGCTGCTTTTTACAGTTTCATGATAAAGACAAAGATCAGCTTTTCAGTGTGAGGATGGTGTTTAACCACAGGGAGATCCAGCCAGAAAATTAGAGCGTTTATTGAAAGTATGATGAAACTATTTCAAGGGAGTGCTGTGGGAAACAGTCATGTGAACTTAAAGGATAAAGGACTTTTTGACAGATGTTCCTTTTAATCCCCACGGCAGCACGTTCTGCATTTCCTCTCCCTCAGTGTGTGAGAGCTTTGCATCTCCCCTGCTGCAGAGCCAGGTACAGGTGGTGATTTCCTTTCAAGAGAAAAAGAAAAGTGGGCAAAAGAGTGCACTGTGTGTTGGTTGCTAAATGCATTAAGATCTTAAAGACTGTCTTTGGGTTGAGTCAAGCCATTTAATTAGACTCATTGATTTATATATCTTCAGGGTGCATTTGAACAGAACAGTTTCTAGGGCTGGAATTTGTATTTTCCTTAACTTCATGTTCAGTAGAAAGTTATTTCAGTTCTGATTGCAAAAATGATATAGTGTACCTGTTTCTTTGGAAGCTCTACTGATTGAGTGACAGTAGAGCTCTATGTTTGAAGGCTGTGTCATGCTTGAAGACATTGTATAGTGAAGTGAACACTGACACCTATTTTCAGCCTTTCCTTGGGAACTCCCTGCACACCTACCAGCAGTGTTATGGAAACTGAGACTGGAATTACTCATCTGTGCTGTTCAGTGGGCCATGGAGCAGCTCGCAGAGCCTCAGCACACTTTGAGTTTTGGTTGCTGTGTGCCCTCCTTTCCTGCTTTCCATGGAAGTGAATCCTTATTTACTCATCTACTCGTTCATTACCGGAGGCAGCAGTTGCACAGGCAGCCTCCATGTGCCCTCCCTGCCAGCACTGCGCTGTGCGGTTAGCAGGCGACTCCAGGGATGCCCACAGAAAACAGCTCAGTAATGAAACAAATTTTATTTCAGCTGAATTACCTGCTCAGCACTGTGAAGCTTTCCCAGACAGCTTCGTGGTTGGAATGACAGATTTATTCAGCGTGTTTTAACTCCAGCACATCGCGCCAGATATGTGATCGCACTCCGGTCTTAATTCTGGTAGCGTTCACTTGGGAGCCTGGTGGTTTGATTTAATGTTGCTTCATCTGCTATCGGAGATTCCCAAAGCTGCTCTTCCAGTCACCGATTTGTTATATTCTAACTTTGCAGAAATTGCATTATTTTCAGTTCTGCAATGTCTTAATATTTAAGAGGGTGTAATTCATTTAAAAAATCATCAACGTATTTTTAAGGATAGGCTTTTGTTCGGTGCTCTTTTTGTAAATTATGCTCTGCTGAAGAGGGAGAAGTCTTGTTCTTGAGACGATTTCTGCACCAGACGTGGTGCAGAATCTGCTGAAGCTTGGGCTGCTCTGCTGGGGATGTGTCCCATATGTGAGTCAGGGTGATCCCTGCAGCTGCGGGTGAGGAGGGTACCCTCAGGGAGCCAGAAAGAGAGCACCAGAAGCTTTATTGCTGTTTATGAGGGTGGATAGAGTTAGGACAAGGAGGAATGGTCTTAAACTGAGACAGGAGAGGTTTAGGTTGGATATTAGGAGGAAGTTTTCCACACACAGGGTGGTGAGGCATTGGAACAGGTTGCCCAAGGAGGCTGTGGATGCCCCATCCCTGCAGGCATTCAAGGCCAGGCTGGATGTGGCTCTGGGCAGCCTGGTCTGCTGGTTGGCGACCTGCACACAGCAGGGGGTTGGAACTGGATGAGCACCATGCTCCTTTGCAACCCAGGCCATTCTGTGATTCTGTGCTTATTCTGCTCCTAGCAACTGGTTGAATGGGAATGGCTGGAAGATAACCTGAAGCCCCTGCAGCAGGCACAGCAAGGTTGTGTAGGTTGGGGAGAGCTGAGCTTTAGAGTGGATTTCTGAGTTGATTTTCTGCTATGTCATCTTTTCTCTCAAATTTTGGAGCTGAAAGTGAGAGCACTGCTGTCCAGGAAGACTGAGGAAATGGAGGAGGATGCTTGCGGTCTCCTGGCTCCTTGAGAGAAGAGTCACTAAGCTGTGAGGCTTTCACCTGAAATGATTCCATGGCAATTCTGTCTTCTGTCCTGTGAGAATGAAGTGATACCTGTTTAGGGGCTCCATGTTTTCAAGTGATTCACTTTGAGGATGCTTTGTCACTTAACTGTCTGAACTTCTAAAGAAACAAGCTTGTAGGAACTGCTGGCAAAATTGGAACGAGGGGATTAGCTATTCTTTTGATGTGATACTGTTTGTAAGAATGCTTTAAAGGACTTAATGTATATGCTAACTGGTTTTACATACATTTTCTACATGGTAACTTTTAATGAGTTAGAGAATCAGAGCTGGTATGAACCAAACGGGTGTTTTGTGTCGTTGGAGTGACTTTTTCACGGCCTGGTAGGAGGTCTGTGCTTTGAGCAGTTATCTGTTCAGAGCTCTAAGATCTGTTAGGCTCCTGGGTGGTGGAGAATCCATCTCTTGTCACTAACCTGAAAGCAAACATCCTGCTGTCCTCTAAAATATGGGGAAGCCTGACTCTCTTATCTGGAATTTGCGTACAAACCTGAGGAAAGAGTAGGAGAGTGGGATGACTGTCTCTGTAAATACTCCTGTAAAATAAACTCTTCACTTTATCTTGCAGGAACATCACTTGCAACGGGCTATCTCAGCACAACAAGTTTTCAGAGAAAAGAAAGAGAGCATGGTTATCCCAGTTCCTGAAGCAGAGAGCAATGTGAACTATTACAATCGTTTGTATAAAGGAGAATTTAAGCAACCAAAGCAGTTCATTCACATTCAACGTAAGTTTCTGAATGTTGGTTTTGTGGGTTTTTTTTTTTCTTCCTTTAATTCAAATTAACTAATCTTCATACAAGCTCAGGGACCATGTTGCTGCAATTTGAGTAACTGAGAGAACTCAGAAACCCGGGGGGATCTGTGTATGTAAATTCCAGTTTATCTTGTAAATTTATGGGAGAATTTAAGGATAAAGGTGAGGTTTTTCCTACTGTATTTGTTTATGGGCTCTGTACTGATTTTATGTTGAAGTATGGTAACTGGCAAGCCTTGTCTTCTGTCAATCCAAAAATTGATTCAAAACTCTTTAATTCAGAAGTTCAGTATAAATGGAAATGAAATTGAAGAGGTCTTGAAAGGAAATCAGCCTTAATTCTACTGGTTGCAACAAAGTTCTGGAAGGTTTATTTTCAGTTAGGCTAGTGGTGATGTTCAGGCTGTTTGCTGTAGTATATGTGACTTTTCCACTGCTGGGCATAGCAGGAGTTCTTGTGTTTTCCTCTTATTTTGCTAAAGCTTTTTCCTTTCTGTAGGGAACTGGGTCTCAAAAGATCTAAAGACCTAATTAATTAATCATAGTTGTCTCTGCGTGTTCAGTTGACAAGCGTTTATGTTCCAGTAGCGTGGTTGTTCCTTGGCAGGGAGTCATGTTTGTCCTTTGCAGCATGTCATTCCAGGGGGTAGTTTTGTGGCTTGGACTTCCCTCGGAGTTAATCTCTATAGCACACCCTCAGATGCAGTTATTGCAGTGATTTATCACTCTGTGTGTTGAAGCACAAGTTGAGCGCCGAGTTTCTGCAGAGAGAACTTCTCTTATCACCAGTTCATGTCTTTGTTTCGTAGTTACATTGGAAAGACAATTGACAGAGGTGTGCTGGAACATCTAGAAAAGGAAGTACACTCATCTTGCTTGTTCTGGGTTTTGTGCAGACACGCTGCTGGGAAGTGTTGATGAGCAGTTCATCACATTTTTTAGCTGTCTCCAAGAAGAGGCTGCTATCTGTAAGGAGATTGGAGCAGAGAAAGCATTTTATGCTTGTCTGCCTTCTGCTGTTCTTACAGATGCAACTGAGCTTGAAGTCAGGCAAAGATACTTAAGCCCAAGCGTTGATGTCTACTGAGGATCCTTAGGTAATTTCTCACTGGTGAAGTCCCCTATTTGTCCTAAGCGTTTACAAAGTAAAAGATTTCTGGAAATAACATGCTCAAGATCCTCCACGATACATTAGAGATAATGGTGGTAATGTAAGATGTGAGTTAAAGGAGATGGATACTTTTCTTTTTTCACTTGAAGAAACAAACCTGCAAGCAAGGCAGGTTGACTAAACTGAAACAAAGCTGCATTTTTTTTCTGGACATTGCCAGAAATGCTGTTAATGCTGCTAACAAACAGGATTAAAAGTATTAAATATATATAATGTTGTGTGCTTTGTCTTGTTAAGACTTGATCGTTCTGGGGACATAATAGAAGGTATTAGAGCTGAAAATAAAAATCAGATAATGCTTCAGGATAGTTTTCCAATGTAGCCTGGTTGCAGTAGGTGTGATACAAAGCTGCTTTATGCTTGGCTTGTGGTCACTGTATAGCAGTTGTTTTAATGCTGAAAGCAAGAAGAGTAACAGTACGTGCTTTGGCCGTGGAAGCTACATAAACCATGAGATGACAAGTGGCTGTGTACTACATTCCGTGTTTGTAGTTATTACTAAGAAATTATGAATAACCTTAAATAATTTTGCAGCTCATCTTATAGATGAGGATGTTAATCTTTACTAGAATAATTCTTTTATGTGTACCACTAGTTCAAACTAGGGGAAAGTTTGTTACTTGCTGATACACACAGACATACACAAAAAATACCCACTACCAACAATAAAAAAACACCCCAGAGGGGATCCTGCAGCTGATACTATTGCATGTAAGTTGTTTTAAAACCTTTTTGTAAAAACAGTAATGATAACCATCTAATGCTTTATTGTAGGTAATGTAGCCGGATCTTTTCAAATGCAGTTTTGAATACTCCTTGTTGTATGAGATGCAGCCTAGTTACTCTGTCAAAATAAAAAATTAAAATTAAAAAAGTGTGTATTTCTCATAGTTTAGAGTTGCTTTTTTTTAAAAACTGATTACACATTCCACATTTTGGGGGCTTCAGGCCAACATGTAAAGTGGGTATTTGCATGGTACTGCCTGCGGAGGTGTGTGTTGCAGGTGGGGAGCACTGGAAGCTCTGGTTCATTCCAGTGTTACAGACAGACCTGCTATTGAGGTGGTGGTTTGCTGGTTTGTTAACTACTTTGGATATAATTACCATGATGTGGTTCTTCATTTGCATTTGGTCAGCACAGATGTGTTTGCTGCCAACAGGATCAGTGCTGCTCTTTGGTTCGTAATGCCAGCACCCTCCTTGAAGCAGCTGTGCTCTGGGGGAGCAACCCAGGAGCAGATCTGGCAGTAGGCTTATCTTCAGTTTGCTTTGGTTAGGTGGACTGTGGGTTTCTCGTTTCTCTGGCTTGGCTCAGCGTGTGGTTGCTGAGGTTGGTGCAAGGAATGTGAAAGAACTCATGGCTGCTGGGGAGGAAAGCTGGTGGAAGAGCTTGGTTTAGTTGTAACTCACACCTAGGTCAGCTTAATGACCGCTGAACCACAGCCTTAATTTTCTTAAGTAAACTAAATAAGATAATTCAGCTACACTGAACCCTATTTTATGTAATTTAACTTCTAAACAAATTGCATTTCCATAGTTTAATATGAACTTAATATGTAGAGGAGCTAAAGTAAATAAAAGCCAATCCCTCTGTGAAAGTTTCTGTCATCAGGAGTGGTTGCAGTGGCGAAGGGTGTAAACTAGGATGGTAGTTTTGCAACAGCAATTAGCAAGCCAACAAGTTCTGAATGCTTATTTGAGGTGAGGCTTAGTGATAGGATCGTGGAGGCCCTTCAGCGCAGTGTAAAAACATGCGGTGTGGGGAGGGACAGATGCTTTGGAGTAGGAAAACAACATTCATTTCTCAGCCACAAGAATCTCTCTAGAACTACCAGGAAAAAGGGCTGTAGAAAGTTGGCTTGCAGCTGTGAACTGTCACATTGGTTGGTTCTAAAATGCTAGCCACTAGCAGGGTGTCTGAAATACTGTGCTTGCTGAGACTGAGGCTAGTTGTCCACAGACTTCTGTAGGCATTAATGAGCAGCTGCATCTGTTTCTATGGTAGGTGCAGAAATGCAGAGTGGTGAGTGACCACATTGGGCAACTCTCAACACCTGTGTATTGAGGGCAGCTCCAGGATGGAAACTGGCTTTTCCTGGAACCAATGCAGTGTGCTCTGTGCTCAGAAAAAGCAAAAATGAGGAGTAAGGATGTCACTAAGTGTGTTTGAAAGAGCAGCAGTGGGCAAACTTCAGGGAGAGAGGGGGCTTCAGTGAGCATCCCAGAGCTGTAGCAAGCTAGCTGGGGGTTAATTAACTCCTTGTGATTGCATGTAGCAGCTGAAGAGTGATAATCATGCATTCTATTGGAATGCAGTTGTTATTTCCATTGCCTCTGCATCATTAACCTGTGGCCTCCATGTAGCCTCCCTTTCAATTTCAGCTGAGCTGTGTTGGTAAGCACAGGTCATGATAAACAGTGTGAGAAGCACTGCCTGATGAAGAAGAGTATTGGTAGGACGTATGAAAGCAGTGTGTGTGGCACAGGCTGCTGCTGCTCTGACATTACCCGTATGCTTCCTGTGGAGCAAGATGAGACTAGATTTATTCAGTGCTCCTGACAAGTGCATACTGGATACCTTTTATCTTCTGTATCTTGTCATTTTGATTATGTCAAAATATTTTAGTGGAAATTATGGTGTAGAGCTTTGCTTTTGTGTTGGTTTTTTTAATGATTATTATTTCCTGTTTTGCAGCGCTTAGTTTTTTTTAATCCATCAAGTCGCAGAAATGAGTACCGAGATTTTTATCAGCAAATTATTTGTGAAATTAGATGGATTTGACATGTTATTTCACCAGTGGTTGCACAGCTGATGAGCCAGTGTAACAGCCAAAGGAGGAGGTTCTGATTTTCCTCCTTTTCCACTTCTGGTTGCTCCATGTGCCTCCAGCTGGTCCTGCTGCTTGCTGGCTACACCTGCAAATGGACTCAGCTCCCTCCCTTAGCAGAAAGCCACTCACATCTCCCCAGAGCTGAACATGCCTGCCAAGTGATTGGGACATGCATGGCTCAGGGATTTCCAGCAACTCTTTCTTTCCTCAGTGTGAAAATGAGGGCAGGTTTTGCATGCAGTGCTCCCAGCTTACAGGTGAACAGCATCTCCTCTGTCACAATGCTCCCCATGTTCACTGATGCTCTGGTTAAAAACTTACCATTTTGTTCACAAGGAATTACTAGCTTGTCTACTGACAGGTATTGGGCTGGGTGTTTTTGTGCCTTTGGGTAAACAAACAGTGCCTCTTCTGGGCTCTCATGGGTTTCTGGGCCTTCTGAGATCATCCGTGGAAACCTGCTTCAACACAGGAGCATAGACCTGTAGTGCTTGGAGAGCCCTCACAAAGCACAGATAGCCTCTCTGGAAACCTTGAGCCATCTCTCTTAAGTGGGGTTGCTTGAGTATGATTTTTACACTGCACGTTAGGATTGAGTTTGTTTTGTAGGCTCAGGGGAACTTCTGCAATTTCCTTTTTGGAGAAAGCAGCAAGTTGAGACCATCAAAGTCCAGAGTGGAGTGCAGTATGGGGCACTGATGGCAGGGGGAGCACCAGCTGCTAGGCAGGACTCCTGGAACTCAGTGAAGAGCAGCTGGGGATGGGTGCTGATGGTTATTCTGGCTGTTACCCTGCACACTGGAGCGATTTCCTTTCTATTTTTTTTAAATAAATACAGTCTTACAGAGCTTTGTATTTTAAATAATATTCTTAGTTTTTATCTCAACTTTAGCTTTCTGCAGCCATCACTGAAGCAGTGGGATGCAAGCAGTGCAAAGTGTAGAAGTGTCAATCTGATGTGCAGCTGTTGATTTTCTCTTTTGTTTTTTAGAAGAGCTGCTGTGGGTCTTATGCCCAGTAGAATCACAGAATGGCCCGGGTTGGAAGGTACATCAAGGATCATGAATCTTCAACCCCCCTGCCACAGGCAGGACCACCAACCTCCCTATTTAATACTAGACCAGGACAAAATTGTGACACAATAACAGTGGAATGTGCCTTCGTACCATCTGCATGGCCACTTCACTGAATTAACACTACAAATAATCCAATTAAAACATAATTGTACTGCAGTAGTAGTAATATTATTTTCTTGGAATATATTTTTAGAGCATGTTTACAGTATGTGTTGAGCCAGAGAAGTCTTCTGATTAAGTGCTACTCAGAATTAGTACAGTGAAGGGAGGTAGCAGCTGACAGCTGAAAACAGTAAGGGATTGCTGCCTGGCACTTCTGACATGTTGTATCTGAGTGTGAGTGCCTCTTCAGCTTTTGTTCAAGGCTAATTAGTTTTACATGCTGGCAGTGGTTAAGGCTAAGTTATTGCATGGGAGTAGAGAAGAAGCACTCTTAGACTGGTCTGCTGTGTGGAAGGAATGTGTTACTGCGTACTAGTCGACTGTACCATATGAAACAGAATGCTCTGACTTCCTTGAAGCTATTTTATAGCGTTATTCTCATGGTTCTGCTGTTACCTGCATCACCTCAAATTGCACTGGGGAGTTTGGGTGCAGAGTTCTTCAGTGCTGCTGCTGAGATATAGCTGTGACTTAAGAAGAAAGAGAAAAGTTGGGGCTTTGGTTTGTTGTCTAATACACATAGAATGTATGGCCACAAAGCTTCAGTGCTGCTAATACAGTTATTTGTTGGTTGAATTATATGGAGTGTTCTGATTAATATTTCACCTGTCAGAGTTTGGATATGAAACTTTAATTGCACCTAATAAGAATTATTGTTGTTCAGGATTTTCTCATGCTCTTTGTGAAATGTCCTGCTATGATAGCTGAACGATACTTGTGCTTTTCATAGGGCCAGAAACACTGCTTAACTGTGGAGAATGAATAGGGTGATCTGTAATAAAGATAGGAGCCTTGCTGTAAGGTCGAGAGCACACTGTTTGTAGAATACAGAAAGATTTGTGTTCTCATTTGTTAGAGTTAGGGAGTATGGTGAGGTTGCAGTTGGACTTGATAATCTTTAAGGTTTCTTCCAACCTGAGCAATTCTATGATTCTGTGTATTTAGAATTAAGTTGGTTTTGGAGAAAAAGCAAGACCTGTCTTCCCATCAGAATTTGTCTAGCATTCACCAAGGGCAGATCGTGCCCAACCAATCTGGTGGCCTTCTGTGCTGGAGTGATGGCATCAGTGGTCCAAGGAAGGGCAAATAATGTCATCTAACTGGACTTGTGCAAGGTTGTGGATTTGATCCTGTACCATACTCTTATCTCTAAATTGAAGAGAGATGAATCTGAAGGGTGGACTGTTCAGTGGGTAAAGAATGGGCTGGATGGCTGTAGCTGGAGGGTTGTTGTCCAGGTGGAGGCTGGTAACAAGTGATGTCCATCTTGGGCCCTGTGCTCTTCCATGTCTGTGTCAGTGACTTGGACTGTGAGGTTTGAGTGTACCCTCAGCAGTTTGCTGATGATACAGAATTGAGTGGTGCAGTCAGTACAATAGAAGGAAGGGATGCCATTCAGAGAGACCTGGACAAGCTTGAAATGTGGGCCTATGAGAACCTAAAGAGGTTCAATAAGGCCAAGTGCGGGGTGTTGCGCTTGGGTTGGGGCAATTCTACGTATGAATACAGACTGGGAGATGAGCTCCTAGAGAGCAGCTCGACAGAGAAAGACTTTGGGGTCCAGATGGATGGAAAGTGGGGCACGAACCAGCAGTGTGTGCTTGCAGTCGGGAAGGCCAGCAGTATCCTGGGTGTCAACAGAGGAGTTGCAGTGGGTTGAGGGAGGAGATCGTCCCCCCCCTACTCTGGCCTCATGAGGTTCCATCTAGAGTGCTGGGGTCCCCAGCACAAAAAGGATGCAGAGCTTTTGCAGTAGGTGCAGAGGAGGGCCACGAAGATGATCAGAGGGCTGAAGCACCTCTCCTGTGATGCAAAGTTGAGGGAGCTGGGCTTGTTTAACTTGCAGAACAGAAGGCTGTGGGAAGACCTCATTGTGACCTTCTAATTCCTGGAAGGAGCTTACAGGCAGGAGGAGCACCGACTTTCTATACAGGTAGATAGCAATAGAATGTGGGGAATGGATTGAAACTGAAAGAGGGGAGGTTTAGGTTAGATGTTAGGGAAAAATTCTTCACTCAGAGGGTGGTGGGGTGCTGACACAGGCTGCCCAGAGAAGCTGTGGGTGCCTCATCCATGGAGGCACTCGAGGCCAGGCTGGCTGGGCTCCTGGGCAATCTAATCTAGTGGTTGGCAGTCCTGCCACGGCAGGGACTTGGGACTAGATGATATCTGAGATTCCCTTTATACCCAAGCCATTCTATGATTTTACACAGCGTTGTATTTGAAACAAGTTTACTTTATGAAATATTTTAGTAATGTTATTTAGTTGAGTTGCTTTAAAATGGGCAATGAATTGTATTGGAACTTAAGTACTTTTCTGTAAGTATGAGATTTGACTAAAAATTATCTTAATTGTTGAGCTTACTGTAGAAGAGTTGCATTGTAATATCACTAAGAAGTGTTTTTGCTTTTATTTTGCGAAGAGACAGTAAAATTTGTATGCTCCTATGATAGCTTTTGTAAGAAAATCTTTATTTTCTTTCTGCCTTTCAAACCACATTAAAAGAGAATGAGACTTGCCCTTATATAGAAAGACAAAGACGAGAAACTTCTAAATACTATTTTAATACTTCCATGTGGGCACACTTGTAGCAAAAAGAGAGAAGTGTCATGGTGGAGATCTGCTAATTTGATTGATGATGGTTTTTATTTCTATTGAATGCATACTTCTGTATTCACTTGTTTTGTGCCTGTGTGTTTTTGTTTCAGCCTTTAATCTGGACAATGAACAGCCAGATTATGATATGGACTCTGAGGATGAAACCTTATTGAACAGACTAAATCGGAAGATGGAAATCAAGCCACTGCAGTTTGAAATAATGATTGACAGACTTGAAAAAGCCAGTTCTAGTCAGGTATTTTGCTATGTTAAGAAATGGCTAAAGTATTCTCACCTGTGAGTTTTCTGCTCAGTAGTTCTCATTCATTTTTCAATTGTGCTGCTAACTGGAGAAGTATGCTTGTGTGACTGCAGGCATACAGAACTTGCACTGCTGTCACTTATTGTCACTGTTGGTAGCAGGAAAATAGGAGGAGGAGTGGGTGTGGGGGTGTGTGTGTGCGGTGGCAATGGGAGGAGATGGTTTTAAATTCTAATTCCCACTCATGATATATTAGAAGAGGACAACTGAAAGAATCTGCTTTCACCTTTGGCCTGAAAGAAGCTGACAGTGGTTGGTAGGTGTACAGATCTGAGCATATCAGAATCCAAATTTTTTTTTTTTTTTTTTTGCTTGGCACAGTGGGCATTGTCTTCAGTTTGAAGGTTAGAAGCACGGACAGTGAAGGAAAGCCTTTGTTGAGATTGGACCCTTGTGGTATAAAATGCAGTGATGTAAGAAAGGAAGCTATGCTCTAGGAGCAAGCATGAATTGCCAATTATTTTATCACAAGGAGGCTAATATATTTTAGTAGTTAAGTTCTTGAGGTGTTCCAGGAGACCACTGTCTGGAGAAGGGTCTTTAAAGCCAATACATGGCTCAAAAACTACCTGAGAAGGACCAGGTTCTGACAGGTTAGCTTGAAACAATGTTATTTCTCAGCAAGATGGGCATTATGAAGGAGTGAAACATCTACTGCAGGATCTGTAGCTCTGCCACAGTTGCTTAACCTGATGTAGTTTGGTGTTACATTGTAAGAGGCAAGATCTTGTGTTCTGCCTCTTCTGGGGCGCTCGGTGAGGGTTGGGTAAAGAGATGTTACTACCTGAAGAAAAAATCATCAAATACACTGAATGATGTTTGTTGAGTAGGTGGCACTTGGGGCCTGTAGAGCTTTGCTGTTGATACCTCTGTCCTGGCTTTCAGTTAAAGCAGCTGGTTACACTTCTCATGTTTTCTCCTTATGTTGCTTTCGTTATTGATTGCTTGAGTAATGAAGTTAAATTCAAGAACCGGAAGACTGGTTTGATTAACCAGGCTGATGTCTGCTCTCATTAGGACAGATGCAGGATTGCTGTAGCGCGGCATGTTGTCATAAGTACAGGGGGTTAGGAACCTCCTTTTCCCTCACCCACCTCCATGAGCAGGTCCTTTTTTTTAGTTCTCTTTCTGCTATAGGTTGGGTTTTGTTTTATTCTGGCTGCAGCTACTACTTCCAGAGAAGCAGTGGTTAGACTTAGGATGGCCTTATTTTTCTTAAATGTATTGTTTCTTTTTCTGATGATCCTAACGTAGAGACAAGGTTTAACATAATTTGAAATGCTGCTTGCAAAACTGCAAGTTGAAATTCAAGTTTATTTTTGGTATTCTTCAAACTATGGTGAAGATGAAGTTCTGTCAGGCTTCTTTTAAGTAATAATAGAGATTATTTTCTTTAATAAGTTGGTTTAAAATCTGAATGTGTTAAACTCATATGTTAGTTACTCAGTGATGGCTTTTACATTTACTAGGTATGATTTCAGTATAGAAGTAGAACACATGATAAGAATATAATTATTTAATTACCTGTGTTTTAACTACCTCCCACTGAAATAACTTGTGTAAGAAATGAGTGTCTGTGTATCCCTGGGTTGTGATAAATATGGAAGGCCATTGTCCTTTTCTATCACAAAATAAAAATTATTTTGGGAAAAGATAATGGTGGCAATTTGCTTTAGAACGTATTTTGATTTCACTGAAGGGTTCTTTATTGTATACAACATCAAACTGCAAGCAGTCGGATGTTAGTAATGTCTCACCAGTAAGCATTTTCCTCTTTATTTAGGGGAAAGAAAAAAAAAGTCAGTGATTAGTCTTCAGATTATGATTTGATAGTAAGTCATTTAAGCCCTGTGCTTGTAATGATATCAGAAGTGATTGAGTATTTTCATGAAGAGTAGACAAAGTTGTAGACTTGTACAAAGGGTTCTGAGAGCTGA
This sequence comes from Tetrao urogallus, assembly GCF_951394365.1. Classification (NCBI taxonomy): domain Eukaryota; kingdom Metazoa; phylum Chordata; class Aves; order Galliformes; family Phasianidae; genus Tetrao; species Tetrao urogallus. The sequence goes on along the minus strand of NC_136821.1, from coordinate 2,103,863 downwards.
TCGTGCTGATCCAGAAAAATAAGGGACTGTTTAAGTTAGGACAGTCTGTTTGGATTCAGGTGAGTACTCTTCTCCCTTGTGCTAGAAAAGGATCAAGTTTATTCAGGAAGTGTGCAAAGCATTTGAATGTGCAGTGACTTTCTCCTTGCTTTACCCCATCTCAAGCCCTTCACATTTTCCTTTCAGCTCGTTACACTTCAGGAAGCTAAATTGCTGCTAAATGAGGATGACTACCTTATTAAGGCTGTATATGACTACTGGGTAAGAAAGCGTAAGAATTGCAGAGGGCCGTCCCTCATCCCCCAAATCAAACAGGAAAAGAGGGATGGCTCCACCAACAACGACCCTTATGTTGCCTTTCGGAGGAGGACTGAGAAGATGCAGACAAGAAAGGTAACTTGCCATTTTCAATCCTACATGGCTGGGAACCATTTTGATTTGATTTCTTTCTAGCAGATGGCAGAATCAGTGCAATGCTATCTGCAGTTATTGATACAGTTGTTTGTATCAGTAGTTGCAATATTGGAGGACCCACCTCAGTTTCAAATCTGCTAAATGATGTAGTCAGTTTGTAACAAGTTAATTTGCTGTGTCTATCTACAATGTGACAATTTCCTGGAAGGCTGGAAGTCCAAGGGTAATTTATAGGCTCACATGTTGCTTTGGTGAAAGAAGGGGAAACTCTTCTATTTACCATCTGGTAAACAATTCAGGTTTTGTATTTCTAGCATTATCAGTGAGATCTGATATAGAATGCAGAATAATGACAAATGTGTATGTAGATGCACGCAACCTTATCGTGTGCAGAAACAGGGTTAAAGAAAACCTTTGGGCACAAAGTCCTGAATTCCTTCTTCTGATGAGCTGCCTCTGGGCTGGGATGCAATCTGAGCAAGACAAAACATGGAGAAAATGACTGAAGAGTTCCTTTTCAACTGAAAAGATTTTCTTTTGCTCTTTGTGCTCAAAAAGCCCAATCTAGTTGGGATAGACAGAAGTTCATCCTGATCTCATTGGCTCTCACTCTGAGCAGTATTATGTAACTTTTTTTTTTGCTGGACTGGTGCCAGTTGTGCCCAATGGGTTTTGCTTTTGACATAAAATTTGCTTAATCTTTCAACAGAATCGAAAGAATGATGAAGCATCTTATGAGAAGATGCTGAAATTAAGAAGAGAGTTTAGCAGAGCCATAACAATTTTGGAGATGATTAAGAGGAGAGAGAAGACAAAACGCGAGTTATTGCATTTAACGTTGGAAGTTGTAGAGAAAAGGTAGGCTTGCAAATGATGTCACTTAGAACTCTAAGATTTTACTTTTCATTAAATAGGTTTGAAAACAGCTCCCGTGATTTATTCCTGTATGGATGCTTGTCTTCTGCACACATGCATGGCTGAAGGCAAATATTGCTTATGTAGGCTTGAGAAGCTAAAACAGAAAGGCAAAGAGGCTGCATGAAAACCTGTTCCTTGTCGCTCTCATGTTTGCCAGTGGAAATTCACTATTATATTTTAATTATTATTATTTTTTTAAAGATACCATTTGGGTGATTATGGAGGTGAAATTCTCAATGAAGTGAAGCTTAACAGACCTGAAAAGGAAATGAGCACAACTGCATCCACTCTTCATAATGGAAATCATCACAAAGTTCAAGAATGTAAAATTAAGGTAATCTTCCTTCTGCTTCAAGTCTCCTGTTTCCTGTACCCTGCAGGTGTTTGCATTAGAAAACTGCCTAGCAGATTGATGTGCTTGCTGTGTTTAACACTTAGCTTTTTTCTCCCCTAAGTTTTAAAAGAATTGGCCATCATCCACCAAGCAACAGCTTTGTGTTAGCTTTCATTTTTCTTCTCACATTTTTTTTCTCCCTTCCATTATAAGGTGATGCGAGAGTACCAATGCTGTTAGTGTGTAAAGGGACAACATTGAGATGGCAAACAGTGAATTACTTTTTTTTTTTTCCATTGACATGAGGTTAGAGCACTGCATTTTTCCTGTAGTGTTGTCCATGAGTATTGGTTAGCCCTCAGTTCAAAGGCAGTCAGATTGCTGGTTTACAGCAAGAATGCTGGAGGATTCTAGGAGCTGTTGGGAATTGTTTAAGTGCAAAAAAATGCTCATCTGTAAAGCTGGGGAGTTTGAATCCCTTTTGGAGTTTGTATTTAGCAGCTGCGACACCCAGTGGTCACTAAATGTGGTACAGATCCCTGCCTTCACTTCTCTGCTGGGAATTGTGCCTGCTGTTTCTCATCTCTGGTTTATGAAGCTGAACTGGAGTTAGTTTCAGTCAGACAGCTACTGACAAGTGGTAATTTGGGGGAAAATTAAAGAGCTTTTCAGAGAACTTCTCTGGCTTTTACTCATTAATTGAAAATTTTGGAAGGGAAAGTAATTTTTAATTGGAGAGCTTTGAAGTTGTAAAACATTTGTGTTCAAATAACAGTTTAATATTGCTGCAGTTGCTTACTTGCTTGCTGGAGAGGATTTATGTTAGCAAAATCTTAGAAATTAAATGAAAACATGGCAAAAGCTAGTAGCATGAAGTCTTACAAGAAACATAAGCCATGTGAGAGCTGGAAAACATAAAATGTTTTTTGTGAACAGATTTGAGCAATTAAAAAAGCTGTAGTTTCTTGGCATAGAAAACTGAGGCCTGAGAAAGTATTTGGAGCAGACTTTCCAATTGCAGTATCCTGAGGGTGATGAAAAGAAAGGAACCCCTTAATGTAGTGACATAGCATGAAAGCTTTCAGTTTACTAATAAGCTATAAAGGTGATTGGAAGTAAAGTTTTTAAGTTTTCAGGTGTTTAGAATAAATGTTACGTTGTATCTGAATTTTCAACATGCTGCACCAATGGACAGAGGCTCCGGAAGATGAGCAGCCATGTTTTTCTAAGGCATGGGGTGAAGAAACAACATCAAGTACGTGCTTTTATTTATTGGATCTCTTTCTGTTTTTGACAAACAGCATCCTCATCATTCATCTCTAAAGGAAGAGATATCAGATGTTGTACGTCAGAAGAAGAAATACCTGAAGAAGCCGAAAATGGAGTGTGTGGTAACTGCTCAACAGCCCTCTGCTGAGCCCTTGCCTGTTATCAACAAGAGTGATATCAAGCAGTATGACTTCCACAGCTCAGATGAGGATGAGTTCCCACAGGTAACAGTCTGTTATGATTTCTTTTAGCCTACTGAAAGTGGAGAACTCAGCTATCTGGAATGTGGACAGTATAGCTTGAAGTGGAGAATAACTGTGTTGGGCAGTTGGTCTGCATGCAAGACATTTGCAGAAGCTGCTTGAGTTTGTTTCATCTTCCGAACTGTGTTTTGGAGAACTTTGTATTATGTAAACCAGTATTTATAAAATATATGAAATGCTAACTAGTACAAAAATACATTTTTACCATATTAGTCAATTGATTACTGTATATTAGTTGTGTGTTTTAATATCTGTATTATATACACGTGGCAGTTGAAAGAATAACTTTGCTTTTTGGCTTAGGTACCCTCACCAGTATCAGAAGCAGAAGAGGAAAATGATCCTGATGGACCTTGTGCCTTCAGGAGAAGAGCAGGATGCCAGTATTACGCTGTAAGGCTATCTGCTGTTGCATTTAGTGTGTTTGGGTGTTCTGTTTTTGGTTTCATTGGCCTACTGATAATGGAATAGTTCTTTTAGTCCCACTTTCATTATGAAAACCATGATTTGGTGGCTCCAAAGAAAATCTTTGAGTTTTTCTATGAGAATATTTCTCCTTGACCTGTTCCTCTGACTTCCTAAAGGCAATACAAAGCACAGCAGCCTAATTCAGCCACTGTTTGAATGGGAGGACTCCACCCCCTCCATGCGTTCCCCTTGGTTTTCCTAAGGCATCCTTTGTTCCCAGCTTATAAAGCTCATGGGTTGCTACTTGTTTTAGTTCTCAGACATGGGCATCGTTTGGAGCTGGTTGTAAAAGCGAAGAGATTTAACCTGTTAAAGACTTTTTTTTGTGTAGTTAAATCTTTCTTTTGAATTATTGCAAGCTGTGGATATGTTGGAAGAATGTTACACTGCAATTGTAGCAGTGAGCAGAGGAGAAAGTCTGATTAAACATTCCATCGTCTTCTCAGAACCACTGATAGTGAAACTTCATACTGAGTATGGATTTGTGGATGGGAAGCTGTTATCTATGGAGGACCAACAGAAGCAATGTCATGCACTGGGTCTGGTTTTGCTTTGCTCACTTCCCACCAGAGAAGTGAAGTTGCAAGGCAAAATAAGTTTTGTAACTGTGTAGTCTTTAAGGCTGCCTATAACTCACTGGAGAGGAACTTAGTTGCTAGGTTGTCTGCTCCAGAAGCCTAAACAATCTCCCTGAGTACTCAGAGCATGGGCATCTCCCACAAGTTGTGCTGTAAGTTCTTTGCACAACTCAGATGTGTGCTGGCATCTGCTTCTGTTCCTGCCATGCAGATGTCTTGCTATTGTGATCACGTAGAGAACACCACAGACTACTTTGTATTTTCAGGAATGTGCAAATGGGCTTTCCTTTATTCTTTGCAGCCTCGTTTGGACCAAACTAATTCTTCGTATGAAAATGCAGAATTGGACAAACTGAGGTTCAGGCATTGCCTTACAACCCTTACAATTCCAAGAAGGTGTATAGGATTTGCAAGAAGACGAGTTGGCAGGGGTGGAAGGTAGGATTGCCTTATTTTTACCCTTTGTTTCCCTTCAAAGTATGAAAGCACATATATAAGAAACACAATTAACATTTTTTTTTTCCATCTTTTTAAATCAGGGTTATAATGGACCGAATATCCACAGAACATGATCCTGTCTTGAGACAGATTGACCCGGAAATGCTGAATAGTTTTTCAAGCTCTTCCCAGACTTTAGACTTTTCTTCTAATTTTTCACGGACCAATGCTTCCAATAAACGTTGTGAAAACAGACTGTCCCTTTCTGAAATACTAAGCAATATCAGATCATGTCGACTGCAGTGTTTTCAGCCAAGGCTACTAAATCTACAGGACAGCGATAGTGAAGAATGTACCTCAAGGAAACCAGGGCAGACTGTGAATAATAAAAGAGTTTCTGCAGCATCTGTAGCTTTATTGAACACCAGCAAGAACGGCATATCAGGTAGGCAGAAGGATTTAAATTCTTATAGAACTTAAAATACAAAGTTATGGTGCTTTTTTTTCTTGGAACTGGGCTCATACCACCTTAACTAATGATGTGTAACTAAACCCAATGATACGGGGTAACTGTTTTATATTTCTTAGGGCTTTTCTTAAGTTCTCTTCCTCCTGCTTTAATTGCAGTTTAGATAGAATCATGGTAAAGTGCTGGACTTAAACATGCCAGATGTGAAGGAGGGATTCTGTTTGTATGTCAGCATTGCCTACATGAAATTTATCGCACCTCGTTTAAGGAGTGAATAATGCTCTTTATGAATGTAGAAGAGAAGCCATTGTTTTATTGAGGGTATCAGAGTGGGTGGGAAACAGTGGAGACAGGGAGATGTTTTTGGAGTTCTCTAAATCTTGCTAAACCATCTCCAGAAACCAGTAGTGAATCAGTAAAGTCTCGGAGCAGAAATGAAGAAGGCACAAAACAGTGTTTTGAGTTGACACCTGGAGGCTTCCAGTGTTGCAGTTTTTACTGTAACAGTGATACACCTCGCTGTGCTGATTATCAGAAAATCAACAGGCACAGATGAAGAGTGATGGAGGATTTCCTTCTCCTTTAAGGTTGATGTCTGACTCTCACACTTAATGCACCTGTCTCTTACCATTCAGTTTTGTGACCTTACAGCTCCAGATGAGCAAGATGGCAATTCATGTATGCTTTAAGAAAAAAAAAAAAGTAGAATCTTCACAAGACTATCAAATATATGCAACACTATTCTCATCTTTGTACACCCTTTGTCACTGATTTGGATACAGGATCACTTAACTTGGAATAAAAACAACCAGAAGCAAAAAATTGCTTTAAGTTTGTATTAGCAGTCTCAAATACAACTAATACATGTAGCAAGTGATTTATTTATAACAAGTGACAATGTTAAAACTGGCACTACTGAAAGAAAATATGATTCTTCAAAATGCTGGATGGTTGGAGATGTGCCAGAAGAGATCTCTTAGCAAGCACAACAAGCATTTGAGTGTTTTCCCACTGTTGTGTGTATACAGAACTTGGTATTGTAAAAGAAGATAACTGGGTGACACAGCAGGCTGCTTCTAAATCCCATAACTAACATCATGTGGATGTGGAAGGGGCCCATCTCTTTTAAAGTCAGCTGCTGTGTAGTCATCGCAACTTTTCTGTTGTGCTCTCCTGTGAAGAGATTTGCACAAGAATTTTTTTTTTCTGCTGTATGAAGAGAATAGACAGTGTGTCATGATCATATCTTGTATGATTTTTGTTTGTAAAGAGCTTGAAAGACTGGAGAATTGCACCTGTAACAGAAAGGGGGCGGTTCTGTGTGGTGGGATTATTGATAAGAATTAAGAAAAGCAGTGTGAAAGCAAATGCAGACAACAGAAATGAACGGTGTTTGTCAGAGTTAAGCATGTGGAACATGGACAGTATGCTAGGATGGACCAGCAAAGAATTTGCTGGTAGCTCTTTGTGTAATGATCAAGTAGTACTGCAGGGTTTCTATTTGAATGAAAAAGTATGGTGACAGCAAGGTAAGGCTAGTTGCTTAAAAAGATGCATGCAGAGTTGGTGTTTCTGTAGAATTTCTCATGATAATGTAAGTATCAATAGATTATCTAAGGATGAGGTGCAAAACGTTGAGGCTTTAAATGCTGCTCTGGAGAGACTTTTTTCCTGAGGATGGAGTCCACTTACACTAGGAGAGTATTTTGAGGTAGAAGCTGATATGTCTGAGTGAAAGAAAAAGGTTGGAGAGATTTGTGAAATATCCGTACTGTAGGTATGAATGAAAATTGGAGCAGTGAAGGGCTTGACAAGGAGGATCTTTCTGTTTTGGTAGGAAGCCATGCATGGGTGGGGGAAAAGGGTTGGCTCTTGTTGAGTGTTAACCAATTCAGTAGGACTAAAGCACTAAGATGTTGATGTTACATGGTGAATCAGTGAGAGCTCGTGCTTTCGGATTTGAGCTTCTGGAGCTTAAAAAAAAAATAGACATTGTAGTGATGGTAAAGACTGTAGAGAAGTACTTGTATAATATGTGATGGCTCTAGGCTACTTTGTGGAGGAACGGTAATTTATTTTGTATAATCCTGATGATCTGTCTGAAGACTGTTTAGATGTGAGCAGAGATTACTCAGCAGTTGGAGTGCACTGCACAGGGAAATGTTTGGGTTGGGAGGACCCTTTTGTGTCCGTATTCAGACTACAAAGCAGATCCTGTAGTTCTGTGAAAGGATCGGGTGCAATAAAGCAACAAAATTGTTTACTGTGTAACTGAGCCAAGAAGAGGCACTGCTGTTTTGCATTTGCTACATAGTAAGTAATGGGAGAATTTTTGAAGGATGAGTCAAAAAGTGGTTGTGCATTAAATAGACATAGGTGCCATATCCATCAAGGCAGATCTTTTTGGGAGGTGGTTGTAGAGATGAATTTTATTACAGATTTACCTTTGAGCATAAAAGAATCTCTGGAAGAAAAAATGACAGTTAAACTGAATGATCAGTTTTGTTGTTCAGGTTCTTTTTTTTTTTTAGTTTGTAGAAGAGTTGGAGATGCTCACTTTGGTTATTTGTATTTAAAGTTTATATTTTTACTTCTGTCTCGCTGAAGCAATTATTACACTACTTCCCCAATGCTAAGCATTGTGCAAACAGAAGCAAAGACTTAAGTGCATGACTGGTTTTGTCATAAAGGTGCCTAATCAGTGTGTGAATAAAGAACCTCTGTTCCAAGCTGAATTTTTCTCCTGCTTGTGCTCTAATAAGGAGACAAGGTCCCTACAACAATCTTATCACTTTGATCAGTTGTGTAAACTTTCAGCAGGCTTGGATGCTGCACCTGGGAAGCAAACGTGATCTCTTTGCCAAAGCCAGCTCTGGAAGGATTCTGTTTAACAAATGAGAGAAGCTGATGATGAGGATAAGCAGTGTATGAAGGAGGTTGCGAGGAGCTTGTCGATGGTACAACTTACTTTGGCAAAGTAGTGCTTGGCTGGCTGGCTGAATTCCTAGACTGCAACTTGTCTTGCTTGTGGAACTGAAGTGAGAATTAGGCTGTAGGCAAAATCTTCAGCAATTTGCCAGAGCGCTCTGCGTCAGCTGCCAGTGCCTGGGAGCCACTCAGACAGCTGGCTGCTAAGTTACTGTGTCCATAGATACAGAAGACAACTGGAGATGATGGCATTCTGAGGTACAGAATTCTACATGTGGAGCAGGCGTTTACTTTTTAGAGATATCCTGTTGAGAATAAAATATCACGTAGAAGTAATTAGATTAATGAGGTACTGTTCTGGTGGGGCAGCCTGAATGATGATCTTTGATTAAAGCTCCTAAGAGCAGTGACATCATAATCTAGGCCAAAGGTGTCTAGGGATGGAAAGCAAAAGACTCTCATGTAGACTTTTTGTAGTATTTTGTAGCGTTTCAATGTAGGCAGACTGTGGTTAAATAGAAATCCCAATATTTAGCAGTGCAAACTGAAATACTGGTCAATAGAAGTTTTAATGAAAAGTACAGAACTCTTGCACTTGGCCGTGACCTTAAAGGCTGCCTTGGAGTTTTGTAGAAGTTGGGTTTGTCTTTAGGAGCCTTCAGTTGTTTAATTTGGCAAAATGAAATGGTGGTAGATGTGCTAATGAGTGTCTGCTCTCTTCATAAGGTTAACAGCAGAGTTTATTGTGACTGAGCAAATCCCTGCTGATAGGTACTGGCCTGGCTGGAGCTGACAAGTATGAACTCAGAAACAATTAGGATGCTGCTGTGCTGATCAGCCCTGTACCCTGCAGCTGTGTTCTGTGGCTTCCTGGCCTGTGTCAAACTGGGAGGGGAGAGAGAGAGCATGTAAGGTGTAGGCCAGCCCTAAACTGGGTGGTGGTCAGTTTGACTCAGCAACTTGGAGTCAAGATAAATGCCCCTGTACTGCAGACAGGGAATAGCTAATTTAGGGGTAAATGCATTTGAGGTGTTTATCTGCATGAAAATGGCTTGTTCTTGAACACAACAGAAGGCATTATGGAATTTGGTGCCTCAGAACTTAAAAATAGAATTGCATACATACGTAATGTTCCATAATGCTGTTCTTGGCTCTGTTGCCTTTAGTAACGAAACGCATTTTGGGAGGCTGTTGTGAGGAAGCTTAACAGGTTTAGCTGACTGAACTTTGAGTTCAGAGCTTGTAGTAAGAGGGAAGAGTCTTTGAGGGGATCTAAGTATGGCTAACTGGGGAGGAAAGCTTGATTTTTTTAGAATATGTTGAAAATAATGATAAAATCCCAAGAATCTAATAGGATGAATAATGTAAGTCACTGAACCTTTTAAGTGCTCTTCAGCTTGTTTGATGCTTGCGTTAATGGTGAAGCACTAAAGAAGTAATTTCCCATGTAATTCCTCTACAGTCAGTCTGCATTTTGGCTCTTGTTCAGAATTTCAGCACAAGTACAAGTATTTCAGCACAAGAATTCAGCACAAGTACTACAGCTAGGGAACGGAAGAGTCAGGCTATGAAAGACAGCTCAATTCAATGTTACTGTTGTCTCACTGTGTCTCAGTGAGATGAATGATATTCGTGCAGCATCCAGGTGTTGGAGATGGATGACATCTTTGGTCTTCAAAGTATGTAGTTCAGAATGCTGAAATGTACTTAATGGGAATCTTTGAAAAGTGAATTCTCTTTTTACTTGCTCCTGGGAGAACTTAGTTCCAGAGCTGCTTTGACTCCACAAAACTCAGGTTTAGCGCTGAACACCTGCTGGTATTTTGACTTTATCATATTTGCAGTTCTTGAGTTGGGGAGGAATGTTGAAAACTGCTTTTCTTGACTCCATCATTCCCATACTTACTTGCTGGGAGTGTAATACTACTGGAGTTGTGTTAACCAAATTCTCACGAATGATCAAAGCCATTATGTTACTCAGCATCTCTTTTAAAAGGAAAAACAGATTGATAGAGAAAGTCTTGTTCAGGTCAGCATTTACTTTAGGGGGAGAAAAGTGTGAAATTAGAAGGTCATACTAAATGAGTATAAACAGTGATTTGTGATACCTCATAACATTTGTGACACAGAGATCAGCTTTGTTATTGTGTGTTAGTTTCTGAATCTTTCAAGTAAGGATTGGTGTAGAGCTGGATTCCAACTATGTATACATGTGACCCACTTACCACTAGCAGCTGCAGAACACCTCTTTTCACTGCTGACATAAGTGTGCTCAAGTGTTAGGCGTAGGCTTCCTTTGCATAGTATGTTCTGGTGTCAGAAAAGAAGGCAGTGTTTATGCCCTGAAGGAGGGGAAGTTTTAAAGTAATGACCTGGAAGTGTTCACTGTGAGAGCAGGCATCCAGCCAAGCCCAGTGCGCATCTTCCTCAGCTGTGATTTGTAGGGTGTCCTTTTCCTGATTTCCAGGAAAAAAAAAATGGAAAAAAAAAACCCAACTCTATAAGCTTTTTGCTTAAAGGTATTGGAGAGAAAACTCCCAAGGATAGAAGTTGCTTAAAAACTGTGGAAGCTATGAATCCTTTTGTTATGAATTCAATCAATGTTAAAAGAACACAGCGAACAAATTTAGCCTGGCCTCTCTGTTGTGTAGCAATGTATGAAGATCTTTGCAAGCATCTGGCACAGTAGATGTTTTCACCCCCTTGTTATCCAGCACTGGCCCATTCTTGCATCTGAGGTGTGGTTGTTCTGTGCAGGCCCATTTAACGCTGGCTTCCCTTTCTTTTTTTCTGTAGTAACAGGGGGTATCACAGAAGAACAGTTTCAGACACATCAACAGCAGTTAGTTCAAATGCAGAGGCAACAACTTGCCCAGCTTCAACAGAAACAACAATCTCAGCATTCCTCGCAACAGACACATCCAAAAGCACAGGTACTGTACCTGACATTGTCATGTGTTCCTGTCTTCCTTTTTGCTTACTGCGATTTTTATCTGTTACAAGCTAAACATCACAGAATCATAGAATGGCCTGGGTTGAAAAGGACTACAATGACCATCTAGTTCCAACCCCCTGCTATGTTGCCAACCAGCAGACCAGGCTGCCCAGAGCCACATCCAGCCTGGCCTTGAATGCCTCCACAATCTGATAAATACATAAAGTTTTGGAATGAATGTAGAATGGGTTTTGGTCAAAATGCTTTCCCAGTTTGCTTGATAGTGCTCAGAAGATAATTTATGCTGTAGCTAGTGCACATACCTTTCATGTTTCTTCTGTCTTTGAATCAGCTAATGTTTTAAGTTTCAACACCCAAACCTCCAGTGTTTGCTTAGTGTGTGGTTTTATTTTCTTGTTTTAGTAACGTATCATGGCTTTGTTTTAGAAGTTGAGTAAGAGACTTCATGTTTTAATGCATTAATTGTGTCCATGTAAAAATAGCCAGTGCCCTGTCAAGTGATACAAATTGTCATGGGATTTATCTTGGGGTGTGTCTGTGTGTGTAGAAGTGCTCCAGAGAGACTTCATAGTAAAACCACTTCATGTAATAATGCATTGTTATGAATGGAAGTCAAGAGAGTACTAAAAACTCACCACTTCTAAGAGGAAAATGTTAGTTTCATGTATCCAACTTGATTTTTCCAGTCCCTCCACTTCCCCCAAGTTCTCCACACTTCTGAATTCTAAACATTTTTCATCTGTAATTCCTTGCAAGGGATGAACATTTGTTTTCTGTTGAGCTTAGTTGTCTGATAAAGAAAATCTGAAAGTTGATGTCTAGGTATTTTTTAAGCATTTTGTATCTAGTTTCCAGTGCTGTTTACCTCTCCCATCTTTGGAAAGGACTTAATAAAAAAAAATGCAGAATGATAGAGTGATACATAATCACAGAATGGCCTGGGTTGGAAGGGACCTCAAGGATCATGAATCTCCAACCCCCCTCCACGTGCAGGGCCACCAACCTCCCCATTTCATAGCAGCCCAGGCTGCCCAGGGCCCCATCCAACGTGGCCTTGAACACCTCCAGGGATGGACGGGGCATCACAGCCTCTCTGGGCAGCTGTTCCAGCACCTCACCACTCTCTTGGGAAAGAACTTCCCCTGACATCCAATCTGAATGTTCCCTCCTTTAGCTTAAAACCATTTCCCCTTGTCCTGCTGTTATCTACCCTTTAGAAGAGTTGACTCTACTTTTTATAGGCTCCCTGTAGGTGCTGGAAGGCTGCAGTGAGGTCACCCAGCAGCCTTCTTTTCTCCAGGCTGAAGTATGAGAGTGTTTGTACATCCAGAATTCAGTAGGTGATTATGCTGTGGTATGAATTACTCCATGGGAATGAATGTGCTGTGAATGCTGAGAGTTCTGTAGATTTAGGTTAGTGTGTATTTTCTATACAGAGACAGAGGAGACAGCTTACAGCCATAGTAATCATCCTAGAGGAAACTTCTCAAACGCATTAACAAATGTAGTTCTTCACTTTCGTACTTGGATGATTGTAAAGAAATAAAAAAATACTTTTTTATTCCCCCAGGGCTCCAGCACCTCTGACTGCATGTCAAAAACACTTGATTCAGCCAGTGCCCACTTTGCTGCATCTGCAGTGGTCAGTGCACCTGCTCCTGGTCGCAGTGAGGCAACGAAGGAACAAACCCCCAGCCACAACAACATTAATGGTGTTGTCCAGCCTTCAGGTGATGATTTCTTAAAACTCATGGTCTTGTGCAGAGCAGAGAACGTGCCAAATGATCCTGTTCCATCTCCAAAATTTCAGTATATTTTACTACTACTGAAGGTTTTAAGTCTTACTGTTAGATATTTTTGTGCCATGTCATGCGCATCAGTTTGGTAATAAAAACTGTCAGTGCTCTTTGACCCCTGGAAGAACATTCTTCATTTTCTCTTGTAGGCTTTTTCCTCTGTTAATCTTTCATAATCAAAGGATAATTGATAGCATTTTATAAGCAGACTGAATGTGAAATTTAAGAAGGGCACCAGTTGCTTAAAAAATCAAGTACTTGAGGAAGAATGCAGAAAATTTGCAGTGCTTTTCAGTCATTATCTCACTTGCTTACTCAAACAAAACTGTGCTTATTAACTACTTCTAGTAACTCCTCTGATGTTACTCTAAGTTCCAGGTTTCATAACTCTTAGGATTCCTCCCAGATTCAGGCACAACATAAGTAGGCATTCACTGCCTTGCTCCCAGCCTCTGCTGCCCCCTGCCAGGGAGGTTCAGAAACAATGCCAGTCATGTTGGTGCAGTTGCTATGATACTAAGAGAAATGGTGTTTGAAATTTGGCTGTCATAACTAGTAGAAGGCTTTTATAGTAATTTGTTGTTTTAACAGCTAATGATGTGATTAGTTTTATAGGCCTTTTGCTAGGCTGGATTAATGATGAAATAATTAATAAAAAATAAGGGGGGGGAGGGAGAAACAGCTCAACACAGCTGAATAAAATCAATATACTGGAACTGATCCAGTAAAGAAAAAGGCAACTGTGTGTAACTTGCTGAATTCTGAGAGTGTAATGTTTTGAGGGATACAGGATCAGGCGTATGTGTGTACCATGTATCAGCAGTAGATTTACAGTTGATGAAAAATACTGCAAATATGCGTATAAAATTAGGTCTGTGTTAGTGTTCCAAAGCTGTAAATGTCAGTGATGTAAAATAGCCATTCCAGCTTCAGATAGGAAGATTTAAATTAGAACATACGAAGTAAAAACAGCTTTTTGCAGGAATAGGGAATCATGTTCTTAGTTCTAATTTTCTTAAAACTGTATCAGTGAATAGGAAGAGGAATCTGAGAGCCACTGGTTTGAGTATGTGCTGTGCTTCATTTTAACTGGGACTTGAACCTAAAGTTTTCCCACCATTTGAGCACAGACAGCACTGCTCTGTAAGCTGGAAAGGGGTCCTGTACTCCTCACTCTCTTGCCTTGAGGGAGGCTGGTCTCCAGCACCTCGTGGTGTTGCCAGTCAGATGAGGGAGGAGGCAATTCAGAACATCAGAACTTGGCTTCTCGCTCATTCTCTGCGGTTGCCTGCCTAAGCTGTGTCCCATTTGATGTACTTGTATAGGAAATGTTGCACTTTAATTTAAGGCACCTAAATTGAGACGCATAAAGTTGGAAAATATAAAATGCAATCTGTTCCACCTTCTGATGTCTTTGTGAATTAAGCAAACAAAGAAAAGCACTTAAAATATCCCTAAGTTTGACTGGAAACATTTCTAAAACTTTTCATTTGTTTGAATCTTCAAAGCGGGTAACACAGGGATGGTTCCAGTGCCTCATACACTTAAATCATTACTATTGATTTAATCTTTTGCCTTAAAATCTGAACGGCACGTTTTTAATTAATAACATTTGCTTTGCAACAGGAACCTCTAGAACGTTGTACTCCACCAACATGGCTTTATCATCCAGCCCAGGGATTTCAGCTGTACAGCTTGTAAGGACAGTTGGCCACACCACCACAAACCACTTAATTCCAGCGTTGTGCACGAGCAGCCCTCAAACACTTCCCATGAACAATTCTTGCCTGACTAACGCAGTGCACCTCAACAATGTCAGTGTTGTTTCTCCAGTCAATGTGCATATTAATACAAGGACTTCAGCACCATCGCCAACAGCCTTAAAACTTGCCACAGTTGCTGCCAGTATGGACAGAGTGCCAAAGGTAACTCCTAGCAGTGCCATCAGCAGTATAGCAAGGTAAGTGCAGGGCAAGTTAGAGGACAGATTCCAGTTAAATGTGGGCTGCCTGATTGACTCTGTAGATGTGCCCAACTCTGCATGAGAGCACGAAATAGAATCATTTCCCCCCCTCTAAGAGATCGGTTGGTGTGGTGTCAGCCTCACAAAAACATCCAGCTGCTGGCATCGTTAGCGTGACTGTGACAAAAGAGAAGAGCTGATGCAGTGCTATCTTTCTGCAGATGAACACCCAGATAACTTCTGCCAGTTTGGAGCACACCGCTTTTGGTGATCTTCCATGGTGTTTAACTGGCTTCATTCTAACCATTTTTATTTGTCCCTTCTTATGCAGTATTTGCCAGTAGATTCTTCCAAACTCTCCACATGTTCTCTCTGCGTGCCCATAATGTAAGATGCAGGCTAGCACATCTATTTTATCCATACATGTGTGTACACACATCTTGAATTCAAAATAGAAAACAGGTATAAGCCAGCCTGTATCTTGCTATATATGCATTTATAATATAATTATTTACCAGTACTTAGACAATACTTAAGTGTACCACAGGACTGGCAGTGGCTTGTAGTTGCATTTTTGAAAATGACAGTATTTGGGCTCTGTTTTAAAGGTCTCTGCTAGATTGTAAGATGCTTTGAAAGTGAAAAAGAAACACTTTTCCATAGGTTAAAAAGCAGAAAAAGAGCATTAGCTTTATCCAGTATGGATTACTTCATGACATTCCTAGGGATGTTAAAAAGAGCTTTTAAGATGGAGTATCACATGTATAATATAGTCACTGTGCAGAGAGTGAAAAAGCTATTTTTAAGTTAGCAAGTGCTTTAAAGTATGCTCCTGTATCATTAGTGCCTTTGGGTCTTGCTTCCATCGAGTCAGAGGGGTGTTTCAAGTCAAGTCAGTATATGCCTGAAAAAGAACCATCTTAGCTGAACAGACCTAAGGCTCTTCTGCAGGGAATGGTAATAAATTCAGAAAGAAATTAGAATTTCTTGTGCTGGTGCTGAAACTGAACTGGAAAAAAAATAATTCACTAATGGAATAATTGGTAGTTATTCACGTCCTAATGGCATACCTTGACTCTGTTCCTTCGGGAGACTTCTTCTTATTATCCATAATTTGGGCTGGTAATTTATAGTTAAATGCATTGAAGTTGGACCGTCTCTGTTAATAATCTTGTAGAAGGAACTGCAATGTTAATGGAGTCAGAGCAATTGTTAAATGCCAGTATTTAGTTTGAAATGGTCTGTTTCTGTCTAGTGCATGTGTTAAGGTCTGTCCTTGATCCAACTGATGGCTGTGTAATAGTACAGAGCCTGTAAGAAATCGCTGAAATTGCATAAGGAAATATTTGTATTCTGTCTGTAATTATGGAATGCTTCTTTTGTTGCAGAGAGAACCATGAACCAGAACGGCTGGGTTTAAATGGCATAGCAGAGACAACAGTAGCAATGGAAGTGACATAACCTCAAATCAGTGTCTCAACCTGTGCTAACGGTGTAGTCATTTATATTCCAACTGAATGCAAAACACAGCACTCTGTGGATCACAGAGAACTAAAATGGACCTAAATGGACTATCCTTATATCGTGTATTAAGTCGATATATAATGTAAATTTTGTAAAATTGGGAAAATCACTACCTTGTAAAATAGTTTATTTGTATCATCAATATTATTTCTGTTACTTGAATAGTAGATATTCATCATCATGCTTTTGCACTTGAATTTGCAACTGAATGGATTAAAAAATAATTCTTTAATGGGATCATGAGCATGAAATGGGATCCTGCATCACTTGTTTTAACTATTTATTTTGCCATGTTTACATTTTGTATCTTGTACAAATAAATCCAACTTTGTGTCTAAAAAAAAAAGTTAAAGATTCATAGCTAGGAGACAAAATTCTTGTAATTTTTTTCTAAAGGAAATGTAAAGTTTTCACTTGGTTCATTTTGTTTCACAATTTGACTAGATGGACTTTTTGGTAAATACTTTAGTGGCATTTCACTGTCAAATATGAAGTTCAAGGCAAAATAGTATTTTCTATTACTGTGCAGGGGAAAGGGATGGATCGATACATGCAAATTTAATGTAGTAACTCACTTTTCCATATATTTTGAATGTATATTTCTATTTATAATACCAGTTTATAAAAAATAATTACACAGGAAAGAAAAAAAACCTGACTAGGAAAATTATGCATCTAGCACATGTAAAATTGTGCAGATAAGAGAAAATTTTCAACCAATTACATTTTATCCGAAGACTGCATATTTTAACCGGCTTTAAAACTGTAACACACCACGTAAAGGATATTTTACCAGGTATGTATTGCATTATATATCATTGCAATAATTATTGGATGTCTAGATATCGAGCCATCCCAGGTGGTGGGGGGGAGGGAGGGTTGTGGCAAGATCGTCTTTTCAATTTTGGAGAGTTTTCCTGTGGCTACAAGGCAAGTAACGGGTTGGAAAAAGTCTGACTGTAAGCGTTGGACACCTTCGTAGTGTAGTGTTTTAGTGACTTTTTTTATACGGTTCTTGTAAATTAGATACGTGTAGTGGTGTTTCAGAATGTTTGTTTATGCACTAGTTCAGACAACTTTCCCTGTTACTTGTTCTTGATAAGTGAAAACTGCAGGGAAATAAAAATACATATCAAAACATGGACACGTTGCATATGTGTTTATTTCACATCGTGCAAGCAATGCAGGTGGAAATTTCAGACAACATCAGTGGTCTTTTGATGGTGACTTTGGTTGCAGTGCTTGTATTTAATTCTGCGGAAGGTTTTGGTGTGTGTGGTTATTTCTTTTTCTTGAAGTGTGTGCTAGGGAAGGATCATCCTCCAGTTGGAACCTGAGACTTGAAAATAATCAGGGTAAGGAGCAGCTTCTTGTTCTGCCAAGGGAACCTTAGAGGGTGGTGAGGCACTGGCACAGGCTGCCCGAGGAGGCTGTGGATGCCCCATCCCTGCAGGCATTCAAGGCCAGGCTGGATGTGGCTCTGGGCAGCCTGGTCTGGTGGCTGGCCACCCTGCACACTGCAGGGGGCTGGAGCTGGGTGAGCACTGTGCTCCTTTGCAACCCAGGCCATTGTAGGATTCTATGAACTGCCACCCTTGTCAAGGCTGACGTAGGCTTAGACACGTGCTCTTTCCCGAGGGCTGCTGTTGGTTGGACTGCAGTTAATACTCTAGTTTAGCATTTTGCTTTCTTGAGAGCATTTAAAAGAAAAAAAAATGTGCATCTCTTTTAAAAAAAAAAAAAAAAAAAAGTAGAAGTATGATTTTTGCTATCTGCCATACAGTCAGTATATTCTTCCTGTTAAATGTTTGTACGAAGAGCTGCTTTTAATCTATGTTGTGCTTAAACATGTTTTATCTTAGCTTCTGACAGTTAACAATTCTGACAGCTAAACACTTGCGGAGCTGTAAATATGGGGAGTTTGTCAGAAATTTGGATGTCTATTATTACTTTTCTTTTTTTGCTTAACTGAGGCTTTATTTTCTCCTCACTATCAAGTCCACAGAGAGAGAGAACATCAGAATGTATCCATGGGAATACATGGAGGATCTCCTGATGCTTCAGTGTTCCTGCCTTGATGAGGCAAGGCATGATGGCAGGTTTGGGGTCCTCAGCACAAGGGGAGGCATTCATTCTTTGCTCTTTCTGCAATGTGCCTTTATTGGAACTTCCACGTTCTGATACATTGCCCATTACGTGTATGTGAGCCTTTCCTGATATGTGCCTAAGGTTTTCTGTGGAACTCCATTCACTTCTGGGAATGACTGCATGATTATGTAGTTTGAAGTAGGAAGTTTTTTGGAAGCCAGAAGTGTTGCAAATGGGAGCGATACCAAAAAAGAACTGCATTCTCTAATTTAGCCCCAAAGCTTTTTTGTGGTTAAATACGAATGGGAAGTAATGTCTTCTGCAGATTGAAAGCTGCATTCTTAGCAAGTGAGCACTCCTGAGCTCTGTAGTATGTGCTCATCCCACTGCAAATGTAGATCATTTCCATGGTACATTAGACTAAAAATATCCTTACAGTTGCTGTGTATCTGTGACTTCACGTAGCCTAACCCTCACGTAATCACTGCAAAAAGCCTTTTGCTGGCACTTGTAACTTTTAATAGATGCTGGAAGAATGAGAAGGAGAAAAGGATTTCATGAGCTCTAAAGGTGAGTGTGCCATGTGTTGAATAACTTCCATTTAAAGTATTAGCACTGATGTGGCTTTACAATAACGTAGAACTCTTAACAGTCCTTGTAAGAATTTCTAGGCTTTAACTGTGGGCCTGAAGTGCCAAAAAAGAATGATGGGCAGTGCTATATTCTGTAGAAATGTTCAGGTAAGATTATTTCTATCTGTAACAATTTGTATTGGGCTTCGAGTGTGACGTGCTGAATCTTCCTGTGGAAGTCAGATACTACAGAAAACAGTGATTCTTTATTTAGATTTGTTTAATGCTTTTAATCTGTAGATGAACTATTGAATTCTGATATGTGCCGAACTGTAGGCATTGTGATTTTGAATATTCATCATTTGAAGCCAAACAATGATTGTTCTAATGGGGGTAGGAAAATGTGCTCAGGTGGAGTCAAACTAGATTTCAGACTGTTAGTATTTGGCTTCAGTGCTCGATGTTTGAAGCTGAGAGCCTCCAGAGGTCCTGTTTTGTCTCCTGAGCCTTGCAGTTGCTGGCAAACCAGATAAGAGAACTGTTCCAAGCCAACTCCAGGGCAGTCTAGAGGTTTGCTGCTGCTTTTTCCATTCCCTCCTGCTGGACCATAGATCTCACAGTGTGAGAGTGTTAGAAATCTGCGAAGTTATTACCCAACTTTGTTTCTAATTTTGCTGTAGTACTTTACCTCCTCTCTCCAAACATCACCAAACCAATATGCTGTTCTATTTACAGAACCTTTAATCATTCCTTTAATCCTGGACAAGACTATATGTGCAGGTTGGCTTTTTTCCCCCAGCAAACAAGATGCTTATTGCAATGCTTTGCTGTTGTGCTGAGGCTCTGGTTTTGAAACTTCTTTCCCTGCTAGTCCATTTTCCTCTACTTCTGACCCCAGTGTAGGGGATAATAGAAACGTTTCCTATTTCTTTTTTATGGTTATTGTTTGTAAATCAGAATCCTCAGATGGTGCAGCCTTGTGGGGTTGGTTGGTTCATCCTGCAGTGGACTCAGTACCATGTTCACAGCCATTCAGGCTCTTAGTTTCCAGTACCTTCCAGGAAGAACTGCTCAGGATATACTTGGAATAAAATGTCCTGGTAGAAATTCACACCTTCAAACAAGAAGGCTCTCAAGGCTGCAGCAAACAAACTTTGTACAGGCTACTCATGTCAGCAGACTTCAGATGAAGAGTCTCAGATCTCTATTTTTTCTTTGTTTTTAGGTTTCACTATATTCAGACTTAAAGAAATGGAGAATTACCTTCATGAATTAAACGACATCTTTGTCTTCATAGTGAACTGTTACTCAGAAGAGAAGGTGGGAAGAAATTGAAAGAGATCTCCGAACAGTTAGAGGAAATGTTTCCTGTGTAGCAGTAGACCAGGTAGTAAGAGTTGCGTTAGCTCTTAAGATCCAAATGTTTACATTTGAACAAAGGCACGTAGAGGGGAATTGTTTTTCTTCTGGTGCAACTGTTAGAAACATTCAGTATGGGCAAATTCAGTCCTTGAGCCAAAGCCACCCTGCATCAGTTTAGCAGTGGAGCTCCACCATGGAACCACTTGTACCCGGGAAGCTCACTAAAGCAGACAGCTGATTGAAGGGGTTCTTGGGCAAAGGACAGGGTGCTTCAGGGTAGGGCAGCATTACCTGAAGCCGTAGCCCACAGGATGGTAGCAGATGGTAGGGGTAAAGGACAGCTAGGCTGCAGTGTGGGAGCACATCCCTGGTGGCTGCTGTGCATCCCAGTACATCATGGTGTTACTGCATTACCAGGGCTTTCCACTCTGTTGCTTTTTAACAGAGCTTATGCTACAGACACCCAGTTATACTGCTGCTAGTGAACTTTGCCAACCTAACAGCTATTTGTGAACTGCTGTAAGTGCATTTAATGGCAGCATTTCTCTCCAAAGTCAGTGTAACGTGAGAATAGCGTATGTATGAAATGGGAATGGATTTGGGTAAATATTCTGCAAGGCTTTACTTAAATGGCCACAAGGTGAATGTGAAGATGTAATTCTGAGAGAAATGAAATCAGTGTTGTATTCTATTTGGTAAAGTCGTTTGGCTGAGAATGTGATAAGTCCAAAAAAGGCTGCAGTACTGAAGTTACTCCGTTGTTCTAAGCATGTAGCTTGAATTACTTAGCTTGTGCCTTATCCTCCTGCCAGGGAATACAGAGCCTTCTTAGAGGAGTGGATGTGGAACATGGATGAAGAGACATAACTGCCCAAAAATATCCTGTGCAGAAAACGGAGAGCTGTCTTGAGCCTTATCTGTGGCAGAATAGCTTTTCCCCTGCACCCGGTAGGCTGCTTGGTTTCTGAAGATAGGATTGTTTCTGTGAATAAGAACAGGAAAATCTGTTTAGTCCAATCTTGTTTCAGTCCATTACACACTGATTTAACTCTAATACAAATGTAATTACACAGGGAGGATAAAGTAGAAAGATCAATTAGAGAGTAAGGAGTAAATGAAGGGAGGAGGCAATTAAGACTACAGCAGATAAGAGAAAAATGGGAGCAGAACAGATAGATCAGCCTAAATACTTTGTCTGACTGGAGTACACAGCCACCTGCTGCCACTCCCTTAAAGTTCTGACAAATAAAAAATTGATTGCAGCATTGTAACTCTCGTTCTGACAAGGTCTTACCTATTCAGGAATGCACGTGGGAAAAATAATAAACTAATACCATTCCAACTAGTGGAAATCTAGTAACAAGAGCAAAAGAAGTCAAAGGGGCAACAGTCAACTGACCGAGGCTGGGCAAGGCTAATAGTCACACATTCAAAACCTCAGCAGCAATTCAGACTTGATGCTGATGATAAGTCTGGCAGCAAGGCCCTGCTTCAGCAGCCCCATATGCCCTGCCTTTCCCCTGAGGGACAGGCTGGTGGCAGTGAGCTGTGAGCTGATGGCAGCCTAGTGCTGGTTTTCCCACCATCGCTGTGAATGCTTCACTGACTGTTCCTGAATTAATGTTATTTCATTGAACCTTGCCCTGGGGATAAAATGATGCTAAAGCTAACAGCACCCCCCCTCCTCCTGATGATGATCTGACTAGACTAGTCACTGTGGTTTTAAATCAACAGCTTTGTAAATGACACCAGAAGATGGCATCATCTGCCTGTAGTGCTGTTTAACTCTTTCTGGACTTTCATGCATCAAAGTGTTGGTTTGATAAAGGAAGATAAATTTTGTTTTTCCAAGTTACAGTCCTTTTATTTTGGCTATGTCAGTAACACGGAAAGATGGTAACTTGGGAAGATATCTGAGTAACAAAATGCTTTTGCTGTTTTATGCAAAGTGATAAAAATCGATTCTTTTCTGAAGCAAAACCATTTTTACAGATGGGTGAGCACAAAAGAGACAACTGCATAACGTGAATAATTTATTTGAAGACTAAGATTTATCTCTCTGTGTTAAGGAGACACATAAATGCTTTAAAGTAAGCATATCTTGAAGTGTTTGGTAGCTGGGAGGCCGTGGCTGCTCTCAGTTCAGACGTTTTCAGGTGGGGTATCTTTTGACTGACAGCACTCTGTTTCAAAACGGTTCCTTTCTCTGGAAGTGTGATGGCTTCAATTGTTTACTTGTTTTATTCTTAATAACTGTAAGCTGTAAGGGTTCTGTCTGACTGCTCCAGGTGGTGCTGGAATGTGAAATAAGGAAGCGTAAATTTTATTTAAGTAAAAGGATGGCAGCTTGTAGGAGAATAAAAGAAACCTCTTTGGCCCCTGATCAACAAAGAAATTGTTACATGTCAGATCAAAGGAAAGGTGGCTTAAGGGGAAGATCATCTTGAGTGACTTAGCGTTAGTTATGCAGATCTTGGTTATTAGCCTGGTACTCTGCCTGCACAAACGGTCTGTAAGTCCCTCCAGAATTATTCATAGGCCTCCTTTGCCTTGGTGATGCTTGGGCATGAGATTGTTTCTGTTCCTCCTAATTGCTTTCTCATCACTCTTCATTTTGTTGCTTGCTCTTTACTCCTTGGCTTCTTTACTTACTTACTCATTCCTTGTTAAGCATGCTTTGGGTTTGTAACATTCTCTCTGATGCCTTCCTTACAGTCTCTTCGGATGTCTATGGGATAGTAACCATCCTTGCTAATTAAACTTCCTTTTGTCTTTTGGATCCCAGCCCTTTTGGTACCTCCCACAATAAATCCTCTACTACCTCTTTCCTTGTAGATGCATCTCAGCACTGATGACACAGGTAAAACATCAAATTTCATCTTGATGGCTGTTGCTGATGCATCAGGATCAATGGAATCTACATTAAAGCTGCTCTCCTTGCTGATAAGTTGCTCCCCTGGCCAGTACTGATGTCAGTTCTTTGTACTGAATTGTCAAAGACAGCAGAAATTCAACCTTGTTATTCATTTTCTCCTGAAGCTCTTTCATCTCCCAACTCCACTGCTTGTTCCTGGAGCCCAGCAGCAGTGAAAGGAAGCAATGTTCTTTTGGCTGTGGGGATAGGAAATAGCTTTTTCACTCCTGAAATGCCCTTTATTCTTGCAGGGCCATCTCTATCAGAATTCTCATTTACTGTTGTTCAGTACCTCTGCTCACAGCTCCCTTCTTTTTTGTTTTGCTGCAGCTTGGTGACACTGGTGGCTCTTCTGCAGAGAAAAGGAATCTTATTCTTTGCTACGGTTGTTCCCCTTTGCCCCCATCTTAGAGGAGGGGTTTGTTTGCTCCCTTTGGAGATCTGTCATCCCAGCCTGTTCAGTGAACCTACCCAGCTGAGGTTGGGTCAGCCTGAGAATTTCTTCAGGACAGCCAGAACTTGCTGTCAAACCATATCTAACTCAGGCATTTTAACCGTGGACTTGATATCTAGCTGAAGAACGTGCCCAACAGTTGTAGGGAAAGGTTTGTTGCATGTGTGTGATGTGTATAGCAGGAGGATTTGTGTCCTAATGGACTGTAGCTCAGTGAGGCCAAACAGCACTGCTGCAGTGATGTGTCTTGTAAGTATGCAATGTGAAAAGAGTCATGCCTTCAGCAATGAAGGAAGGTACCAGTGATAATGCTTTACAGGAGTTGGAGTATGAATGCTTTTGTGTACTGTTTGCTTCTTGTGATGTTATTTCCTGGTAAACTATAGATAGAATGGAATCAGAATATCCTGAGTTATAAGGATCACAGAGCCCACCTTCCAGCTGCACAGAGGACCACCCAAAAATCAAACTGGGTCACACCTTCCATCACTTCAGGCTCTGTAAGTGAGGTGCCAGGATATCCTGAGCGAATTGGAAGAAGCTCTCAAGCTTAAGGAAGTTCTGATTGCTCCTGGATCTGACTGGAAATAACGTTCTGACTTCAGGCTGCTGAACTCATAGTAATCCGGAATTAAGTAGTAAAAATAGCAGGTTAGTGACCATGAGGTATTGTCTGCAGTACAATGCAATATTGTTTCTGACAACGCTGCTGAGAAAAGATGGCTCTTGAGAGCATTCTCACTGATGGCAGATTATACCTACTCTAACAGGGAGATACGGATTTGCCTATCTTGCTCCACAATGAACTCTCAATAGTGGAGAAAAATATGGATTAATTCTTTTATGGTTAAGCCTCTACTTGTCATGACTTACGAGTTTGCTATTCACTGCAAGAGCCTGAAACACAAGAGAAATGAAAGGGCTAGATAATTGGTAATCCATAGGAATAAATCACATTATATAGTAATGCCTTATCACATGCTGCACATTGCTAACTCTCCTTGATGTAATTACTTTTAAGAAGGGCATGAGAGCCTTTGTAACAACTTGCTTGCTCTTCTCACAACTGCATCAGGTAATGAGGACAGCCACTGTGGCTTTAAGAAAGAGAAATCTCTGTAGAAATATCACAGATGTGACCACCGTCAATTTAATTGTGTGACTGAGGCCAAACTCAGTGAGACTGGTACTGGAGAAATCCTGTTTCAGCAGCTGCTTGGATCTGCTGAACTGTGGGTGCTGTCTCAGTCCTGTTGCTTTCCCCAGAGCAGCAACACTGATTGCACGTCTCCAAGCATGATTCTATGATAACAGGGTTGGTAAAGAGCTGCCCACATCCATCAGTGCCCCATCCATGGCTCTGGGACACTTCCCTGGGCAGCTGTGCCACTGCCCGACTGCTCTTTGGAGATGGAATGTTTCCTCTTGCCCAACCTGAGGCCATCACCTCTCATCCTGTTGCTCTCCTAGGGGGGAGGTAATGATGGAGGAGACCTGATGTGGCAGATCAGACTGTTCCAAGTGCCTTTAATGGAGGGAGCTGGCTGAAGCCTTGGGGCTGCGCATGAGGCAGGGTTACCTCTGGCAAATAAGGAAATAGGGCTTTAGAGCTGTAGGGAGAGCACAGGTCCAAGCTTTCTTTTTTCCAGATGCTGATTCACGGGTTGCACGCTGCCGGCCTTCTCGGTGCTGTATCCATGTCAGAGCTTTGCTCTGCGCTGCTCTGCTTTCTGCTTTTCCTCACGGAATTTCAGGGTAATAGAACGGTGGGGAGTAAATTGCCCTGTGACAGCTATAGACTGAAGAAGAGCAGCTTCACAGCCATCCCTCTTTGCTCCCGTCTGGGGCAGAAAGCAGCCACGTCCCTCGGTCACGGAGGGCGGGCGCGGCGCGGCGCTGCGGGCCGAGAGCCGCGATGAGGGCGGGGGGCGCGGACTCCATTTCCCGACGTGCCGCGCGGCGGGCGGGGCCGGCGTACTGCGGAGCGGCCACAAAGCCCCGGGGGCGCGGCGGGGCGAGGCGCCGCTCCTGCAGCCCGGCAGCCGCGCCGGGGCGGGAGGCGAGCGGGGATGCGCGGCCGGCTCTGAGCGGCACCGAGCGGCTCCCCGCCTCGCCCGGCCCCGCCCCGCCCCTCCCCTCCCGCCTGCAGCGGGGCGTCTGCGGCACCGGCACCTGCCCGGCGGAGGAGCGCCGCGCAGCGCGGAGCCGCCGAGATGGCGGATCCCGCCGAGTGCAGCATCAAAGTGATGTGCCGCTTCCGGCCCCTCAACGAGGCGGAGATCCTCCGCGGCGATAAATTCATCCCTAAATTCAAAGGCGAGGAGACGGTGGTCATCGGGGTGAGTGGTCGCGTTGTGGCCGGGGGGCTGATGTCAGCGATGTCGTTGCGGGCTCTGGGCGTGCTCGCACCGCGCTGTGCTGCGGCAGCGCCGCGGGGAAAGTTTGCGCGGGCGGCGGGGGGGGCGGACAAAGGCGGCGGGGGCGATCGGGGACGGCGCGTCGTCGGCATCGCATCCCGCCGCGCTTCCAGCCTTGGCTTCCGTAGCCCCACCGGCATCGCCCTCGGTGCCGCAGCCCCGCGGCTCTGGGACGCCCCCAGGGGCGGTGCCCCCCTCCGACCCCCCGTCGGGCCGTACCGCTCTTTGGAGAAGGAATGGTTCCCAGCATCCTCTGAACGCTGTCCGGGCGCTCCCTGTGTGTGCCTGCGCCGTGGGCGATGCGCGGGTTTCTCGGCCCGTGCCTTTGTGGGGCTGTTTGAGGGGTTTTTCGGCTGAGGTAAAGCAGTAACGGACCGACACGGGGGGCTGCTGGCGCAGGGCGCTGGAAGTGAGGTAACGGTGCAGAAAGCGATGCATCGGTCGTATGGTTCGTGAGGTTTCTTATTAAAACTTAGCATCTATTGCGACTTTCACGCAGAAAAAGCCCTAAAATAACTGTTTTTTTCGTCGTTTTGCCGTAAGCGAGTCGTTTGTGGGCAGGAACAGCTAACTGCCTCCTCTCCCTTCCCTTTTACCTCAGCCCTTTGCAGCTAGGCAAGGCAGCGCTCACAATGGGCTGATCTCATCGGGTATCAATCCCTGGGAGGAGCGGCTGCGGCACCGCCGGGGCCTTCAGCTGCCATTTGCTTCACATCTTCCTTCTTTCTGCCTTAAATAAACCCTCGCGCGTATTAAAAGCCATTATTAAAATACTGAAATTTAGCACCCCCCCTTAACGGTGTCGATCATGGTGGAATTTGGGTTGCTTCCTTTGCGTGCAGGTACGTAACGCACGTCTGTGAGTCAGGAGTTTGTTGTGTGGGTGACAGCGACTGCACTGCTTTGAAAAAGCTATTTGTGGTGGAGATGGGAGGTGATTGCTTTTTTCCTGCTCAGGAGCCGTGCTCAGGGCAGGGCAGGGGAGGAGACCTCAGTCTGTGGGCTTCCATCTGAGCGGCAGCGTTGCAGTCTGAAAGCCCTCCGAACCATTGCACAGGATGGGAACAAACCAAAACCCAGCGCTGTTTTCCTACAGCATTTGGAAAATACTGCATTGCAGCTTTTACTTTTTGTTGCAGAAAATGTTGATAAGAAGGATTCTGTTGTAATAAAGAACGAAGGAAGCTCGTAGGAATTCTCTCATTTTATCAGAAAAACTAAAGTCTGAATGCTTATAGGAAATCTCTACCTTTTTTCTTGCACGAAAGTGCAAATGAAGTTACTTCTCCTTCCCTAAAGCATGACTGTGGGAGATGCTTTGCTTATGAACCTCTCACCACCATCTCCCATTTTCTTGATGCCTCGAGCAAGTTTTGCAACAACAACAGAAGATCGGGACTCGGCATTTATTGACAACAAGCTGCAATGGAGGAAGAGTAACGGCAGGTGTGAGTTTCTCTTCCACATCAGGAGCGAAGCTTTCTGCAATGCCTGGGTTCATTTATTTAGGAGCTGCTCATCAGGAAGGCCTTGCAGCTGGGCTGTGATCCATGGTTGTACATCCTTACCTCTTCCATGGGTGCTTGTGTGCTTTGACCGTGGGTTGCAGGGAGGTGTGGGCAGGGCAGGAGGGCTGAGGTGCCTTGCTGAGTATTTTCTGCGATTAAGGAAATGGGTAGGAGAAAAACACAAAATAAGAGCGTATTTTTATACTTAAAATTTTGAAGTAGAATAAAAGCCTTTAATACACCTCTCATCTTTAACCGTGGCAGCCAAAGGTGATGGTGGTAAATGCATGGATCTCTTTTGCGGTTAGCTCTACCATACTCCCAACAGACTGCAGCTTCATTTTATGTTTCTGCTCCTCTGCAACCTCAAGGTGACTTTCTGATTGATTGTGTTGGCTGACATTCCTAGAAATGTGCTTTCCTTGCTGGCTTACCTTCTCCCAGTCTTACTCGAGCGCGTGCAGCCATTTGCCCCAGCCAGCAGCTCCAGCAGGCTTCTGATGGTGGCTCCTTCAATGCCTCCCCATCCCTGGCTGCTGTCTTTCATGAGCACCTGCACACAGAGGAGCTGGAGGCCTCTGTGCCTTGGGTGCATATCATTTTGGGATTCATGGGGGAGCCCCTCTGCCCCACTGCTGAGCTGACCAGGCTGGACTGATGCCCCTGGGTAGCGTAATGTGAGGCAAGGCAGGGTTGCCTGCTGCAGAGCGGATAATGCTGCTGCTCACCTGTAAGTGTTTCACATGGCTCACCGTTGTGCTTAAGGAAATAAATTGTCACCTGATCCGCAGCTCCGTGGTCCTTGTGGTTTAGCAGTGCTGTGTTCTGTGGGGTAAAACAAACCAAAAACCGATGGCTGGCTTGGGGTGGAATCTGAGCGGTGTTTTGTATGCTTTTGGATGTAAATGGCGCTGCTGTTTACAGTGTTGTTTTGCAGGCAGGTTATGGGATATTTGGAGATGTTTTACCTTTTATTTCTTGTGCGTCAGAATTGATAGTAATGTAAAAAAGTCACATTTTTAAGCCCCTCCTGTATGGAGATCCCTGTAGGCTGAGAGCAGCTGTAGTTAAGAGACCTTCAAACAAACCAGCTGACCCAAAGCCACGGTAGCAAATAAATTACAGCTTCAACAAAACCCAAAGAATATGGTGAGAGCCCATCCTGTGCCGTGTTCCTGTTCCATGGGCTGTGGTACGTGGTGCTCCTGACAAAGGCAGGCATCCATCCCTGCCTCGTGGTGCACAGGCAGTCTGTTTGCAGGGGTTTGTTCGTGGCGTGTCTATAAATACCTCCTACAAAGCACTCCTGCCAGTCTGATGTCGAAAGCAGACTGAGATGGGGCTTCTGCCTCGCTGCAGAATGTTGCAGGGGATATGCAGCACATCATTCCCCTAGGAGAACCCTTATCTATCTGGGTGTTTGATGCTGGTCTCTGTCCCCTACTGTCTTCGGTCAGCCTTCCAGCTCTGCTGAGCACTGCTGCTGCATGAGGACTGGGCACGTTTTGTAGGAAAGCTATTGCAGGGCGCAGCTATGGGATGTTGGTAGCTCTCATAGCTAAGTGTGGTGTTGTATGGAACTGATGGGATCCAAAGGCACCAAGAGCTGAGGGATTCCTTTCCAGTAATCTTTCCCTCTGTACCACGAGTTTTCCCCACACCCAGACATGAGTTGCAGCAATCTCTAGCCTGCTGCCTTTTGCTGTTATGTGGACAGATGCACCATGATGTGCTGTGCTCGGTCCCCGTGACTACGGACTGTGCTGCTTTCAGGTCAGGCTGTTTCCAGAGAAGCAGCAGCACAAGACTGACAGATCTGGAACTTTGCGTGTGTGTGTGTGTTTTGGGGGTGATTTTTCTTGGTAGCTTAAGCTGCTCATTATCTCAGGAAGAAGATAGACGATAGTTACGTTTAGTTTGCTTGGGAAGCATCAGTGCAACGCAGCTCCTTCCACGAGGCTGGGATGTCCCTTCTGTACCTTCCACAATAAAGGGTTCCATTTGCTGCAGAACTGCTGTAGCAGCCAGCCAGGGCTTGTATGCTGAGGTTGCTTTAAAAAGAGGAATTGTTTTCCTAAGGCTGTGCTTCATATCTCCTTCCAAAAGCTTGTGCAGAAGGTGGTGGTCATGGGGCACTGAGAGAGTATGCACGCCTTGTTTCTGTGGCTTACAGCATAGCTGCTTACTTCTGTGTTGATGGGCTGGGTTTGGGGGGTTCTGTTTGTGTGTGCTTGACAGCAAGAGAAATGGTGTGAAAAGTAGCATCTATGTATTGGTGATGGTGCTAGGAAGAAGGCCATTTAATCAACATACAAAGTTTATTGTTTTCACCAAAGCAGTTTCCCACTGGTGCTTTCTCAGAGCACTGAAGGCTTTTTAATGTGTTCTTCCCATCCTGTCTGGATATCCTTCTCTCAAAATGTCTGTCTTCCTTCTGCCTACCTGTTCTGTCAGAAACACAGATTGCAAATGACAGCTTTCGAACTTCAAATTATAGATGCTATATTCATAGAATCACAGAATGGCTTTCCTGGGTTGCAAAGGAGCACAATGCTCATCCAGTTCCAACCCCCTGCTGTGTTCAGGTCACCAACCAGCAGCCCAGGCTGCCCAGAGCCACATCCAGCCTGGCCTTGAATGCCTGCAGGGATGGGGCATCCACAGCCTCCTTGGGCAGTCTGTTCCAATGCCTCACCACCCTGTGTGTGAAAAACTGTCTCCTAATATCCAAGCTAAACCTCCCCTGTCTCAGTTTAAAACCATTCCCCCTTCTCCTATCACTGTCCACCCTCACAAACAGCCGTTCCCCCTCCTGTTTATCTGCTCCCTTCAAGCACTGGAAGGCCACCATGAGGTGTCCTTGGAGCCTTCTCTTCTCCAAGCTAAACAAGCCCGGTTCCCTCAACCTTTCCTCATAGGAGAGGTGCTCCAGCCCTCTGACCATCTTAGTGGCCCTCCTCTGGACCCGCTCCAAGAGCTCCACATCCTTCCTGTACTGGGGAATATTCATTAAGGTAGGTTTTCAAACATAGACTTGTGTCACTGTATTGATGCCGTCTTGTTTGCTCTGGTAGCTCCTGCAGATCTGCTCCATGTTAGAGCAAGGCCACTTGGTGCATTCAGCAATGTGCATCTCTTACTCCAGCTTGGGTTGCAGGCTTTGTTTTCCTCCCGAGATGCAGTGCTTAGTCACTGCTGTTTGGGCTCAGTTCTGGAGGTGTCTGTTCCATCTGATACCATCAGATTGCCTGGCGTTTGGGAAGACTGGGAATGCTTCTTTTTCTGCATCGCTGGAGATGATTTCTGTGAGGCTTCCTACCCAGAGGAGGGCTGAGCGTGCAGTGGAGGAGTGATGTGCACTTCCATCTCCACCTATTGTTGCAGCGCTTCAAGCTGTGCCAGGAGAATGCAATCCATTGCAGAAGGTAGAGCAGGGGGTGAAAGGCCAACTTAATGTCTCTGCTACTAATATGCTTTTCTCTGTGGCAGCGTTGTGAGGAATTTTTAGGGGGAAGGGATGCTTCCATAAAAGCAGAGATGAGTTTTTGGAAGAGAGAATAATTCAGTTTAGTTTTTCTTGGCAGTTTTTAACAGGACTGCTGACATCCTCAGTGTTACCTTTGGTGTCCTTTCCATCATCACTGAAGCAACCTCCATTGGGATGTGTTTGATTCCAATCTGGTTCTGAAATACCTCATTCATCTCCCATCACTGACACATTCCTAGCTCTGCCAGAGGCGTGTGGGCTGCCAGAGCAGCAGGTGTGTCCAAAATTCCACACCTGCAGCTCCCACAGCTGTGCTGTCCTTGGGGTGGGCTTTTCTTTCTGCTGAGGATGAGATTAAATGGCACTTAAAGAAACTTGTGTTACTGGAAATCATTTGCAAGGAGGGGTGACTGCTTGGGCTCACCTTGTGCATATGGGAGCAGCAAAGGGATCCGGAGCTGCTCAATGTCTGCTTGATGCTTTTGGCTTCACTGCAGCACTGCTGATGTTTGCATTTCTCTCTCCATTAGAAAGTACCAGCTGCTTAGCAGTGCTTGCCCAGGTGGTGGCTTTGTGAACCAGGGAAGCACCTTGGTCAGGTTGCTTTAGTTGTTGATTTGGAGAATGAAAATGCTGCATTCTTTAAAACCACATTTAGAAAAAAAAACAATATCATCCTAAATGGGGTGCTTCAGAACCTTAAAGGTGTGGAGCGTGGTATTGCTGATGGATTCCTATCCTTAGTCATCTGTGGGAGATAGCCAAGCCATTTATGGCTTCTTTGGATCCTGGCTTTTTATGGGACGTTCTGGAAATGCGTGTGATTGCTATCGCATTCACGTTGTGATATTGATAATTGGTCCCATGGCAGCTTCAGAACATGTATATTATCAAATTATGAGACAGACCCTAATTGAAAACAAGAGCGTTGGATTTTCTTTCCCCCCTGAGAAATGAGTGCTCCGAGATAAGAACTTAAATATTTAATAGTAGTCCTCTTAGATGCGTTTGCAAGAAGTGAATCATCCTTTCAGCGCCTCGGTGTCTGCTGAGAAACTTCACCTGCTGCCTCATCGTGGTGCTGGGCTGTGACATTTCTGCTGCATGAGAAGGATGCCATACTGAAATATATATTACGTCTATTAATTGGCCCAAAGACATGTGATGACTTTTGCTGTACTCCAGGATACAGTGTTTTTAAATCCATCTTATACTTGCACTCACGGCTGTCGTTATGACACAGTCTTTCCCATTTAATTGTCCTTGTAGCAGCCTATAAAGTGGCGAGGACCTCTTGTTTTGGAGATGGAAAGCCAAATTTTGGGTTGGGAATCTATGCAGAGGTCAAACCTCTGATACACGAGCATCACATGCTGACTGCCAGATCCTTTCACCGAGTGCAGGACGTGCAGGAGACCATCACCTGCATTGGGGTAATTGGGTTAGAGAATATTTTTAGCAAAGCTGTTAGCAGAACTCGGTAGTTGGAATCTCTTTTCTCAGCTGTGCAGCTCTGATTTGCTTGAGTGTCTGTTTAGAAGCCAGCAGTGGGATGTGGACGGCACTGTGACTTCTTACAGAGCGCTGCCATTTTCTGTTGTCCACTCGGATTTTTTGGAACAGATTATCAGTACTCAGGAAGGTTTGGGGCTGTTTTTGAACACGTTGCTCTGTGGTACAAATAGCTGAGCCAGCTGTGCTTGCTGGCACTAGAGCGTGCTGAGGGAGGCCCGGGATGCAGCTGGGAGGTGTATTTCTCTGCCTCTTTGTCTCTCTGTTGGAGCAGCTCATAGCACACAGTCCTGTTCCCACCAGAGCAGCCTGAGTCATTCAGCTGGAGCAGAACTTCTCTGTATGCGTTCGTATTTTCTCACTGCTTTCCAGGTCAACCACAAATACCCAGTAGAAAACACATTTGCTTGATTACTTTTCACTTTATGGTATCGTTTACGATTTAACTTCAAAGGAAAGTAGTTCAGTGATGCAAACAAGCCTTAAAGCAAAGTTAATCTTGCTATTCTGGAGTGTATGTATATACTTAAAGAAAATGTTTGTTTCTGTTGGTGATAAGGGATTTATTCTGTCCGTTCCTGCCTCTGCGTGCAGCCCAGATTTTCTAAGCATTATCAAATAGCCACCCATTAAAAAACTGGAATGCTCCTTCCATCTCGCCTCTCTGTTGGGTTTGGAGGTTTACATTTAACGGCTGCCTGGTGCTGAAGGCTGGATCAGCATGGCTAGGGCCACCTGATGGGCAGGGATGGATTCTCAGCTAGTGAGCAAAACTCAGCTCATGGCTCTGAGTCTTATTCCCAGGCCATGTATACTCTGGTTTTGCCTGCTCTTCTTTCCCATGAAGTTACAGAATAACAGAATCACAGAATGGTTGGGTTGGAAGGGACCTCAAGGATGATGAACCTCCAAGCCCCTGCCACATGCAGGGCCACCAACCTCCCCATTTCATAGCAGCCCAGGCTGCCCAGGGCCCCATCCAACGTGGCCTTGAACACCTCCAGGGATGGACGGGGCATCACAGCCTCTCTGGGCAGCTGTTCCAGCACCTCACCACTCTCTGTAAAGAACTTCCCCCTGACATCCAACCTAAATCTCCCCTCCCTCAACTTCAAACCATTTCCCCTTGTCCTGCAGTTATCTACCCTTTCAAAGAGTTGATTCCCCTCCTGTTTGTAGGCTCCCTTTAGGTACTGAAAGGCTGCAATGAGGTCAGTGAAGTTCTGTGAGCCCAAGCTGCTCCAGCAACGTGATGTCATTTGGAGTCGTGAGGGTTTAAGAGATTTGGGGAGCTAGGAACTGTAAGTTGAATAAACAGTAATGTTGGGGAAGTAGAGACCTTTTTGGCTTCAGTACTAAGGATGTGAGTTTTGGTTGGAAATGGTGGTGCCAAGTGATGAGCTTAAGGGTAAGCAGAGCTGCTGGAGGTTGAGGTCTGCTGGCAGAATGGCTTGTATCTGCTGCACCGGAGCTGGATGCCAAGAAAGGCCTTCGTGATTATTTTCCCACTCCTTTTCTGCCAGCTGACAATCCTGTGTCTGGCGGGTTTTGTTCATCTCTGATAGAGAGAAATAGACATCTTTATTTACATGAGAAGCATAGGTGCTGGGTTTGTATGAGTCGACCCATAGGCCATGGCCCATTCTTCGTCTCGCTTGCTGCGCCGGGTCAAGAAAGAGCACACGTGCTTTTGCTCACATGTGTGGGCATTATTGTGATCCCTTTTGTGCCTCGTGAACATTGTGAGGGAATGCTGTGTGACAGACCAGATTGTCCCCTGCTTTGAAGATTTGGGAACTGCAGAAGGAACATTTCAGTGTTACTAAATCTGGTAATAGAATTACTGTCAGATAACAGTGGCCAGCACTGCCTGTTTCTTGGATAATTTGCAGAAAGTGGGGCTGCTCTGCTGATCTCCTTGGTGTGCTTTACGAGGGATGTGCTGTATATGAATAGCGTAATACGTTTTTAGCTACAGTAAAGTCACAGGATGGGGTTATGAGCCAAAATATGTATTACTGCACTTAAAAAAGCAAAAATTAAGTGATTTTTAATCATGCTTTCTGTGTAACTGAGCTATATTGTGAGCAGTAACACAAACAGAACCCAACAGCTCATCCCTGCAGCTCGTTTACTGTGGGACCACTTGACGTAGACATAGACATTCTCACTACCAAATTTAAAGCTGTTCATAATCAGTTCCATTGAATTTTGAACGAAATTTGAACAACACTGAATTTCTTCACCACAGATGTAGGTGATCAGCGATCCAAATTATGAGATTTGGGCACACCATTTAGCACTGCAGGTTCTAGTTTTTCTCCAAATACCGAGATGAGTTGTGTAAGGAAATCAGTGTGATAAGCCAAAAAGCAGAAGCTTGTTGGTTTTAAGCCCGTGGGTGGGATTGAGCTGGTTCCTCTTTATACAAAGGGAGCAGGAATGGAAGCCCTGGGTGAGCTGGCTTTGTTGGGTGGGTGGCTTTGTGCCTCCCTGGGGACCGCTGCCTCCTCCATCCTCCACCTCAGCTTTGTGAGAAAGCCCACCTTGAACTGGATGAAATGGCAGGAGGAGAGGAAGTTCCAGATAGGAAAGGAAGAAAGAAATCAGTAGAAGTGTTAGCAGAGCAAAGAGAGGTCGGAGAGACAGCAGTGGGAATCAAAGCACCTGATGAATCGCCGCAGCTCCTGCACGTTCCTTCCTGGCAGACGCTAATCTCACTCCATGTTCCTGTGTAATCAGCTTTTAGATGTGCATTTTGCTTGTGGAGCGAAGGAGCTTGCAAAAGGAAGCAATTATCTGCCCCAGGTGCTGCATTCAGTAACACCAGCACGGAGAGAAATGGTGCTGGGCAACAGCTCCTCAAAATGGCTGCATGAGTGCATGGCATCACCTTGGTGAGGGCTGCTCTCCCGTCCACGTTTGAAGAGGTTTGTTGCCAGGAGCAACTTGTCTGCATTGCTTGGTGACAGGGAAATTGCTCTGCCTGCAATTGGAGCTTCTGTGGAGCTCTTCCATGCTCACACTGTAGCTAATAGGGGGAATGTTGAGATGCACACAAGTCTGGGCTACAGCCAGGCAAGCTGCAGGATAGGAGGTAGTGCTAGCACAGCTGTGCATTACATACCTCTACAGCTATGACTCCATTAAGCACTGTGCTGTTTGCTGCCCTTTCAGTTCTTCTGCTAGTGTCACTTTTCAATGGAGAAGGCAGAAGAACGTGCAGAATGGTTGCTGTACTTCTATGTTCATTCATAGAATGATAGAATGGCCTGGGTTGCAAAGGAGCCCAGTGCAACATCCAGTTCCAACCCCCTGCTGTGTGCAGGTCACCAACCAGCAGCCCAGGCTGCCCAGAGCCACATCCAGCCTGGCCTTGAATGCCTGCAGGGATTGGGGCATCCACAGCCTCCTTGGGCAACCTGTGCCAGTGCCTCACCACCCTCTGGGGGAAAAACTTCCTTTTTAGTTGCACTGCAGGAAAGGAAGCCGACGCAGACCAGGGATAATGTTTCTGTTTTACCTTTTTAGTAAAATTCCAAGCTCCCAGCACTACTGAGATTTGGTTTCTCTGAGATAAGGAAGCAAAGTCTAAGTTGCTGTTAGGGGTTTCTGTGTGAAATCAGGAGCACAACCAGCCAGCAAGGTACTGAGGGTTAAGCTTTGTTTCCTGATCTCAGTGAGCGCAGCTGCTTCATTTGGGGATGGGCACTGGTGTCTGCCCTCTGTCCTGGGCACAGCTCATTGTGGCTTTTGGACAAGCTGAGATTTTTTTCAGTTTGTAAGAACAGAGGAAAACAATCTACAAGAACAATTTCTATTGCTTTTTCTGCAGTTTGTGGTTCACACAACAGGGCAGAACTGTTCTCATCCTCTTAGTGGAACGTGCTGAGCCCCCACCTTCAGTGCTGTGCCTTGGTGCGGACTCTGGAAGTCGCAGAGAAACTCTGTGGATGCACAGCCCAGCTGCAACTGTGACACTTCTACACTTGTGAAATGCTTTCTCTGCAGAACAAATCCTGTACAATGCAGGCAGCGGGAGTGCAAGCATCTCATTTGTTTCTCTTTGCCTCTATATATATCCATCCTGGTGGGACACTCCAGCACCAATGGTGTGGGTTGCTCGCTGATTCCCCTCAATCCTTGCTTTTGCAGAGTGTGCTGAAAGCAAAGCTGTCATACGGATCAGTGATGCCCTCTCATTTAATTTTGACCTCTCCTGACCTGAGTTGGATTTGAATCTACAACTGACAGCGCTCAGTATCCCATTACTAATCTCCTGAGCCATCCAGCTCCTCATAAATCTGTAAGTGATATGTTTAACAAAGTGAAGATTAACACAACACCGGCACGGCAGAGTGAAGATGCAGCCATGTCTGGTCCTAGGGCTGTGGAGCTGTGGAGCAGCATCTTCCCTTTGCTTTGTTTCATGTTCTGAATTGTCTGCCCGCCTTTTGGAAGCTTTGGTGGCATGGTACAAATGCTCCTGGTATGCAGAGATGCTGTGCTCTCCTGATTTATTCCTGTAGCTCCTCACCCATGGGATGTCACTGTCTGGATGCTCTCCCTTTGCTGCTGTAGGGAGCTGCCTCAGGGTATCTTTGATCACCTTATTTTTAAGTTATGAGCTTCAAACTGGGGTGTTTTTTTTCTAGAAAGTTTTGGAAGGTCAGAACCTTGTTGTACCCCACAGGGCTTGGAATAATACGTGCCAGTTGCCCTTGTGAGGTTCCTGTTTAGTTAAGAACCTCTGACGCAGAGAGGAGCTGCAGCTAAAATGCAAATGACAGCATTTCAAAGTTAATTTAATTAAGCTTGTCTTTGCTTTGCAGAAGTGAAATGAGTAGGTTGTGACGGCAGCTTTGAATAGGCATGTAGAGGTCTATTAAATTAGTTAGAGCACGTTAATTTGAACTAGTAGCTTTCTGTTACGGTGCAGCAATGCAGGCTACCTGGAGATTGAGAGGGATCATGCTGCAGAGGGAGTCCTGCTCTTCCCAGCATGATACAGGAGCATACATCTCACATTGTATGGTAGAGCTGAGAGGCCTGCTGAGGTAGTAGCTAAAAAAGCCTTTCCTGAAGAGCAGGGAATTATTCTACTTAAAGCTTAGCTTTCAGAAATGGAAGTGTTATCTCGATTTCTTGGGCATGATGCTCGTTTTGAGCCAGTGCTATGCAACCACTGAGCTTCTTTCCTACAAACATTCACATCTGTAAAGACAAAGGTGCTTCACACCAAGCTGCAGAGTGTAACACCTCTATTCCCAAATCATTTGTGTGCCGTTAATTACGTAAGCAGTTCAGTAAATGCAGCCCAAACCCACCAGCTGCCACGTGGGCTGCTGAGCAGTGCACTGAGATTCAGAGAGCGTTTGGCTCCACTCTACAACACAGCCAGGCCATGCAGAGCTCAACATCTGTGTGCTGCATTGCTGGAGCCACTGGGGCAGGTGGAACGGCTGGATCCTGGCTCTTGAGGCCTTCCTTCATCCCAGGCCATGCTGCTGTGCTGATGATGCTGGGCAGCCCCAGAAGAGGACAAGCAAGCTGGTGGCCCTCAAGTAAGAGATCCTTCTTTCTGTGGTGTGTGGGAATGGGTAGGTGCTTCTGATGCATGCTGCACGGCCCTGTGATGCCTGCAGTGCTCTGGAAGCAACCCAGAGCAGGGCTGCTACAGGTCCACTAACAGCCAGGAGAATCTGGGGTGCTGACAGGCTTAGGAGGTGCTCACACTGCTTCCCTGTGTTAGCTGGTAGCATCCCATCCTAGCAAGATATTGGTGGAGAGCTCTGCCTGTGTACCTGTTTGCCCAGAGTGTTGCTGAAGGGTGTTCTTGAACAGTTGGTTTTGTGCAGGGATATCCTCATGTTTAGAATTAATTGTTGTTGTTGTTGTTGTTTTCTTTACAGAATGCATTTTCCAGGTCGTGCATCTAAGGGGAAAGAGAAGCTGTTAAATAATTTTGGAAGCCTCTTTTCCGAAATCACAGATCCATACCATACTAGAGCAGTGCTGTTGTTACAAGGAGTTAAAGGTTCTCTCTGCTGCAAGTGAGAGCTAAAAACAGGTCTTTGGCCACATGCCTGATCCTATCAGAGCTACAGGGATGTTCAGAAGGAAGATCAATAATTAAAGCTGCCATGCAAAAGTAATGTTGCTCAACTCAAATGGCTCTGCAGCGCCTGCTCAGACCAGAGTGTTTGTGTTCAGTTGTTTTCCAACTGATTTTTAGGAGTATTACCAAAGTGTAAGAGTTTCTCTAGGATAATTTTGTTAGCTCTGTAGTGCATTAAGGTTACTCTGGGCCTTGATGGAAAACGTGAATTGCTTCTGGTAAGAGTTTGCTTTCTGATCTTTAAAAAATTCTGTCTTCCGGGCCTGCAATTAAGAATCTTTTATTTATAAAACCTCTCCTACACAGGCACGGATGTGCTGGTAAGAACTGGGAAATAATTTCCCTTTAATTAAGCTCCTACATATCACACGATGTTGTTACCTGAATACTCATCCACAGTGCAGTTTTGTATGGTGTATTAAACCCACCTACAGACCATTCATTTCCACTGCATCAGTTGGAATTGGGTTGAGCGGAGCATTGGAGTGCTGCAGCACG
The DNA here is from genome assembly GCF_951394365.1 of Tetrao urogallus. NCBI lineage: Eukaryota > Metazoa > Chordata > Aves > Galliformes > Phasianidae > Tetrao > Tetrao urogallus. The sequence continues at coordinate 2,064,615 of NC_136821.1, read as the reverse complement.
GCTGCTGTATGCCGAGCAGTTCAGCTGATAAGTTTGTTTCTGTGCTCTGTCAGGTGCTCAGCTGCCTGCAGCCTTCCTGTGGCAGGCTGTGTGTGTGAGCAGGCTGTGTGTGAGCAGGCTGTGTGTGTGAGCAGGCTGTGTGCTGCACACAGCTGCCCCCGGCCTCCCCAGCTCTGCAGGGCCCCTCTGTGCTCCATGCGGTGCGTGCAGATGGGCTGCACGGCATGCAACCAAATATGAGATGTGCTGATGTGATACAAGGAGCCTTGAGGTCAGGCTGGTGGAACACAGCCCATGGCCAATCCAGTTTTCTAAAGAAATGTCCTTACTGACTTCATGCTCGTCTTCAGGTTTCCTGTGCAAGCAGAGCAAATCTGTGTCTGTCTTAATAAATGAATAAATGTGAGATGGTATCTCTGATTCTTGGGCATGTTTTCAGGCTGTAGCTCCTCATCTGATTCAGATAGCTGCATACAGCCCAAAAAAGCAAATAAATTCAGGGTTTTGTATTCCTTTCTTCCCTTTTACTTTATTGATTCCATACCTGAGCTATGTGCTGGCTGTTGGGTGCTCAGTTCTAAGCCATCTCATTCTGCTCACGCTTCTCATAAGGCACTCTGGAGCTCCCTGTGGGGCTGTGGATCCTGCCACACAGCTCAATGCCTCCTGCAGGTACACATGGATCCAAGCCAGCCTGAAGATCACAGGGAATTAACCATGAGCTGCATTCAGGCTCTAATTGTTAGCATGCTGCTCTAAGCACTGAACCATTTCCCATTTCATCTCTGCCTGAAATTTAGAAGAGCAGACTTTTTTTTTTCTTTTAAACCAGGAAATGCATTGTTATGTTGTATTGAGAGTGCATTATCTTCTAGTGACGTCGCTGCCCTGTGACATTGCCTGTGAAATCACAATTCTGGTGGTGCATCATTAGAATTCTGTTTGTGCCTGTGAAATCTTTGGGTTTGTTTTTTTATTAAACAGCAAATCTGCAAATTCAGTAAGAGCATGAAGCTGGTGAAGGAGTTGGCAGCACGGCTGGGTGGCATTCTGCCTGCAGTCAGAGGGCTGTCAGAGGTGTGGGTGTTGCTGAGCACTCAGCCCAGCCGTGGTGCAGCAGTTAATGGAGCAGATTGTCAGAGGGACTGCAGGAAGCAGTGGCATGGCAAGGAAGATGTGATTTATGTGTGAGAGGTAATACGTGGCCTGTAATGAGAAATTTCCATTCCAAATGAATGGAAAAATAACGGATGGGGATAAAATTGGTAGCGTCGCTTCCTGAAGTGACATGTTGTTTTTGGCTGCTTATTATTCTCTTGAATAAGCTGTAACAAGGCTGAAATCCTCCTGATTTTGGTACTTAGTTCAGGTTGAATGGTAGGAAAAAAGTGTTATTTCTGAAGGTGGCAATAGGAAAAAAGTCCTGTTTAAGGAGATGCTAGGAATATGGTGATGTTTGTGCTTGCTCACCTTGTCTATGCTCTGGAGCAAAAGCTTTGGCTCTGCCATCACGTTGCCTTTGTAGGATGGATGTGGCTCTTGTTACCTTCGAGGAAAGTCTGCCATAAACTCAGAGCTTGGAAGCACAGCACCCCAAAAATGCAATAAATTACAATGAAAAAGCTCCAGATCTTTGTGTGTACCCTCAGGAGTTGAGAAAGCTGCCAAGCCTGAGCCCTGAGTTGTCTTTGTCCAAAATCAACAGGGAGATGAGCCATAAAAACCCTCCCCTGAAATATAAGTGCTGCTTAGATAGTGGAACTCTAATTTTGTCTTCCTGATGACAGCTGCTTTGGGATCTTTAGAATCATAGACTTACAGAATGGCCTGGGTTGCAAAGGCCCACAGTGCTCATCCAGTTCCAACCCCCTGCTATGTGCAGGGTTGCCATCCAGCAGACCAGGCTGCCCAGAGCCACATCCAGCCTGGGATGCCTCCAGGGATGGGGCACCAAAACCCCTTTAACATGCATTTATTGCCTTCAGACACCAGCCCTGGGTGTGCCAGCCTTACAGCTTTCCAGAACAAAAATTCTGAGGAAGGAATTTGACCTGCGTAGCACATTTATGAATTACTGCTTTACATTTGAAGCTTTTCAGTCTGACAGATAAATGACAGGCGGTGCCTCTTCCAGCTGCATGCAGCACAATTACAGCAGGGCTGTTCCGGAAGGCTCTGGCACTGGGGCTGCTGAGAGCTCAGTGGATTGATGGCACGGGAGCAGCGTTTGCCTGAAGTGCGATGTTTGCTGTGGTGCAGTGATGTACTGGCATCTCCCTGCTGCTCTCTCACATTGCTTAGCTGATGTGCCTCAGCTCAGGCGTGAAGGGAATAAATTGGTAGGTGGATAGCTGCACTTATGTGTGCACTTGTGCTTTGGCCTCTTTGATTAGTGCCTATTGCTTATGGCCGCAGCTCCTCACATCCCTTGCCCTCAGACCCTTCCCCATCTTTGTACTCCTCCTTTGGGAGCTCTCTAATAGAATCGTAGAATCATAGGATGGCCTGGGTTGCAAAGGTTGCAAAGGAGCACAGTGCTCATCCAGTTCCAACCCCCTGCTGTGTGCAGGTCACCAACCAGCAGCCCAGGCTGCCCAGAGCCACATCCAGCCTGGCCTTGAATGCCTGCAGGGATGGGGCATCCACAGCCTCCTTGGGCAACCTGTGCCAGTGCCTCACCACCCTGTGTGTGAAAAACTTCCTCCTAATATCCAACCTAAACCTCCCCTGTCTCAGTTTAAAACCATTCCTCCTTGTCCTCTCACTGTCCACCCTCATAGTTTTATGTCCTTCTGATATTTTGGCACCCAGTCTGCACCCAGTGCTTGTGGTGAGCAGGCTGGGACAGTCCCTCTGCAGGGGATAAGTAGGTAAAAAGTCCAGTTGAGAAATGATTCCACAATCATCTGGCAATTTCAGGCTGGCCAGCCCCACAGCCCTGGGCACTACAAGGGGAAAATGGCACATTACAGAAAGCTGTGATGACATGGAGTGCTGAGGCTGGGGCTGGTTGGGCACTGTCCTGTGGTCCTGCTGCTACCAGGGCTGTGCTGGGTGTCATGGTCTCCTCTTTTGGATCTTGTTTGATCAAGTGGAATGTCTGGATTGCCCATTGCAGCACAAGGTGTTGCCCTGATTTTTTCTTTTAAATCACTTTTACTTTCCTAACCTTGAGATAGGATGGGGTCCAGAGAAGGCCATGAAGATGCTCAGAGGGCTGGAGCGCCTCTTATAAAAAGACAGGCTGAGGGAGCTGGGCTGGCTCAGCCTGGAGAAGAGAAGGCTGTGGGGTGACCTCATTGCAGTCTTTCAGTACCTAAAGGGAACAGGGGGGAAGAGCAACTGTGGACACGGTCAGATAATGGTAAGACAAGGGAGAAAGGACTTAAACTAAAAGAGGGGAGATTTAGGTCAGGTATTAGGGAGAAACTCTTTACCCAGAGGTGGAGATGCCCTGGCACTGCTTCCAAGAGCTGTGGTGCCCCATTCCTGGAGGTGCCATGGTTGGGCCCTGGGCAGCCTGAGCTGGGGGACAGCCAGCATACAGCAGGCAGTTGGAACTGAAAGTCTCTTCCAATCAACCATTCCCAAATTTAAGGAGCACGCATGCCTTTGATCTGCCTGAAGTCAAACCAGAGCATGGCAGAGCTGGCTATCAGAGCACAGTGCTGCAGGCTGCAGCAGCAGCACACTGGAGGCACAGAGCAAAGTACTACGACAGGCACACAGCCACCTGTCAGCAGCTTTGCAGCCCTCACTGCACTCATCTCAGAGTAAAATGTCACATCTTGGACGGGAAACATTACGGGCTTTGATGGGAGATGAAGATACGACAGGTCCGCTTAGTGTAATAAAGGAATCTTACTTTAAATGCAAATGCCTAGCTTGCTTTTGCGGAGTTGTAAGAACTGAACTGCTGTCTTGAAAATGATTAGTCTTTTAAGCATCAAACAAACCTGTTCACAGGGTTGCTACTCTCTCTCTTGTAACCAGCTGCACTTGCTACAAAGAGCATCAACATCTTCTCAGAGTGATTTTGGCAGTTATTTTACCAGGTGTAGATGCAGAATAAGTACAGCAAGGAGTCAGGGTGGCTGTGTGTCTGGTGGGGCTCTGGTGGCTCCCAGCTTGGAGATGGCCCCGATAGAATCTAAAAGGCTGGCTCTTTGCACAAGGCATTTTGTCACCTGGTGGTAATAAGAATAAAAACCATAATAATTTCTGAGCTCGACTGGGCTGCTTCTATCATGTGTGTCCTATGGTTTTACCAATACATATCTGCATGTTAAGCATACAAATGAGGTTGGGCAGTTTCTGCCCAAGTTCTGGGTGCTGGGTCTGTGCCGTGCCACCTCAGTGTCACCAGAAAGGAGCTCTCAGGACTTGCAAGTTGCTCTGGTCTGTGTTTTTCACAACACAGCTTTCACCATTTTACAGTGATGAACAGCAAATCTTTGGTAAATATTAAAATGATTATTTTCCCTTTTAAGTAGAGGGAGAAAAGAATCAGTCCTGCAACAGTAGCTGCTGGCCCAAATAGAAGCACACAGAAAGCCTATGCTGCTTTTTTTTTGCCAACTATAGAAGCGATGTTTGCAGAGAGCATGAGATGTCACATCTCTGTAGTCAACAAAATATTGTAGCTCCCATTGCACCAAATGCCTTTCTTTGTGCCAAAGTAGGTGCTGCGTTTCAGGTTGCCTGCTTAAGGGGGTCTGTATAACTGTGTGTGATGTCCCTTCTCTTACAAAAGTCTCTGTTTGGTTTGCAGCAAGGGAAGCCCTATGTCTTTGACAGAGTGTTACCTCCCAACACAACCCAGGAGCAAGTTTATAATGCCTGTGCCAAGCAGATTGTTAAAGGTAGGTGTTGTTCTTCTTTATTGCCGTTTCAGGGGAAGGAAAATGATGTCTCCCTGTCCACTCAAGCCATTTAAAGACAGGATACTAGAGCAGTCTATACCAGAACTTAGTAATTATTGCAGGCATGGGTTTTTGATGGTTTTTTTTTGTCTGTCCCTCAGTGGTTCCATGCAGTGGCTGGCCTGCTTGTTCCTAGGGTTCGGTCCTCAGTTTTTCTTTTTACATCACAGTGTTCAGATAGTGGGGATGTTGTCACAGCTGGCCACAGCACAAAGCTGTGTGGTGAATGCTGTGGGTATGGGAGATCTGGGGTTGTTCAGAGGTGCAGGAGCGGTGCTGGAAAGCTCTTCAGCCTTTAGAGGAGTAGGCAGCTTGGTGAGCTGGATGCTGCCTGCAGAGAGAGGGCCTGGGCTGAGCTGTGTTGATGGCAGCCCTGGGTTTTGTTCAGGAGGAAGTGGGCTGCCATCACACGTGTAGTCTGGGCGATAAGGGATCAGGACCAGAAGCTAATTATTTGATGTTGTAGAGAGGAAATGAGTCATAAGGCTCAAGTTGCCTGCTCTCTGAGGGGAGGCTAATTACAGCAATTCTGACTTCTTCATGTGGGTAAGCCTTCAACAAAAACTGGTGGCACTGGAGTTTGTAGAGCTTAGAGATCATTCAGATTGCTAACACACAGCTCCACTTATAGATGTGTTCCAAAGAGTTCCAGTATTCCAGTGTGTGCTAATGTTGGATAGTTGATGTCCAATAATTGGTTTGCCTTTTTTGTGTGTGTGATGTCTCACGTGGCTCTTACAGGCAGCAGTCCTGAGTTTCTGTTTCTGTGCAAGTTAGATATAGCGAGAGAAATAAAACATTGAATGTTCACTTTGAAGCCTAATAAAGTGAAGAATGTGATGCAGGCTGTTCTGTTTCTGATAGTTGGGTACAATGTGATTTACTTCATGGAAATATCAGCTGAAGGTGTCACAATGTGAAGCAATATTTAAACCTTGGAGGCTTTTCAGATCAGTTTTCAAGGTTACCATTTGTTATCAGACTTCATCACACTCCCATGAAGTGGCTGATGGTTTCCTTGTGATTAATGTTATCACCAAAAACACCAGCTGGACTGACAGGCTCTAAAACAATGGCTGTCATAGTGATGTTGACAATAAGAGTGATCCAAATGAGGTTTTTTTTAGCTGAAAAAGAAATGGGATTAGGTTTAAGTAAGTAGCTCAGTAATTCAGCCAAAGTATGTCACATTCTGTACATGAGAAACGTAAGGAAGGAGATTTTGAGAAGCAACCCACTAGGTGTGGTGCTGGGCGGGCACTGCATGTGCTCCCAAAGGCTGCATTTGGGCTTCACGATTCCAGTCCCTAGAATCACAGAATGGCCTGGGTTGCAAAGGAGCACAGTGCCCATCCAGTTCCAACCCCCTGCTGTGTGCAGGGTCGCCAACCAGCAGCCCAGGCTGCCCAGAGCCCCATCCAGCCTGGCCTTGAATGCCTCCAGTTCTTGCCATCACTCCATTTCCAGGTCTCCAGAGCTCCACAGCTGCTGTGGGCAGTGTGTTGTGGAGCTTTACTAGGCAGCACAGTGCTGCTGGTGCTGTCATATTTTGTGGATGCCCGGTGCCAGTGTGTCTGTGTTGCCACATTTGCAGCAATGCACCATCTGGCAGCAGTGCTGGGACTGAGCCGGATGGCCATCCACAGCAGTGAGTGAAGCTGAAAATCCATGCAGAGATGGCTCAGCAAGGAATGGAGAAGAGTGCTCGGGCTCTCTTGTTTGTTATGAGTTACATAAAACCCGCAGCTGATCTTTGTGGGATCATTCCTGTTCATCTGTTGTTTTTTTCCACTTGAAGTTTTGGGCAGGCTGTTTGTCTCAGGGCCCATCTTCTCTTTTTAGTCAGCTGACAGATGGTGAATTAACCATCTTCTGTGGAAAGCCTTTCACCAAACATCCCTTTGGCAGGCCAACTATCATGTGTCTGCATGTAGGCAGCATAGTCCCACAAGCAGGGCCTGTGCTGAACCTATACGTTACTGCTTGGGCCATGGTGCCTTGGGATGCATGCAGTGTTTCCATTCAGGATTTCCAAGTTCTCACAGGATTAATAGCTGTTTTCAACATTCCTTTAACTTTCATGGTATGCCCGATGTAAAAAAGTTGCACATATTGTTTTAAATTACTCTAAATGGGTTGGTGGCTCTCTGGTTTGTATGCTGGGAGATCACAGTCTGTCCCATTGCAGGCCTGGACCGTCTGCATACATGCATGGGGAGATGCAAACAAGGAGATTACATTTGTCTGTGTAATAATACTTAATCTGGACATGTGCATATATATACAGGCAGTGGGGTGGTCTGATGGGAGCAGCAGAGTCAATACTACTGATCTTTAGACTAAAGGTTTCTTCTCCTTCATTAGCTGCTACAGTAAGTAGAATCATAGAACAGAGTCATAGAATGGCCTGGGATGAAAAGGACCACAATGACTGTGTAGCTTCAACCCCCCTGCTATGTGCAGGGTCATTTTGGAAGTATACAGTATAAAGAACTGTTCTGCCTTGATTGGAAGTCTGTTTTCAACAGAGCTAATTCCTGTTTGTCTCTCTTCTTCCTTTGCTCTCCTGCTTTGCTGACAAGCTTGAAAATTTATAAGGCTCTGAACTGTTGAGTGATACAGCAATAGAGAAAGTGTGAGCTTGTTCAACTTCCTCTTTGGAGGCTTGAAGATAGCAACTTGCATTGTATGTTTCTGACTGACCTTCCGCATTTTAGATGTATGAAACACTGATAGTGCAGCTTCAAGATGCCATTATGAGCTTTAATTGTTTTCCTCCTCCTTTGCAGATGTTCTTGAAGGCTACAATGGCACAATCTTCGCTTATGGGCAGACATCATCAGGAAAGACACACACCATGGAGGTACAGTGGCAAAGTTGAATCAGTAGAATTTTATGTACTGCATGCTTGAACAAACCTACTAGCTGGAACACTGAGCTGTGAGGGGCTCATTAATACAGACCACTATGGCCTTTCCATGTTTGTCGTGACAGCTTAGCCGTGTGTATCAATTGTGAAGAAGCTGAGTGAGATTCCTTAATCCGCAGGGAATACAGTAATATGGATACAGTTCCCTTACATGCAGGATTGTTCAAATTCATGCCGTGGTTATTGGTCTTCTCATTTGTACTCATCTTCTGGGAATACCAGCCTCGCATGCTGTGGCACAGATGGATGAACTGATGCGTTTGGAAATTGTTGCTTTAGAGGAGGAGAATATCAGCTCCTGTGGCTGAGGTCCTAAGTCTGTTCCTATTTCTGCTACAGGAGTTGCCACAGTGTCTTTTTTCTTCTTCTGTGTAAGTTTTTGTTTTGGTTTGGTTTGCTTTTCCCCTGCTGCTCTGGCAGACACATGCATATATTCTTGTCCCTTCCTATAGCAGAAGGATTATTCAAACATTTAATCCTAGCACAGGATTGTTCTGTCACAGCACTGCACAAGCCACATGTATTTGTCTTAAAGCATTTGGGTTCAACTGTGAACTTTCAACAGGAGATCTAGAGCAAAGCACTGCTAAATGAAATGAAGGGAAACAAAAAGCTGTCCTTTGTTTAACAGCGTCAGATGGTTTTGCTACGTGATTAACACAGCTGACCTACCTGACCTGAAGGGTAAAGGAGAAGGAAAGCAATATTCTCTCGAGCCAGTAGGCCCTGATGAAATTGCTGTTTAATTGCCACAGTTGCTCCTTTCCTGGAGGATGCAATAACTGATGCCTCATGTCTTATTAAGTCTGTCCTTGCTTCCTTTGGAGACTAGGGATGGGGAAAATCACTAGCTCGGGCCTCACAGATGGCACAGTGACTGAGTAATCCACCCGCTCTGAATGTAATTACATCAAAATGTCTGCAGGGCTTGAGCGGGTCCTTCCACATGGCATGGGGAAAGATCTCTTAAAGCCAATTTATATTCGGAATTACAAGCTGTGATGAAGAAAACGGCTGTAGAAAAATGTCCATTTTGCTTTTTTAATAAAAAAGAAGCTGTCATTTCTAAAGTGGAATCAAGTCTAAATGCAGTTTAATCCCTCTTTGACTCTCACATCCCCTTGTAATGTTGCTACAGCATGTTGTGGAGGGAAAAAATAGTCTGAAGTTGAAGAAATATGAAATCCTGTATAGGGAAAGGATTTTCTGTGAAATGCAGAGTGCTGCCTGGTATCAGTGTTAGACTTAACCAGGGCATGGCGGTGTAATACAGCCAAGAAGGGCTTTCTGACATCCACCTTCCTCCTGGGTGAATAAAACATTTAATAAAACATAGCAGGATGAATATCTTCTTTAAAAACATGTAGGTTTTTTTCGACAGGAGAAACTGATTGGCTCTGCTGTTACATTGCAGTTTTCAATAGCAAGTCCCTCCTTGTCAACACCTTGAAGTCAAGCAGCAGTGTCTCAAATGTTGCTCTTCACTATCCCCTGTCTGCTTGCTGTGTAGGATCACAGAATTATAGGGCTCAGAAGGGATCCCTCTGGGGATCATCTAGTCCAACCCCTAAAAATTAATGCTGTTTTTAAAACGAGGCCTTAATGAGCAGAGAACTCTGTCCTGGTGCTCTGGGGGAGCTTACTAACTGCAGTGTCAAAGTGACAGCAGCAACAGCAGCAGCACTTCTCTCCAAACTCATTCTGAGGTTACAGATAAACCCATGGCACTGTTTTCCCTGCAGATTTCTGTGAATAGCCATCGTTTCCTTTGTTTTCCCTTCCAATGTATGCTCTCTGTGGAATTCCTGTTTTAATAAAAATCCATTCATAATGAAGTTAAACCAATTATTTTTCAATGGAGTGCTGGTATTATAGTTTTTAAAGCAGTGAATGTCATCTTGCTTCATTGCTTCATTGCTATTCTGACAGCACTGACTTAAATAATGAGAAAGCCAAAGCTCACAAAGTTGTAGGTGCAGTGATTGAATTACATGCAGCCTTAATCATTTTGTTTTACAAATTAACTTACTTTCTCACTACAGTGAAAGCTATGGAAAGGAAAGCAGGCATACTACACAGCTTCTAGAGGTTAGGAGAACATGTAAACAAATACTTCCCTGGGTTGTCATTTATGCAGAGACCAAGCACCCTTTACCTTGTGCAGTGCAGCACAGTGCAGAGATGCCAGAGCTGACACATCTCTGTGCAGGCAGAAGTCCCTGGGACAGAACTCTGAATTCACACTATTCTTTGGCTGAGCTAGCAATCCATGCAACAATCTAAGCGCTCCTAGGGAAAAGGAGGCACTGCTTAGCTCCTTTGTTTCTGGATCTGTAGCTGCCACAGCTAGCTGGATCATGCATCTTACATTGCTTTATAGTTTGGATGCACCTTTGGTTGCATATGGGAGTGGTGAAGAAATACCAACAAATTTCTGTTTATCCTGGTTTACTAAAAGCTCCTTTATCCTCTTTGGGAAGACTGTCTGTGTGCAGTAATGCAGGACGGGTAGTCAGTCGGCTTTGGTGGAACCTAAGGACTTCTTCACTGAGAAGGAATGAATGAATAGTGTGAAAATTGTATTGCAGTGTCTGTCCAAAACCAGTGTTGTGTAATGGAGCTAAGCATTGTGCAGTGAAGCCTTTGCTGGCAAGGCAAAACACAGTGCTGGGTTTTGTTTCGAGTGTGCATGCATACAGATTTCTTTCCCCTCCCTCAGGAATTTATTTAATCACCCTCTTTTTCATTTTCTGAATTAAAACACCATATTGTACAACCAGGACTTAGCTTTTGCAGTGCTTCATAGGGTGATGTGTATAGTATAGCATTTAACTTCTTCCACTGCAGAAGTTGATATTGCTTATATAACATGAATAAAATGCTGTTCAGATACAGCTGAGAGCTGCTTTAGAGGGAAAGCAGTCAGGAAAGCAGCTGATTTCTCTCTTTCAGCCTCTGTCTTCTGTTTTTCCCCCTGATATACATAGTTGAAAGGGAGAAACCTGGTAGCTGCTTTAAATGCAAGCTGAGAGAGAGGAAGAGAGACAGCGTTGGTTATTCGTGTCAGATTTTCCTTTATCCTAGGTTAATGACTCGACTGCCATTTCACCAGCTTCAGCATGAAATGATGTCAAGGAAGACTCTATTTAAGTGCACTAATAAAGGCTGAGTAACTTGGGACTCACCAGTGGGTCACAAGCAAATATAACTGAGAATTGTGTGTGTTTACGACTTTCTGCCTGTGTTAGTAAAACTTTCTTGTTGCTTGATAACTGTTAGCAGCTCCAGCTCAAGTCTGAGCTCCCATCACTGAGAACTGCATGGCTACCCGTTTTGTTATTCCCAACCAATATTTGGAGTACAGTACTTTGTTGTGCAGATACTGATGTTCTGAAGATCAGAAGGTACAGTCTGATCTCAGGGTTCTGATGGTGTCTTATGCCTCTTGACTTGAGTGCTTGTTATTCCATATTTATGCAGGTTCATTGAAACGTGGAAATAACAATTGAGCATGCTGCAGTCAGACAAGGTTTTTATTTCAAGTCTGTGTTTTTATTCAGGTTTCAACCAGTGCCATCTTTCCAATCTGTGTCTGATTTTTTCAAAATGAGCAAAGCAATTAAAAGCCAAGCAGCCAGGGTAGTTGGTTTGATCTCATATTCAATTCTTCCTAGAATAGAGGAAGGTAGCTGTGCAAATTAACACAGAGAACAGTGGTGTTTATGAGGCACTGCTCTCTGGCAGCAGGCCGAGCAAGCTCAAATCAGAATATATTACTCTAATCCCCAAGTCCCCACAACACAGCCTTCTCTTTAGCTGTTACTGGCAAAAGAGAATTGGGATGCTTTAATGCTTCTTGTTTCTGATGTGTTTCCAAATAGCTGATTTTTAACTGGGAGCAGCAGGCGGTAACTGGAAAGTTTGTTTTGTTTGTGTTTGTTTATCTGTCTTAAATCAGAGAGTGGCAGTGTGCATAGCAGCAGGACAGCATGCATCACAAGTGGTAGGAGCTGACAAAACAGATAGGTGCTCCATGGGGTGAAGAGTGCTAACATGTTGAGTCACCCTGCCATCTTTTATGTGTGTTTGCATCAAGCAAATCCCCACGGAGCAGCAGGCTTGTTTGCAGAGCCCCACTGGCTGAAGGTGTGTTTGAACAAGGCTTTCCCTTCTCCCGTGCTTAAGCAACACTTTCCAAGTCATGGTTTGCTTTTGTGTCCGTAGGGGAAGCTGCATGACCCTCAGCTAATGGGAATCATTCCGAGAATTGCACATGACATCTTTGATCACATCTATTCCATGGATGAGAACCTGGAGTTTCATATAAAGGTAAATGCAGGGTGGCACGTTATGTAATGGGTCAGCTGAAAGAAGGCACAGCTAGGGCTGAAACTGGATTTTGGTTAGAGCACATGGCTGCAGAGTTTTTCCTTTCTCCTACCTGTGATTCAAACTGCTTTACTGAGGACATTTCTTAGAAGATGGTGCTCTGGGCATGTGCATTTCAATAATGCATCTGAATACCTCTGAACCAATTACTGATGTGCTGGAAGGAGTAGTTCTTCTTGTACTGGGAGCATTTGAGCATACACATGAAGTCACTGCTACATGAAGTGCAGACAGAAGCAACCTCACAATAAACCATCTAAATATTTGAGTAGACTGTAGAATGTAAAACGTTGAGCTCTTCAGAAGAGACACCTTTGAATTTTCATAGAAATGGTTTTTGTAGCAGTGACACTGATTTCTTTTCATCATCTGTAAAAGTCTCCTGTCTATTCCTATTCTGCATGATAACATTTTGATGCTAACAGATGGGGACCCCCTTGTACAAGACACCAGACATATTAAATTCCTGTCCCAGCAGAATTTTATCACTCTATAAATCACATTCTGCCAGCACTGAGCAGTTTTTGTGGTTTCCTACCCTAGCTGACATCTATGAATATTGTAACAGAAAAGCTGCCTAAGTAGCAGTGAATGAGTGAGTGATGATCAAGGAGCTGTCATTTAGAGAAATGCACATTCTGTCATTTGGAGCAAGATTATAACCAAACTGTCACACTCTTTTAATAACTAAGCCAGCTCAGAAAACGAATATCAATTTTTTCTCCCTCTAATTGAAACCCATTAAGAACTGGGAGGGGAACTTGATGTCTCCTGCATGTGTGGGTCCACAGCAGTGTGTATTAATGGGATGATAGATAGCACGTGAGCTGAGTGTGGGTGAGCCAGACTATTGAAATGTGTGGTCCAAAAGATGGCTTTAAATGTGACACAAAGAAAATGCCCCAAATTGAAGCACTTCTATATTTAATAGCAGTTGTCAAAAACAAACAAACAAATATATAACATTCTTTTTCACTTGAGATAAAGTGATACTTTACTAGGTGGTTAGAATTTATGGATACCTGCAATTTAGCCATCTGGTACTGGATTTGCTAAATAATCCCTAGGTAAATCTTAGTTCTGGTGCAGTTAGGCACCACTCTGACAACACGTTCCTGTTTGCCCCTGTTGGAGCTGAATGCCCTTTTATTCAGATAGTCACTCATTCATTCGACTTCTTAAACTTATTTTCTGTTCTTTATCCCAAGCACAGTTGTCTCTTTCTGTGACAGAGAAGCTCGTTTTCCATTTGCTGTTTGAGACTTGATTCAGGAAAGAGCTTCTACAATATGCTTCATTGTAGAGTTTCATTTAACGGGTGTAAGTCAGGCTTGTGTTAGTGGCGTGTTAAACGACGGGCTGTGCTGTCTGCCTTTGTGCTGGAGAATATTGCTCTGCCTCTTGTCAGAGGTGCCCTGCAAGTGGTGTCACAGCAGTGCAGTGGTGAAATGATGCTAACTGGGTTACACTGATTCTTTTCAATATTTCTGTGTCCAAATGTACGAGGAAGCTGGGTTTGTCTGAAGCTTTTTGACATGCATTCCTGATGAAACAGCGATAAACAGGGAGGTTGTTGGCATGCAGATCATTCAAAAGAGAAAGATGCAATTCGAAGCATGCAGGAGATGGGTTTTACTTTTAGTTTGGTGCTTTTCGTTTGGACAGATAAATATAGGTAGAAGCATTTTTAAACTGCTGGAGTTTAAATCCATAATGCTTATGATTCTTTAATTAGGTTTCCTACTTTGAGATCTATTTGGACAAAATAAGGGACCTACTTGATGGTAAGTTTCCCATTTTGTATGTAACTACGTGGTGGTTGGTTTGCTTTGGGGCTTTCTTCTCCCTTCAGTTCTGTCTTTGAGTGATTTAAGTTGAAGTTGTGTGACTGTGACTGGATGTTTTTCTTGTTTGTTTGTTTGTTTTTTGTTATTGTTTTTCCCTTTGCTTTGCTTCCCTTAGGTGGAATTTTATGGGAGATAACCATTTGTGTGTCTGTATGTTAATAAAAGTAACTTAGGCTTTTTGGAATCAGCCTGAAGACAGAGAAATGTAAATCGTAGTAACACTCAGGAACATCTACTCAAGCTTTTTTTTGAATTCCCATGAGACCTTCTGATTCTTTTTGAATTTTTGCTGCTTTGAACAAATTCGGATCATTTAGCCTTGATCATACCAGGACAAGCAGTGAAGCAAAGGTCTTTTCCATAAAGGTAACTATAAGGAAACAGGTACAAGATCTACAGAAAAAGAAACAAAATATATGCACAGAAATAGCATTAGTTAATAAGGAGTAGGCAATTACTACACTCTGCGCTGACAGATGTAATACATTCAGAATATATTTAATATATTCAGAATATTTGCATTTTTGTGTCATGTCTGTATTTGACACAGTCTTATGTATGGAATGTTCCTCATGGTTTCCATCTTTCTTTCTAGTGTCAAAGACAAACCTTGCTGTACATGAAGATAAGAACAGAGTTCCATACGTGAAGGTACGTGGCGAAGATGAAGCTGAACCTTTCATTTTTCTCAGGCAACAGACATATACATTCATTTATGCTTGTATACCTCTGTGTTTACTGAGATGATTCAACTGATGTTCTGTCTTGAATGCTCAAGCAGTATTAGATCCTGAATCCAAACAGTTTCTTGAAATATTAATGGGCTTGAATCATTTGTTTGCTTTGCTTTACTGACTTCAAACATTTACAATGTGTACTAGTGATGTTAAATTCTCAGTATTTCTGTGTCTGTTTCATGTAGAATATGAAAGAGAACATCTTGAAGAATTTTTTTAATACTTTGTCAGTGTAGTCTTGCAGTATTTTAGAGCAGATTTGTTGGGCTGGGATTTCACGTAAACTGATTTATGACTTCCTCATAATGTGCCCTCAGTTAGATACCATATATTTCTTGTGAACATATGTGAACCCTAATAATGTACATATGATATCATTCTGTTTATTCTGACCCTGGACAGGGTAAAAATAGTAAGATAGTTCCCTTACTAATATTGCAGAGAAAGAGTGCTCTGTCTTGTGGGGATCGAGAGAGAAAAACTAATTTGGATGCATCATCTCACCCAAATTAGCAGTAGGCATATATGCTGTGCTGTTCTTTATGTGCTGTGTCTGGAAACTCTCTTCTGTACATTAGGATTTGACTGAGTATTTAATTTTGGAAAAAAAATGCTCTCAACTTTTCCCATCAACAGCTGCTGAAAGTCGTACCAAGGCAGGTGTGGGTCACTGCCTTGCTGGTGGTTGGGTCTGGTGTTGATGATTCTTCTTCTTATTTGATCATCCGTGCTATAGACTCTTGATGGCATTTGGAGTACTCGTGCTCTTCTAAACTTTTCTTGTGTTTCATTTCCAGGGTTGTACAGAAAGATTTGTATCTAGTCCTGAGGAGGTGTTGGATGTCATTGATGAAGGGAAAGCTAACCGCCACGTGGCTGTTACAAGTAGGTGTTCTGTGGGCTTACAATTCTTTCTCTGTCCATGATGTTGAACACACATTCTTATTGCAGTTCTATATCAACACATCTAAATAGTGTTATTGTATCACGTGAGATTTTTCTGTGTGTGCTGTATACTCCTGAAGAAGCACAAATGGAGAGAACCTTCCTTCCTTTCTGTATCCCTGCAATGCTATCTTATTTTACTGTCACTGTTAATCCTTTTCATACTATTTCTGGTTCAATTTCATTGGTTTGGGGAAAAGATAAACTTTTCTTTAAGAAAAAAAGGGAGGGGGGAAAAAAACTTTTTCCAAGCCTGTCATGTATTATGGTTCTGGTTAATTTAAGTCTTGGTGGAAGGAACTAAGAGCTTGTTCCATGGTCTGTGGGTGTGACATGCTGCTGTCCAGGACTCCAATGAATGGACTCTTGTGCTTGAATTTGTTAGGCATTGGATAGCACTGAAATATAACTTCCTGTCACTTACACAACACTTTTAAAATGTGATTCCTCTGCAGATATGAATGAACACAGCTCTAGAAGTCACAGTATCTTCCTTATTAATATTAAACAAGAAAATGTGGAAACTGAGAAGAAACTTAGTGGAAAACTGTACCTGGTAGACTTGGCTGGAAGTGAGAAGGTAGTCTTTCTTCATAAAATGTTTGGAGATACTGGTGAGATTACTCAACTAAGCATGTGCATATCAAAATCTCCCTTGGCTGAGGATAAGCTTGCTTTGTTGCACTTCCAAGAGCATCTTTAATTGTTGCACTGCCCCATCTGCACTGACTTGCCAGTAGCTGAGCCTGACTGTTGCCTGCTCTCTCGGTAGGTCAGCAAAACTGGAGCGGAGGGTGCTGTTCTTGATGAAGCTAAAAATATCAATAAGTCTTTGTCTGCTTTAGGCAACGTGATATCTGCCTTGGCAGAAGGAACTGTAAGTAATCCTGTTTTGTGCTGGTTTAGAATAACTTTATTTATCTTTCTTTATCATGCATATAAGAAATAAGCTACGGTTTCAGTTCAGAAAGAAGGAAGTATTGGTTTTTCAACCACAATCCAATAATGGTTTTAGTATTCTACTAAAGATAAAAAAGCAAATTGCTAGTGATTTCACTTGAGTGGTTATCCAGTGCAATTCATCATAGCACAATCAAAACTACTGCACTTGAGGACTGTATGCCTCAAAGTTCATTAATCCTGTTGTTGTTGACTGATATTCTCTACTGCTATTTAAAAAAATTGTTCACGCATCTTATTTGTATTTTGATTAGAAAACTCATGTTCCATACCGTGACAGCAAAATGACCCGGATACTTCAGGATTCCCTCGGTGGAAACTGCAGAACCACCATTGTTATATGCTGTTCTCCTTCTATTTTCAATGAAGCAGAAACAAAGTCGACCCTGATGTTTGGACAGCGGTGAGTCCTACTTGGCACAAAGATAGATAGCTCTCATTGGAGCTCTTCCATGTGTTCTGAGCCAGCTGTGCTGGTGGCAGTGACATGAAGAGGCGTTTTTAAATGTGGAGGTCACGATTTCTGAAGTTGTTCAAAAGACAGAACTGAAGAACTTGAGCAGACTGTCGCTTTATTCTGTATGGTACCAGTAAAAGAAGTATTAGTGTTGGCCAACAGCTGCTCTACTTTGGAAAGTATGAAGTGTTCTCATAGTTCTTTAAAGTTTTGTGGAGAAGATAATGGTGTTGGGCAGTTTTCTGCTGGCTAATTCAGTGGAAAACATTGGGTATTGCTCTGCCTCCTACTGCTGTTGTTGCTTTTAAGATGTATCTTCTCCTTGAATGCCATCTCACTGATTATTGTTATGGTTGCAAAAAAATATTTTTTTAAACTGTAAATTCAGAAAACTGAAGAATGTGGATGCAGTGTAATGCTGGCAGTTTTGGTAGATGACCATGATGGCTTTACATGTTGAGAGCATCGTTCATAATTTAGGAGCAAGCAAGGATTAACAAAATGTGGAAGTGGTTGAAAGGAAGATTTTATTTGTGTGTGTATCATTGGATGTAGTCATATGAAATACATTTGGAAAGGTTGCCAAAACAGTCAGGCTCATTACATGATTCCTTTTATTGTAACTAAAGAGAATTCTGAGAGTCATTTGCTTTGTGTCGTATATATTTATTTGCATGATAGCAAAATGAAGAAAATTCTAGCAGCTTAAGATTGTTTGAGAGATTATTTAACAGTTTGTACGATAATTTGATTTATCTTGGTCAGAAAATAGGTTGTGTCTTCCACTTGGCATAAGTTTTGCATTAAAATTGACACTGTTATGGTGCATTTTACATAGGAAATTAAAATCTTGTATAAAAGACAAATCTGGTAATCTTGTATTAGTTCATCTCCCCGCTGTAGTGTTTAAGGTGAGCTCTTCCTTGGATTTTCCTTGGATTTTGTTGAAGGAAGATGAGCTCTGTAATGCATTCACATAAGAGCATACAAAACTACAGGATGGACCCAAAGGGCATAGAGATGCAGTTGGTGTAGCCCCTCTTAATGGACAGCTGTGGGGATTAAGGGTGATGCTGTAGGTTAAGGCTGGCAGACAGTTCCACAACGCTTTCCCCATCTGGCAGTGCCAGAAACAGGATTAACTTGTCTGATGCTGGGATTTGTGCAGGTGGGGAAGGATCTGTGCGCAGTCAGGTAGCTGTACATAGCCTGGATTCCTCTGAGCTCTGCTTCCTATAGCATGGAAGTCAATATAAATTGTTAACGACTCTCAAATACAGAGATTTGCTGATTTTGTAGGTGGCAAAAGTTTAAATATTTGCACGGATCGCAGTTGAAACCTCCCCATGTAGAGTTTTCTGACTTCAGATGGTTTCAGACAAGTGTGGATCTTGTACTTCTGTAAAACTAACGAGCATTCCCAAAATTGCTGCTGGCTCGTCCTGTGTAAGTCTCTGGTGTCATGGTGTCTGCTGTGGTTAAGAAGTAAAGCTGCATTTCATTTTAAATTGCAGGTAGGCACTGTGATGGGTTTCATTCTGTGGGCTCTGTGCCTGCAGGTAGAGTCTGAAGTAAAAGGAAAGGTGAGCAGTAAGACTTAACAGTTCAGAGTAAAGGAATTACAGGGCCATGGAGCATGGATTTGTGTGTGTGGCTGCTTTTAAAACCTCTAGATTCATGAAGGGACTTAATTTTGGTCTGCAGTGCATGACCATACTCCAGGATCTCTGGGAACTTGTTTGCATGGGTACTGAGGGATCCGTATGCAGAGGAAGTCCAGTTTCTGTATTATTCCAGCTCACATTTCTCTTGGTTTCATTTCTCTTTCCAGTAATCAGTAAAACTTGCCTTTCTGTTTGGAAAGCAAAACCATTTTCAGACCTCCTTTGCACATCCTGGCTAGCAGAGCTTGGACTGCAGTGACAGGACAGCTGAGAGCAGCAGAGGGAGTTCACCTGCTATACATGCTGGCCATCCCACCACAAACAACCATAAACCTCGAATGCAAATCATGTGCTAGAAATGCTTAACACTGTTAGGAGGAGGAAGGTTTTCTGTTTCTAATTTATAGAAGTGTTCCTTGCTGAGGACTAGGATGTCAGCTGAAGGAAGTGGGAAGAGGGCCGCATTCTTTGCGAGGCAGCTTGATTAGTGAGTAATGTGTTGGTCATTTTTAGTTTTCTGCTTAGAAGCTATAGAGTTGTGCTGAAACAGGAGGTCCTGGGGAGCATTTAATTGTGAGGAAGGACATGCAAAGAGGAGGGCTGCTGATGTGCCAGCCCTGCAGAGGAGCACACTTGCTGTACAAGCAGAGTGTTGTCTGTCAGCACTTCCAACAGCAATATTGCTGTCTGTGGGGAATGGTTTCATTTCCAGGCCCTTTGGCTGTGACATTCCATTTTTCTGATGTGACAGCATTAAGGGCTGAGTAACGTTAAGGGAAAGGTGTGTGACTCATGGTTGATTACCAGATCCTCCATTTTGCCAAGCAATAAAGAAATATCACCATTAAAGTAAGTGTCGGGGTAAAATTCATCTTCACAGACCCAGCTGCAAATTCATGGGCTCCTCTGTTAGCAGTGACTTCTTCTTCCTTCTTTTTTTTTTTTTTTTTTTTTTGGTGTTTTTATGTTGTTTTTAATTGTAGTTACTGCTGCATGCTTCATCCATCAGCAGTGCAATGCAGTCAGTGTGTTTTATGGTGTGGCATTTTTTCAGTGAGTAGAAATGTGGGCTTTTAGCAGAATATAAGACAGTACGTAAAAGCCAACCATTAGGTGTCTGCATCTTTCTGAAGTACAAGGTTATTTTTAAATTCTTCTAAGGTAATTAAACTTCTGCGTGCCACGTAGTGCAAGTCACACACTAGTGCAAGTCACACTTTTTGGCAACCCTGCTTGTGGCAGAGGGGTTGAAACTGGATGATCATTATGGTCCTTTTGAACCCAGGCCATTCTATGATTCTGTGATATTGAGAAGGTGATTCAGAATCATTAAGTGAAGCCATGAAGGAGATAGAAGATCATGTGCCCTCCCCAGGGGAGAGTTAGCCAGTTTATCTATAGCTGAGGGCAGTTCCTTGCACTGGCACTTCAGCCCACCACAAACCATGCTCTGTTCTTCCATTACTTAAACAGAGACCAAATTTCTCCTGTGTTTGCTAACACTGGGTATGTCCGGAGGGGCTCAGACCTGAGCAGTGAGGAACAAAGATCTGCAGCTTTCTTCATTCCTTCTGATTTGTTTGCTTTTCTCCTTTAAAAGTGGTTTTGCTAGGGGAGATGCTGTGTGGTTTTTTCCTGCTCGTTTTGCATTTTCTCTTGCAATCGTTCAGGTTTGTCTGGAACTGAGCAGTTTCACAACAGTGAAGTGGTGGTGATTGTTAAACAGATTTGGGTTTGGTGATTTTTGCCTAGTGGTGCAGCAGCCAGCTTTGCTGCCTACAGAACAGAAGTGCTTCCTCAGCCAAGCAGCAGCCCAGGTAGCAATCAGCGACCCATGGCTCTCCTCTGCTTCCCTTCTTCCACTGAGCTTTTCAGCCTAAGCCAGAAAAAGCTGTAAATAATGAGTTGGTGGCTTTCTTAGCAGAGAAGTAATAACCAGGCTTGTTTTTGTCAGTTATCTAAAGACAGTTTCTTGAGCTTTTCATTTCAGAAGAAATCTGCAGAGACAGATCCACACGTGACTGAAGGCAGAAAAATCCTATTGAGGCTTAAATAGAAATAATATGAAAGTAGTGAGGTGCTGGAACAGCTGCCCAGAGAGGCTGTGATGCCCCGTCCATCCCTGGAGGTGTTCAAGGCCACGTTGGATGGGGCCCTGGGCAGCCTGGGCTGCTATGAAATGGGGAGGTTGGTGGCCCTGCGTGTGGCGGGGGGTTGGAGATTCATGATCCTTGAGGTCCCTTCCAGCTCCATTCTGTGATTCTAGGTGGTAACACTACTGAGGTTCTGAGAGAAAATGGAATTGTGACATTGTATTTCAGGAAATAAACTGCAAATGTTTCGTAGTTTTCCTTGATGTAATACAAAAATTTCCAAATCCCCTATTGCTGCATTGAGATAGAAGTTGCAGAGCAGCTGACGCCTATTTTTGTTATGCAGAGCTAAGACCATTAAGAACACAGTCTCTGTGAATCTGGAACTGACTGCAGAGGAGTGGAAGAAAAAGTACGAGAAGGAAAAAGACAAAAACAAGAGTCTAAAGAATGTTATCCAGCATCTGGAGCTGGAACTGAACAGGTGGAGAAATGGTATGTGTGGGAAAATGGGATTGGGTGTGTTTTAAGGGCAGGTTTGAGTTATGTGTTAAACTCCAAAGCACACAGCCTGCTTAGCACCTTTGGCCACACTGCTGCCTGTTGCTGGCCACAGACTTGGGAATCCTGCTCCAACCCTTCTGCTGAGCTTCCAGTGCCCTGCACTGGAGGTGCATCGATAATTCTCAATACTGTTAGTAATATTAAACTAATAAGAAAAGATAAAATTTCATTTTCTACAGAGAACTGTGCTTCTCAGGCATGAGAATTGGTTCCATTTTGCTTCAAAGTAAGATTTTTTTTTTTAAATAATTAAATTTAACATTGGAACAAGTAGTGCTCTAGTACAGTGACTAGGAATGTTGTTGATGAGAAGAATCACCTCTTCTCTGCTTTTCTGGCTTCTAAGTGAAATCTATCTAAGAACAGCTAGCGTTTTTCATAGAAACATGAAATTGCTGTTCAGGTTAAGGTACAAGATGAAGTTCCATTTGATAAGGTGGAAGGATTTTTTAATGCATACACACTAATTGCATAGATTTATATAAAATACAAAAGCTTTGACAGATAATTTTAGTCAACCATACTTTTAATTTTTCTTCCTCTTCCACTTTTAGGAAGAAAACAAAACCAAACCCAATCCCCTAATAAGCAACAAAGAAATGTGTGTCTCTAAAACCAGGACATACCAGACCTGCATTTCTCTCACACCCTGAAATCCCAACAAGCCCACAGCAGTGAAAGGCTGCTTCCCTGGAGTAATTTTTCCTTTCCATATTGCTTGTCATCTCAGTTCTATGTTTTGATGCTTGCAGCAGTTCAGTAACCCATTGCATGCCTCTTGCTCGCCAGCATTGAGAACAAATATGTGATTTAATTATTAGTCACAAATTACCTTGCACTTGTCAAGTCTGCTTTTGAATAACACAGATAAAATCTCTGCTGTCCATACTAAAAAGATAATGCCTGTCCCTTATGGGTGCAAAGCAGTGTCACTTTCTTCCACCTCACTGTGCTGTTTCCTTGCCTTTCAGGTCAGGTAGTGACCTAATGGTTGCTTTCTGCATCTTTCTCTGGGGGGTTGGGCCACGTTAGCACAGGGGATATTTCTCTTATCCACATGGTAAAATCGCTATGGAGACGGTCGGTCTGCTGTGTGCGTTGAGGAGCACTGGGAATTGTTGGCACTTTCATGATCTGCATTTCATTCTGTGTTTGCTCAGTGTGATAATAATTTCAAGAATTTCCTTCCCATCCTAGGAAGGATCTTTAAGAAAAACCTGTGCACATCCATCCTATATGCAGCTTAAACACAAAATGCTGCCTTTGTTGTTTTGTCTAAATACACACACTGCCTCTTCCCCTACATCTTTTCTCATCGGTGTTACCAAGCCATACATCAAATGCATTCAACATATTATTGATTTCTTGTCTGACCTTGTGGAATAACATCATTTGGAAGGGTACTGTATCAAAGGAGGCTCTTTCCAAATGAAATTGTAGCAAAAGCTGTATCTTGAGTATAGAATACAAGATGAATGCATAAATACTCCAGCACTGTAGCTTGTCTGTATATTCAGAAAATAAAAATAACATTACAGCAGAAGGTGGCTGTGCCCTGTTCTCTCTGAAGGAGAACTTCTGTGCACAATTAGGTTTGTGCCTTACAGCTAGAAGGATGATGGCCTCCTAGCATTTGTATCAAATTTATGCTCTTCTTCTCCTTTCACTTGTGGTCTGAAATACAAAGCTGCTGTGTTCAACAAAAGGAAAATCTCAGGGTCCTGCTTGGGAGGCACCCGACTGATGCTCTGCAGTCCAGCCATGCTACTGCCCTGCATGCCAGCTCCCCTGCTCTGGATGAGCCCACCTTTCTTGCTCTGTTCTACTGAAATGCTACAGAGAAAAAAATCATTGTATATTTTGCTCTATATTATCACTGAGTCATTAGCAGCAGGGCAAAAAGTATTTCTACAGCAGTGTTTTTAGCGAGTTCATCGTGCTTGATTCCGAGTTTCTTCTTCCTGGCTTTAAACTTGCAAAACCAATCTTCACTGTTTGTTGGTCATTGTTTTTCCTCCCCTGTTTTGGTTTGCTTTCTGGTCTGAAGCAGTCTGCCTTTTGGTTCTTGATACACTTGTCCTTTTTGCATGCTTCTGCCAGTGCCCACACTGTTTGGGCAGGAAGAATGCCCCATAAAGCCATATGCACTAAAATATCGTAGCTTTTCATAGAAGTGAAAGAAATCTCTGCAGAAGGGTTTGAATGTAGCCTTTCCACACCTTGAACAATGCACACAGCATTCAGCAGTTAAGTCTCTCACTAGATTAATGAATGTAGATTCAATTTCTGGCATGAGCAGCTTGCCTGTCCCTCTTCACTGAACTGCAGCAGCCTTGTAATTGGAATGCTCTTAGGTTATCTAAGAGAATACTCCTCAGAGAAAATAATTTTGAGAGAAGATGTGTAGGGATAACATCCTATCTGGTATGCATAGGCAATGTCTGAACATTGGTCTGTGCTATTTCATTTTAGATCTGACAAGGCAGAATGTGAAGATTGGTTTAAATGCAGCTGTCTTGCTTGTGGTCCTGGTGCTCGAGCAGTTCATTATGGGGGAGGGAAAGCTAATAAGGCAGTTGGAAATCTGGAGAGGAAGGGGCACTGATTGTCTTTAGCTTTAGGCTGGAAGTCTGATTTTTTTATTTCCCCTTCTGCTAATCCACAGAGCTAATCCCTTGTATAACGGGCCCAAGTGAAAGGGAAGTCAGGAGTTCAGTGCTTTCAGTGGCAGCCATTCAAACTGCTGCAACATTTGGTTTGATTGTTTTTCTAACCCTGGAGGTTGCATGGCCATCTCTCTGCACCTACCTTTCCCCATTACCTTTACTTACAGCAGTCTCAGTGGCAGGCCTATGCCCAGATCACCCTTCTGGCTGTCCCTCACCCAGGACTGTTGTGGGATGCCTGTGTTTTTGGCCTCTCCTGTGCCCTGGGTTGTAGTGACCACGACTTGTGTACCTGCAGGAGAAGCTGTGCCTGAAGACGAACAGATCAGTGCCAAAGACCAGAAGAACCTGGAGCCATGTGATAACACACCAATCATTGACAACATCACACCTGTGGTTGCCAGCATCTCAACAGAGGAAAAGCAGAAGTATGATGAGGAGATTGCCAGTCTCTACAGGCAGCTGGATGATAAGGTGTGAACATTAGTTTTGACTCCATTCTCTGTGTGTAAATGGAAGCCAAAGCCAAGATGGGTGGGTTTCATTTTTGGTGCTAATTTTGTGTCCTAGGTGTATAGTTTGAATTGTTCTTTTTCCTCCTGGCAGAATGCATGCTCAGCAAACTACCACTGTTCCAGTCATGGAAAAAAGAAAATTAAAATATATATATATATAAAATAAAGGGAAACTATATCTTCATGTTTACCAAATAAAAGAATTTTGAAGAAAAAGAAAAACAAAAGCATCCCTTGGGCCTTTTTTGTTCATCTTGTTGTAGCCGTGAGCACTCTCTGGAGTGCAGGTGGCTTTTTTTGATTTGCACAGCTTGAAGCACATTATTGGCACTTAAAGCTATCAGCAATACATTTACTGAGCACTTGCCATTAATGGCTTTGGCTTGTGTGAAGATAAGAAGTGGAGAAAAAGGCATCCTATAAACATCGATTGTGACGAATGAGAGCCGCCTAAAAGGCAAACTAGCAGAAGTTTTCAGGACAGCTTTAATGTTGAATCAAAACTCATTTTAATTTTCAAGTGTAATTAGCAGAAAACTACAAAAAAGAAGCCCACTGTTTCTTTTCTTTTGAGTAGCAAGGGGAAATTTTGAGCCTTACTTCTGCTGTGCTGTAGCGTGAGGTCTCAGCACAGTCTGTGTGCAAATGGCAAGGCAAGATGTTGCTGGCATTCAAATAACAGTTAAGGTCTTTAAGAAATTACAGCTTCTCTGGGATGGAGAAGACCTCCCCTGTAGTACTCTTGGAGGTTTCACTTACTGATTAGAAAAAGAAAAAAAATGTTGGTCTTCAAATGTAGCAAGGCCTGAATTATTCTTGAAGGAAGCAGAATAGGACTGTGTCAGAGTGGATGCCTGATTTGCATTACCTGAGAGAATCTTCTTTATTTTAAACCTGTTCAAGGTTTGCCGTGGCATTATTCTTACTAGAAAGGGGGAAATAAGAGCAATCAAATGAGACCTGTGAGAAGCAACTAAAAGCCTCCAACCCTATTTCATTGCAGGATGATGAAATCAATCAGCAGAGCCAGTTGGCTGAAAAGCTAAAACAGCAAATGTTGGATCAAGAGGAGGTAAGGAGGAAAACAACAAAACCAACCAAAAGCAAAATATGCTTATGTGACCCTTGTGTAGTGATTCTGTCACAGTTGTTGGCTAGGTGTGCTCATAGTAAGGTAGGAGAAACCCATGTTAAAGCAAGGTTTAAACTTCAAAATTTCCTCATATCCTCACAAGAGCTTTTCAAGCCTTGATTACCTCTGGTAAAGCCTACCATCCTAGTGGGAAGTGTCAGTGGAGATACCAAGAGAGGAGTGTGGCCAATCTATTTCATTTCAGAAATGTTTTTTCAGTATTCCTGTATCCTTTCAGGGCAGTAAGTAGCGAACAGATTTCCTAGACAGTATACAAATTGCTGCTGGTAATAAATGACTGATGTTCATTATTTTGGCATGAGCAATTAGAGAAAGGACCAAGAGAAATCTGTGAGACTGAAAAATCTCCTACTGGCACAGATTTGGTCCAAAATCTTGGATGGCTTGCTTCAGACATTATTGTGTTCATTGTTTCTATCTGTAAAGGAATGTTAATGCTTTTCTAGATGAGGAAAATGATCACAACTTACATTCAAAGTCATTTTCTTATCTGTCATTTGCTTATGGAGATTTGAAGACATAAAATGGTACTGATGCCAAATTACTGAGTTCTCCAAATGTGCTGTGATATTGAGCCAGAAACAATTTTATGCTGTTTATCAAATTGGGAGAAACTGGAGGAAGAATATTCAGATCAAGAATGTTAACCCTGGTGTGGGAGTCACTTGTCTCTTGTATTCCAAAATACTGATCAGTGTTGGTGTGATTCTGTGGAATAATACCTGTTCCCAAATGTCTGAGCCATTTCAACCGTTTTTTCAGATGTTAAGACTACTCCTGTAAGTGAAAAATGATTCTGTCCCTTAATCTTCTGTCTTAGCCTTTATCCAGGCTAGCAGAAAGGACTTGAAAGGTTAGGTATTCTATGAGGGAGAGAACATATGAAAATGTTGGTTACTTGTTTGTGACTGATGTGCTACCTTGGGCTTTTATCCCCACTGAAGGATTTACCAGTTTCATTTTACTCCGTAATGAAGCTCTGTTCACTCCCCACAACCTTCTTTTGATTATTCTATGTTGCATGCTAGCCATGCCTGTGGCTATTCAGATGTAACATAATTCAATGTGTTCTCAGCAACACTTTTTTCTGATGTGTGTTACTTAGACCATCTCTCTTCTCCCATCTTTTTTACATTACTGCTCTCATCTAAACCTTATTTTTCCCCTCATGGCTTTTCTTGTGTATTATTTTCTGGGTGATCTGCATTCCTTTGTTTCACATATCATAGAACCATAGAATGGCCTGGGTTGAAAAGGACCACATTGCTCATCCAGTTCCAACCCCCTGCTGTGTGCAGGTCACCAACCAGCAGCCCAGAGCCACATCCAGCCTGGCCTTGAATGCCTGCAGGGATGGGGCATCCACAGCCTCCTTGGGCAACCTGTTCCAATATCTGGGAGCATCTGGGAGCTGGCTCCTCAACCTATGCCACGCTCAGTGTTACTTATGAGTATGCACATGTGTTTTCAATGGCCCAATCCTTTTCTTACCACTTTACCCCCATTTTTGCACCTGTTCCTGCTTGGCTTTGCTGTCTTACTGAAATCTC
The DNA here is from genome assembly GCF_951394365.1 of Tetrao urogallus. Classification (NCBI taxonomy): domain Eukaryota; kingdom Metazoa; phylum Chordata; class Aves; order Galliformes; family Phasianidae; genus Tetrao; species Tetrao urogallus. The sequence goes on along the minus strand of NC_136821.1, from coordinate 2,037,224 downwards.
TGCAGGTGGTGTTGTGCCACTTGTTTGGAAGGCTAACCTGGCTCTCTGATTAGCTTGTTTGTCTCGTACCTTTGAAAGCTAATAAAGCAGTCATTTTTGTTTTCCCCTTCACAGGAATTAAGTAACATTTTTCAAGGTCCTGCCTTCCATGTATAAAGTTCACCTGTGCTGCAGGAGGGATGTGCCTGTTCTCTTACATCTCATGGTCAGCTCCTTGAAATATGTGCTGCAGAGCAGCTGTCTCGCTGTGCTTCTCCCTAATGAACTGGAGTACTTTTTTATGCTTGATTAAGCTAGCAGGTCAATTATAAACACAAGGCCTGCCCAGCTGGCATTGTGCTGATACTGGTGTCTGTTGATACCTTTTTGCCATTGGCTCACGCATCACTGCTCCAAGCATTTAGCTGCCAGTGCCTTTGCTTTGGGGCTGGGACTGCGAAGTGTTGGTTTCAAGTAAAGTCAGGTTCTGTTCTGTTCTCACAAGGACATGTTGATTACACTTCTTCAGGAGCAGGGAGTCTGTGATGTGAGAAATGAAGCTCAGAAATAAATCTGCAGCACTCAGGATGGGATGGTCCTCACTCCGGTGCAGCCTCTGCATTAGGCAGGATTCCTTTGTTAGGGCTGATGGCTGCAGTGTTATGAGGACCCTTTCTAAATCTTGGTATATTTTGCCATGTTGTATCACCAGGAATCTCCTGGGGAGATGTTTATGCTCTGGGTGATATATAACACTTCTCTTTGCTTGAAGTCGCAGCAATATTCACACAGAAATTTTCTTAAGTAAATGTAAATAATAGTTCCATCTGTGTTTAGTAGAAAGATTATTTTAAGCTATTTTGTTGTTTAAATATTTACATGCCATCTGGCTTTGGCAATTCAGTGGGTTTTTTCATAACTTGAGTGCACTTCTGAGGCTGCAGCATTACCACGAGATAAATTTCCCTTACATCTGAATCCTCTCTTCGCCACTTTGGTCCTCTGCCAGAATCTGAAGCCAGCTTGTTGGTTTCCTATTTTCCATAAGCACTCTGAGCCAAAAAGAGCAGTGTCTTCTCTGCCATCCTCCCTTTGGGTGGTCAGTTTGAGAGAGATGTTGCAGCTCATCTCCTGCAACTGAGTCTCTTATGAGTGTGGAAGCAGAGCATTCAAATTTAATACAGGTTGGAAGCGTCCACTAGTGTTTCTGAAGTCTGCATTTTCTTTAGTTAATACTCTGCTTCAGCAGATATGAGCGACTAATCTGTCATCAGCATCATGCTTCAAATGTTTGCTAAAAATAGCCATCAGAAGTTTGCTTATCAAAATATTCCTCTAATGCCATAAGATCCCTGAGGCCGCCTCAGAGAGCGCTTTTCGTGCTTCCTTTCAAAGCTGTGATTCTGTCTTTATGTATTTTACTTTGTTGTTCTTTTTTTTTTTTTGTCCCTGCTGCAGGATTGGATTGAGGGCAGAAAACTTGTTTAGGAGCTCTCGTATGGCTTAAAATAAGCTTCTCTGCCTCAGTCTTGTGTTGTAATAGGATTTGATTGAGATTTTTCTTTTCATTGAAGTTCAGGGCTTCCTTCATGAACAGTTATGTGGAAACTGATGTTCCTGGTAGAGGAGCAGGATTTCTTCTCTTGCATTCTGTCTTCTGTACACACGTTGCCTGCTCGTGTTTTGCTTTTCTCTTTGTCTGTCTCTGTTTTTGCCCTTTTCAGTGTTATCTTTTAAATGACTTCTCGGGTGATTTACTCTCCTGTCCTATCTGCCTTGCAGCTTTTGGCCTCCACTAGGAGAGATTATGAGAAGATTCAAGAGGAACTCACCCGTCTTCAGATTGAGAATGAAGCTGCAAAAGACGAAGTGAAAGAAGTCCTTCAAGCCCTGGAAGAACTAGCTGTCAATTACGACCAGAAATCCCAAGAAGTGGAGGACAAAACAAGAGCCAACGAGCAGCTGGCTGATGAACTGGCACAGAAGAGTGTAAGAGCAGGCAGTTTGTAGTGCTGCTTCCCTCCTCCCTCCTGACTCTGCATCTCTCCCAAAGATTCCCATAGATTTCCCTGATAATTATTAGCTTGTGCCATTTTGGGAAGCTTTCAAATGCTGCTGGCAAGTATGTTTAATAACTAGTATAAAGATTGGAGCAACAGAGTTAAAAGATCTGTGCTTGCTGGTGCTACCTTCTATCTTGTGTATTAATTAAGGGATACGATAAAGCTAATTCAGAAGCTGCTATACGAAAGCTGATTGCAGCTTGTGTCTCTGTTGCAAGCTCTGTATTTTGCACACCACGTCAGCTCCTGAGCTGAATGTGAGAACTGGCCATTTTGTGTTTTGATCATTTGAAAGCGATATTGTACCAAGAAAGATGTGAAAACCTGCTGTGTGCAAATTGCAATTCAGTTTGTATTTCTCTGGGCTGTGTGCTGCGGAACAGAGATCTCATACAGAGTAAGGGAATCTCAGAAAAATAAAATAGCTTTCTTCAGATGATGTATTGATTTTAAGGCAAAAAATCCAATCTGAGAAAAATCCAAATTGGCTTAACTAGGTTGGTCCATCCCTCACACGTACCGAGGAGGACGTTGTTAAGATGTCTGATTTCATGCATATCTAGCATTATAAGACTTTGTTATCCACTTGAATAAAACAGATTACTATGAAATCCATTTGAAAAAATTGAATTTTATATCTTCTATACCTGTTTCTCCGTGATTAACCTTCTTTGACATGTATTATGCAAATAAGATTCTTACAGGATTTACTACGTTTAATGGATCTAAAGTAGCCTTGTTAGCAAGTGAGTTGTGAAAGTGGATTATGGCAAGGTGGAATTGTGTGCTGCTGGAGTAGGTGTCAGTGCACGGAGCCAGCAGACACGTCCCAGGAAAATATAAGGCAGTACTGTGTAACCTAGATATCACGGAAGAACTGATGCCCTAAAGTGGCACTATTGAAATGCACTGAAGCAGGGAGAAATCTATAGAAGCACAGTTAACTCCCAGCTTCATCTCTGCTGCTTTATTCAAGCAAAGAGATTTGGGATGGTGAATTGTTTGGTGGATTTATCGTGTAAACAGAGAAGAAATTCTGTTTTATTTTGTTCCGTGAGATTTCTGTATGGATAGAGAGAATCTGAGGAAAGAAGGGTAACTTTTGCATTTCAATCTTTCCAGACGGTTCTGTCAGCAACCCAGAGAGAGCTGGGCCAGCTGCAGGAGCTCAGTAACCATCAGAAGAAGAGAGCCACAGAAATCTTAAACTTGCTGCTTAAAGACCTGGGAGAGATCGGAGGGATCATTGGCACTAATGATGTTAAAACAGTAAGTTGGCTGTCTTTATTGCTTCCCCCCAAGCTGTACCTCCTGCCATGTGAAAATTAGGAGCATGGAGTGTGTGTGACACAGCAGCCCTTCTCCCAGGACGTTTAAATCCTGGTTAGAGCACAGTGTAAAACACTGAAGAGATCTTTGTCTGGGACAGAGATTGTCAGTGTCTGTGCACATAATTACCACACTGACTCCCAGCTCAGTGTTTGGGGCCAAACTAATGCAGCCCATCTGTGTGCTGATGCATCTATTAAACTCTGCTGTCTGAGGCCTGGGCTGGGTTCTCTGTCCAAACAATGGACCTACTCCATAGACCTACTCCATAGTTAGCTGCCAGGAGCAAGTATTCCCAGAATCTAAATAATCATTACTGGAGAGATTTGGCTTCTGGGTAGCTTTCTTTTTGTTTGAAATTTATCCTAAAACTGCGTGCAGGTGAACTTGAACAGCTCTGAAATCCATACTTCTGTAGTGTCAGCTGTCCAGGACACCTGAGTGAAGGAAGAGATCTGCATGGAAACCTTTTTGTTTCTTACCTTTGAACATGAACATAAGCTGTCTTCACCAAAGAGCCCATGCTTTTGTTCTTCTTTAAAAGCATTTTCAGCATTAGTAAATTTGTGCTATGTGCCATTTAAATACTACAGGACACTAGGACAGGATTAACTTTTGTGTATTGGCAAATAGCCTTCCAGAGGATTCATTTCCTCTGAAGTTGGAAGGTAAGGACGAGGGGTGTAGGTTGTTGAAGCAGTAGAATCCTTGGTATCCGAACATATCTGGAGATGGTGTGAATTTTGGCCAGCTTTGCTTTGAAATTTGTCTTCTGTCAGGCTCTTGGCTTTACAGATCTGATAGAGAAGGTAGATGTTCACACTGATATGCTTACAGTATCGTAGCTGAACAAAATTCTAAGCCTCAGAGACTATTTGACATGGTCAGTGCTAAATGCTGCTGCCTTGTGTTCATGCAGATCCTGGACCACGGGACCAAATTTTGCTAGATGTTACAGCAACCTCTGGTGGCCGTTTTAATAAGAACTGTAAGAGGAAATCTCTGCAAATGGAGGCTGTTCGATACACATTTTTATAGCAACTAAGATGTCAGCATTTTGCAGGGCAGCTGTCTGTAAATAAGGCAAGATTGAAAAGGTTTTAGATGAACAATTTGAAATTTGTTGGCAATCAGCAGCTTCTCAAAGTATGTCTAATTTCAGACCAGACTGAGGGCTTAGAAGGCAGTAACATTTTTTGGGCTATTCGAAGAAGGCAGAGCACATGTGGTCTTCCCTTTGCTGCTAGAAAAAAGGCAAAACCAGATGAAATTACTGTCCATACACTCAAGAAGAATCTTTACAGCTCATCAGTGTGTTACGTGAATTAAGAAGCTGAAGGAAAATCATGAAGAGAAAGACATAAAAATCAAAGGCACTCTATTAACCAAGGAAGGAAGTGATGTTAAATAGGATGGTATTAATGATTAGAGATGAAGGGGATTAATTTGCTCTTGCCAGGTAAGATCTTCAGACCAATGCCTGTGTTGTAGACTGCTACTGAAGGAGCACAGCCATTCAAGAGCAGACTTCTTTAAGAAGCATTTTGAAAATGCTCTCCAGCTTCCAGTTGCTTGAAAGAAGGAAAATGTCCTCTTCTGGTGACATGAGAAAGTTTCTCCAAAATATGCTTTTGGCATTCTGGTGGAGCTGATTACTTCAGATGCTGATGAAGCACACTGTGACAAGTCTTAATTTCTTATTTTTGAGGCCTGTCAATGAAATCTCAGACAGACAGAGTGGTAGAGCATGTTTAAAGGTAACAGGAAGGTCTGTGGGTGTTCCTTCAGTGTGACTGTGCTCTCACAAAGGTTATCTAGCTCCAGACAACTGTTTCTCAGCAGGAAAAGTGCTTTACATTGATTTCCATAAGGACCACACCTTTTAGATTGCAATCTTCCATGTGTTTAGTTAGCAGATGTAAACGGGGTGATTGAAGAGGAGTTCACCATGGCACGGCTTTACATCAGCAAGATGAAGTCTGAGGTGAAATCTCTGGTGAACCGCAGCAAGCAGCTGGAGAGTGCCCAGATAGATTCCAACAGGAAAATGAACGCCAGCGAGAGGGAGCTTGCAGCTTGCCAGCTCCTCATTTCACAGGTATGTCTGCTCCTTCCTTGCTCCCTCAAAGCAAGGTTTGATGATTTTCTCAGCCTCCTTCCTCATGAGATGCGTGTGCTGGGAGTGAGAAATGAGAATTCAGGGAGAATAGAGGTGTTTCTCTCGTCTGTTCTGTTGTTTGTTCCTCTCGTTTTGCATTCCTCCCCTCAGCGTTTTACAGCACATTCTGTGGTAAGATTCTGTCTTCCTGTTGTAGATTTCAAAATGTTTTCAATGCCATAATAGTGAAAAGGCTCTTGGAGAGATTTCCTCAGCATGTTTTTGCATCTTGTGCCTCCGCTTAGAAAGCAAACTGACAAAGGAAGCAGTGACTGTATGGGTCTCTAACAAAGCATTTGGAGAGCCTCAACATCTGGACTGTCAGTATGCTAACAGATAGCTGGGCAGCAACATGCATGTAACAATACATTATAGAAAACATGACCGTGTAAGATAGAAATCCAGATGGTAGGAGGGCTTTGCAGTGGGTGGCATGTTCCAGGCAGTGATGCATGCTGCTGCATTCTGCAGAGAGGAGGGGGCTAACTGCTTCACCATGCTTCTTTGATTACTGCACACATGAAGTGGTGGAGACAGTTGGAGTTTACTCCGCTTCTCTTGCTAGCAGTTACTCAGAGAAAACCTGGAGCAAGGATAGCCTCTTGTCCTGCAGTAGAACTTCTCTATTCGGGTCTGCAGTAATAGCTGTAGCTGTAAGCATGCTTCTTAGTATTCAAGGAAGGCTTGAATCCTGAAAGTATTGGCTGTCCAAAAATGTTAAGTAAAATTACACTTTTTATGCTGTCTTAAAGTGGATCCAGCCACTAGAAGTCACCCTGCCAATCTGTGTTGCTCCCTTTCCTTGGGAACTTGCATTAGTAAAGCAGATGAAGGTTTGCCTCGAAAGCAGCTATATGCATATTTCTGCTGGCTGAAAGAGGATTGGCAGCACAGAGCTGGGAATGAGTATCAGCAGTGGGCTGCTGGGACATTTTCCTTCAGCTGTGGTGTTGGCTTATGCTGACCCAGTGAAGGAGCATGTTAAGTGGAAGCCAGATTGTCTGTCTGTGTGGGGTTGGTGTTCTTCTTAGACCTCCTTCTTAGGAGGTTTAGTATTTGAGTGACTTATCCAAGGCTGTGAAAAGATGCAGTGAAAGAAGTGAGACTGCAAGGCTACATCCTTTTTTTTTTCCCCTCCCTATACTTGTATTGCATTTCAACATGGTGATGAAGCCAAACAGAGATACTCTGAAGCAGGTGATCACCTTGCCTTGCCATTTTGGAAGCCCGTCTGTTTTTAAGCCTAGGAAGAAGCTAGGTGTTATGCTCAAAGTGTTGTGGGAGGGCATACACCTTATCTATAAAGTGAAAATTTATTGTTGGCTTAATTTAAATCTTAACAGCCCATTTATTAGTCTAGGCCTAATTACGGAAGAGAGAAAAGAAATAATTTGATGCAGAAAGACTTTCAGTGACAACAATGATGCCGTTAAAATTGTCACACACATTTCTTTAGTTTCTACCCTTTTTCCTTATGTTATACCCAACCTTCTGCTGCTGTTAAGTTTGGTGGTTTCATGCTGACATTGCTGGTGTGGATGTGACAGCAAGCACTGTCAGTATCTGGAGCACTTTGCTGAGAGAGATAGGTTTATGTTGCTGATTCTTCTTCCTTGCTTCCTTCTAGGATTCAGCTGGAGTAATTTTGTGTGTTTGCTAGCATTCTTTTACACCTTGCTATTTCTTGACTGATCTGCAGCTCCATATTACAACTGAACTTACTGTGTATGGGGCCTTTTACATTGTCTCTTTCCTGTTCCCTCTGCTTTTAAAGCATGAAGCAAAGATCAAGTCCCTGACAGACTACATGCAAAACATGGAGCAGAAGAGAAGGCAGCTGGAAGAGTCCCAGGATTCTCTCAATGAGGAGCTTGCCAAGTTACGTGCTCAAGGTACAACATTGGTTCCTGTGGTCATCATTTCTTTTAACAGCTGTATCTTAGAAAATGCAGTTTTGAACACAGTATTGTACATACAGCTCACCTGGCACTGCTGCAGCATTTGATTTTTCAATCCTACTCTACTTTTATCATACCTTTGTCACAGAAATCCAACTAAACAGATGGGATTTTAGCTCACTTACCAGGCTCTAAGCTCTGCAAATGCACAGTGACAGCAGACCTGATGTCACAGGGTCAAGCTCTGATGTTGAGCTGTTGCCTTGGTAGTCCCACAGCACTTTTTGACTGCTTGTATTTTGTAGTGAAGTCATAAAATTGTGATTCAGATCATTTCATGTGTTGCACCTGTACATTACACTCGAGGTAACGCTTTCAGCCTAACCCATTCACAGAATGCAGAGAAACTTAATTTTTCAAAAGAATTAAAAGCTTGGCAAGAAGCTTCACCTTTATACTTGCATGATGTGAGGAAAAAAATGCATCAAAAGCAATCAATCTTTTGAATGTTTGTTTTGGAAATTCTCAGCTGGCCATCTAGTTTCAGTTGTCTGTTTGGAAAGTGCCCTGCCCCATTCATTAGAAAGATGCTTCCATTAGGATTGAGTAGAAGTTTCTCTCGTGGCTGCTCTATAGGATCCAACTGACTTCATTTTTAAGAGTTGGGTTTTTTTTTTCCATTCTAATTCAGCGTGGAAAATTTTTATCAAAAGGAGTTTTTCTTGCTTTGCCAAGCTCCTGTTTTATGTATAATTACAGTGTAGCCTTAGAATTACTCTGGATTTCTGTGCAGGGGCTGCTCTCTGACTCTGGGAGCAGCAGATGGTGACAGGATTTTTAACATCTGCGTGGTTTTTTATTCACACATCTCATCTTCCCACCCCACTCACAAGAAATGATCTGTCTCTGGAGGCCAGCATTGCCCAGCAGAAAGGGGAGAGGGAGGATCCCTACAGGCAGAGTCATAGGAGATGAGGGGAGGTTGGGAAAGTGCTGTGTGGGCTGTTAGTAACAGCAGCAGGGTTTGGACAGTGGTCACACATAGGGTACTGGAAAACAATGGCTGTGTCTGCCCCTCCAGAACAGTCTCACCATGATCTTGCTGCCTGCCTTGCAAGCAACGCTTGTTCTTTTTACATGGCTTGACATAGAGATGATGTACGATTGGTTGGTTAACTCTCAACTGTCTCCAACTTCAAACAGAAAAAATGCATGAAGTCAGTTTCAAAGATAAGGAGAAGGAGCACCTGACCCGGCTTCAGGATGCAGAAGAAATGAAGGTAATGTCGTGTGCTGCAATATTGGAGTTGATTTCTTAGTGAGATCATTCATTAGCTGATAATTAGAGTGTGATTTTGTCTTCCTGTATGTGTTGTGTGTTTTTAAAAGAACTTTTCTGCCTCTGTCAGAATTGCTGGCTTCTGTTAGAAAACCTGATCTCTTAGAATTGAGTGACCTTTGCAGTTTGAAATTAGAGAACTTGCTGGTACTGAGGCTGGTGGCCAGATGAAGGAAAAAGAAGACACTCACCTCAAATACTCAGGCTGTAACTGAGACCAGCTTGTCTGCTGAACCAGCTTCAGAGAGTACAGAGGTTTGGTGTACTGTGTTTGCTTGAGTGGAGCTGATTTGGAGACCCAGCATCCATGGTTGAGAATCATTTTGTTAGGTATGGCTGAAAAAGGATTCACCTCTGTGTCACTCTGATATTTGCCATTTCCAGGAACTCAGCTGAAGCCCATTTGCTAAGCAGTGCACCAGGCTACTGGGGTTAATATCATTTAGGAACTAAAACTTAATGAAAATGAAGCCAGACCATTTTACCAAATGGTTTGGCAAAAGTATCTCATAGAAATAATAATGACATAGAAACCTGTTTTCTGATACTTTCTCCTTTCTGTAGAATGCAAAGAAGAAATATTAGGAAATGATGAGCTGGTAGTGCTTCTGATGAGATTCCAAGTTGTGCAGAAGAAAAATACAGTTTTACAAAGATGGTGGTAGAGGTTTGTCAGCTGGAGAATTTTTACCTCCATTATAAAAAGTTAAGGTTGTTAAAACAGCTGTGAAGTTATTCCTTACATTTGTAAGAAGAACTTTAGTCAGTGATCAGCAATTTAAAGTGAGATGCATTCAGTTTTTTTCTTACAACTTGAAATGTATCTAACCATACAATTTAAATAACAGGGCTGTGGCTAAGCAATCCAGAAAGATGGGTTAATTTAGATGATAGATAAAAAGCAACCTTAGGTGTGTTACTTGATTTCTGTCTCACTATGGCTTTGCATTTTGTGCTCTGCAGAAGGCACTGGAGCAGCAGATGGAGAGTCACAGGGAAGCCCATCAGAAGCAGCTGTCCAGGCTGAGAGATGAAATTGAAGAGAAGCAGAAAACAATCGATGAAATCAGAGAGTATGTTCACTCACTGTCACTTTTTGTGCTCCTGTATTGCTCTGTGACACTACAGGACTATTTTTTGGTTGGTTTTATTAGCTTTAATTGATATCTCTGTACTTCAGAGCCTCAGGGAAAGTTGAAAGTATCCTTACATGCAACAGCTATGTCACAGACTCCAGTGTATCTTGTTTTCACATTCATGGTATTTGTGACACAGGAATATAACTGTGAGATACCCTCCTGCTTGGAAAGGTTTTAAGGTTTCTCTTTACTGTTGTGCTCTTATTTTTGAAGTGTTCACAAAATGTGAGCAATCCTGATTTAGCACTCCTGTCCATATTTATAGTGTGGGTAAATAACAGTAGGGAAATGAGAAAGCAGAACAGAAAGAATGCAAGAACAGTGTGTCCTTTAAGACAAGACAAACAAGGCAGGAGAGTATATGGCTGACTTTAATATTCCAATATTTTAAAATAAAAGCTGTTGGTTTTCAGATTCGTTAGCCTTAATTTCTTCCAGAATTTTACAGTAGAATTACTTAGTTCTGTTTATGGAAACTGAACTGCATATTTGTGGCCTTCAGGACTGAGCTGTTCAGACCTTTTTTAGTTGTTTTTTCTTTTTGTTCTAGTATGAATCAGAAGCTCCAACTGGAACAAGAGAAGCTGAGTGCTGATTATGATAAATTAAAAATTGAGGACCAGGAGAGAGAAATGAAACTGGAAAAGCTCATGTAAGTCAACAGTTTTCTCACCTGGTGTCCCTGAATCTGGTCTCTTTTGATGTGTGTGCAGGAAACATCCTGGTGGGAAGCATTTGTGTTGAAACATTCATGCTGAAAATAGCATTTCAGTAGCAACGCCAACATGCAGTAGAAATGAATGATTACTAACTACTCCTTTTTTTAAGTTTTAGGCTTTTTAACAGTAGATTTGATGCTTTCTGAAAAGGTGTTTTAGAGCTCCAATTTTATGAAATATCATGGCAAATCTTAAATCCCCCATTTCTTAACATGCGGGAAAAAGAGAATAATTGTAAAACATTTTTGATTTAATGTTTAATGTTGTGATCTTTTTAGATTGCTTAATGATAAAAGGGAACAAGCAAGAGAAGATCTTAAGGGGCTGGAGGAAACAGTGGTATGTCCTGTTTACAAGTTACTGAATTTTTTTTCCCTATGTTTTCATCACTGATGTGTAACCAAAACACTTGCATTGGTGCTTATGAAAACGACTAATTTATATCAGATAAGTTCTTTAAGTTCTTTACCATGTGAGCGGTGAGGTGATGGCACAGACTGCCCAGAGAGGCTGTGATGCCCCGTCCATCCCTGGAGGTGTTCAAGGCCAGGTTGGATGGGGCCCTGGGCAGCCTGGGCTGCTATGAAATGTGGAGGTTGGTGGCCCTGCACGTGGCGGGGGGTTGGAGCTTCGTGATCCTTGAGGTCCCTTCCAACCCAACCATTCTGTGATTCTGTGATGATCCTATGAAGCTAAGTCTGTGCACTTCCCAAATCATGAAATTGAATTCCAAGTTCTAGGTGAAATGCTACTGTTGCAGTCCCCTGTGAGTAAGCTATCACTGCTGAGGCTATAGTACTGCGTTCTGCTGCCCTTCTTCCTTGAAAGCACACAAAGTGACCAGTATGTTGAATACAGGGTAACTACACCCAAATGATGCGTACCTGCCTCTCACTTGGCCTGTGCAATGGCTTGTAAAGGAATCTGATATTGTGCATGCAATGTTAAAATTGCAATCTAAGATGGGCAATTTCAGTCCTGAAGATGCTGCGCAGTTTGGTTGGAAGCTCCCTTTTTACCTGTCTGTAAAATCTGCCAGCTTTCTCAAAGATCTCACAGGTTGGTCTGTTTTAGTAGCATCGCATTTATTTTTGCTAGTGGTAGTTTGGTTGTAAACTCAAATGCAGTGCCTTTTCTGCTCTGTGTAATGCTTCAAAATTAAGCTTGACCTCAGGATCAGCTGGAGTTCATTACATGTAAAAATCCGAAGCCATACTAATTGGGTTTGTACAACTTGGGCCCCTCTTGGCTCCCCAAGCCATAAGCCTTATTTATTTAAAATCCTGTAAGGAAGAGAGTTAATCAGCCTTTCTTACATGACTTGTGTTCATCAGACTCCTGCACTGCTTGCACACTGGGAAGACTTAATTAACCCTGTACAACAAATGGTCAAGGCAGCTGGAAGTCAGGCAGTATGGTGATCCACGCATCGGGCTCTGTAGGCATTGGCTGGCATTTAGGTGGTGATTTTGGGGAAGGGATGGAGAACAGTTTCTGTGAGGCCACATCTGCTGCCCTGGCGGTGACTTGTGTTCCTTCCCACTGCTGAGCTGATATAGAAACAAGATGAGGGGGCTCATTGGAAGGAGTTATGGGTTGGAGGTCTGCTTGTGCAGCAAAGCTGAATGCCAGCGCTCTGGGAGGCTTCTGCTCTGCACCTCTGTTGTTTAGAATGGCACACTGTGCATCTTCTGATTACAGAATAATTCCTAAACGAGCCATGCATATGCTGTACAGTTTCTACTCATTCTGTAGTCCATAGAAGAAACATCTCATTTTTGGCATATAGTCAGTTGTAACTTTCCCTTTTCAGAGATGGAGACAAGAAATTTGAGTTTTTAACAGCTTGTAGACATGGTGGTGCTCACAGTGTGATTAATTTACATTCCAGGATATGAGCAGATAAGCGTGAAATGGAAAAGCTGAGGTTGCACTTAGCAACTTTGGAGAGATAGTTCTCTTTAACATGGTTTTGGTGAAAATGGCATCGAGGTGAACTTGATTTTCTAGAAAGCTTCCTTTCCTGAAAATGATGTAGCATTTTTGTTCTTTTTGGAATGGGTGCAGGGTTGCTCCACCTCATGCCTTGTATTCGGTCTGAGGTCTATTTTGCTGAGCCAACAAGTTGATATATAGAAAAAGCTGGGAAAACCTGGATTTTTGCCAGAGCTTAAAAGGCACTTTGAGATCTTAAGTACCTATGATTAAGCACTCAGACCCAGTCATTGAGTTTGCTACTCAGTGAATCCAAAGTCATAGCAAGAGATGTGTAACCATGGCCAGTTTGTTAGACTTGTCGCTTTGGTGTTGCAGACAGCATATGGCAATACACTGGCAAGAGAAAAAGTGCATGCCCTGTTATTCTGTGAGCAGCTTGTTTGTAGGCTGCTTGAACAGCCAATGCGTGTACCAGGCAGGAGCATCCCCGTAAGGACATCACATTAAAGTCCTATTATCTACATAAATTTGCAGAGGTGTCTTTGTTTTATTTAAAACCCCAGAATGCCTACTGTCTATCTTAGTGATTTGTATTTGTTTTTTTTTCTCATGTAAATTGATTCTAGGCAAGAGAACTTCAGACTCTTCATAACCTACGCAAACTGTTTGTTCAAGATCTCACCACTCGTGTTAAAAAAGTAAGAATGCACTCCTGTCATCCAATATAATGCAATCCACTGTGCATGTTATTATAAAATGGAATATTTTTTTCAGTATCAATGAGCGATAGCATTAAGACCGTCCTGATGGTTATCCAGGCTTTGGCTCTTACTGGGTCTTAATGACAGGTCTTGGTAGTTAAGGGAAGTTACTGCATTTTGAGAGATGGTATAATGGGTAGCAGAAACTGCTCAATGTAACTTGCACTCATGTGTGCTCTGCTGAACGCTGTGACTTTGTGACTTTATCATCCTGTGGCTACTTGGCCTTTTCCTAGCAAAATTATCGTGTGGCCAGAGACGAGTTTCTTAGCAGAAATTCAGGTGTTTTTAACTGTCGAATCAGAGTAAAAAGTTGCATAAATATTCAAAGGCTTCACAGTAATTCTTAGCTCTTTAGAGTGGCTTTGGGGAAGCGGGTGTTACTACTGTTTATTTGTTAAAATTGAAAAGCCACATATGGTAAAAATGTTACCTAGATCTAGAGAAAGGGATATTCTTTCCCCCCCAAAGTCTGTGATTCTGTTCAGGATCCATGGATTGTTCAATAAGAATATTTCATTTTCTGTGTGGAGGGCAATACGGCCCCTAAATATCAACTGAACAGGTGAAATAACTTCTCTTTAATTTGGGGCTCAGGAAGGCTTTTCGGCCTTTGGCAAACTTACATTCCAAAATACCTGAGCTTCCTCTTGAGTTTCTGCATGGTTTTGCTGAACTCTGGAACTCTCTGTGCAGAGCGTTGAGCTTGACAGTGACGATGGAGGCGGAAGTGCTGCGCAGAAGCAGAAAATTTCCTTTCTTGAGAACAACCTGGAACAGCTTACTAAGGTTCACAAACAGGTAGGAGCTTCACTTCCTTCCAGTGCCTGTTTTGCTATTAAATCAAAAGCCACTGTGCCTTTTTCATTGACTTATAGTAATTTCACCCATAGGAAAAACTGCACGTGTAACGCTGTTCTCTAGTATTACAAATTACATTCTTTTCCCCCCAAATAATATTTTTATATGTTTAAGAGAATAATTTTTGAAGCTAATATGTAGGTACTGTTTAAGGAAATGGTACCTATAGTTCTCAACTGAAGTTGTTGGCATTAGGACTACACCTACTTACTGGAATGTTGTTGTGGTCTAGCCCTGGCAGGCAGCTCAGAACCTCACAGCCGCTCGCTCAATCAGTGGAATGGAGGAGAGAAGCAGAAAGGTAAAAGTGTGAGAATTGTGGGTTGAGATAAGGACAGTTTCATAGGTAAAGCTAAGTTGCTTGCGCAAGCAAATCTAAGCAAGGAGTGCGTTCAGCTCTTGCCATCAGCAGGCAGATGTTCAGCCACTTCCAGGACAGCAGGGCTTATCACATGTACCTTGGGAAGACACAGGCATCACCCTGAACATCTATCCCCCCTTTCTCCTCCTTCACCCCAGACTTTATTGCTGGAAATAGAGGTTTTCTGTGCAGCTTAAGGGCTGGTGCCTCCCCAGGGATGCTGAGGCTGGCCATTTCTGGGCATGATGATTTCCATCTCTTCCCTATTTTTTAAGAGCTTCTGTTTCCTTTGGATGTCTGCTTTTCAGAGCAACTGATGGCCCTTCACTGTGGGCGCCAGCCCAACAAGTGGGAGGTGTAGGGGTATGCTATAGGCAAGCATTTGGGTATGGATCAAGGAAAGAACTCTCTGCTTACCTGGAAGTCTAAATACTAATAGTGTGTTTATGGGTATATCTATCTCAGTAGGTAAAACTGGATCATTTCTGCCAATAAGTTTCCACCCTCTTATAAGATGTCAGTTTTATTGAACTGTATCCCACATCTCAGATGCAGAGTACAAAGTAGTAGAAGAGGCTTCTGGTTTAATTTATGAATTCTAACATTGCATTCTCAATTGCAGTTTTCTGAAACTGTTAGAGAGAGACAGTGCTCTCCAAGATTTGCTTTATTTATTCCTGTAGAAATGCCAAAAATGCAAGCAGTGCTGGACTGTGACAAGTGTCCATTAAGGTTCAGTATTTTAAGATTCCTGCTTAACAGATGGCTTAAAGACCTAGTTTCTAAATGTGGAAATCAGGACATGTTAATAATGTTTTTTTTTGTTTCACTCTATTGCCTTTTTTTGCATTCTGTTCATATTTCTGCTAGTTGTTCAGATTTTTATAGCTCTCATTAATGTATATTTACTCAAAAACAGCTGAGGAGTTCATGTCTCATAAGAAACTTAAATAAAAAATGACGTTGGGCTTGACCTGAATAGGAGATCATCCTGCACTTATTCCAAATCAGAGCTGTTGGGTAGAACACGTGCTCGACACTTTCAGCAAAAGCACACTGTGACAATTTTTATTTTTATTTTTAGCTTTGCTTGTGTTTTTCTTTTGGCACTCAGCCTCGACTAGCAGGTGTAAAATGTTTTGTTTGTGAAACTGTGTGAATGTTATTGCATGCTGTTGCTTTGCTGTATTATTTATACGGCAGCGAAACCATTTTCTTCCCTTCAGAAAGGGGAATATCATTTTTTGGAACAGTTATCTGTTGACGTTTAGTAATGGTATAATTGTTCTGTAGAAATTGTACTGTGCTTTTTTTTAACCAACAATCTGTATCAGTTTTTATTTATCTAAAAATCAATCTGCCTCCTTGACTACGGTTGAATACAACGTTAGATATTATTCTGATGAGCAGAAGAGCTTGTTCAGCTTCACAATCAAGGAAGTCTGTGAATTTAAAGTATTGTCATCACCGTGTTTATGGTTATAGGCCTTAAGGTGAATTCTTAGCAATGGATGAGGAACAGAAAGTTTCTACTTCTCCCTAATGCTTGAATAGTGAACAAGAAGGTAAACATGCCCTGATCACTGGCCATGGTGAATTCTTGGCCATACCAAGTGTTGTCTGTAAGCTGTGTTTAAGCACTGTGGTTTTTAAGCAATGCAGTGATCAAGTACCTGTGAAATGCCAGACATGTCTGCATGCTGAGAAATGCAGAGTTTCTGGCTGAGTTGCTCTGAGGGTCTGGAAATTTGGTTGTTGCTGTAGTGCCCTGCAGGGTTCTTCCAGAGCCTTCTACCTTCAGAGTCATGTGTGAAATCGTGTTCTTTGATCTCCCTGTTGAATGATTGGTAGCTCAGCTGGACAAATAACCAGCATGATTAATAGGAAGAGAAAATGTTTCTTTGGCATAAGCTTTTCACAGGCATTTCTGGAGGAAACCTGTTTCTTTCCTTCGCGGTGTGCAAGTTGTGAAGAGGAATAGTGGTGATTTCTGTCTCCTTGTAAGATGACCTTTGCTATGGTTTCTCACAGGGTATTTTTGAACCTTCTCTTCTTGCAGTTGGTACGTGATAATGCAGATCTTCGTTGTGAGCTTCCTAAGCTGGAAAAACGACTTAGAGCTACGGCAGAGAGAGTTAAGGCCCTGGAGAGTGCACTGAAGGAGGCCAAGGAGAACGCCATGCGAGACCGCAAGAGGTACCAGCAGGAGGTGGATCGCATTAAGGAGGCTGTAAGAGCCAAAAACATGGCACGGAGAGCACACTCTGCTCAAATCGGTAAGGAGGTGTTGCTCAGGGGTGAGCGATTGCTCACACACTTCGTGGTTGATTTGTTTGCTCATTTTTGAAAGAAAAGAGCTTTGAAAGCAGGAGTCTGGGGCAAACCTCAGGGTCTGCTTCTCCTCTGTTGCACAAGCAGCTTCAAAGACTTCACTTTTTCATAGAATATGCCCCACCTCAAGTTTAAAGTGCCTTTGCTATTTAGCTCAGTAAATAAATGGCATAATGGGTCTTGTGTGCCATTCTAATGACCTGAAAAAGTGTCTCTTTAAATTAGTCTCTCACTTTCTTCCTGCTCCCCCTCCTGCTTCTATTCTGCCTTTCAGCTCCTTCCTTTCCTTTTCCGATTACTACTCCCTGTGCTTTCATTTGGGCTGTGTAGAGTCAAATATTCCTGTATAATGCAGATGCTGGGTATATCTCTGTGGTACAATCTGAATCCATGCAAGCAATCAAGTAGTGTTCAATATAGGAACTTTTCAGGTGGCAATTTTTGAAATGATTTCTTGGAATTGATAAGATAATTTATTGCATGGCGGTGGTAACATTGGTGCGTTAAAACCAGAGGAAAAAATTAGCACGCAGTGTTTCCTGCCTTATGCAGCCTCTCCTAAAAAGCCATTATCAGTTCTGTCTCTGCTTCTTCTGGAGTTACATTAGTAGCCATGGTAGGAAACTGGACACAGAAAGTACATCAGTGACCACCAAATGAGTCTTGACTTTTCTGTGCTGTACAGACAGCCCAAAATCTTTGTAGAGATGACAGGCATGCATGAGACGGTCAGAGGACTCTGTCACAAACAGAAAAGCAATGTATTTGTTGTTGGCCAAGGTAAGGGAACACTGTGTTCCTGATTACAGACTAAACTGACAAGCAGTTTCTCTCCCGTTAATGATGGGTTTTGTACTAAAGGATAAGGTGAGGTAAAATCCTGTTGGAAAAAGCTAATTGTGTTGTTTGGTTTCCTGCTTTCTCTGCAGCCAAGCCCATCCGCCCTGGTCATTACCCAGCATCGTCTCCAACAGCTGTCCATGCCATCCGAGGGGGAGGGATGTCCAACTCCAGCTACTATCACAGCACCAAATAGATGAGAAGTAAGACCAAAGACCCAACTGTTCTTGCGCTGATCACCACTTCTGTTTTGCTTCTAGCAGACCAGCCCTATTTATTTTCCTAGTTTCAGTGGGGGTCTTTTGCCTATGTTTTAACTGAGAAAGTTAGTAGTTTAAGTGAGGGTTGCCTTGTTTAGAGTACTTTGCAAGCTCCTGCTCGGAGTTTTTATTTTAATGACTTATCACTTGAAACTCTTTTTAATAAACTGAAATGCTGCTGCAAGTCTGTACTGAAATTAGCACATAGAAGTGTGAAACTTGTGTATTAAAAATAGAGTTCCAGAGACTGCTCCATTTTCCACTTTTCCTAACACGAATGTGTTTCCTTGTGATATTCTTTAAGGATAAAGACTTCTAGTAAAAAACCCTGTACTAGGAACTAGCTCTGTGTGACTGAAAAGCAACCGAGCACTTCTGTGCCCATGCAGGAGCTGCCTGTGGACAGACCGCACCTGGGAACTAGTAAGGGTTCTTCCTGGGCAAAGTTCAAAATGGAAAATGTTAGAAGCTGAAAACTTCATGCTTTAGTGTGAGATAATGCTTGAGACATGGAGCCATGTGGCAAACATGCTTCTTCACAAGCATTTAACTTTTTCTTCTGCCCCTCACATGCGGGACCTGCTCCCTCCTGCTCCTGAGCAGCTGTACCTGCAGCCCAGGGCAGGGCTAAAGCAGCCTTCAGTTGGCATCAGCACAGAGCTCTCTGAATTTGAGTGTCAGCATTTTTCTTTTGCTTCTTTTGCTTTGCACTCTTAGTCGGCCCTCTTCAGCTGAAAATGTAAATATTTTCCCTTATTGTGAGCACTTAAGGTTTCTGTGTCTACTCATAAGCAAAAATCTTGTCTTGGAAAGAAGAGCAACACAGTCCCATGCTTCATGCACCCATCTCTCTATTTATTTCCTTAAACGCCCATTATTTCTGGGCTAGTTTAGATGATAATTTTGTTGAGAGCATATTAGGAGTTGGATGGTAGTGAGCGATAAGTGCTAAGAGTGAATGAAAAGCAGCTGGTGGACTGCTGGATTGCCTTTCCAAGTCTGGCTTCTTTCTCCTCTGGAGGATTAATTCTGTTTTATGACTCTTTTCTGATAGTATCTGGTTTCCTTTAGGCATTTGGCATTCTTGGGTGTGTTTTTCTTTTTCTTTTTCTTTTTCTTTTTCTTTTTCTTTTTCTTTTTTTTGGAGAATGCTTCATGTCATGCATGCATGCAAACCATCCATCACATCATTCAACCTTTTATTGTGTTGTGGGGATTGTTTCTGTTCATTGTGTTTTCTGTGAGCCCTGTAGCTGCAAGCAGCATATTTTTGCTGTGGATGAATTAGGACAAGTCTTTGCTGAGTGCTTTTCTGAGTTAGTTGATTCTGAACTGAAATTTGCTTTTCCATCTCATGGGAAATATAGCCTCTGTCTACTTCATTGCATTCCCATGAAAGAGCAAAGGGAAAAGAGTGTGATAAAGAAGCCTATAAATTATTTCTAAACATATATAATAAAAGCTGCTCTGCGGGGGGAAAAAAACTGCTACCTGCCTAAACTGGGCAGGCCTTTAATAGACCATCTGCTGTGAAATTAAAACTGTCAGACGTGAGCATGCCACACACCAGCTATAGGCACACATCAAGCAAATGACTGTAGCTTAACAGAAGTCATCAGTAAAATAAATAGGCATAACACAAGTTGAGCATGTAACAGAACAGGACTTTGGAGGTCAATAAAGAGCAATCTCATATGCTTTAGATGCTGAGTTTTCTATCTGAGAGGATAAGCAGATTGAAGCCACTCCTCTGGAGCGTGTTGCTGAGAAGGTCATAGGTAATGGGAGAGAAAAAAAGGAATTGGGAGGATCTTAGAACTGGCTTAACTTAGAGGTTTAGCGTTTCTGAAAAAGTCAGGGGCAAAAAACATCTGAAAAGCAAATAGAAGCCCTAGAGGTTGGAATGAAGCCATTAAAAAAGTGTGTCTCTGTGTGTTCCTCGTATGGTAGCAGTGTTGCTTTCTGCTGACTGGGCGATACTTAAGGAAGGTCAGTTCTCATCAGCTTTGGTCCTTTGGTTAAAATGTTGTTGGCAAATTGTAGGTATGTGGCTGTGAGGAGCATCCCAGTAATGTGAATTCTGAGCTCAGAGGGTGAAGGGCTGGGGATCTTAGTTAAGAGTATCAGGAGAGGTACAGCTTCTGCAGGCAACACTTTGTAGGGATTGTTTTCATACCATTGCTGAGCGGTCTGAGCCTACGCTCTGTGTTATTAAGTGACGTCGTTCTGCACATCCAGAATAGAGCAGAACTTTGAGAGTCATTTAGCAGAATGAAATAATGGTTTTTCTAGATAAATGTTTGCTGTCAAGTTACACGTTATTTAGAATGACAGTTCTATACCAGGATGAGGGGAAATTTGTCTTATTTCCCTCATCATTCACAGTGAAGACAGTAGCCATTTCTTGCTGCTAGACTGGTCAGGAATTGCAAGTCATTAACCTGAGCAGAACATCCCATCAATAACAGCCAATGAGTGTTAATAAAACATTGTTGTAAATTGCAAATTGCCAGTAGCCGACTTAAACAGAAGACTCAATAGAGCAAGGAAGTTTCAGGAATCTTCAGAAATCTAACTGCAATGAGTTTGTTACCTGGGGCATATCTCAAATACAGATCTGATGAAGTTAAGAGAAAGAGAGTTCATGTTGGTGTGGCTGCAAGGATAACTGCAGCAGTGTGAGTCCCGATTGGGTAGAAATCCACGCTGAATTGTTTTTCATACTTGAAATGTGTATGCAGATTTGTGTTAATACAAATCAGTTCATTTTGAAGTTCTGTCTTTAAATGCCTAACGTGGACCTGCTCAGAATCCTGTACACCCCATCTGGAGGCCATGCTCCTGTCCTTCACCTTACTGAAGGAGAGCTGAGCTGTGGTGGTGCTGCACTTCTGCAGCTCATCGTTTAATAACCGTCTTCAGATGGACCAGAGATCATCTTTACATCTGCTTTAGTTACATCCCACACCTAACCAAGGGGACAGAGGGGCACTAACAGAGCTCTGGGACAGGTAGGACTGAGGTACAGGGCAAGTTTGGTTGATTGATATGAAATAAATACTTGAGTTGCTGCATTGGAGAGCAGTTCAGGTGCTGTATACAAACGTCTGGGTTGGCTATCACTGTATCTGTAGCAGTTTTCTCATGGGCCGGGTGGCAGCGTGAAGGACTGTCTCCTAAAGTTGATACACCTGTGAGCAAAGTGGCACAACTGGGTGTGCATGGGAACTTTGCACAGGCAGGCACACCAATAGCAGGAGCAGGGAGCTAAATATGTTGACAAAGCATGTGCTTTCCTATTTCAAATCTTGAGTAAGCTGGTTATCTGACTAACCTGCCCTTCTCATGTTTGTTTAAACCTGTCTGGTACCTCATTTGAAAAGAGAAGAAGTGAAATGAAGATATGCTAACAATTGCAGTAATGCTCCATAGTGGCTTACTGAAATTATTAAACCAGCTTGTATGGAATCTGTATTTGTGAAACACACTGTGCAAACAAGCTCCTGACAATGTGACTTCCCTTATCCTGAAGTCTCTGGTATGTTCCCAGCACCTCCCCATCCTTAAGCAAGATGAATAACTATAGTTAATCTAGGCAGGCCGTTTAGATTAATCTAGGCAATAAAATGCATGAATTAATAACCAACTGTCCCACTTGCCTTGAAGATGTTAGTGAGGATGGTAACTAGGAGGGAGCTACAATACCCACTGCTTCAAACAACACAGATGAGTTGATTCTTTCTAATAACTTGATCTTTAATACTCAAAACTTTTGTGTTAAACAATCAAACAAGAAAACATGTAACTAAGCAAAATGTTGCTCCCTTTACAAGATCCTGTACCAGCTACTTAAAAAGTGCCAGGCACATTCAGTTGCTTATATGTTGCTTTCCATATGGCTAATGAGAAAAGCGTAACAAAAGCAATCAAAGATCGGTACTTCCAATTATTTATAACGAACTGCAGATCAGCTTTGTACTTAGCACCCTACGGTGAACTTCTGGAAGGAGCCATCGTGAAATTAGTGAGCAAGAAGCCTGTAAAATATCAATATTTTTGTGTAAAATGATACTGTCAATTTTCGTAATACCTCATCAGGATATGATGTAAAATGTTTTATATGTTTATATTTACATTATATTCACGTTGTTTATATTATTTTTATGTGTGTGTGTGTGTGTGTGTTGTGTTTGTATGTGTATAGACATCAGGAAGGAACCTTTTTTCCAGGAGATATTTGCAAAAGAACGACTTGCCTGGATTTGTAGTCTTTTGTTCCTTTCATTTTTATAATATCTTTGCAAACTTGGTTGTGTTCCACACTTGTTAACTAAGATACTGTTCTTCAGCTCCTATCAGTAGAGAGAATCATAGACTCATAGAATCATAGAATCACCAAGGTTGGAAAAGACCTAAAAGATCATCCAGTCCAACCGTTCACTTATTCCCAATAGCTCCCACTAAACCATGTCCCTCAACACAACGTCCAGAAAAATCCCATGAAGGAAAAAGAAAGATAAAAAGGGGGAAAAAAGACCTTTCTGTTGTGCTTAAGGATGTCTTTAGACAAGACGTGATGCCGTGTTAGAGGTGGCAAAGAATGAATTTCATTGTTTAGTTATGATTGTGCCAATCTGTGGGCTGGAAACTGTCAGAATTCCTCTCTGAGACTCAGTAATTGAGACTTGTTCCACGAATTCCTGAGATGGTGCTTTACACTGATGTTCTCGTGGCAATGTGGGTGCTGCATATTGAGTTTCTGCCAAGTGTTGGTATCAGTTATTTGCCATGCTGCGTATCTGCTTTCTAATCTGAAACATCCACTAATTATCGTTACCTTTCTCACTCTCTTTTGACAGGTCAGTCCCACTTAGCATGTTACAGACTATCATTAAGTCACTACTTTCTTTTATCCCCCTCTTCAACCTGATGCACATTCTATTCATCCTGCGCTTCCTACCGCCATCTGCGACGCACTGGCCATAGGTATTTTGAGCTTCGTAGGATCTCCACGTGTACAGAAGTCTTCAGCTCAACTCCTCTCCAGATACTTGTACAATGTATTTAACGTAACCATCTCAGTACCCATAGCAAGTCTGCCACCCAGAATGGCACCGACGGCGTGTGACCCCCTGGCACTGCTTAGGTTGGGGCTTCTCTGCTCAGCCCGATGCTGTTGGAAGACCTCTGTCACATCAGTAAATCCCACCTTCCGGCATCCAAGAATTAATTATTCGGTGACCAAGTGCCATCAAAGGCAGGTGATTGTGCTCTGTCATGACTGATTTACTGTATAATATACATATTATTTTATATTTTTAAGGGATGAAAATGTGCTGCTACATGGTTTAATTTTACTGCTTACATTTTTGGAAGGAAATTTTCCCCAAAGAACCATTTGTAAAATCCTGATAAAATCTCTGGACTGTATAAAATGACCTTTCTTGCAGTACCTGCTAAAGATCAAATGGGATGCAGAGAAATCTGTTAGTATAAATCTAGGTTTTTGGAGTTTGATAGTTACATGACTGTATGTGTGACTTATCTTCAAGTTACAATCTGGCCTGCTTGTAGTTCTCCCTACGGTGGTGGGTTTTCCTGGAGTGTGTTGGCTGGCCGTGTGTTGCTAAGCACTGTTCTCCATGACACTTTGAAAGCTTTCAGAGTGCTGCAGAAGTCCTGTCTTGGGAAAGCCTGATCTGCTCACACCAGAATTCACACACGGGAGGGAACAGCCCCCAGCAGGAACAGGCACTCCCTTCCAAAAACAAAAAGCCCCAGGTATAGCCTCTGTTAAGGTACAGATGGTCCAAGAGGAGGTGCGGGTCACAAGCTGTCCCTTGCAGAGCAAACTGGGAAACACACCTCTTAGGAGATGAAGAGCATGCTGCAAGGGGAGAAGAATGCACTTGCTGCTTGTGTAACGACATGCAAGCCATCCTGCTGTGCTCAGAGCCTTTCTTACCTCCCTGGTACCAGGCAGAACGTGTCCAGCTTCTCAGCAAGGGGGCACTGGAATCCTTCTGGGAGAGCACAGCTGTAGGTAGAAGCTGCTCCTGCTGCTGTGTCACATTAGCCGTGTCACCCAGCAGTGTGGCTCCCAGGGAGGGTACAGCTACATCTTCTGCTGCAGGTGTTTGCTCTTAGGTTGAGAGAGAGAGAGACAGATTTTTTTTTAATTTCTGAATGTGTTCACATTGACACGAAACTAGTTAGGTAATGGAGAGCCTTTTGAAATACTGCAAATTTACTTCAGTATTTTTTTTTGTCTACTGAAATTACTCAGTTTCTTGCAAAGTAAGTTGGACTTGATTTAACTTTTTTTTTTTTTTTTTTTTTGATGTTGCACTATATTTGGGAGCATTTTGCAAAAATATTTAATGAAGTTGCAAAATTTGCATGTATTTAATTTATTTTGTATTTTTCAGAGTTTTATATTTTTCTTTATGTGCATGTGCACTGCCAGGAAAATGAACTGTGAACTCGCCATATGCAACCTTTACTAGAGTTACTAAATCAAACCTACTCTGTGCTGCTCAGAGCTGAACTCTCTGCTATGAACTAATTATCCTCTTGTTTTTGTTCTAATGCAGTTGTCTTAAAAAAAAGAATACCAAACTCTTAGTTGCTGCCTGATTTTGTATTGCAGTACAGCTGCTGATCTGTATTTTGAGTTCAAAATTTGGTAGGGGGTTGCATTGTAAATGCAGTTTCCCAAGTTGCTCGTGCTGTTATCATCAGTTATGTATGACAGTTTAGACAGATTTCTTCAGCTTGAGTACTAAGTTAGCTTTGACATCTCTTAATTGTGCTAGTGCTGATCAGCCAGTCAGTTCATCTAGCTAAAGCAGTGCGAGTTTCTCCAAGTTAACTTCTGCTTCAAGACTGTAAGAGGACTTTCTATAGCTGAAACACTGACAAGATGCAGCAGGCTGAGCTCCTCCAAAAGAAATACATTCGATGCTTAATTGGAAATTATCCAGTCTGTCAGTTGAACTTATTCTGCTTATAGATTCTTGTTTTGTAGCCTATTTTAATGAGGCAATTTAAGTTTGTATTGCTTATTGTATATCCAGCTTTTGTACCATTTTCAAGTCCTATGTATTTTATAGATAGAAAATGAAAGCCACACATCTGCTCTGCAGGGATCAAACCCTGTCTTTTGTCATTTCCAGTACCTGACGCTGTCTTACTTTGCTCTTTGAATGTTGTGTCATATTTATTCTAGGCTGATTTTCAAGTTGTGATTTGTATAGCGCAAATGAAGCTTCACATCTAAGATGTCTTGCATGGTTTTGGTGGAAACACTTTTCACAAATGGAAGCCATACTTCAGATGGAACTAAAGTGCGTACTGTTCTTTTTCAAGGAATAAAATACTATTTCCTGCTCAGCTGAGCTTCTCTCAGTGATATCATAGAATCACAGAATGGCCTGGGATGGAAAGGAGCACCGTGCTCACCCAGTTCCAACCCCCTGCTGTGTGCAGGTCGCCAACCAGCAGCCCAGGCTGCCCAGAGCCACATCCAGCCTGGCCTTGAATGCCTGCAGGGATGGGGCATCCACAGCCTCCTTGGGCAACCTGTTCCAGTGCCTCACCACCCTCTTGAGTTTCTCCTTGAATTCACGTTTCATTGACTTGTTTTCCCAAAAGCAAGGAAAGTTAAACCTGGGAAGATCTCGGCTGAAGGTTGTGTTTGACTCAACAAGGGTGAGATCGGATTATCCTGAAAACAGTGAAAATCAAAAAAGTGAAAACAAACAAAAAACCAAACACCCAAACATGTTCACAGTGATGGTTTCTGCCAGGAGAACCTAATGAGTAGTGAGTAATGAACCTCCTCTTGCTTTGACTTTCCTCTTTGCTGTGCCTGTGTGAAGCGAAGCGCGCCGGCCGACACGTGCTGCACGATGGGACACGGCTGCAGGGCGCTGCTCCCCATCTCGTCCATTGGAACAGGTTTTGTGGTGGGAGAACCGCAGGGGTTCTGTAGAGTTATCCATGTCTAGTTTGTAAAGTGTGTGCCGTGTACTGCAGACGTGTATTCTCTGGGCTCTATGTATCTTTACAGTAGTGTTCATTTTAGGAAAAAAGAAATAATAATAAAGTGTGGACACCTTTTGCTGGTAACAAGGGGAATTTTTTTTTTTTTTTTTTTTGCCATTGCATCAAGCAATGCTGAAATGTATTAATCTCTTGACAGCAGATCTGAACCCTTTTTCCCCCGTCCCGTGGAGATAAGTATTTTATCTTCGTTCCACAGTTCTATCGGATTCGGGTGGGAACGCTGGCAGACTGCATGATGTATCATTCGAAAACCGTTACAGCGGAAAATAAAACCGAGCTGAACTTTGCAGCGTTGTGTGACAAAGCGTTTGCGGCTCGCGGCCCTCGCCGTTCCCTCAAGGCAGCACCGTGTGAGGCCGCCCGATGGGCGTCCCTCCCCGGCCCCACCCCGCGGGGCAGCGCCGAGCAGCGGCCGCAGAGGGTGAGCGGGAGCGGGGCGGGAGGCGGCGGTGGCGGCTCCGATGCGGGCAGGGCGCTGCTCGGTGTCGTCAGGACGGCGGCGCGTTGCTCCTCGTGCCTCGCGTGCGCTCGGGCCGCAGCCGCCGGCCGCTCCGTCTGCTGCCGTCCGTTCGCTGGAGGTGCACGCGGAGCTGCGTGCCGGCGCGAGCTTTGCTCAGCCTTCTGGGAGCTGCGCGGAGCAGAGCCGCATCGCGCGGGTACCGCGGTGATGGAGGAGTTAAGCCCGAAATCCCCGAACCTGTGCTGAGTTACTGAGGACTGACGCCGGAGGTAGGAGCAGCGCTCGCTTTTCCTCTCTCTGCATTTGCTCTAAGCGTGCATTTGCACTTCCCCGCGCGGATACTCCTGCGTTTAAAATCCGGCAGCGAAAGCAAAACGAGCTTAAAAACGCGCTGTCCTCAGTGGTCTGCAGGCCGCTGGTGCGACAGGAATCTCTTTCAATATTGCCCCGTGAAATGCAGCAGAAAGGTGCACCTTCAGGCTCTCATTTGCAAAGGCTTTAAAGAAGGAGCGAATTTGTATTTGGAAAACAGCGTGGCCTTCCAGCTTCGAGTATTTTGGAGCTGGGAGGAACAGGCTGCCGTTCTACGTGGTTCATAATCTCAGCTCTGCAGAGCTGCCTCTGGCAGTGATGAATAACAGCGCTTCGGGGAGGACTAATATCCCCTATTATGCACCTCGCCAATTGGGCGATGTCAGAAACGGAGAGATGCGAGGGAGATTATCTCCTGACCCCTGCAGATCATGCCCTGCAGTGCGGTGATTACCCTTCCCGCAGTCTAAACATGCATAAGTGCAGGTGGTAGAAGTTACAGTCATCTAATCCTTTTTGGGAAAAATGCTGCCCCGGCTTTGTCTCGATGTGAATAAACCTGTTGCGGCAAATTGCACTCATTCAGAGCTCAACTTAATTTGCAGAAATTGAGCTAAAAGCTTATGAAATGGATGGGGATGTGCAGACGTGGCTGTTGTATGGCTGGACTTGCTCACCTGGCAGCGTTCTGCATATCCCCTCGCTGCTTAAAGTCTTGTTTGCTGGTCTTGTTTTTGCCTTACGCTTCAATTTACTTGAAACCAGGTGCAAGAAGTTTTGGTGTCCGCATAGATGCAAGATGTTAAATGTAAGCTTCAGTGTCAGAATTCCTTTTCTCAGCTGGTAACAAGCTAAGAAAGGGCATTGGGCTGTAATTTTCTATGGGTTCGGGGGTTTCCCTTAGCCTATAGCTTTGGTGGGTGCTCCGTCTCACTGCTGTTCTGTCACTGGGGCCATCTTTTTGCCCAAAATTCCGCTGTCTCCATCTGTTGTGTCTGGCTCAAGTAACACAACACCTTCCCCAGACTCATCATTTCAGTGCTTTCTGTAGTGTCTGGTTCCTGGAGGCTGCAGGACGGCTTGGGGTTATCCTCTGATGGACGTTCCATCTGAAAATGGCAGGATGGAGGGCATTATCAGATGCCTGATCTTAGCTCTACAGCTCTGCTCCAAGATCCGTCTGCTCAGAGGTGGGTCCTGTGTCCAGGCTTTTAAAGCTGTCAAGTTAAGTCAAACATTAAACAAAATGCAGGTCGCCTCGGTTCTTCCCAGACGCTGGTGTGCTGGGATCACAGAATACGCCAGGAGTTTTATTTTATTCCAAGTGCCTGGAGACGTGACCCCTTCCTGCAGTTCTTTTCAGTACGTGTCTATTTAGTGTTGTGCTTGTGGAGTGCAAGCAGAATTGCACCCCATGGATTGCCTATGGCACAGCTGCCCAGGGAGTGGGGGCAGCAACCCTGGGGCTGTCCCAGAGCCGTGGGGATGTGGCACGGAGGGACGTGGGCAGTGGGTATGGTGGGGTAGGTGAGGTTGGACTCAGAGATCTCGGAGGTCTTGTCCAACTGGAATGGTTCTGTGTTCCTGTTGTGTGATTCCCACCTGCCTCTGTTGATTCAGTACCATTCTTTTGCAAGATGGATTGTTGACATGATCCGAATTCGAAACAATCCAATTCAGAAACGAAAGTGCATTCTTTCCCAACCCTTTGCTGTAAATAAGTGAATGCTTGTAGAGGTGAGCAGATCTACAAGACTGCGGCTAAGAAGAACTCACGCAAATTGTCTCATGTGGAAAAACTTAAAATAGGAGTTTAAAACGCTATTGAGATATTAGCTGCGGATTTACGGCTAATCTGCATGGACTTGAAAATTTCTCTTTGTGAAGTAGCAGCATGAAGTTAATAATTACAGGATAATTGGACAAGAAGAAGGATGTGTCAAGTGAGGTAGGATTTCTGCCTCGTTAGTTGTAGGAAATGAGATGTTCGGTGTGCAGAACTGATACTTGCCTTTTCTGAAGAGCTGTGTTTGCAACACAGGGGTGCAGAAGGATATTTCAGTAAGAATTAATGGAGGGGAAGAACAACCTTTGCTCGTGCAGCACTGAGGCCTTCTGGCTTGTCACCATGGCCCAGCCCTGAGCTGCTCACAGGCTGCTCCTTGCTGCGTGGGTCGTGCCCATACATTGCCTTCAGTGTGAGATTTGTCTGCCTTGTGCTCTGCCAGTTTTTCCCCTATTCTGATGAGTGTCGTGTTGCAGGCTGGGGTCACTCATCCACAGAGCTGAGGGAGGATGGAATGAAGAGAGACGACAGGACCCAACCCTCACCTTATTTTCACTTTTAAATAATGCACAGGGCAAGCAGCAGCCCTCCTGGGGCCTTCATAGAATCATAGAATGGCTTGGGTTGCAAAGGACCACAATGACCATCCAGTTTCATCCCCCTGCTATTGCAAGGTCACCAACCAGCAGACCAGGCTGCCCAGAGCCTTCCAGCCTTCATGCAGTAGCAAACACTTGAAGAGCCATGTGTTTTCAACAGAGATCAGCTGTTGACGTCAGGTCTTCTGAAAAATCATTACAGAAATAAAACAACAGCAGATACAGAGTCAACAAGTAGCTGGACCACTTCTAGTTGTTTTTAAGAGTTATTTGGTCTTGAAAAAATGCCCCGTGGTGTCCAAACACCTGAAAATATCAATAGGCACATGAATATGTTCATGAACCTTTGTATCCAACTGTCATGCCAGCGTAAGGGCAATTACAGGTTGGTTCTGGGCCTTGGAAGGCTGAGTGCACACACTTGTGCAGTTTTGGTAGTTGCAGAGATGCGTTAATTTCAGGTAGCACAGGAGGAGAAAGAAGCGTTTCCTTTTCTTTCTTTGCTCTGGGCAGCATTGTGTTATTTCTGAGGACAGCTGTGACTGAAGGAGGAATGTCCTCTGGGTCCATTTCAGCTGCTTACCAGGGAAATAGAAAGGCAGCTGTTAAAAGCCGTGGAGGTGGGCACATAGTGCTCCTGTTGTTGGCCATCAGGGAGTTCCTAACCAGGTGACGTTTGGACATTGCAGAGACCTTGCTCAGGAGTATAGTGCTGGTAGAATTCTTACACTGGCACGGCAGTGTTTCCTAATCTATTTGTTTATTTTTGTGTTATCCACTGTGTTAATATCCTGCCTGAATATGTTTCACAGTGGGATTCTGGGTATGCCCAAAGACCTCTGGTCTTGGAAAGCACGAGCGGCTAACCCTCTAGTTATTGATATGGTTGTTTTTTCTTTGAAATGTATTTCCATCTTCTTTAATATTGCTAAAAATACCACGTTGCAAGCAAGATAAGGAGTCCCAGTTGCATCAGGCTTCTTGCAGTGGGTTTTGCTTATTCTGTATGGATATGAACTACATGGCAAGGTGGAAGGGATACGTTTATTAAAGCCATGCTTGCCTGGTTGGCTTTTTGTGCTGTCAGTGCAGTTTGACCGTGGTGAATTAACAGTGTGGTTTTAAGCAGCATATGTCATTGCAGAAACAGAAATGTTTGCTTGTACACTCAGATACCAAAGTGAAGGGAACTGAGATCTCTCAACTAGTTAAATGCATGTTTACAACCCTGCCCGTGGTTAACCGTCACTAGATAAGATCGTGGGCTGTCTCATGTGAGTGCTAACATGTAATGGAGTGATGATACGATTCACATTTAAATGTCTTTTCCTTGTGCTTTATTTTTTCTATTGTCTTTGGCTCTGGAGAGGAGCCGTCTGTGTTGTGAGGAATGTTATCAGTTTATTAAGTGGCTGCTTCTGACAATAATCTATTGTAGCTGGGAGGGCAGTGATTGGCACTCAGTAATCTTACACGGTGCTGTTTCCCTGCAGTGCTTCCATGTGAGAGGCCTGTGTGGTTCAGACTAATTCTGATAGTGTGCTAAATCACGTGCCTGGACATACGCAAGATGGGACTTGAAATTTGGCAGTATGCACGCTTCTAAGTCAACACAGCTTAAAAGCAGGCACGGTGCATCAATGTAATTGTTGTTCCTGTTTCTTAGTTATTTCAGAAATGCAAAGTTCTACCTTAATCTGAGCTTTAGTCCCAGCTGTCAGCATACATCTTCAATTTACACTCATAGAATCATAGAATCGCAAGGTTGGAAACGACCTTCAAGATCATATCAGCTAAAAGCGGTGCTTCAGCATTTGGGGTATGTCACCTAGATTGTTGTGCTTTCATACTGATTATGTGACCAGAGAAACCAGTGTTTGTCTGTATGCAGATGCATGTTTATATGCATAAAGAATTGCTAAGAGTTGGTAAGAATTGATAGTATTCAGTCCAATTGGACATGCAGATAAGTAGGTTGTCTTCCCCCAGACAGGAGCTTGCTGCGGGATGGCTCTGCAGAACCAAGTTTTAAGAATGCTCTTTGCAGGTGAGTTTCCAGTCTTCTGTGGAGCACAGTTTTTGTATGTATTTTGTATATCCATTTGAAATTAGACATTTAGATCTAATTTTAGGATTTTGTTACGAGCGCTTTGAGCATTAAACTATTCCCCAAAAATCATGGCCGGAACAGGAGTTGTGTGAACTGTGGCAAGCATCTTTCATTTTCATGTTTGTTTGGCTATGGCTTGTTTGAGCACTTCTTCATAGAACCATGAAATGACTGGGTTGGAAGAGACCTCAAAGACCACAGAACCATGGAAGGGTTGGGTTGGAAGGGACCCCCAGCCCTGCCGTGGGCTGGCTGCCCTCCACCTCAGGCTGCCCAGCGCCCATCCATGGCCTTGGCTACCTCCAAGGATGGGGCACCACAGCTCTGGGCAGTGCCACGGCCTCACTGCCTCTGGATAAAGAATTTCCACCTTACACGTACTGTCTATCTATTTGTGCTGGGAGGGCTGTGGATGGGAGATAACTGTGATTCCCAGTGCCGTGTTCCCACAGCCAACCTGGAAAGAGGTGTGGTTGCCACGAGCAGTAGCAACAAAAGGCACGGAGCTGAGGCTGCCTTCTGTCGGTGGCAGCTCATCAAAGGGCCAGGAACATCCATAAAATGAGCAGTGAAATTACTTTGAAAGCTTCAGATTCACTCGTTTTACTACCGCAGGAAAATGCTGGTGATGTATATGCACACAAAACACGTTGGCTTGTATACTGAATATGGCACATATTCTTTGAAGGAGTAGACACGGGGAAGTCCCTTCTGTGCTCTTACAATAACTGTGCTCCCCTAAACTGGCTGTTTTCTGCTGGGAGAATGCTATGACCCTGCTTATTCAGGGTGCTTTTACTAAGTTGTTTCCTTTCCATGTGAAGGATGCAGTAGTTAATCAACTTCTAAGTCTGCTTGGAAGAGGGTTTAATTGTTAATCACTACCAACAATACCCAGGAGTGCATGAACTGATTTGGTGCAATGCATTTTTCCAGCAGCAGCAAGCACTGCATGTTTTTAACAGCCTGCTATAACAGGTATTGACTGTAAAGCTTTGACCTGTGGCTAAATCCATGAAAACTCAGAAGTGGTTTTTAAAAATAGCCCCTGTGATGTTTTAAATCATGAAGGTGCTTCTTGGAACCGTAACACCAGTGTTGGAGCAGTGATGTGCTGCATGCCTAGCGAGTGTCCTCATACCTGGGAATTCACAGCAGCTGCTGAGGACTGTGCTCCACCTGTGGGAAGATGCCTGGAGGCATGCAGCAGAGGCAGGCTGGGGAAATACAGGTTTTCCAACCGTGGCTCTCTTGGAAAATATGGCACTTCATTCTGGTTTACTGGTGCTATTTACCTTCACTAAAAATTCAGATGTTTTATCTGCCGAAGCCATTGGATAAAAGAGCTGATAACCGAGACAGAGAGTGGAATGCAGATCTTCCTCCTCTCGAGTGAGTGTCTGCTTGGTGTGCACGTGTGTGTGTGCAGACTTTCTGTCTGCAGGACGGACCTTTGAAGTTCCCTACAAGCTGTATCAATTTCAGCAGGAGAGATCAGGGGAGATGAGGAGAGTCAGCTGGATGTTGGTCCAAGCACACGCTGGGAAAAGTGCTGGAAACCATGGAGGGCATTGCCCCAGCTCTCCAGGTGTGACAAAGTACCAGCTTCAAACACCTCACCCCCCATCAGTATCCCTGCAGAAAGAAGGGACCTGGTCTGAGCACCGCCTGGACCGAAACCCTCAGATGAATACATGTGCATCCATGTGAGCCTGAGCTGAAAGATGGGTGGAGAGGTGTTCAGCCTGCCAGAACGGGCTGTGCCTGCAAGCCAAGCCTCACGTGGTCCAGGAATGGGAAACAGAGGTGCCTGTGGGATCCTGGAGCAGCAGGGAGGCCGAATGTGAGCAGTGGGGATTATGTGTTTCAGCTGTGTGTGTTATGAGGTCGTCGTCGTGGTTTTTAGAAGCACTGGTGGTTTTTTGCAGCTTAAACTTGGGGCTTGAAAAAGCTGCTGCTCGAGCTCTGCGTCAGCCCATCCCATCAAAATAAGCTCAGCTCTCTGGAATTTGGTCACAGACAGAACTACTGATGAATGTACAGGTATGAAAGCCACGCCATTTGTATCTGATACCAGTTCTGTCGTGGGAATGGTCCTGCCAGAGTTTGGTTTGTCTTTTTTCCAACTTCTTGCGGCGATGAAGAAAGATTTCGTGTGGAAGGAGTGGCAGATTGTGCTTGAATGGGGTGACCTGTCAGTGCAGTGCCCAGCGGTTCAGGAAGCTGAAATGTTTATGTCCTATTTTGATAGGAAAGCCTGAGCCTGGGAACGTGCATCCTGTGATGCAACACCCAATAAATGGTGAAGCTCATTGTGCCTCATAGTATGTTAAATACCTGGGTTAGTGACCCTTCCTCACATCTAAAACTTGTACCCCATGTATTAATGTCTGTAATTAATCAGCCTTGTAACAACTCAAAACTTAAAATCCAGTTTCCCACTGTGACTCAAGCCTTGAGAAAATTGTTTTATTTAAAAGCAGCCAAGTATTGTTTGGTTTATATTAGATTTTCAGTAGCACACAAGCATCACCTGTGTTTGCTCAGGTTCCTGGGTGGCAAGGAGTGAGTACCCTTGGGTTAGGCAGCCCCATAAGGTTGCTGGTCACAAACTCTGTCTCTTGTTTGGCAAACACATTAATAAAACGTAATGAATGTTGCAGTCCCCCTTGTGCAATAAGGGCATTAATAATCTAATGAACGTTGCAGCCTCTGTGTTCAAATGGATGGTGTACGGTTTCTCAGCTGTTTCTCCATAGTGGTAAGTGGTAGTTGTTGACCATGGAGCTTTCTTCTTTTCTTTAATCATAGAATCATAGACCTGTGGAATCATTAGGGTTGGAAGAGATCTCTAGGCTCATCTGGCTTATCTTTGGTATTGGAGTGATTAAGCCACTCATCTGCTTGTATGTATGAACCTGTTAATGTCAATGGGAAAGCCTGTGGCAGAGAGCTCTGCTGATCTGGGCCTGGAGAGAGGATGATTAAAGAATGTATGTGGGTATTTACACTTGAGATGAAATTACGTTTTTATTAATTGACATTTGCTTGTATCCCATACACGGGCACCAGCCCTGAAGGTAAGGAGACACTGCATGGATGTGTGGAGCCTGAGCCTCAGGTTCTGCAATGGCTTTCCAGCAGCAGGTAACAACCAGGAGGGATGCTGCAAAGGGAACCCTGAGCTTCTGCCTTCCTGCACCTGATCTGGATCATGCCAGCATCTATATTCTCTATCTCAAAGAAATTACCACAATAAAACACCTTAACGTTTATCTTAACATAATAAAGGAATGCATTTCTTACAATAAAATACGACTAGACCTGCAGAGGAAATAACAGTCTCTAAATTAACTTCAGACAAAGGCAAACTGCACCTCCTGTTGCACAGCGTCAGCTTTCACATTGCACAAGCTAAAAGCACCAATGAGCATTTTTAAGAGGTTTTCTTTTTCAAATTAATAGGTTAGAAAAAAATTTAAGATGGTTTTGAGAATCAATCTGTCATCGTTTGTCTTCTCAAGAATGCATGCAATGTTTTAAATATAAAAAAGGAGAGAAGAGCATAAGGAGAGGGTTTTGTTGAATGACATCGGTTTTCTTTGGAGTTCTTGTTTGTTTTTCTGCTCGTTAAGTTCCTGACGTTGAAACAGGCTTGAAAAGGCTGATAGCTATGAAATCAGGTGTACATTTGGGTACGTCATCAGGTGCAGTTGTATAGTATTTACTGAAGTTGATTTTTACAGCAAAAACTACCATTGGAAAGCATTGCTTTTCTTCTGTATTTCTCCTCGCTTTGGGGTGCAACACTCAGAATGACTGCAGAAGATTTATAAAATAAATGTTTGCATCTTAATTTTTGAAAATCACTTTATATCCTTGTAGCGTTTTTGAAAATCGGTTTCTATTCTTTCAGGCTATAGCAACAACTCTATTGTGACTCACAGCTTCTTGTTAGAAGGTGCACAGGACTGGAATGTGTGGAGTAATGGAACTGAAATCCATTACTTCTTGTAATGTTCTTGGGGATCAAACTGATTAATGTACAACATTGTTCTGGTTGAAGGACAGCAACGATAGACCTCAGTACAGCAGGGACAGAGGAGAGGTAATAGAAGAAACAGTATAGGAAGGGTAAATCGTGTACTTCTTATGTTTTCTCATTAAAAAAACGTAAGGAAACAATTGCTCAAATATATCCTTCTGCAGGGCTGAGCTGCTGGGCACCCATAGCTCCTCACAATGAGTGTGCATGGGGTGTAAGCAGCTCCTTCTGTCTTGTGGGAAATGACAAACAGCATAGCTATTCCTGATCCACCAGTGCTGCAGGGCACTCTGCGTTTGTGGTCACACTTCTTGTGTTGCAAATAATGTTTTCCAGTTTATGAAGTGTGTATTTTAGTTAATGAATGCTTGATCCTTGGCTTAAACGTGCAGATGTGAATGATAGCAGTGAGAAAATGAAAAGATGTTTGTCTTTAGAAGTGGATGTTGCAGATGTAGGTATTTTCAGATGACATGGGTCACTGCATCCTTCTTGCAGTTGGTGATGTTCTGTTAGTCAGGCTGTGTTTTACACTTTTATCACTGCAAAGAAAACCCAAGCAAATATTTATTCCTATTGCTCAGTGACTGACAGCAGTGCTGCTTTGGGAAGAAGGCTTTTCCCAGACATTCTAAAACCAAGGCAGTAATGCCCCAGTGGTTCATCCTTAACAAGGCAGTGCTGCCATCGGACACAGCAGCTGGGAGGGAAGGTTCATGGGACATGAGAATTGTGGTTCTGAACATGGTTCACCCACATGTAAATGCATCATGTTTCTGTGCAGGCTGTCTTGTCTTTTGTTTTTGTTCTGACTTGTTCTCTCCTGCTGTGCGTTCACAGTCACCCGCTACCTTGGTTTCCTCATCATTTGTTTCCTTCTGATCCTTACAAGTTGTTGATGATTTATATCATCTCCCTTATATCAAGGGAGATTCATCTTCATTCAGTGTAAATGGCTAAGAATATCCCTATTGTTTCTTCCACTTTCTTCCACTTTCTTTGGACTCCAGATTTATGGAGAAGAGCTGACATCCTCAGAAAGGAATCTCAGCTGTTGTTCTGTGCCAATCTGCTCCATGGGAAATGGTTTTAGTTTTGTTGTTTGCTTGTATCCCACTTCATTATTATTATTATTATTATTATTACAATTATTAGAATCGCTACAATCTGGAGTTCTTGCATATTAACTTCACTCATTGGGAAGGTCGTATTCAGAGCTTTCTGCTTATTTTAAGCACAAGTATATTTGTACTTCAAATCACTTTTAGATGGTGACTTTACAGTCTTCCATCCTCTGTTGTGCAATACCTCTTTCCCTCTCGATAAGTGTATGATCACATGAAGTTTAAATGTTGTTTTTAATGTGACAGTAGGAAAAGGAGTGGTTGCAATGACTTACTCAGGTTTATCTTCTGTACATGCAAATGGGTAAACATATTTAATTCCACAGAATTTCTTTTTTTGGAAGTGAAATTGTGGCCCTGTAGAGGTTGATGGGGAATCTTGCTGCTAGTTTCAGAGATCAGGAATTCAATGAGCTGAAGACCCCCTAGTGCTACGTTTTTGTGTTCTACATCTTTTTTTCCCCACCAAACTACATACAGAAGGAAAGAAGTGGAGCAGTCAGTAAGGTGCACTGGAGGACGAGCTGGCGAGTGCCTCTTGTTAAATTAAGACCATTTTAAAATAGCTTTAGTGGTGCAAGAGGACACATTCTGAGTATTATTTCCCCTTAGAGAGAGCAGCAGACCCATTGCACATGCAATACCTGCTTTTGTCCACGCTGTCTTTGATGCACGCATCCCACAGCGCTAAAATAAAATGTTACCAAGTGCTTTCCAGTCATTGTACCTTCCTGCCATTGCCTCATTTCTTTTTTGAATGGGCTTTGTAGGCAAGTCCTGCTTTGATTACCATAGATGTCTTGGGTATGAAATGAGTGAGAAGGGTGGGGGTCAGCAGCTGGCTGCACAGCAGGAGCAGCAGGGTGGGATGTTTAGACTTTAACAGGTACTAATACAGCAGAAGAACAGATGCAGACCTCACTGGAGATCCTCGTGTAGTCCTTGACTTGGACATTCAGACCAAGAAATGCATTTTGCTTCTTTATACAGATTTATCACAAATCCGGCACCTGGCAATTGTTTGGTCTGCTGCAATTCCATGGCAGCCACAGCCTAATCTAACTAATGGTATTTGAGGTGCTGTTCCCTTTCCCCCATTTGTTTTAGGTCTGTTCTTCTGCTGAAAAAGGTGGCTGATGGAGACTTTGGGTTGCTTTTGTTTGGTTATGTTGTATTATGGGTGAAGACTAGAAGGCATGGCCAGGCACACAGCTTCTGAGCATACAGCTGCTTTGTTTTTGAGTCCTTCATCAAGAAGTGGACTAAAGGAGCACTGTGCCAAAAGTCACCTCACAGCCCTCACCTGCTCAGACTGCCCAGCACCCATCTATGGCCTTGGGCACCCACAGCTGTGGGCAGCACTCCCACAACCAACATCTCCCCTTGTCCTTTCCTTGCTTCTGCTTTCTTGTCTTACCTGCCTGAATAGCTGGTGCGCCTTCTTACGCATGGACTAATGACAATAACCATGCTCAACAACCACGTCTCCAGTATAATCAGGTGAGAATCAGCAGTCTGGGGCCTCACAGAGCTGTTTGTTTGAGCCCAGTGACACAACCTGCCATAAATCTGCAGCCATAACCCTGCAGGCTTTAGTACAGCACGGTTTGCATCCATCTGTGTCTAGCATTTATATCACCAAGGTGTCTCAAGGCAGGCAGACCTGCTGAGTATTTATTGATCTATTACCAAAGCACGCGAGGAATGCGAACCAGCTAGCCAGGAACCAGCTCCAAACAGCAGGCAGAGCACTGAGTTTATTTTCAGACAGCTTGGGGGGTGAGGTTCAGAGGTAGCATTCTGACCACATAGAAAACTAACCAGTTGTCTGCTCCTGCGCTTTGTTTGCACAGGCATTTACACAGCTGCAAAGCAAACAGCCCCAAAATGTAAGGCACACACCTTTCCTGGGTGTGCTGTGACTGGGGATGCTGCAGGGGCTCCTTATGGCTCAGTCTGCCTGACTGATTGGTTGTGCTGAGGTGTGCCTTGTTTGATTTTGCTTCGTTGGGTGGCACAAAGCAAGATGCACTTGGTGTTAGCGCACAAAGGGTAAAAAAAATAAAGGGGGAGGGGGAAGGGGATAAAAAAAAAAATCTGAGAAAGGGTCAATAGTTTTGCATGGTATGTTTCTAAAGGGAAATCTGTAACAAGACAGAGCATCTGGTTTTCAGTAGTAGCTGCTACAGAGCATCTGGTTTTCAGTAGTAGCTGCTAAGTAGAAGTATCTGGCTCTTGAAACCGGTGAGTTGTGGGAGGAATTAGATCTGCACTGTCTCAATATAGTGAGGTAGTAAATAACTACTATTTCTTTGTCTTGAATACTGTTTTGATGGTATAATGAAGAAAGAAAAAAAGCTTTCGACCTTAAGATATGTCACTTATGTGTTCTGCCAAGCCAAACCAGCGGGGTTCTCGCCTCATCCCTGGAAGTAGGAATGGAGCAATAGGCAAAATGCGAATGCTGCCACCCACCATTACCCAGAGAACCTGTCCTGATTCACAGTGCTACGTGTCCTGCTTGCTGTCTACAGAAATTAAAGAGATGACAGTAAAAGATGATGTGAAAATGAATGCAGTTTCTCGGTTTGCACACGCGAATGCTCTGCCAGCAGTGAGCTGTTAGGAGCCTTGGGAGCTTCCCCCACCCTTGTGGGTGGCACAGAGCTGTGTCAGGCGTTCTGACTGTCCTTATCACCCCCGTAGATGTGTTGGTTGATGCTGGTAGCATGCCTCTATAGCGACAAGTGTTGAAAGGAAGATGAAGAAGCAGAATAAATGGTTTCCAAAGCTTGTGATCTTTTCCTTATCCAATTTGCAAGCTATGCAGATCTCCCGTTGTCGCACCTTGTATTTGTGACTCACAAGGGTGTGGGTGCAGGTAACCTCTTGGCTCAAGTAGCAGTTGCTTTCTAGTCAAGAAAAAATGCCTAATGAAGCTTTCCTTTGGGTTCATCCACACTTACATCGCAGTAGTCCGGCTTTGTACTGCCAAAACCATCCTTCTTATTTGTAACAGTTGTCAAGGGTGGAATGCTAAAGAGAATTATTTTTTTTTTCCTCTTTATTGTGCTGGTATAGCAGTGTGTCAATATCAACTGCAGTGATTCTTCAAGATACAGGATAATTATGTACATCCAGTATCAGTGTGAAATTTATGCAGATGACTCAAAGCATAAAGAGTGGCCTGCATAGTTATTCCTGTGTAATGAATGCGTCTAGTGGCTGGAACCAGTATTTACCTGAAGAATAAGCAGCTTTAACTAATCTCTGATATTTATTAGATGGATGGTAAATCAAAACTTCTGCTTAATTTATCACCTGTATAATTTTGTGTCACAAAGCCTTGGCTTTTCTCAGATCAAACTCTACCTAGTTTTAGCCTTGCTTAGCTTGCAGTCCTGTCACATTAATGAAACACAAAAGCAAATCCAAATGCACGTGGAGGAAAATGTGCATTGGGTAGTGATAGGACAAGGGGGAATGGCTTTAAACTGAGACAGGGGAGGTTTAGCTTGGATGTTAGGAGGAAGTTTTTCAGCCAGAGAGTGATGATGCACTGGAGCAGGTTGCCCAAGGAGGCTGTGGATGCCCCATCCCTGCAGGCATTCAAGGCCAGGCTGGATGTGGCTCTGGGCAGCCTGGGCTGCTGGTTGGTGACCTGCACACAGCAGGGGGTTGAACAGGATGAGCACTGTGCTCCTTTGCAACCCAGGCCATTCTATGATTCTGAGTAAAAGTTTTGTAGAGCACCTTGCTATATGTTAAACTTCAGATTTGTTAGGACTTTTTTTTTTTTTTTTCTGGTGAGATACCAGCAGTTACCAAAAAACATAAAATCCAGAGGGCTGTGTTTCAAAGCAGATGAAATGGGGAATCAACAGAAGTAGATTTCTTTGCAGTTTGGACAAAGGCAGAGATCATTGCCTGCAGCTCCGCTCCTCTCTTGGAAGGCTGCAGGCTGCCAAGTGGCCTCCCCTCAAAGCTCAAGCAAGACTCACCTCAGCTGCTCCTTTGCAGTTGTGCCCTCAGTTCCCTTGTCCTTTTCATTTGTGCAGCCGCTTAGGAGCCACGCAGGAGAGAATCATTCCGAGTGTTTTCTGTTCCAGGCAGCTTTCTGAGCCCCGGAGGTATTCGTGATACAAAGCTTTCACATAGATGGGATACTTAAGCTGTGTGTATAATTAAGATGGGATTATTTTTTTCATCACTCCACCCCTCTTTTCCCTACCCCTACTCTTCTAAGCCTTTGAAGAGAGGCCAGCCTTATGGCGTGTCTGTCATAGTTCTCCTGTTTCTGGAGCGCTTCCAGCGTTGGAGATTCCTGACAAGTTATAGGATTGTATCAGATATGGCCCATGAGGTGATGATCCTGTTGGCAGAATCTGCTCTTCTCCGTGTCACCAGAATAAAGCAGAGACTCCCCTAGTCTCCGAACTGAAAGATGGAACCAAAATAGCTGGGATGAACTGTGTCCCTCAGCCGAGTATGTGTGAATATCCCATTGGAATGTGCATGGAAGAGTGCAGGAGGTGTTTCAGCTTTCTCTTCATGCTGCACTAAAGCTGTCAGACACTCTCGGTGTGTTATAGTGGAGACAAGCTAAGAAAGATCCCACTTTTAAAAATAAGTTGTTTGTAAAGAGCAGCCATGCGAATAGAGGAAGAAACTGATACTGGTTTTGGCACAGTTTTACACCAGTGCTGAGCTGTGGGCAGCTACAAATGCAAAACACTCAGCCCTAACTGGAAATGTATGCGAGTATTCGTGGATATGGGTCCCAGCTGGGCACTTTTTCTCCTGTTCTGAACGATGTGTTAGATTTTCAGGTATGCCTAATGTTCAAGGTTTGTGTTTCAACAAACTCGCTTCCTTTGTGTAAAATTCTTATCTGTAAGAATACAATATTGATGGCTGTCAGCAAATACCTCCTGCAAAATTGGGTCTGTCTTTTCCAAATCTTAAAGGTGGCATTACACACTTTTTTTTCTTTGTTTGATATGGTACCAACAGCCTAGTTCTTGTGTATCCGTAGGTCTTACGACTTAACTTTCTGAATAACTTAAAGAATGAACCATGAATAACTTAAAAAATACAATTCTCCTGATCTTTTGTCCTTGGAATAAATTCTGGAGACGATAGTGCAAGAATTAGTGCAACGATCAGCTTTCTTGCTCTTGGTTATCAATTACTCAGGTTGCTTTCAGTGAGCTGTTCTTGGTTCAGCTTAACCAATCCCTAAAACTTTGTGCATAAGCCAGGCATGTTAACTTTTGACCTCATTTTGGCTGACAGTAGCAACCATCAGCAGCTGGAGAACTTTATCTTTCCACAACACTTTATAGTGCCTACGTACTGCCTGATAAGAGCTGGAGGAATTTGGCCCCTGCTGCAGCATCGTTTCACTGTTTTCAGTGTGAAATTGTTTTGCAGGGATAAAAAACCACCCAGATTACTGCTCATGGCAATGGTTACAGAGTGGTACTTTTGCTCTGAAGTTCATTCTGCATCCTGAATAGAAAGCATAGAATCTTTTACAGTCTCTTCTTGACCTAAAGGGTTTCTTTTTTTCTTTTTTGCCTAAAATACTCCCACTATGCTTTTGGTGATTTGTTGTTGTGATGCAGCTGGCTGACTGTGCTCTTTGGTTCTTTGGAATGGGCTAATGAGTGTTAAACTGGGGATTTTATTTGTTAAGGATTTTGCTCTAGATCTGCAGCTGGACAGAGTTCACCGTGAAGAGGTTTCACCTCCAGCACGGACACATTCATGGAGGATGAATATTGAGTTAGTACTTTGCTAGACAGGGGGAAGTGGTTGCTGTAACCTCCTTTTTGAATGTTGTGAATTGCTGCTGTGAATTGCTGTTGCGTTTCTGTGTAAGCCGTGGCACTGGCACACGGTTTGCACGGGCAGTGTGAAGGTATTGCTATTTGCTGTGCACATGGTGAGCCCAGCAGCTGGCAGGTCTTTTTTAGAAGCAGACAGGGACCTGCCTGGTTGGAGGACACTCACTGAGGTCTGTCCCCGGGCCAGGGCTGCCATCCACACGTGTGTGCCTCGTTGGGTGTGTTGTCAGTGTTTTCCCAACGACGTCCTTGAAGTCATCCGACTGTATTTCTAACCTGCAATCCACTCTTCAAGGAAACGGTACAAATTAAAGGTCAGGCACAGACACAAACATTTCTTGCAGTGGAATTACAGGATGAAGTGAGTGGGGTGATGCACTGCTAGACTTACAACTGCAGAACATCAAAGAGGTAATTCACGCTGGTGTGGCAAGTGAGGAAGTGACATACAGATGATAATTGCAAATCAGCATCATGCTTTTAGGCATTTGAGTTGGAACCTCTTGCACTCAGCTGTACGTCACCAGACCTGACAGATCAGCAGCTTCTCCCTAGGACCAGGAGGATTTGAGAGTCATTCATCAGTTAGACATTTTCCGAATGCTTGTTATTGTATTTAACCTGTAATCTTGTTTTCTATTAAAAGCCTCTCATACTCTATCTTCCTGATGTGTTTGATGGAAGGAGGTTTTGGGGAACAACCAAACCAAACCAACAAAACCGGGGAGTACTGGAGAAGTCTGGCAACAAGTATCACCAGAGCTTATTGCAAAGTCTGTTCTTCATGTCTTGGAAGGAGAGAAGTGCTCTCTCTTTTTCTGTTCTGTATTTTTCTGCTGCAGAATTGAGAACTACTTGATTTCTGCTGGATTACCAGCAGGCTGGTAATGGTACTTTGTTACTGCTTGTTGGTGCTGATGTGTCACCCTACAAATCCTTGGGGAGTTAAGCCCACAGAACACCAACAGAAGTCTGAAGCATGCTTGCAGTATGCATTTATTGACTGGAGGAATGTGTGTTGGGAGTATTATCAGCAGACAGCAATAATTATCCAAATGAAGACTGTGCTTGTTTCTTTAATTAGGTGATGAGTACTTCAGTAACCAAGGGTTTTGAAGAGAGAATGAAGGCAGGATAGAGGAAAGTAGTGTTTGTTTTGCAGTGTGCTCTGTCTTGGTCTGCATTCAAAGAATTTATTTTTCTGTCTTTTTTGGTAACCTCTGTTGTGTTTTCTAGACATTTTTTGTTGTTGTTTTCCAGCACCTTTCCACTCAACACTTCAACTCTGCTTCTGATTTATTGTGTTTAACAAACACAACCACCTTTTGAAGACTCTAATGAGTTGGTGTGGTCAAATGGCCTGTTTAATTTTGATTAAGATCACATTTCCTAAGGTCAGGATTCATACCTGTAATACAGGCAGTACTTATTATCAGTACTATTGATTATTCAGTTACTTTTTGATCCTTAAGTAGGACATACAACTGCATGTATAATTACAGCTGTTCTTACTATTCCATCAGATGTAGCAGCTGCCGATTATGAGGCTTCTGTTTACTGGACAGTGCTGGGAGTTAGACACATTTCCCTCTTGTTCTAAGCTGTGTTGCCTTCTGCAGCTGCTTCTTCATGGACACTGTTAGGTGTCTCTGGCAAAGCATACAGATATTGCTTGAAAACCCCATGTTGGAGACTCTGGATGGTGCAGCATCCATTTATGCTGATGATGCAAATGCTTAAACGTTGGCTCAGAGTGATTCAGGAGATTTGTCTCTTTTTCCCACTGCTGCCTTGGAATGCCTGAAGCCCATTCAGAACTGCAGCAAGAGAGTTCTCTTACTTCAAAAGACTGTTGAACTTCTTTTTTTTTTTTCCTGTGGTAAAGTTTATTGCTTCCTGTCTATTTGCCTGCTATCA
Organism: Tetrao urogallus; assembly: GCF_951394365.1. Classification (NCBI taxonomy): domain Eukaryota; kingdom Metazoa; phylum Chordata; class Aves; order Galliformes; family Phasianidae; genus Tetrao; species Tetrao urogallus. The sequence goes on along the minus strand of NC_136821.1, from coordinate 1,992,979 downwards.
TGGAATGGTTGCTTGCCACCTGTTGTGTAACTTAATTCTGTAAAATTCTTCAGTTTATCCTTTAGGCTCTAAAATTGCTGATTTCATTTCACTTTCTACCTTCACAGCCAGTGGACTTGTCCTGGCCCTTCTGTCCCCACTGGGTTTATTGCTGCAGCCCATTCTGCATTTCTTTTCCCTGCTTTCCTTCGTTCTCCACACCTAACCTGTAGATAGTTAAGAGTCTGAAAGGCTGTTCTTTTTGAGCCTTTCCATGTTTGAAGGGTTTGATACTGTTCATATGTAGCGCAGGCACAAAACGTTGCTCCAGGCTGACTCTTGGAACAGGAGATCTGAGTTTGACAATGTTTCATTTCTGTTCTTCTGTTTACATGCGGCTGTAAATCCTTGAAGTGGGGATTTAACTTCTGTTTGTGTCAATTTCTTCATAATCCATGCATGGATGCTGTTAGAAGTGATGGAGTGGAAGTAATAAGCTACCAGGTTCCCTCTGAAACTCTTTGTTCCTCTACTGATGTTCGCAGAACAAGCTCTGAGGATGTGCAAAAAGGACTTGATCTACAATTTCTGGCAGACATCTACCCTCTTAAAAGAGATATTTCTAATCTGTGGATAATTGACGTATTTCATGACCTACAATGTGAAAAGGAATATAGTTAACAAAAGGCAATTTAGCATACTGTGAGCAATAATTAACATTTAATTTTTATTTCAGTTTAGGTGTAAAGTCTGATTTGGCTGCAGGCTGGGGCTTAAGTCTGTCTGTCTCTATTTGCAGTGCAGCCAGGCTTTGAGCAGTGGGGGTTTTTCCTTTGGTTGCAGAATTTATATGTGCAGAGGACAAGAAACTGAGATCTTTGGCATCTATGAAAGATTTGTGTTTTTCAGCTTAGAAAAAGTGACAGCTGGATCAGGGATGTGGCAGGCAACCATTAAATCATGGGAAATATGGGGAAAGTCAGTAGAGAATAGTTATTCCTGGTTTGTCACGGCACAAGGACTAGGTGCCATAAATGAAACAGGCAGCTTGTTTAAAACAAAGGGAGGGAAGTACTTCCAAAAGGCATGGAGTTTTACTTTGGAATTTATTGCCATGGGATGCTGTGATTGCCAGGACTCCAATTCAATTCAAAAAGTGACAGCCTGTGGGTGGTTCAGTTAGCCAACACATGGTCAGGCTGTGAAACACCAAGAGCCACACACTGCCACTGACAGAAAGTCACTGAAGTGCAGGAGGGGGAAATAAATAAATACGGGGAGAGCTAACCCTGTGAGCTTGAGTGTTTTTGTGTTCCCAAAACATCTCGTGTCTGGGCTCTTTTGGAGAAAAGAGAGCTTCCTAACTCCTGCTTCACAACTCAGCTCAGAACCATCTCCCAGCCAAATGATGTTTCATTGTTGAGAGAGAAGAAGCATGACAGGACAAAAAACATGGAATAAGGGAGAGTATTGAAAGACGTGTTCATATAGAATCATAGAATCGCCAAGGTTGGAAAAGACCTACAAGATCATCCAGTCCAACCATCTGTTGGACCAGCAGTTCTCATGAAACTACGTGGAATGGTTTAAACTGAAACAGGGGAGGTGTAGTTTGGATATTAGGAGGAAGTTTTTCCCCCAGAGGGTGGTGAGGCACTGGCACAGGTTGCCCAAGGAGGCTGTGGATGCCCCATCCCTGCAGGCATTCAAGGCCAGGCTGGATGTGGCTCTGGGCAGCCTGGTCTGCTGGTTGGCGACCTGCACACAGCAGGGGGTTGGAGCTGGATGAGCATTGAGGTCCTTTTCAACCCAGGCCGTTCTATGATTCTATGATTCTGTGTCCCTCAACACAACGTCTAAACGTTCAGATACTTCTATCAGTCCAAAGGGACAATAAATAACGCAACTAAAATCCTACTAACCCTGTGAGTTGCAATGGGCTAACATCTGTGTTTCCTTGTATTTCTCTCTGTACTTTCCATAGGTTGTTTTCAAGTGCTGAGGGAAATCTGTAGAGCCCAGCAAATGGCTGTTAAATGAAAGAGTCATCCCGTGCTACTGCTACTGAAATATACGGGATAGTTTTTGCTATGAGAGTGGTTTTCAGATTGCTGTTTATTTTCTCACTAGTGTTTGCTAGTGGTTTAGTTTTCCTTAGTGGTGTTTTTTTTCCATATTTCTTGTGCCCTCGTGTCCAACTTAACGAGCACTGTTTCAGTAATGACCTGTCTGCCTAAAATACGCTTAAGGTTACACAAAGGATTTTGTGAGTAGCCTTATGAAAAAGCACATGGGGCCTTTGATGGTGAGGAGCTAGAATGTGAGCTGCCGCACACAAAAGGAATACGATTTCTGCTTTCCCTGGTGAATTGCTTTCTGTTTAGAGGGAAATAGTAGCAAGGCAAGTTTTCATCTGCATTCATTTATATGGATAGCTTACTGAAATGGCATCCAGGAGTTCTTGGAACTGCCCTGTACAGTAGGAGAAGCACAATAAGGAGAAACAGCTGCAGTAAACTACTTGTTTAGCCCTTATGTTGAATTGTTGATCTGTTTTGAAGGACAGTGTGCAAACACTGCATGGTTTGCTTGTAGTATTTGATATTTTCTAGCTGTAGGCTTTATCAGTAACCACATAGATGAGTTTGCTGTGATGGATGTAGGGCTGTCTGTCTGCTCTGTTTTGAAAGGGAGAGCTACCAGCCAAAAAATCAAAGCAGCTAGTTTGGCTCTTCAGTTGGTGTTTAGCCCACCCATACCAGCTTCTAAATCTCTGAAGAAACCACTGATGAGATTTCAGATCCAGGAACTGGCACTTGCTCCTAGACACTTACTTAAACACTTACTTGTATGGTTTTTACCCAGGGCTGCCTCGCCTGCCAGGGATTTATTGCTGACAGGAAAGTGAGAATTTGTCTTCTTGTAGTGCTTTTCTGTTTAGCACTACTGTTGATTTGTGAGCAGGAGAAGAAGGAAACAGAAGAATTGTCAACTTTAATTTGTCAAATTAAGTCTTGTGCACTACACTGCAGGTGATGCATAGAGTAAATAAATCTCCCCACCACAGGCATTCATACTGCTACTTGTGACTGCACTTTCAGCGTATTTAAGAATGTCTTTTGGGCAGATAAATGCAGAGGCAGAGAGTGCACGTGGTCTCTATTGTTCTTCTAATCGGATGAAAGCTATCCATTAGGTCAGATTGGAAATCACTCTCCATGTCCTGTTTGATTCCTGCGCTGAGTTGATGGAGAGGAGTGGTGGGGGGCTTTGAGGAATGCAAGCTCTGCACCCAGAAGCTAACGCTGATTTCCTCTCAGAGAGCAGGACTGCAAAGGTGGGAAGGATATGTGAAGGGAAATAGGCTGCAAGAGGAGCAGAGGCAGCTTGGTGCTGTCCTGACGCAAATGGCTGGTACTGGAAATGGGTGGCTCCTTGCACAGTGTGCAATGAAAAAATCAAGAGACCCTTTAGGGAAATAGATTATGAAAAAGGCTATGAAATGCTATATGACATCCTTGGCAACAATGAGGACCTGAGGTGAGGGACGTTCGATTCCTTCTGAACCCTGGGAATGTTTTCTTATCTAGGATGACACTGTGAGGCCCTCGCAAATGAACAGCTAATGTGAGGTGGTGGAAGTGAGGTGTCCTTTCAGCTGTTTACAGTTAGAGCAACGGGCTTCCAGTTCTAGAGCATGGATGTTTACAGCAAAACTGGACAAAAATTAATGATTTTCAATTAATTTTATTTACATATTGCCACATTTCACAGCATCACAGAATGGTAGGGTTGGAAGGGAGCTCTGGAGATCATGCAGTCAAACCCCCCAGTATTTAATTATTAATGCTTAGTACCCAGTTGTGCTGGGAGACATGGAAGCTCTGTGCTCTTACTCGAGAAATTTGAGCCTTAGAGGAAGAGAACAGCACAGCTTTTGGATTTTGCAGTTGAAGGTATGGCATATATGTCAACATGGCTTTTGTGAAGCTGTGAAAAGGAGCTCTTTCTGTTTGTGTTGTCCCTCCCTTTGAAATGAGAGCAAATCACTCCTCTCTCTCCGCAGCAGAAAGCTGGCTGGGGCTGTTCAGGTAACAAATTGTACCAAATGCTGCTCGTGGGTAATAGTTCTCATCTAGTAAAAACTGGGATCTGCTTCTTGCTGCTTTCAGCTGCCTGGATTAGAGGTGATGATTGGAAGCAAATGCCATTTTTATGCTAGGTCAGACAGGAGGGGTCAGCAGTTTATTAAGCCCAGTTCATTGAAAGCATTTCAAAACAAACAAATGACTTTTAATTCTTTTTATGATTGAGTCTGCGTGAGGAATTCAAACATGCTTTATTAGTAGCCTTAGAAAAATGAAGCCTTGTTCTCCTCACCCTGCTTCATCTCTTGCTTTTGCAGAGTTCACACACCCTGGGCATGTCATCCAAGTTAACCTTTAAGACAGTGCTGTAAAACGTGTGTAGATATATTCTGTCATGTGTATTAATGTTTTCCTAAAAGACACCTGTGCCAACCTCTCAGCTCACTCTCTGGTGGCAAATTGTAGGAGCTCTGCACAGAAAACCTTGTCTCAGAAATGGGATTCTCCTCTTATCCATTATGGCTGTATCTCTAGTAGAAGGAAATAAATCTATCCTAAAGGAAAATCCTTACTTTCTATCAATATTTCCATCGCTTCAGAGTGAAGTAGTATGAGAGTTAAGAGAAAAAGCTGGGAGAATATGCACAGTTTGAGCTTGTCTCTGAAAATGACATCTGCAAGACTGCTCGAGATGTTAGGATGGCTTGTGTAGGGCAAGGCAGAATAATGGCAATTACTCCAACACTTCATTGGTTTTCGGCGCCTGCAAGGATCAGCCTCAGTGATGTGGAAGAGAGGGGATTCTGTGCACAAAGCATTTTTCTGAAGTGTGATCAGTGACACTGTGATTAATTTTCTGTTCAAAACTAGTTATGTTACAATGCCAGCGATGTTATGTGTGATGTATGACACTGAGCTGCAGTGCAGGTTTGTGGGCAATACAATTTCAGGCCTTAATTGGATAGCTGCTCCTATTGTATTCTGTGTTGGAATTGGAATTTTTCCCTGCCTCCAGCACGTTTGCAATGAAAATTTGTCCTTTTAGGAGATGGAAAGATCATATAAGATCAGGTTGGCTATATCACAAGATCACATAGGCAATGACAGTGCAACTTGCAAAAGATTTCTGCTTTCAAGTTACACTTTTCCAATAAAGAGTTTCTCAAAAATGGAACATGTTAGCTCTTGAAATGAATCCGGGTGCTTTTGACACGTTGTTTAAATGGGATGCAGTGCTGGCTGACAGCAGCGTGCTGCAAGGGGAGCACAAATGTCACCTGGGGAGAAATGGTGCCAGTTGGTTTTCTCAGCTGCTGTAATTTGTGTAGGAGGTGACATCTCCTTGCTGCAAACACACTGTGTATAAACACAAGTTTCTTTGCAGTGAGTTCTGTGCAAAGACAGACTGCTGGTTCTTCACAACTGACTTTTAAACTTGCCCTGTGCCCTAAAAGAAGGAAGTCAAGGATGGCAGCAGTGAACTTAGCGTACGTTGGGTTGGGTTAAAAGAGGTGTAAGCATTCTTTCCAGGTTTATGAGCTCAGCCGGTGCGGAGCTTAAATCTTAGCTCTAAAACACACCGAGCATGGAGCTTGTGAAAAATGTCTTTGTGATGCAGAAGCTGCCATGCCTTCTAATTTCCCTGCTCCCACAGTGCCTTTTTAGGTTCAGGCAGATGAAGATGAATCTCGGATTTGAAACAGGACTGCATCCAAACCGTCTTTTCTGCAAGCAAGTTCTTTCTTTGCAAATCTCAATCTGAAAATTTTAGTTTGAAACGGCGCACTGTATTTGTTTCCCAAATGGAAGTCAAACAGGTTCTCATTTCTGTTGCATGGAATGGCAGGTGTAACTTTTGGGTGTGTGTTACTGTGTACATGGCACATAGTTTGTGATAGAATTACAGGAAATTACGGGTAGGAAAAATGCAAAATTATATTGTCATGTGTAGGAAGTAGTTTTAAAACCAATGCAGATTAATCCTTTCATCTGATTTTCTGCAAGGCAAGTAAAAGCACTGCCTATTCCCCTTCTCTCCAGAGTAGTATTAAGTTACCATTTCCAGTCTTGCACAGGTGGGAGAGAGATTTAAAACCATTTCATGTGTGATATAAAGAAGTTGTTACAAGCTTAAGTGTAGAACTTACGGTTACCCACAGCTTTGACAAAGTGCAGTTGTTGGAGGAAATTCTATACTCACAGAAGGGAATAGGAAATGTATGTCTCCTTAATGGATTTTTAGGTAGAACAAATTACTTCTCAAAGATGATCAGGGATTCTGAACTTTAAAATGAACGTCAGTGCTCAGAACTACTCTTTGCTGAGCAGCTTTGGCTATAAAAGGAATGAGGTGTCAGACGAATTATAAAGCAGTTTCCATCCCATGGATCTTCTCTTTTGTGTGAGCTTAGAACAAATGCATGTGTTATCCTTGGGAATGCTTCACCTCTGTGGTATGGCTGAGGTTTATCGCGTTCATCATTTCCAAAGCCGTTGTTGTTGCCCATCCTGTGTCAGTGCTCAGACACCTCCGTGTCTCAAGGTCTGTTTGCATCACTACCCACCATGCCAGCATTATACCCCCACCAAAATGGTGTTGTCATTACCAGGTCTGTGTTAAGCTTTTGTAAGACCTTAGATAAAGAACTCTGTAATTTTTAGTAATTAAGGCCAATTTTAATTCCAGGCGCAGTTAAGTGTGCTGTGGGTGAAGATAAATAAATGAGTTTAAAAACGATGGCATAAATCCTATTCTCGGTGTTATTAGCTGCAGTTATGTGTCAGTGCAATACAAAAAGATTTCCTTCGTTATTCTGTACTAATGGTAACATGCTGTAAGGAAAACAGAAACATCTGCGTATTAAATAAGGGTAGAACTTGTATACTGAATAGCTGTAGTAGTATTTTGGGGCTTCTTTCAAAATACTTGCTTCCTCCCCCTCCCTTTAAAATGTACTTTAAGCATACCTGCTTATTTCCCACAGAAAATGAAGCCTTTCTCTTATTCTCCCCATTTATTCATTCGCTCCCTGAGTTTTGAAGCATGGTAAATACTGCTTTACAAATCAACTCTAAAGGAAAGGACATGAGAATGGCAGGACTCCTGTAGGAAGCAAGGAAGCTGAGGAGCTATTTTTCTCCCTTTACATAAGTGAAAATGTCAGTTCTGTCCTTTCTGACTCGATGTAGGGAACACCTGATGATGTCAAATGTTGGCTATAACTCTTTCAGCCCTTACCATACATACCTTTCTGCCTATGTATTTCCAGCTCTCATGTCCTGAAGTGGTATTTAATAAGCTTTATATAAGCATTTGCAATTATCTAATAGCACCTGAAAATTGCTTACTAAATGACAGGAGGAAGTTTCATTTGCATTCCATATCTGGTGTTAAATCTGCTAATCCTCCGTAGGCTCTGCCAGGAAAAACAATGTAGACAGACCTGAATTTTATTAAAATCAGAAATTGAGCACAATGCTTCCTACTCTTCCTTTACACACTGTGAAATAAATCTCCTGAAATATATCTGTCGATTCAGCCATAAGCCTCATAGATTTTCTTGAAACGTGCCTGAGTTATCAGTTCCTTACAGAGCACTCATTCACAGCCCTTCCCTCTTGGGCCACCTTCCCTTGCCCTGTGACTGCTATCTCCAGCTTTTCTCCTGTTTATATAAGTTAATCTTCCACAGAGTGACAGGTTGGTTGTGTGTTTTTTTTTTCCTTCCATTAATGAGAATTCCTAATTGTGCCTAATGAAGTGTTTGCTCATACTGCTAGAATAATATTATATGAGAGCACAGTCGAGATAAGAGACTCTGAAGAAAATAAGCATCTTTAAAGATTCTGGATGAGATAACAAAGCTGGGTTTTTTTGCCAATATTTTCCTATTTTATTTGAAAATGGCTTCTGGTGCAGCTGTGTAACCAGGACTATTTCAAACAACATCCATTATTTATTGGCCTGGTTAGCAAACAAGGACACCTTTGAGTACGGCAAATGGTGAGGTGAATTTACGGTGCTTTACCAGCTGAAGACAAGCTTTTTTGTTGGTCTTTTTCTCTAAAATTTTCCATTTGGTGTGAGCAGCACTGGGGAAAGCAATGGGAACTTGGGGAGGTGTGGACACAAGTGGAATTGTGCCTTTGATTTGCTCCCCAGGTGCATCAGATCAGGTTGCAGACTAGGCTGCCCATAAAGGCAGTTTCCTCCTCACTCCAGTAGAAACTGCAGAAAATTCAGTTGAAGAGAGAAATTTTACCACTGTTGTGTGCTGAAATGATTCAGCACCCTGTCTTTCTGCAGAGTGAGTCTGAGAGAATGAAATGCTGTCTAGCTGCCTGGAATACACTGAAACTTCCAACTCGATTAAAAGTGGCTTGCCAATTTATAAGTGACTTGCTTGCAACATTCAAAAAACACCAGCACAGCTTGTATTGCAAGGGAGCTAAGGGAGGGCAATGGCATTATGCTCATGGCAGCCTGTAGGCATGAAGGGCCTTAAACTGCCCTCTAAGTAACTACCATCCCTGTGGGGTGAAAACAAGGTTTCTAAGGGTGGCTGTTGTCATGGGAAGAATGACTGTATGGAAAATACGCTTATCATGGAATCACCAAGGTTGGAAAAGTCCTCCACGATCACCCAGTCCAACGTTCCACCTACCACCAGTATTTCTCCACTACACCACATCCCTCAGTGCAACATCCAAACGGTTCTTGAACACAACTGCTGTATGTGACGTAGCTTGCTTTTGTTACCTGTGACATACTGTGATTACACAGACTTTTAATGCTTCAACTCATCTAAAATAATAGTCGTGGTATTAATGGCAGGGCTTGGTGCATGACGGTGACTCTTTCTCTTGGTTAGAGTGTTGGAACTTGATGAAAAGTATCTGAAAGCACAAGTGTAGGGTTGGGTAATGTGCACAAGTAGTGTCATCAAAAAGAGAAGTTGTCTGGGGAGCTTGGAATTCTCTGGGGCAAAAAGTTGTTTTGTGGGAGAAATGCATCAAGTCAGGATGCGCAGGTTTGTGTTTCAGCAAATACAAAAGGGCAGTAAAGGCCAGGTGTACATCTAAAATATGTGGTAGTGAGATAAGATCATTATGAACTGCCTTCAGTGCTACATGTTATCACTGTGCAAATGTATGCTTAACTGTAGAGAACTGTAGCTATGCTTTAGGTTTATTTTGGGTTTTACAGTGTTTTTAGGGACTGGACCAAGATCTTCAGGTTCCTGATTCAGTAAGAAACGAGCTGTGGGGGACCTGCTTACTTCATAGTTTGCTAATAGTCTCTAATCTAGACTCTGATCATTGCCTTTGCTATTTTAGATTGCCTTGCTGTTGCTTAATGCTTCTATTTTGGTCATAGCATGTGTTAACAGATTTGATAGGTATCTCCAGAGTGTGAAATGTGTGTTCAGCTGGTATAGGCTGGGCCCACCCAGGTAATTACCTGCAAAGTGTTGTTCCCTTACAAAAAAAATGTACACTAGTCCTCATGGAAGAGCCGTGCAGTCCTATTGCTTCTCCACTTAGTCTTTTGTTTCTCTTTTATAACACTGTATTAACAAGGGAGGGAAGCATCTGTACATCTGTGTTAGGACAGCACTTAAAGGGCAGAGAAATGTGATGTAGTGCATAGGATCATTAAGACCTGTAGGATCACCAAGTCCAAGCCCAATTTGGGCACCAGCCTGGGCCCCCGTCGCTCTCAGTTCAGTGGTTTTCCTTTGTAGTGGTGTTAGATTTGGGAAAATAAAAATTGCACATGATTGCTATCTCCACAATAACCCATCTTTCTCGCCCGTTTTAGAGAGATGCTCTTTGGACTGTTCTGATTCGCATGCAGTACAAATGGGTGGCAATCTTTACGTCAGGGCTGCAGGAATTTCTGAATGAATTCAGCTGGCATCTCAGAGCAATGTATCTGGCTTAGCAGGAGCCTCCACTCGATCTTGTTTCTCCTGCTGGGAGTTTGCATGGGCTGAGTGCCATTTAATATGATTCTACTTCTTAATATTGAAACTAGGTCCTGTATCACTACTTTTTGCCACATGTGTGCATGTGTACATCTATATCAAACTGACCCCAAAATTAACGGATTAGTTCTTCTCTACTTTGCCAAAAGGCACAGAGAGCCCCACAGAAATGCACAATCCACACCCAAAATGTCTGTCTCATCTCTCTGAACGTTCTACTTTGCAGTTCTCCAAAACACGTGTCACCACCAAACATCTTCCTTGACATTTCCTTGGAGTGCACTTAAATCGAATTTGCACTCATGATGGATGATGGATAAAGCAACTGATAAATGCGTTTATGATTCAGGTGGTGTCCCTTACCTGAAGTCAGTAGAGGTATGCTGATCTGTATCGATAAAGGAACTGGATGGGTTAAATTTTGGATTCTAGGCTGTTGGTGTTAAAGCCAACACTTGTCTGCATTGTGCTGTCTTTAATGGCACTGTAATCCTGTCTCGCTCAAGTAGAATGCACAGGATCTCTGTTTTGGTGTTGATTTTTCAGGAATTACAAGGCATCTGTAAGACTGACTTTGCTTAGAAGGACAAACAGATTAAACAAGCAGTAATTTGTGGAAATTTAAGTACTCTGTGCAGGATCTTGGCCAGCAGAAGGCAGTAACTGCTCAGCTTTGAGTTGCTCATTGTTAATGAAATACGCTTGCTTGCATTAGCCGTCTTCACACTATAGATTTACGGACTGAACTTCCAAGGTTTCAGAATTAATGTGTTGTTCATGTGCTGTTGCTTATGATTCCCTGTAAACAATGTTTTCCCATTCTTTCCCAGGCCTCAGACTTTTACTTCTCACGTACCACCATGCTGCTGTTCTGTCACTCGCTGCTTGGAGCCTTTCTTCCACTCTTCCTCCTTTCAGGGAATTGGGTTTCAGCAAAGAACATCAACTTTTACAATGTGAGACCTCCACTGGACCGTAAGTAGACAGTTATGCTTTCCTTGCAGAGGCAGTAGTAACAACATTTTAGTTCATTTCCATATGCTTTCAGTAATTTGTTTCTTAGCTCTTTATTTTGGATTTTACAGTTTATTCCTCTTTAAACATGAAGAATTAGATTTTTAAAGTAAAACTTTTGCTTTTCAACACAGAGCAGTTTATTCCTAAGGTTTATCTTGCCTGAAAGTAAACAAACTGTTGAATGCAGCACTAAAGTAAAGGTTCACCACAGCAACAGTTTCCACATTTTAAGTGTTGTTGTGATATTTTCCTGCCTCTGAAGCATCTCCCTTCTGACAACATTATGCAGTGGATTTCTTGTAAATACAGAACAGGTGTCTTTTGTCTTTAATCTTGTTGGGGTTTTTGTAAGTGGAAGAATAGGTGTGCAGCATGCAATTAATTCAAGCTGAAGGTAATTAAAAACGTTGTGAGACCTGTGGATCCAGTTGTCACTAATAGCATCATACTTTCGCCTCTTATCTGACATCAGAAGTATTCTGTCCCTTCACTAAAGAGAAGATTTTCCTGATATTAAAACCTGATACATTATAGGTGCATCTAGGAACTGTGCTTCTGAAACTCGTTTATATATATGTATGTAATGTAAATAAGCTTTTCAAATAATCCTCTTGATCCCTTTGTTGAAGGGAACAGATTCTCCAAAGTTGGAGATCAAGACCAGAAGCAGGTTTTGGAGGTGCAGTTTTTTGCATCAAAGGAATGTAGATTGTTTGTGTATCTGCACCAACGTACAGTTGGGTGTATTATAATGTATACATATATACATGTAAATATGTGTAAGATATTCTCTCTTTACTGCTTTTCCCACTGATGCTTAAAAGCTGTTCTGGATTGTGAGAGAGTGAAAAGAGGAGGAAGTGTTTTAAAGATCAGGCATAGCAAAAGCAGTTAAAAGCTTTCAATGAAACTTGTGTCATAAGATGCATTTATCTAGCAGTGAAGTATCACTGAGAAAATGCACATCTATGTAACATGTTTGTGTGTGTGCAAGCAATTAAAATACTACTTCGAGCATTTGATTTATGGTTTTCTTTTGTTTTGTTTTGTTGGTTGTTTTTTTTTTTTTGTAAACTTACTGTATTTTAATACTTTCAAAGCCACTCCATTTCCAAACAGTTTTAAGTGCTTTACCTGTGATAATGCAGTGGACAATTACAACTGTAACAGATGGGCTGAAGATCGGTGGTGTCCTGAAAGTAAGTGTTTCTGCACTAAGGGCTTTTTTCCTACACAGTTCAACTTGTTTCTCCCTGACTCAGCCATCTTGTTGAAGTCTAACTGAATAGGATTAACATACCAACACAGTGATGCCCTCAATTATGTTATTAGTGAGTCTGAGTCATGTGATTTTTTGCTGAGTTTAATATTCTGACCATTTCAGAGTGCAAAGCAACAATGCAAAGATTAATATGTATATATAGGAATAGATATGTGTGTACTTCCTAGGAATTAGTTTTAAGGATGTTATCAAAAACTTGAGAATTGCTTTCTTGGCCTTATCTCCTTCCCTTTGGATAAATCCCAAGGTATGGTGGGCTCACGTGTGACAGTCAAGACCTGAATGACTGGGCAACATACTTGTATGAGAGTGATAGATAGGTAGAAAAGAATGGAAATATGTTCCCTCATTTTTCTTCACAGTGGTGGTCACGGTGGGAAAGGGAAAGAAATGAACCAGAGGAATGAGGGAAATGTCTGAAACAAAGAAGAAAACAATGTGCTGCAGGAAAAAAAGAGTAGAAAATGGAAGATAAATGTGTAGTCTGTAGTACAAATATGTAGTTTAAATGGTAGCAGCTTTTCTGGAGGTTTGAAGGATCAGTGAAGCTTAAGATTTCATTGCTAATTTATTTCTTGTTAAGTGGTATTTTGAGTGAGTTGAAAAAAGGCTTTATACATTTTGCTAAATTGTGTGAAGTTTTTGAACCCTGTGGAGGAGTGCATTCTATCTGAAAATCAACATTTAAAAATCTGTTTTGTAGGTACACAGTACTGCCTGACAGTTCATCTCTTCACAGACCATGGGAAGAGCACATCGGTCACCAAAAAATGTGCTACTGGGGATGAGTGCCATTTTGTAGGCTGCCATCATCACAGGGAAAGCGGTCACACAGTAAGCACTGCTTAGATAGGAGCAGCATGTTGGCTTCAAGGGTTCCATTTGAGCAGCTGTTTTTCCTGCAGAGCTGAAGAGCGCATGCCAGCACATATTCTTCAGTACTGCGCAGTAGAAATCCAGTTTCTCCAATAGAAGCATGATTACCCCTTTCCTCCTACTTGCTTATTTGTGTGACTGTGTCATGGGGTGTAATAAGCAGTTCTAAAGAAGCACCTGAGCTTTCTGGGGCATTGCTGGCATGCATCCTATACATGGACCTTGGTTTCTGAGTTCTGAGTAAGGCAGCCTGCATCAATGCTTGTGGTGCTGCAGCTGTGATGCCACCAGCACTTGAGCAAACCACTGTGGGACTCAGGTGCTCCAGACATGTGTCTGAGTAACACACCTTGTGTGCCAAAAAAAGAGCTCCTGCACTAGAAGGAAAATATAAGGTGCAAAGAGCTGTGCCCAATAAACTGTGAAAGACAGAAGCCAAACACCATTTATCAGAGAGGAATAATTCCCAAATGGGAGCTGGTGAAGTTCTGTAAAGAAAACTAATTTGTTACGTTAGATTGATGGCAGAAATCTAGAAGAGGTAAAAAGTGATTGGCATAAAGCCTGCTGAAAGTTTGAAAGTTCCTGTTTGCAGACTCGTGAAGCCAGCCCTGAAAAGCAAGGCACTGCCCCTAGCTGCCACCATCCCAGTGCTGTCACTGATTAAGGGCTGCAACCTGGGTGCCTTATGTTTTTATAAGGGCAGTTCCAGTCTCTACTCTTGCAGTTACCATTGCATTCCATATTTCACACCATTAAACTCCTGCAGTTTGACCGGTTCCCTTCTTGCCTTGAGAGACTTTCAGTGACACTGGTTTTGCAAAAAATTCTGTTTGATAAGTTGATATATTTGGATGACCTTCCTCTTAAAATTCTTCACAACTCTGGGAATAGATGTAAGCTCATTTTTCTACCCTGTGTCATTTAAGATTGTTTTTTTAATGAATATGAGCTGCTGAACTATTTTGGGGATTGAAGTCAGTCTAACCTCCCATGTTTTTGCAAAAGAACTGTTTATCATAGCACAGTTATTGGATTGGGTGGTGAGTTACCCTGGGGAAGCTGTGGTGCATGGTTTGGAGGAGAAGCTGCAACATGAGTGCTGCATCTGCTGCCTTGGGTGCTGGGTAAAGTGCTTAGTTTACTGTCCTTTGCAGTCATCTTGCAAATCGTGCATCTCTAGAAGCCGCTGCTGAATTACCCTGTGTACAGTGATCTCCTTTTCCTCCCCAGGAATGTGTTTCTTGCTGTGAAGGCATGATTTGCAACGTGGAGATCCCAACCAATCACACAAACGCAGTGTTTGCCGTGCTGCACGCGCGGAGGACGTCGGACGGCAGCCGGCGGACGGTCAGCACTGCAGTGCTCGTGGCAGTCGTGGCAGTCGCACTGTCGTGATGCAGCATCCTCCCATTGCACCACTTGCCTTTGTGGGCCCTTGGAAATTGCAAGGAGCTCAGCACGCTCAAGGAGAAACCACCAAGACTTCTCGATTACATAAAATGTGAGAGGACGATGGGAAGATGTACATGCATCATGCAGTCCTTGGGTTCTAATGAAGATATTTCAAATGGTCCGCAGTATTTAAAGAAGAAGAACAAAACATGCACACAGAAAAAGCACAACAGGAAACCCAATGGTGACTGGGCAGTGAGGCAGAATCAAGTTGTTACGACTCCCTCTTGTACGATGAAAATGCACGTGTGGTTTGTGTGTTTTTGAACAAAGTAAAGGGGATTCTGTAGACAGTCAGGTGAGATAAAGGGGAGCTCTCAGTGGACCATGTGCCAATTTGTGTTTTAATGGAAAGTGTTTCTAAGCTGTTTATCACTATGCATGAATAACACGGGCTGTAAGCTGTATGTAAGCTTATCGTTAGTTAAGGTTTTTCATAGTTACGGTTTTCATATGAAAGGAGTTTTTCTGTTCTGATCAGAGCTATCATTTCTATGAGAAATAAAACAATACTTTATGCCTCTCTTTCCTATAAGATGTCTTGCACTGGAATTATAAAGCAATATGAAATTAGGTAGAGTTTCTATCCAAAAAGGATGAGCTGGTTGAGCACCTAACTCAGAGTTCATTACTGTCCTCAGTGGCAGTATTTTCTTACAGTAAGGTCCCACCTCAAGTGCTCACCTCAGCTTCTGAGTCCTTCTCTTTGTTATATTGGCATGGCAGTAACGCCACAGATTTCAAATTATGGCTGCAGTTGAGCAGTTACTTTACCATAAAAATGGCAAGCAAGCCTTTGTATAAATAAGGAGAGAACTCTACCATGTGTTCTCTTTGGTCTACAGAAGATTTTCCCAGAAATGCTACTCTCCTTGGTGGATCAGAAGTCAGCAACTGGATATCCCATGCCTCTGGACATAGCTTTATCTAGCACTTGAAAAGTTTGGGCCATACTCTGTTCCTTTTTTTACAGTATTACAGTGATTAATGTCGTTTATATGCCCAGCTTTGACTATTTGAATCCCTGTCATACAGATGACAGTTCATCAATTAGATGAAGAGCTGCAAACATCTCAGTACAGTGAGATGTACTAGAACCTTTGTTTCCTTCTGTGAAGCCTGATGCAGACCAGCACTCCCAGGCTGCTCCAGTGAGCTCCCACCCCTTCCAGCTGCACAGATTGTCCTGAGTATGGTCCACAATAAGTCAGATGTACAGTTACTTCATTAATGCTCTAGCTTATTTATGTTCTTTGCACTGCAAACTCACTGATGGTACAGGCCAGCAGGTACTCATTTCGGATTGTTATCAGGATAGTTTTATATGATCATGAATCTAACATTTCAGCTGCTCCTCTTTGCCAAATTGAGCTTCTTCAAACTCTCCCCTCTCCAGCAACCCAATATTTCAGCACAGCTAAGGATTTCAGTGGAACAGGTTGCCCAAGGAGGCTGTGGATGCCCCATCCCTGCAGGCATTCAAGGCCAGGCTGGATGTGGCTCTGGGCAGCCTGGTCTGCTGGTTGGCGACCTGCACACAGCAGGGAGTTGGAACTGGGTGAGCACTGTGGGCCTTTGCAACCCAGGCCATTCTGTGATTCATGATTTGACCTACCAGGTTGGAGAATTGCATTTCTTTTCTTTCTGTAAATAAAATTGTGATTCACTTATGAGTGTGTCTCTGTGATTGTTCTGTGATCTTTTCCAGTGGCTCAGCCAAAATGAGAGGGGTTGAAAATGACAATAAATTGTTGCAGTGTCTTTCAGAGATGAGGTTTCTGAAAAGTTTTACTTTGCCAAGAGATTCAGAAGTGATCTCTAAAATGTTAAAATAACCCTAGAAATGGGGGATTTTAAACATTGACGTTGTCTCAAGTCAGTGGACCGTCCAACATGCCAAGCTGCGAGGGATGATTTTGGACATGTTTCCTTTGTTCAAAGCTCATCGCTGGGTAATGACACACCTACAGCACTAATCTTGGGCTCAGACATAGCTACAGTCATAGTTAGAATTGATGTTTAGTGATGAAAACCAACATGCTTTTTGCTACATGACCCACAGGGTTCATGAACTTTTCTCCCATGGAAAAATCATCCCAGATTTGCTCTGTGCTCCTGAGGGAGTTCCTCAGTCGAGCATGATGGTTGGGACCATGGATCTTTCCCTGGTGTTTTCTTTGAGCACCAGGTACTTCCATAACGTTGCTTCTGTGAACAATTATGGCAATCATCATGAGGAATTAAAGTGGCTCGGTAGCCTTATATGAGTTTACTGTAAACACTTGCTCTGCAAATGCCATTTCGGAGCATTCAGGAGTGCCAGGAAGCCCCTGGAAAGCAGCCCAGAGGGGGGCTCTGGCACAGAGAAATGACTTTCAGGTTCTCTGCAGCTGCCAAAAGGGGATGTGTGTGCATCTCTGCTCATCTTTTTCTTGGTTGAACTGATTTTTTTATTCTCTTTGTCACACTGAAAAGATAAGAATTCTGCACATCATGTATGCATTTGCTGAAGAATTGTCTATGAAAAAAAATAAAGAGTTCCATCGAAGTGCCAAAGTACTATGCTTGATTTTAACTGCCTTCTTTTTAACTCTTATAGAGACAGCAGCCTGGGCTAATGAAGGGGTTCTGTGGTGCTGAAGGTGCATTTTTTAATGTAGCAGAGTTCCAGTATCAGAATTGATTCTCAGTTTTGGTTCATACGCATGTGATGTGGTAATGCCTCAGTTAGCTTTGGAAGTGCCATTTGGGTAAGTGCTTACCTGTAACTACATGCAGAACAGAGATGTTTGCTGATGCTTCTGTGTTCATCCAGGTGTGTACATCCAGCCTGCTGCATTCTCACTCACAGGATGGAGTAAGAATCCCATTTCTGTCCATGAATACGTCATATAAACCATCTGATGCACTTAAGGAGGAAAGATGAGGTTGTTTGGTGACACATGCGTATCATTTTATTTGTTCTACGTTGCATGGGATGATCTGTGGAAGACCCCCCAGGCACGTAGCAGGGAGGAAGCAGCAGCATTTCATTTCTACTTCTGAAAAGTACTGAATAATATTTTGCCATGACTTAATCAGAAAAGCGTCAAAGGTGAAACATCCTGCTCGAGTGGCTTTAGCAGAAAACCTGAAGTCTTGATGCAGGTTGTAAGCATCCAGTCCAGTCACTTAAAGAGGATCAAGTGCTAATTTCAGGTGTACAGAGCAAGAAAACTACAAAAACTCTACTTATTTCAGAAGGCAAAGGTCTGCAGAGCCTCTTTCTGTGTCCTGAGCCTACAACCGGGCTCCTTCCAGGCTCAGGACACAGAGGTTCTGCAGACCTTTGCAGTGCAGGGCATTACAGGCTGTGCTGCTTGCAGGTGTCTCCAATTAAGAAAATGAGCCTCCATTCCTGTGCACCTGGTGACCCTCTCCTGTGTTGGAGCACAGCAGTGTGCTTGAGGTCTTTGTGTCTCCTCCATTTTCAGTGAAGCCCAAGATGTCAGCCTGCTGTGCTGCTCGGAGCAGAAGGTAGGGAGGTGCTGCTTGGTGTGGGTATCATGGTTCATTATTTTTGCTTAAATTTTGTTTTGATTTGGCAAGGTTGCTTCTAATGCTGTTGTCGGCACCATAGTAAGAAGCTGTGGTTATTAAAATTGGGAAAATTGAAGGTGGAGTTTGAATGATGGAAAGGGTTTGTGCAAAAAGGTGAGGGCTTGAAAGATCACAGCTCGTTTGTGTTAATTTGGCCAAGTTGTAGCACTTTTAGGTTATTTTATCCGTGTTGTTTGCAGGGTGCTGCTCTGGAAGGTGACTAATCTCATGTGGGGTGCAGCCCCAGACTTGCTGCAAGCTGTAGCTCCTCTGTCAGGCAGCTACTCGTTGGGCTTTGGTTGCAATATAAGGGATTCCTTAAAAATGTGGTGCCCACATTGTATATTAAGGATGAAAACCACTGACCCTGAAGTGCTTTGGTGCAGTTGGTGAACAGTCTGCAAAAAGTCTGTAAGTGCAGCACTGGAGGAGGATAAGAAGCAAAGTCTGACTTGTGGGCACAGCCAGGTGTTTTCAGATGAATCAGATCTGTTGGTCTGACTTGCCTGCAGACAGCTGGTAAGCATGTTTCAGTACATTCTTTATAGCAAAGTATTTCTTGGTATCTTTTTTAAACATATGCAGTTCTTCAGGTGGATTTATTTTGCTTTTGTGGGAGCAGTCATGACTGGGGATTGACACCTGTGCTCATCGTAGTGTGCTGTGGGGGAAGGACACTGTGCATGGATTTGCTGGAGTGAGTGAACTATGGACAGGCATTGGGAAAGTGATCTTGGAACAGCCCAGGATGTTTCCTTTGTGCCACAAACCACCTTGCAGTGCAGTTGGGACGTTTTTCTAAGCACTCAGCTCTTCCTTCTGTCTGGCTAAATGTGATGCACGTAACATCATTGCACACATCTGAGCAGTTATCTCACACTTGACAGCTGTCTTATTTCCTTAAGGGGCAAAACAGATACTTATGTATAGAGATACTTTATATTTTACTTTCTTTTTTCTTTTGATGAGTGCAGATGGAACCACCAGGAAATCAATCACCAAATACATTCTTCTTTGAGGGACTGGTATTTCCAGTTCGATATGCAGCTTTTTCCTTTCTGTTTGACTGTGGATAAAAAGAAAATATTGCCAAAGAGCCGTATCATAGATAAATTCAGGAGATGTGGTCGGTAAATACTTGATTTTTCATGGCCTGTGAGGAACTTAAATACTCCTGCATGTGTATTTAGTGTGAATGAATGAGCTGTCCATTGAACAGATGCCCATTGAAGTCGATGGGAGTTGTACCACAGTGCCCAGTAGCACTGGGAGTTTAAGCAGTGTTCTCATTGCTCACGTGGAGAGCTGCTGTGCAATTAGGTGATCATGTTATAACTTTGAGTAAATAATGGAAATACATACATTGGTTTGCAGTAAGCTCTGCTGGAAATCACTGGTGGTGTGATCAGTGGGAAAGGCTCGTCTCAAGTCATTGGATCTTTTAAAAAGGTTGGCTGTAGACAAGATATGTGCTCAATTGTTTGTCGCAGCCAAAAAGCTTTGTATGAGTGCTGGCCTGTGAGTTGATAGCTGGAGTGGCATCGTGGCAGGGCCAGGTTGCTTCGTGGAGTGGGTAAATGTTTCTGCTGGAAACCCGTGAGCTCCTGAGTTGGGAATTCAGGGACCCCTTTTGAAGGTTGTAGTGAAATGCAAGATATGGTGGGAAAGGCATATAGAAAGATTGATAAATAGTTCTGATTCCATGAGGATACACACAAAACATCTTCACAGTCTAGCCTGGCACTTTTAAACCACTGCTGTTACATCACTTGTAAACTAAGCAAGATCACAACGTGCCATGCTCTGCAACTATGCTTTTCATTTATTTTCCCTTCCCAAACACCATTAAAGTAAACAGGAGCAACGAAGATGTCCACTGAGCTGCACCAGCGTCCAATCTTGAATGCCTGAGAGCAGAAAACTTGTTCCTCTAGCCGATTAAGAGCTGTGTTTGAGAGGCCAGCTTTTGTGCAACTTGTTGGCTCGTGTTGGCAGCAAATCAAAATGTAGGAATGCCTCACAGAGAACATCTTATTAATGAGTTTTCCCTGCAGAAGCCCCAAAGTGGGACATGGTTCCTCCAGTCTGGAAAGGTGCCCATGAAAGTTGTCAGTAAGAAGGAATTCCTGGAATTAATGATTTTCTCTTTGTTCTCGGCTCAAAGCAGAGTAGATCCATTACAAAAGGGATTTATTTTTTTTTTTAATGTTGGAAAGAAAACGATTTTACCTTAATGAAAAATGTGGGATCTGATTTGGGCCGGGGGAGGAATTAGAGAAATCATTGCAAAATGTGGTTCTGTTGGTGGCTCATTGTGTGCTGTTAAATGGAGTTGGGATTTGGCCGGGACTAGAAATGGTGGAGAGAATAAATCTGCTTTCTTGTAAAAAAGAAACACAGGTATGCAAAACTTTCTAATGTATTTCTAGATAAAATGCTAAGGTTGAGAGTTTTGCTGTCTCCACCATAAGGAATGTCACTCTTTCCATAAAGCAAGCCAGCTCTAGGCCGGTGAATCACTTTATCTCTTTTGAAGTTGTCAAGTAAGGATCTAAGGGTGGCTTAATTGGTGTCTTAGGACTTATGCTACCTGACTTGCTGGGATAATACGTGTGCAAATACAAAACAGTCATTTGAGGATCATCCTTTGGTCCAAGGGATGGTTGCCATGCACAGCTGGTGTGTGCCTGTTGGCACTCAAGAGCACAAATTTGTCTTTTAGAAGTAAAATAAAGCAGTCCTTCTTATGGAAACCGTATTTATTACTGAGCTTTTCTTTTGTGCCATTATTCGTCATTGTTTATCAGATTTTCTGTGGTCTTCAGACAGTATCTCTTGTTGCCTCTGAGGGAATTTACTATCAGGATATCAAGCTGATAGTGACTGTTGCGTGTTTAAGAGTGAGGTGTCCTTCCTTACTCACCATGCTTCAGCTCCTTACAAGAATTGTCTGCTGAATTGCATAGAACAGTTGTTCAAAAGAAAGCTGCTTTTCTTCTTCCTTTTAAATTATATTTAATTACAATCCTACAGCTAAACGGATTTGTCCATTTCAAGGCAGTTTTAGAGGGTTTACCTCAGATTTTTACTTTCCTTCTGCTGAGTGCTTGCTTTCTTCAGCCTTCCGCCTCTGAAGCTGTTAATGGGGAATGTGTTCACGCTGCAAAACCTCACTGAAGCTTGTGTAAATGAAACGCCACTCCCTTTTTCCCTTCTTCTCTTGATTCAGATGTTGTGTGATATGTTTATCTTTGCTTTTGGTGGATCAGCATCCACCCATTGAACAGGTCTGGTCTGTGAGGTATGGTAGGGCTGCAGGTTGTGATGCTGGAGATGCTCAGTTGCCACTGCCCACCTACCAGTTCCGCTTGGCACAAGGACTCGTGGAATCCACTGCTCTGACACTGAGTTTGAGCCAATTAACAAACTTGCCTATGCAGAAAGTTAGTTATTTCTGGGGAGTGGAGCCTTCTGTGTACCTTTCCACCCATGTGGGCCTGGGCATCTCAGCCAACCACAAGTTGTTGGCTTGGCAAACCTCTGGTCATCTTCCACTTGTAGGGTGGGTGAATGCTGACCTTCTTAGGGTGATTGCTAAGGGTTGAGAAGTTCCTTATTGATGTGGTTTGTTATCGATGTAGTTTTAGTGAGAACTGTTGGTGATAGGTGGGTGTTTGGGCTGGATGATCTTGTAGGTCTTTTCCAACCTTGGTGTTTCTGTGATTCTGTGGCTGACATATGTGAGCCTGTTGGTTTAAATCGTCCCAGCCACGGATTACTAGTGGCAGGGTAAGCTCTCTGTGGTAGTACCCATACCAGGACGTAGTGGGTTTTCAGCCTTTGGAGCATCTGTGTTGACAAGTCCAAGTGTGTAAGCTCCTCTTCCAGATTAATATAAATCTAATGCAGCTCCTGTGGTAGCTGTCAGATGCCAGCAGTGCTGGGGGCTTTAGCTGAGTGACATTCAGCTCACAATTTATTCCTTTCTGTTGTTGCAGCTATAAATAAAGATTCCACTGACACATGTAAGACATGTCAAGGAAGCGCAGGCTTTGTCCTGGCATGCAGCCCTTCCACTTTTCTTCGCATACACTATTAATGGCCTATTAATGAGCAAAGGCTCTAAATCACACTGGGACACCTCTGATTCTCAGGGTGTTCAGCAGCTGAAGTATTGCCCCTCCAGGAAGTTAAACTGTAGAAGTTTTGTTTAAACAAGCATTAAGGCAGCTGAGGGCTGGCCAAGACCTCATGCTGTTCTTCCTGGGGAATATGCCATGGATCTCATGGAAGATGCTGGGTTGGCATCACTGGAACAATGATTGCTCAATTGCTCCCCACCTGTGTCTGTAGACTGCACCGTTGGAGGTCTGTGTGTTCTCTAAAGGCTCCGTAGAAATAAACCCTATTTAGTAGGGAGGACTGAAGGGGAGGCTGACCCCATGCTAGGGATCTCCTGATTAATTCCAGCAGAGAGGAAATCTCCCTTTCTCCTTTTCCTTGCACTGCCTTACGAGCACGATGTGCCCTTTTCATTTCTCCCCATAAGATTTCAAGCTGTTGGCTGTGCTTAGTGTGTTACTGGAGGTAACAGCTGGCCTTGCAGGAAGGTTTGAGATATTTATGGGTTGCTGTGGGCAAATGGAGCTGCTGAACACACTGTGCTGGTGTAAGGATTGAGATTTCTGCTCACAGAAGACAAATTAGAGAGAATGCAACAGTTTGTAAGTAGAATCATTAAGGTTGGAGAAGACTTCTAGGATCCCCAATCCCTCCCCACCATGCCCGCTGCTCACATCCACAGCCCTGGGACACCCCCAGGGATGGTGACCCGCCACTGCCTGACTGCTCTTTGGAGAGAAAGTTGTTTCTCACATCTAGCCTGACCCCCCCCCCCGGCACAATGTGAGGCCATCACCTCTTGTCCTATTGTTTTGCACCTTCTTGGTGAGATCCACAGAACTGTAGGGGTTGGAAGAGATTCCTTGAGATCCCTCAGCCCACCCCCCTGCAACATCAGGTTCCCTACAGCAAGTTGTGAGTATGTCACTTTGATGTGAAACCTAAACCCATTTTGGCTGTGGTGACACCTGGTTAAGGTGCTGACACAGTTGGGGCAGAGATGCTCCTTGGGATGGGTTCACTTGAGAAGGGTGGTTGTCAAGAGGGAAATGACACCATGCTTTAAGATGTTGGCACCGTGCGCTTGCAGAACATCTCCCATCTGTCAGCAGTCATTATGGCCACGCTCTGCTGCAGCTGCTTTGGAATTTGCTGTCCTAAGGCAAGTAATTTCAGAGCAAACCTAGCTGACCTCCAGCCCCTGCACCATTAAGTCCTGTAAATCTGCCTGGTAGGAATCCAGCATGGGGAGATGGCTGGGATAAGCAGAGTTGCCTGAATTCCACTTTGTTTTTTTTTAAAGGGAGGGTGGGGGGTGGAAAAAGAGGATTTGTACCTCTGGAAAAAGATAATCGTTAGTGATACAGTTGAAAGAATAATGTGATGGATTAATGTGCTTGATGGGGTAATGTGCTTGATGGATGCAGTAGTTGATATCCTGAGCAAAATGGTGGAGGAAAATAATTATTTGGGGGGCATTACTATAATTGAGAGCTAAGCTAAATACCAGAATCTTTTCCTAAATCTGACACTGATCAGACCCAGCAAATAAAGGTGCAGAATGTTTACATGCTCCCTGTAGGTTCATGTGCTTTGTGATCTGAATCACAGAATGATTTGGGTTGGAAGGGGCCTTAAAGATCATCCAGTGCCAATGCAGAGGCTGATGCATTCATTCCTTATGTGACTTCAGCAAACTGTGCCAGTTCCTGTCCTGCAAAGTGGGGATAGGAGCTCCTCATCACTGCCCTGCTTCACACTGCCTGGGCCTGTGCTCAGAACCTGCTCGGCTTTAATGGAGAATGTGTCCTTTTTCCCTTGTTGTAAATGCTGAGGGATCTGGTGGCCTCTGTGCTGAAATTTTAACTGGAACGATCCAACAAGTGGTGGTTGTAGTTGGTGCTCTTGGAGGTCCTTTCCAACCTCAGTGATTCTATAAATCTCTACGGGGTGTCACCATCGGGCTCTGCAGGCACTATTTCCATGGCATCTACACCACGGGTAATGAAGGTAGTGAGCTGTGATGGACACGTGGATTTTATTCTGTGCTTTTTTTGTGCTGTCCAAAAGCTGGAGGGCCATCTGTCACAGAGGGAAGAATTTACCTGAGGCCCCAAGCGAGAGGTGCTCAGATTTCTCTGCCACTCACAGAGCAAAGCAAAGAGATCTGACACAACCAAACCTCCTCCAGAAAACAAACTGTCACGCAGGAAAATCCCTTGGCAGAAAAAAAAAATCCTATATTCAGCTGATGCTCGTGGCTCTCTCTCGTGTTAGCCAGGAAGCTCACCTGTGTGTGTGGTCTCATGAAAGCAGCAGTAATCTCTGTGTCTATGCTGCAAGGTGGAGCTGTGCGTGTGGCCGTGGCTGCAGCAGGATGCTCCATTCCTTGCACACCCAGGTGCACTGCTGGAAGACCTTCCACGATGGGACTCTGCATCCCAACGCGTCCTTTCTGAGCTGGTGCTGCAGCTCTTGTGCTAAAAACAGGCTCCGGGGGGCCAGGTTATTGAAGCTGAGAACTTAGCAGAGCTTTTGAAAACATCTCTATTCCTTAGGAGTTTTAAAACGTACCTACAAACCTTGCCAAAAATATCAAAGCCAAATTTTCAGGCTGGGCAATAGGTTGTTAAGTCAGTAAGTGCACTTTTAAAATATTATCCACGAGCAATAACCATAATCGTTTCTATGGCTAATAAACCCCTGTGGTTTCATTGCTTTGGCTGCCAGAAATGCATTAAGGAACGGATTTTTGAGTGTTTGAATCATATGACTAATCCTGGCTGAACCGGCGTGAACATGCATTTCTTGGTGCAAATACAGACTGAGTCATTTGTCTCATGTGAAATGCAGCTCGGCCAGTGCTTGTGCTCCTCCCTCTATCATCGAACCTCGGAACCATTAAGGCTGGAGAAGACCTCTAGGATCCCCAACCCACCCCCACCGTGTGCTGGTGAGCGTCTCTGAGGCTGTCTGTCTTTTTCTGGCTGTTATAACTGAAGGTTGGATGGTGCTGTGTGGCTGATATGGAGCGCTGAGATGTCCCGATGGCCAGATAAGGTGGCTGTCAGCACAGTGTGCTTTTGTTTCCTTGTAATGCAACTCAATATGAAACGCAGTCTCCTCTGGAGCTCTTAAGTGCACAGCAATTACACAAAATTTGCTCAACTCTTTCTTGTATCCGCTGGCATCTAAGAGATGGAGAATGTGGCATTGGATGCGCGGATCGATGGAGCCCCGATAGGCTGCGGCCCTCAATGGCTCTGTGTTCCCTCAGCATTCCCATTGTGAGGTTAAACCTGATAAATGCAAGGAGATAATGCTCGTGGAAGGACGGGATGTTTTGTTTCTCTGGGGGCAAGGCAGCCTTTTACCTTCATTGCTATCAAGTCAAAATTCATATTTAGTTTTATTCCAGATAAAGCTCCATTCGTTTTCTGTTGTGGTTTTGGGATGTGGTTATGCTTTTAAAAAATAAACCTGATACATGCCAGGAGGGGCAATCCAAGGCTGCAATTCTAGCATTGGAACGGACCTGTGCGTGACAATGATGGCATTCATGCTGCTCTGCAGAGGTTGGGAACGAGCAGTTCCCCTACCCTGCCTTCCTGGGCTGAGCAATTTAGCGCTGTTCTCCTTTCCACATTTATTCCCTATCTTTTCCTATTTAAAAATAAGGCTATGATTTTTTTTTTCACCCTCAGACAAAGAAGCTGGGTCCATCACTGGCCGATAAGCTGATCTATGAATGCTGAAAATCAGGCACAGAAACTGTAACCAGTGTATCTGTGATGAGCTGAACCAAAAGGCTGTTTCTGCTGAACTCATCTAAGCCGCCTATTGGCATCAATCTTTTCTTCTTCCAAACTTTCCTGCAGGGATACCGTTGTTGACTTTCCTCAAGCATGGCTTTGAAATTCAGATCAACTCCTGAATTTAGGAAATGACCCATCTCTGTTTTCCTGGCTCGTATGGGAGAGAAGATTCCCCTTCTGATCTCCTCCTGAGAATCTGGGTTTTATAAGCACCCCCTTACCCAGCTGGGTGAAGGATGCTGTGCATTAAAGGCACTTTGAAGACACAGCCATATGCAGAAGGACAGCCCATAGCCATCAGCTCACATGGTGGGGCAGCCCATCCTTGTCTCAAGGATTTGTGCTTTGCTCTCATTGAACTCTGGGATAACATCCATTAACTTGTATGCATGAGAAGGGAATTTATTGGGAAATTATCCATGTATCCTTTTCATAAATTTCTCCACTTATATGATTACACCCTTGTTGTTAATCATGTTGCATTTGCAAAAGGAGCTTTTGGCTCGGAGGAATTCCATCTTGCATTTCTCTCTCCCCCAAATTTCTGCTATAAGCCTTAAAGGCAATTATCTTTTTCTCCAGGTTAACAAGATAAAGTATTCCTTCATGAATTGGAAAATCAACCTGGAGCTCTCATGTGCTTTTGGAGCATCCCACACTTATGGGAGGGACTGGGACGGGCTGACTGGAGCAGTTTGATGCTGCCTGAGCGGTGAGAGGAGCAGCGCAGAGATGTGCCCTTGGCAGAGGACTGCCTTGCTGCCCTCACTCAGGTTTTTGCTCTTCTTGAACTCGAGCAGCTTTTGCTGCCATGGAAGTGCTGTATTTCTCCTCAGCTGTCAGCAGGCTGAGCAGATCATCCCTGGGCGATCTTTGATGGACTCGCCCCTTCTTTCTGTCAGAAAATGTCCTTGGGTTGAATTGCTCCCATTCCTTTGATCTTCCTCTGCTGGTCACAGCTGTTAGACCTCTGCCCCTTCTTGTTGCTCTCTTTGACACTTCTCTGATTCTCATATCTCCTCTTTCTCTCTCGCTTTCCTGTGCTGCTGGTCCCAAAGCAGTGATGTGGGAGGACACGTGTCTCTGGAGTGGGAGCAAGGGGCAAAAGCCATGTTCAGGCCATGCCCATCTTCTCATTGAACCATGGAATGGTTGCATTGGAAGAGATCTCCAAGATCATAGAGCCATAGAATGATTGGGTTGGATGGGTCCTCCCGGAACCTAGAGATCCATGGCCACTTCATCTCCAGGCTCCTCAGTCTCTTGAGACCACGATAAGAGCCCTTTTCTCCTCATAGCAGCAAGTCCGGATGACCCACTAATGAGTCGCTCCCATTGCCAGCTGGACTGGATCCCAATCAAATGCTATTTAAAGTGTTTGTATGTATTTTAGCGTGATGAAAATGTCTGTGGGGAAAGTAGGCTGAAGAGGATCATTTGTTGTTGTGCTACCTTAAGAACAGAATCATTCAGGTGGTTGTTATTAAATCATATGCTGGAAATAATTAATGAAAGGGGCATAGCTCCACCAATTTCTCTCCAACTGAAGCAAGATGTTTTATTCAATATTTTATAATTAACAAAAATTTTTTTGAAAGAAAAAGCAACTTTTCAATATTCTGAGAAGCCACACATATATTCATCGTGCATGTAATGATTTTCTCCAGTTGAACTGAGAAACAAGCCACTGCGGATCTCTTCTACCCATCCTTCATGCACCCATGCTCACCAGAAGGTGTGAGCATGCCGAGGCCACCCACTGCCATTGGGTTCTCCATCTGGATGATCTTGTGTGTCTTTTCCAACCTTGGTGATTCTATGATTCCATCTCTGAATTGTGCAAATGTCACGTGGAGCCAAAACTTAGGACTGCTATGGGGCCAGCGATGGTCACAAAACAGAAGATCACACTGAAGGATGTGAGGCTTCATGTGCCTTGTGCCATATATCCTCCCCTTCAGCTCCTTATTTTGTAGTTCAGCTCAGTTATTTCACCCTGATGGCTCACTCACCATTTCAAGAGGGAAATGACTGGATGGGATCTGGACTTTTCTCCTCCTAAAAAACCCCAAACGATCATC
Source organism: Tetrao urogallus (assembly GCF_951394365.1). NCBI lineage: Eukaryota > Metazoa > Chordata > Aves > Galliformes > Phasianidae > Tetrao > Tetrao urogallus. Next base: position 1,964,698 of record NC_136821.1, on the reverse strand, counting down.
TCCACATCCAGATCCGCTAAGTTTATCCCATCCTCCCTCATAGAGATTCCTTTGGCCAGTTTGGGAGCAGCTTAAAAGAAAATTAAGACAACAAAGATGCAATCGTGGAGTGACATATCATAATGAGACCTTTCAGTCTCTCCAAACTTTCTCATCAACTTGCACCGAATGCAGACTTTAGAATTACAAAAGGATCTTCTCTCGCAGCCCATAAATAGTCCGTGCTTAGAACATACCACATTGTCTCCATCTTTTTGGCTTGTTCCCAAAGCAGCTTCTTTTGGCGTGCTGCAGTTGATGGGAATGATATTGAAGGAAGAACAAAGTGCAGTTTTTCCAAAGGAAATAATAAATCTGCTGTGGGCTTTCAAAGCAAGCTCACATAATCAGCGAGCTTCTCTTTTTTCTTTTCTTGAGAATGTAGGAAGAGCACAGATGTTGCTTTGGACCATTAGCATCTCAGCTATAAAGGCACGCAAAGTATTTCCCAATGGCTTTTCCCTCCTTTTGTTTATTATTTTATTAAGCTGAAAGCTTTTTTACCTTGCGTATTAAACATACAGCCCCAAACACCACAGTTCTGCCCAACTGCCTGTGTGTTAGCACAAACAATTGCTGTTTCCCTCTGCAGAATGATTTTGTTTATGAATCAGCTTGTCATCTCATGTTTTATCTCCTTAATGTATAAATGGAAGAAAGATATCTAGCTGAAAAAGGAGCTCCATCTGCCAAACAGGGGAGGCAGGTCAGGTTGCTGGCATCAGATAACCAACCCATCTCAGTAAGTATGACCAAAGAGAGAGAGGCAAAAACCAACATGTTCTTCATTATTTCCTCCTGTCAAAAAATAATAATAATTAATAATATCCACTGATGAAATTTAGCTATAGAATAAATTGGTATTCGTTTAACAGCCCAATAAAGAGTGAGGGAGTCAGCAGCCTTGCATTAGTTCAGCATCAGTGGGCTTTGGATCAGGTGCTCCGTGCCCTCTGGTGTTGAGCTTCAAGCTAAACATGGGCTGCTTGCTCTGGGGCACCAAGCAGATCAAATGGTTCAATGAAGTCTGGGGCTGCCTCCAAACCAATGGATGTGATGTGCAAGCAGCTTTCAGGATAATTCTTCCATTCCCGGGACCCTGCAAGATCTGTAAGAATATGAAACTTGCCATGTTAGCTCCTCCTTTGGCAGTTGTTATTTTTTTTTGCAATCCATCTTTTTTTATTCTGCTTTGGTTGTGTTCTCCATGTAGTTATGGTGGAGAGTTGAGGACTTGCATATAAGTGTTCCTGCAGTTAGCTGAGGATGCGACTGCCATTTTTAAGGAGCTACAAATATCAGAAATTATTGGGAATCACCCAAAACGATCATTCTCCAGAGAGCTCAGGTATCTTGCATCGTGGTTGTGAATGGAGTTACATCCAGCCAGCAGCCAGGCATGACTGGTGTTCCCCATGGGTCAGCGCTGGGGGCTCATCCTGTTTAATATCTGTGTTGTATCTGCATGAGGGAACTGAGTGCACCCTCTGTAAATGTGCAGATGGCACCGAGCTGGGGGGCAGTGTCAATCTGCCTGTGGGTAGGAAGGCCAGCAGAGGGGTGTGAATGGGCTGATCACTGGGCTGAGGCCAATGGGACAAAGTTCAACAAGACCAAGTTTATTTCTGGCATTAAACAAATTGTGACGCTGTAATACTGCAACGTGAAACATCGAGAGGGGGGGAAAAAAAATACAAAAAAAAAAAAAAAAAAAAAAAAAAAAACAAGAAAGCTGCTGCTGGGGGGATTAAATTTGTCAGAAGTCATTAGGAGCTCTCCTGGTACGTGGGGCTGAATGCAGACGTGTGTGTTTGCATTTTCACACACATCCAAGAGAGAGAGCTGACAGAGCGCAGAGCGATCGGGTTTGTTTCCAATTTTCCACCAGACTGTAATGAAATGCCACAATGCATCCAAGCAAAATTCTCATTAGTCTCCCTATTAGTTTTCACTCCAGTAAATAAATGGCAGTCAACAGTGGGCAATGAGGGTCTCTTTCATGGCTGTCACTTTGCTCTTTGCAAAAAAAAAGACGGTACACGGAGGAAAAAGGAGAAAAGTACCCCCATTTTACTCCACTAACTCTTTTTCTTTAGTCCTTGATTTTGTGGCACTTAGTTTTTATGGCTGACAGGCCCAGAGACATGCTCTGTTGGTAGGGCTCCAATGGGTGCCACCAGGAATCTCTTCCTGGGGCCAGCCCTGACAGCAAGGAGCCACAGCATGCCGTGCTGGAAGGTCTGTAGTGGGCTGGAGGCTGGGGAAAGGAGGTGAACATTGGGAAAACACAGCTGTGTCCCCTGCGGGAAATATGAGGCTGTGTTGCCGTGTGTGAGAGCTTTGGTTGTTGCTCTTTGTTTGGAGCTTCTCTGCTGTATTTTTGAGCAAATTGCACATTTGTTTCCTCTTTATTTTACATCTAATTCATGTTTTTCATGACCTAACACCTGGAAACAAGCTTTCTGGGTATGCCTCTGTTTTGCTGTGGCACAGAAGCCTACATTGGCTGAATACTCCAATCTCCTATTAGCAGATCCTTGCAGATACTGGGATTTCCTCTGTTACTTCCCCCTGGTTTTTCCTTAATCTCCTGTTTCCCCTTTCAAAACCCTTATTTCTCCTCATGGTCCTTGCCTTTGAAGCAGTACCGCTTCTTCCATCCAACCCATCATCGTGCCCACCTTTCTTTTCAGACCTGACCTCCTCCTTTCCCACAACACTCTCATGTTTGTTTGAAGTATTGGGTTTTTTTTTCTCATACCAGAGAGGTGTCATATTTGGTTCTACTAAGTCACGATTTCTCAAAGAAATGTCCAAAAGGAATCCTATTTGAGAGCTGCCATTAAAAATGAATGGATGCTGAGTTGGTGTGAAATCCTCCTCTTTTTGAGACTCCTTTGTGGTTTGGGGTGTCAGACTGAGTGCGCTCAGATCAAATAATTGACTAGATTTCTCTCTCTCCTCAAGCCTTATGTAAATCAACTCACATAGAGGGCACAGGGCTGCCCAGTATGCCCTGTTCTTTATGAAATGCTGTGATCTAGTGGTGTGTCCCTGCTTTCGCTGCTGGGAAAGTCGTTTCTAAGCAGTAGAGACCAGCAGCACTTTAACTTCCTTTGTAGGTTTGGAAAATATGATCTTTCTGATATCACAGAGCACCCCGTTTAGGCTGCTCATTCAGTCTTCTGGCTCTGAATAGCTGGTTAACATTATTAAATGTTGTTAATTATGTCACTAATTGCATGTGAAATCAAAGACTGTTCGGGCATGCAGGAACCTAAGCCTTAGGTTTTAATACGGCTACAAAATACCGATAGCTCAGAATATGTCTCCAAGCTGTTGTCCTGGCATCTTTTACCAAATAAGATGAGCGCAATTAAACTTGCATAGTGTTTGGAAATAGTGCACTGTCAGTCTCGTTCCTGTTGCACAAAGTTTAGTGCCCTCATTGCTGATCCTGAATTTTTTCTCGCTGTGGCCTCTCCTTTTTCAGAGCATCATTTTCCTTGGGGGAAAAGACAAACTCATGAGTGTCTGCTATGAACAGTAATAAGTAGGTACATGTTTTAGGGGATTTACTGCTCTGAGACACAGATGCAGAGTAGTTTAGCCTTGCTCCTAGAGTAGGTGATGATGGACATGAAATGTGAAGGCAGTAGAATCAGAGTCACTAGGGTTGGAGCAGACCTCTTAGAACCCCAACCCCAATACGACCCATGCCCACTGCCCATGTCCCTCAGTGCCACTTCCCCACGGCTCTGGGATACCCCCAGGAACAGTGATTTCCCCCACTCCCTGGGCAGCTGTGCCACTGCCTGACTGCTTTTTGGAGAAGAAATGCTTCCTAAAACCAATCTGACCCTCCCATGGAGTAGAAGAATAGTCCTGGCTTAGTTCCTTTCCAGCATTTAAGGGAAAGTGAGGGACCTGATGCAGCAGTGTTAAGATGCGTGCTGCTGTACATGTGAGCTCTTTGCAGCCTGAAAGACAGCTTTCGTGTTCACCATCTGTGAGCAGGACATTCAGAAACCATCACAAGCGAGCAATGAATAAACTGCATTGAAAAGCTGTACTGATGGCCCTGTTAAGCAGCACTGTGTTCTCATGTCTGGAAATGAGAAAGTGTCTGAAGATCTATGAAAATGGAGATCTATTTTTACATAGTGCACAAAGACAGTCATAGCATCTACGGCCCTGAAAAAAAAAACACCCAAACCATTTCTGAAGGAACAGTTCACAATTCATACACCCTGCAGACAAACACAGGATCTGTGACCAACAGAACCAACGTTACTGACCACTTCTGTCTGTGATTGTTAACTCGTTCATATAGGCTTACAAATTAAGGAATTAATAAGAACTACTAATAGCCAGCCTTTGATTCTTCTGCATTAACCAGAACTTGGTGTGACAATGTGCAGCATTCACTTGGAGACTGTGGTTAATGGCTGCTGGTAGCCTTTCCATGCCCATATCAGTGCTGTGGGATGCATTGGGTGCTTTGCCTCCATGGAGGAACCCATGACCCTCAAAATGAGTTCCCAGACTTTTCGGGTCAACACCGATCACTTCTTTAATCCTCAAAGCTATATGTTACTCTTAAAATGCTTTACAATTTATTTTGTAACTTTTGTGGTTTTATTTTAAATGTGACTTTATAAACAAAATTTCTGGGCTACTTGAAATTCCCATCTTATACCTGGATGTACTGTTGAGTATGGGCACCTTCTGCTGATGGAGGAGTGAATTGCAGTAAATAGATTCATTTAAAACTCAGGGATTTTGCCCTCTCCCTGGAGAAGGGTGAAGCTCTGATCCCCTCTGTGCCAATTACAGCTTTGTAGCCCCGTAGTGTTGTGGCTCTTTCCAGCTTTTCCCTTTCACTGCTGTGCCATAGCATTGCTTCTCCTTCTGTCCTCTGTGCACTGACCCATTGGGGTGGTCACTAACACTGCGTGCTCTGGCCAGGTCTGTTCTTATTAACAACATTTGGAAATAAATACAAAAATAGTTATTAAGTCCTACTGATCAGATTAGGCTTTTTCATTCTAAAAGACCTGAATCAAGAACTTGATCCTAGGGTGGTTGGCCCTCTGATAGAGGCACTTAACATCTTCCCCCTTCCCAACCTTCTGTTCTCATTAGCTGAGAGATTTATCTCTGTGTGTTGGGGTGAGGCTGCCATCACAGATAGGGCCATGGTTAGCACCCAATGCCCGAGGTGCCCCAGCCGGTTCTACAGCCACTTAATGAAACATGTGGGTAATCCCCGGGTGCTCCTCCCCAGGCACTGCACTGCCCTATGTACACTATTCTTCCTGCAAAGCCACAGAATTTATAAAACCAATGTTTGTACCACAGTAACCCTAAGAGAAAGACTTGTCCTCCATTTCCAAGGTAAGCAATCAGCATCTCCTCTAAATCCGTGGGTCTGATTTGGCAGCCTCACTGGTGAGTGAACAAAAATCGTGCCAACAAAGCAACGCGTGGGGAAATGGAATCCCAGAGAGGAGCGCACGCGTGGTGGTGCTCGGAACACAGAGGACAGAAACACCCTTGGCCTGGTCCATGGGCTGCTCGGGAGAGTGCACTCTGCAGGTTGTGTTCCCATGACACGCAGGGAGGAAATGGGAGCAGGAAATACCGGTGTGTGCAGGGCTGGGGATGGGGACGGGCTGCGCTGCTCCATGCCTAACTTAGTGCCGGTGCTTCGGGGGGAAGAGTCTGCTGTCTGTTTTGAATGCTTTCTGCATGACTAATTAATGTTCTGAAATAAATGGTGCTGTTAAACTCTATGCTGGTACAGGCAGCCGGCAGCCGTGGCTCCTGTCCAATACTTTATCTAATCTTTGCTTTGTCAAGGACGGGGCACTGCTTGTCATCCAAAAGCCACTTAACTGCACTACAGCGTGATGTCATGCTCCTCTACATGCGTGTCGATATTTATGCTCAGTCTGTTGGGAAACAGCCCTGAATACAGCGAGCCGTACGTAATTACATTCTTTGCATGATAACAAAACCCACTTGAAACTGGCAAGAGATGAAACCCCGCAGCGTGGCGTTCGGAATTCTGCAGGAGCAGAGCGTTCTGTAACATTATGCCGGGATAAGGCAGCCTGATTCACCGCGGGGAGGACACTCCCTCCGGAGCAAAGCATTTGCTGTCGTCCCTCCGGAGCGGCGGCACCAGCACTGGAGCTGCTGAGGTGAGTACAATGGGGCCTGCTCCCTTTGCCTACTGGGATCCCCCCTCACCCCATATAGCAACCTGTGCATGCTCAGGGTATCACCTATCTACACTGGGCTTCCAGTGGAACGTGCTTTGAATTTACACTTTGCTATATGTAGGTTTCCTTCCTAAGACAGGGAAGGCTTGTGTGAGAGAGTAGAATATTAAAATAGTCATCAGTCGGGTTATGTATCGTAGAGTCATAGAATGGTTGGACTGGAAGGGACCTTAAAGATCATAGAGCCATAGAATTTTTGAGTTGGAAGGGACTTTAAAGATCATAGAATGATTGGGTTGGAAGGGACCTTAAAGATCACCCATTTCCAGCCCCCTGCCACAGGCAAGGTTGCCACCCACTAAATCAGGCAATAGATGTGCATATATATACATACCATGCATATGTATATAAATGTGCCTGAACTAACTTAGCATCTCATTCATAACAAAGCATAAAAGAAACCCCGAGCTCAGCACGGGCTGAGCCCTACTGAGATCCCCGCTTCCCTCCCCAGCCAGGGTAGCGCCAGCAGCAGCGCAGGACGGAGGGGGCTGAGCTCCCAACCCAGGACCAGTAGCAGAGCAAGCAGCAGGAGGATGAGGATGCTGCCAGGTGCCCACCACGCTGAGAGCACAACGGGAGCCCCCTGAACCACAGGGCATGGCGCAGAGGTACTGCTCCTGTTGTGTGTGATATCTGCTTTTCCTTATTTTGCATTATAGTGGAACAGTGAATGTTTTGTGCCGGTTGGATGAGCAAATAGTTACAGCAATGTGCATTCCGTGCCCGGCTCGTGCTGCTCTGCACGGCTCATTTGGATTTGGCCGGGTGACAAAGGGTGGGTGTGATTCCCCAGTGTCCGTGAAAATGTGGCTCTTCACAAACTGATTTCAAAGTAAAAGCAGATGCAGTAGTTGTACAGGACTCTGCAAAGGAGAAATGCATTGTAAAACAGCTTCCGCTCAGCAATATTATTGAAAAACATCTACAAACAGACACCTATCGCTATGGAAAAAAAATACATTTCTTAGGAAAATAAATGTTTACAGTTGTAGCCAATGCATGTCCTCTTTTCTGCCAAAAAATGCTTCAGTTGGAGGCAGTGTTGACTTTTTATTCGTGATGGTTTTGTTTTGTGGCGAGTGGAGTGGGAAGCACTAAACCACATCGCTTACCAACATAAGAGGCTCGCTATGTAGCTCTGTCTTACAGCCACCTGATTTCTTTTATATCTTGAAAACTCTTCCTTATCGATAGATGTGCGTGGGCATGAAAACTGGCACAAATCATGGCGCTACCTAAAGAGGTACCCACTGTGTTTAATGCAATGTGTTATTGAGCGCGTGTCTGCTGATAGGGCAGCACTTGCTGCCCTGGCGGTGCTGGGGGCTGTGGTTATTTGTTTCTGTCCATGGGTCAGATGGCTGTCACAGACTGTGAACTTCCATGGCTGGAACAGAAGTCCAAACAATGGAGGTTTTGGTGTGAGTGGGACCCGTGGGGTTTCTGCGTTATTGCTGCAGAAATCCCCCTTTGCACAAACACGGTCATGCCGGTCGCGCTGGGATGCTCCCCACTGCCAGGCAGGGAACCCAACCCCTCCAGTTTCCATTGGGTTTTTAGGCCAGAGCTGACATAATAAAAAGTCTGAAAAGTTGACCTGGTTGGATTACAGAAGGATACTTGTTTGCTGCGAATCTAAAACTTTATTTATGCGTCAGTGATCCGCTCGTTTAATGATCTGGCATTCAGGTGTTTGATCTGGAGCCTGATTTCCCTGGACTCTCTGGTGTAAAAAGCAGAAGTTACAGAGTAGTTCAGAAATATATTCTTTTGTTTATTTTCTGTTTATCATGAGTAGGATTGGGGTTTTCCCAAGTGCAAACCCAAGTTGGCCCAGGAGTCCCACCACTGTTTGACCCCGGCTTGGTCAGTGCTTACGGCACTGATTCAGTTGCTGTGTTTTCCTGAAGATGTTGTTGTACAAACCTGATGGCAGTAAGCTGTAATGCACCCCCAGCCCTTTCTGGCCCCACGGCAGGGGACAGGTCGATGTGTTGGAAGAGGCAGACAGCTCGTGGTGCGGCGATGCCGAGCCTGGTAAAACTCAGCGAGACCTCGTTAGTTAAAATGAGCTCATTTTCCTTGAAACCAAATGCTTATTTTAATTCTAGGGTGGCTGGGTAAAATGCTGCGTATCTTGATTGCTGATAGGCATCTTCCTTTTGTAAGAAGTCATTTACTGAGTGAGAATAGTGCAAAGTAGGTGGTATGGTAGAATTGCTGCTACTTCTTTTGGCGCTACAGATAGATTTCTCCATTAGACAATCCCTTCTTGTGATATAATTAGAGAAGAATGCGTGAGCACAGATCTATTCCATATTTATTTCATCATTTTCTTTATTCTGGATACCACGGTTTCTTTGGGAGGACAAGTTAGTTTGAAAAACAAGAGTGCCAACTTGTTGGAAAGCCTTAAAAAAGCTGAATATTCTTCACCTTTTTGCTGAACGTTAGAAGAGCCGCATTGAACCCATTTTTCTGCATATGCCTATTTCTCTCCCATTGAATTCTCTCTTTGTTGTGCTCTTTGTTGTGTGGGGTGACCTACTCACAGGACAGTGTGGCTCTGATCCCTCGGCCGCCATATGCTCCAGCAATAAGCTGTGTTTTCCATGGAGAGCTCCTCCTGGAAGTTAAATACTAAGGTGTTTATACCTGGGATGCAGGCAGTATGCGTTGTGCATTTTGAGGTGGGGGCTCACCTCAATATGCTTTTTATATCCTGAAGACAGTTTCTGCTAGATATAAAAGGAAGAGATGGGAGGAATAGAGTTAAAGATAAGTAAAAATGTCTCTGTCTTCTTTTCCTTCTTTATGTGCTGATGTGTACCTGAATATAATCGATTATATTTGGATTCTGGGGAGTTTATTTGGCCCGTCGTTTCTTTCCTGTACAACTGCCTTTCTTTAGCAGAACTACATAAATTTCTGTCATCAAACTGTCAGCAGTTCCTTTATATCAGTCAACCCACTGCCTTTGTGTGTCCCAACTTCCAACTCATTATCTGTTGCACAGACAAACGATGGCACATGGGTGGCTGCCTGCCTGTCAGCTGGCTCTGCATACAGCGAAGGTATTTGGCTGGCAAAACCAGAGAGTAAATGTTTTGGAGCCAGGCAGTTTACAGAATTACTTGGGTTTGCACTGACAGATGTTTCCGTTCTAAGGGATTTGCTGTGCAAGAATTTAATGAACCAAATTATTGGGACTTAGAAATGGATTTATAGTGCAGCGAGGAACTTGATTCTGGAAGGCTGGAGGTGATCTGACCCTGCTGTTTTGCTGGTGTTTTACATCTAGGAATGCTGAAGGCTGCATGCATGTGAGCTCGCCTAAGTGGGAGCTTATTATGTATGGCCACCGAGTGCCCAAGGACATTATAAAAATTCCTATAAACTAAACTTGCATGCCTGAGTTTGATCATTAGCCTATGATTTACTGAAGGGACTTACTCTAAGTGCCGCTGTGCCAATGTTTGATTTTCTTTCCTCCTCATTAGTCAGTAGGAAACGGTGCTTGCATAGCTGCTGGAGCCAGTGCCTTTCTGTTGGGCTGCCGCAGGGAGATGCCCACAGAGCTCATCTCAGAGCTACGTGGGCTGTAGGGCTGCAGGGTGTGTGTCCTGTGTGCATAACGTGTGTGCAGCGATGCTCCGGGAGCTGCGAGGGGGTTCTGTGCAGCCATCTGGAAATACACTTGGTGGAAGGAGGAAGGAAATCAACCCAAAATGAGAAGTGCTGCATATCTTGGTGCTTGCCAGTTCCAAGCTTTCCCATGCACGTCTTCACCTCCTTATGGCTTCGTGTCGGCATCGTGATTTTTGAAGCAAACAACGTAGATTCAGCTGGGTTACTCATCAGATACTGCTTTTGAACAATGGCATTTGTGTTCTTTTTGAGCTAATTTGGGCAACTGTGTGGAGAGCCTGTAAATGGCTCTGATGCGACTGGAAACAATATCCATTGTCTCTAAAATAATGGCAGTTCTTTGTAGAAATTCAGCATCTTAAGATGTGGGTGTGCACATCTGCTGCTGCAGTCTCACAGCTTCCTGGATTCCCAACAGTTGGGTTGCGAGGAGCAGCAGCTCAGTTTTGGTGCCCCTGACTATCTGGAGCCTTTCTGACCGGCATTGCATGGGCTTTGTTCTGGATGCAACAAGTGGAAACTGCCTGCTCCTGCGATGGCTGAGCTGCGCTGGTGAGTGCTCAGGGTGAAACACACCATCTTTGGGTTTGTGTCGGAAGACTTCCCTGCGTCACAGCGGTGCTCACTCTGAACTGATCAGCTTTGCTGTGTTTAGGCAGGATATTGGCCCGACAGCTTTGGTTTAGGCTGGAGCTGTGCATGGTTGCAGTGTGAGCACTGCTGGGTTTTCATGTCCAGTTTGAGCAATATGTTATCATGGTGTTTCATGCACGGAGATATTTCATTGAATCAGAGAATGGCTTGGGTTGGAAGGGACCTCAGGAATATCAAGCTCCAACCTCTCTGCTGCAGGCAGGGCCTCCAACATCCTGTCTAATGCTAGAGCACATTTAAAGGAATTTAAGTTATTTTTACATGCTTAATTTATACCCCATCTATCCAGTGCTTTGTTTTTGTGGAGACCGATGAGAAAAAAAATGTGAGAAGCTTTCTCAAACTTCTCTGGCCTTAATATTCAGCCAAAGAATGTTCTTTCCCTGGGGTTCCTGTGTTAATAGATTTGTATGTTAATAGAGCCTAAAGCCCACCACGCAGGGGGCTGGATTTGGTGGAAATCCCCACTGGTCTTAGAGTGCTCTTCCCAGACAAACATCTGGGGCTCAGCCGTGGAGGAGGCAGCTGGCAGGCTGCAGATAGAAGCAGAGCATATCTCTGCAGGTGCCCTCGTGCTCCCAGGTCGCTGGGCCATTCCCGCAGTGAGGTGAGCGTGGTGCCGGGACGCGGGGAGCCGGGCTCACCCTGTGGGGCTGCTGGCCCGAGTGGAACAGGAATTTCAGAGAAGGAGCATCCGAGGGACTCACCTGCAGGAAGCATTTTCTGGGAGGTGAGAACCCCTCTGATCCCCATACCTGGGAGATGACCGAGTGCCCTCGTCCTCCTCCCCTTACTTCCTAAGCTGGACGTATATGAGTTTCATAGAATCCTTGGAGTTGGAAGGGACTTTTACAGGTCATCTAGTCTGACTGCCCTGCAATGAACAGGGAAATCCACAGCTAGATCAGGTTGCTCAGAGCCTGATCCTGGTTTCTCATTTGGCTTTTAAGGACTGAAAAGCCTTGGAAGTTGTTTAGTAGCATTAGGCAAGCTTGCTATGCAAGCTTAGAAATTTTCAACAACAGTTGTAGCTTGTTTGTTCCAAACAACGTAGCTCTTTGCCAGCTGATGTGGTGCAGAGGTGTGGGTCTTTAAAATATTCTAAAAATTCTTGCTGCCATTTTATTAATCTTACTTTTCCCTAGATCGAATGAGGTTTTATCAAGCTATCTCTGCGTACACCCCTAATTGATTTTTGGTGGTACTACTTAATTGGTCTACCTTCATTTGAGGCCACCGGGAGCACTGCTAAACCAACAGATCTTTACCCATTTTAAGGGAGAAGTTCATACACTCTGAAACACTTGAGCTGGGAGCGATGCTGTGCTTAGCTTGGTGTTAGGCAGCTAGGACAGCCAACCTGTGTCTTTTTGGAGCTGATGAGGGCTGCTTTTGGTGGGAAAGGGAGAGGAAACCCTGGTGAAAGGGCAAAAGCCTCCTTTCCTTGGGAAGCTGTGCTTGAGGACGTGATGAAAAGGAGGGAGAGAAGCACAAGGCAGTTTGCGTCAGGTTGTGTTTGCCTTTGTCCAGCACAAGGGCTCAGAGATGCTGGGTGAGCCTTGGCAGACTCAGCGCATTGACTGCTGGTGGTGCTTGGGGTGGAAATCCACAAGGATGTAGATATGAACAAAAAATCAAGTAACAAACTTGTTTCCCTCACCTTGACAGTCCGGTGCCATTAAAAGTTTTTAGTACATCTAACGATATACAAAAATACTTATTTTCTAGCTAGCTTTTAAATGCCTTTTAGTGGATTACTTTGGATCGCATCAACTAAAAGCTTGATCATCTGCCAGCTGCTAGAGTTGGGCCAAAGCTTTGTAAATTAATGAGCTCGAGGTGATTAGGACAGGTCTTGGTGCTTTGGACCATGCACCAAATTGCTTGCCATGCAAGGTGTGTGCTCTGTCAGGTTTTTTCTTTCAATTCTTGTGCTGTGAGGAGGCTTGCTTGGCTTGGTGGCCAGAATGGCTATGAAAAGCTCTGCTGGTAATGCCAGTGAATGAAAATTAAATTGAGATTCCAAAAACTAGGACCAGGGTAATAACCAGCACTTCTGACTTGAGACTGTTGTGTGTTTAGAGGGCTCATCTCAGATGTCCATCAAGAGGATGTGTTATGAGAAGAAGTTCTGAGGTCTTGCAGCAACCTTTCTATGTTGCTATTGCAGATGGATAAATGTCTTTATGCAAAAACATTTCTCCATCTCTTGTACAGAACTGTGGGAAGCTGCCCAGGTCTAGGAACACCAACAACACACTGACCTAGTCAGGGATTCAAGTGAGGAGCTGAACTGTTGCTGTTACCCAACAAATTCAGATGATGTCTTCAGCAGTGTTGGTATCTGTAGCATGTTCTTCCATTTCAGCTCAGTGTAGCTTGCTTGAAAGCAGGAAATGCATTTCACAAATTCTCAGATAGCTTCGGTTGCTAGGAAAAGGATGTACATTGTGTCTCTAGGTACAGTCTGGTGTTTCTGGTTTGTTGTTATTTTGATGGGTTTGGCCACAGAAGCTCTGACATTTCTGACACTTGGGCCATACCTGCCAGCCGGGTGGCACACAGAATCTTCAGGAGCAGAGAATTCCATCAGAATGGAAGCCACTTAGCTGATCTTGTCCTGTTTGGTCTACAGTGCTTGATAATTGCATTTGTTGGTGCCAGCCTTTGTCTGAAGACAGAGCTTTTCTCTCTGATCAGTGTCCTCACTACGTAATTGCTTTTCTGAGACCTTTACAATCCTCTTCTTTCCATGGATGTCTGAAAACGGTTTACATTTGTTGGATATCATAAGCTCTCTTGAGGGAGGATTACTTTCAAGGTGATTTGTCTTGAAATGATTGCATGTGCTTTCAGCAGCTGTCAGCAGCATCTGGCGGGGCAGGGCCACCAGTTAGAGGTCTGAGCCACCAGATCTGTCTGATCACCATCCATTTGTTGGATTTTTCTCATTATTCTCCAACACTTCAAGATGTTAAGTATCCGCTTGCTCTTTTCAAATCCTAAGCATGGTCTGTGTCTGTTCGCTCTGTGTTTTTTGAGGCAGAGTATCTCACAATGTGTCAATTAAAATGTGTTCATCGTTCAGGATTGAGGATGTAGCCACAGTCTCCAGTAGGCTTTGGCACCTCCATGGGCCTTCAGAGAGGTCCAGGTGTCTTTGCAGGTCCAGGTCCTTGGTTGCTCCATCCCCTGGGGTTTGAGTCAGCCTTACTGAGTTTGTTGAACAGAGGACATTGTGCATGGTTGTGCATGCAGCACTGCCTTGTGCTGCTTCTGCAATACCAGAAAAGTCATGTCCTATAGGCAAACCATGCAAGATGTGAGACTTGGATATATGGTGCAGCACTTTCCATATGACCTGATGTTTCTTTATCCTCTGACACTTTAATTAAATAGTGGGATTCCTTAAAGAAAGCATCACCATCACTCTATCTTTGGCCACGTTTTGAAGCAACAGTGCTCTGCTGCTGAGCCCAGCCCAGACTGCAAAAAATAAACCTACCAAGCCTGTTCCTTCAGGGTTGACATCCCCCATGGCTGCTGCTCAGAGAGGTGCCAACGGAGTGCATTTGGGCGCACCAAATACTTTTAGAATTAAGTAGCCTTGGCCTGGGTTGGGCAGAACTGCAACACCTACTTTGCAGATTGCCTCCAAATCTGGCTAACAGTTGTACTCTTTAACGTGGTTAAACTCCCTGGGTGCCCATAGTGCTGAAGTCTGGATGGCAGTGGTGTTACATCGAGGTCTGGATGATTTCTTGTAATTCAAAGCCCATAATAGCTCTTCAGTCTCCAAATGGGGCTGAGGTTACATCTCCTTGCCCCACGTCATGTGCTCCCAGCGTGGAAGCGTGGTCATTGCCTGCCCTGTTTGGAAACCTCTCTGTGTCTGCCTGTGCTGGCTTAAATATAGTCACATTATGTCATATCCCACATTGTATTTTTGTTCTGAAGCCGATGATATGATAAGATGGTGACTCTGTCTTGAGCTGGATGTATATATTTCTATCAGCCCTGAGGGCGATGTTGTAAAAATGCTCTTTTGTTTCGAGTGCAGCACAGGAAGCTCATTTTGGCTTCATTTAACATCACTGCTCAAACTGGCAGGGAGTCAGGAATGGAGTGATGTGACATCATATATCTGGCACAGCAGCATGGCTCGGAGCTTCGCAGCGGCCAAAACCTCTGATAATAAATCAAATGCTGGAATATCCACGCAGTTCCATCATAACAGAGGGTGGCTGCTTGTCATGTTTTCAATCTCTTCTGTTTGAAGAAAAAAAAAAAGGCAATTTCCTGACACTTGGGGATGAGCTGGGTCCCATGCTCTGCCTGAAGGAGAGCTCACAGCCTCAGCCCCCAGGAGGAACCCATTTAAAGTAGAGTTTCATAGAACCATTAGGGCTGGAGAAGACCTGGAGGATCACCAAGCCTAACCCCAACCCTATGGAAACTGAGCTTAGAGCTGTAGCTGCTTAGTTTCTGTACAAAGCTGATTTTTTAAATTATTATTTAATTCTTAAGGTCTTTAGAATTCACATGGTGGGCAGGTCTGGGAGAAACAGATCCTCTGTGGAAGAGTAATGCAATTTTTGCTTTTCTCTTGGTTATATTGATGGGGGAAAGCGTATGGAAGGTTTCGGAGACTCACAGGGCACAAATTACAGAGCAGGCTCCACAACCTGCTGTCTAGCAATTTTTTTCCTGTCATTTCTATGACATCCTTATCTTCATCAATGCAATTCTTTTTCCATCAGAGTGTAAGTGGGGCAGTGGGGGCCATCCTGCTTCAGAGGAGTCAGCCCAGTGCCCGTCCTCCTTGTAAACAAAGAGCAGACACACGATCAGACACGGAAACCCTCTTTCTAATTAATTCCTGTGCCTCTCACACTGCTGTATAACTTTATGAGGCACTGGGAGGGATCCTGTTGCCCTGCTCTGGGAGCCTTGGTTACTGCACGCCTTATCCTGTGCATCTCAGCAGACCCAGATCTCTTCAATTACCTGCCCTTCTGCAGAAAGGTACATTTTCAGCAGCACTGTGTTGTGGTGGGGTTGCTGGAGGGAGGCAGCCCTGAGTGGGGTGTTTTGTAGAGCAGGGCTGATTATGGGGCTGAACTGAATGCCATCCAGTGAGCCCCAGAACAGCAAAGAATGGGGCCAGGGAAGAGTCCGCTTGTGGAAACTTCAAGCTCCACGTGTTTTTGGAGTTATGGAGGCTTTATCCTTCAAGTACCTACAAGGGGGACTGTGAGAAGGAAGGGGACAGAATCTTCATCAGGATCTGTTGTGAGAGTGCAAGGGAAAATGATTGCAAACTAAAAGAGGGGGAGATTCAGACTGGATATAAGGAAGAAGGATTTTATCATAAGGGCAGTGAGGCAAAGGGTGCCTGGAAAGGTGGAGGTGCCCCATCCCTGCAGACACCCATCCCAGCCAGGTTGGATGGGCTCCGAGCACATGGTGGAGCTGTGGGTGTCCCTGTGCACTGCAGGCAGTGGGACCAGATGGCCTTTAAGGGTCCCTTCCAACTCAAATATAGAATCAAACCTGCCAGACTTCCACTGAATAGTGCTGAGCATTTATTGAAAGTACAGAAATATGTGGAGGACGCTGCTTGCTGTATTTCTATCTCAGGATAAGCATTATTTACTATTATTATTATTATTATTATTTACTATAGTTTAGCCCTGTACTTCTATCTCAGGATAAGCATTATTTACTATTATTATTATTATTATTATTATTATTTACTATAGTTTAGCCCACGACTCAGCCTTACTTAACTCAATGATCCTTATGGGTCCCTTCCAACTTAGGATATTCTATGGCTGTATGAATGTAGGTAAGCACATAGAGGGCTGTGAGTCTACTGCTGGTACTGTAGGGAGAATAATTATTGCAAAGGGGAACTATCTGTGAGCGAGTCATGGCTAACAAATTGGTTTTAATGGGAGAGAAGGAAGGAAAAAACAGGAATGGGGACAGGGGTGGAGGGATGACTGAAAACTGGATGAGAAAACAGAAGATGCCATCAGGCTTCTGTACCTCGTCAGATAAACTTATTATCTATTTATTATGTTGACTTGTTTTGTAACACATTCTCAATTATTCTAGTCGTCTTTCTTGCATTGGTTGTTTGAGATATTAACAGCAAGTGTATGTTTTACCTAAAAGGAAAACAGAAATTCCTTCTGCTCTGTTTCCTATTAGAACCCAGCACAGACTTGTAAGTGGTTTTACAAGCCAGTGACTCCTGACAAACCCAGACATCATGGAAATTAAGTCAGTGTTTCGGTGCTGGAATGTATAGCTGTTGGTGAGTATGGTGGTGATGATAGTAGATGTTAATTTGCATTTGATATATAATATTCTTGGCCTTCATTCTCTATAAGCACTTTGACCTGATTTGATTTTTCAAGATGTTCCAATACCGTGTAAAAGGGAAATTAATTAGTGCCGCAGAAGGCAATGTGGAATTCCCCTTATCAAACATGTTCCAATGCATCCTTAGCTCCTGTAAGATTTCTGAATTTTCAGTCCATCTTGTTAGCTTCTCCACTGGCTTTAGGGAGTAAACTTTTACCCATTGAATGATGCCTGAAGGCCAGATCAGGCCATGGTATCTCCAAGACGGAGCAGCACAAGACCTGTGTTAGCCAATGAGCTTTCCTCATTGCTCCGTGACGTTTGTTCTGAGCTTCTGTCCTGAGTTTTATCTCAGTATGATCTGCAGATAAGGAATTTGGAGGAGTTGCTTGGCTGCCAATGGGATAATGGGAGAAGGTGCAATAGCTGGAGCCAGGCAGCAGCCCTGTGGGTATGGTCAGCTGCTTTTTGGCAAGCTGTTGGGAAACGTCATGGAACCCTGCAACTGTAAATGTGTATAATGAAGAAAGTGGAGAGAGTTTAAAATGTGAGGTCATGTGCTCTGGACTTGGGAGACTTAGATGACTTTTAAAAGCCCAATTCAACAAATGGTGCCTTTGTTGGAAAAATTAGTCCCTCTGGTAGTATCAGTCCCATTGCTTAATGCTGATATTGGTCTTGTTCTTGGTCTTGTATGAAGTCTCAGTTCAGATATATATATATATTTTAATGGTTTCTTTGTGTGTGTGTCAGATATTCCCATGTATTTGTTGTGGTAAAAATGCAGCAGTGTTGTGACAATAGCGATGGGATTGGCTTTGTGAGAAGCCTGCTTTCTCCTGAGGCTGGAGGAGATGTCCTTGCAGACTTGGTGTTTAGGGAGGTACGTGCTTACTGTCAGCGTTGGAAGTGCTTGTCAGGAGAAGTCCATTTTAGAAAAATTAGGAGATGAGGAGCAGTGCATCTTCACGTCAGACCAGCATTTCACTGATCAGACAAGTATTCCCCCAGCAAGTTGAGGATAGGACTGAGAGTGAGGGTTGGGACTAATGAGAACCAGTAAATCACGGTTTTCCAGCAGTGAAAATGTCAGCTGTGACATAATGAAAGCTGTATATCGTGGCCTGCAGAGTGCCAGATGATTCATGTGTGAAAACTGAGCGGCTGGTTGAATCAGGGGGGCAACGCTTTGAGAACACCCTTTGCTTTCGTGCCTCCTGTAGGTGAGTGTTGAAGGCAGATGAATTGGAGTACAGTTTTGAGGCATTCCTCAGCTCTGCTGCAGATAACATCTCTGTGTTGGCAGACACTGGAATTGCTGATGGTACTCCATAAACACCATGTACCTTGGGAAACTCAGCTTTCTAATGCCAGGATGATGAGGCATTTGGATCTGGCAAAAGGCAAAGCTGATGAAGAGACAGACAAAGGAGCAGGGAAGCCTTCAGTGCCATGGGCTCTGTGGGAGGATTGATGGAGGAAGTCTATCTTAGCTACCAGTTATTGATACCAGGCATGTTATTTGGCACTCTAGGTAATAATTGCCATCTGATGGGCTGATGACGCTGAAGTATGTCAACTAAATGACATGAAGGCTGTGCCAGCACCCAACTAAGACCTCCAGTGGTCATCCTGACCTTTTTTTGCTTTAAGGTTGCTTTATTCATGTGTGCATTACTTTTGTCGTGAGGCACAAAGACCCCATGAGTATGACTGTTATTTTGGTAAAGCATCAGCCAGCAAGGCATTGTAGTTTCAAAGCATTCACTTGAGAGACTTGAAGCTAACCAAGATTTGATGTAACACATAACTCACGAGCTTCAGGTTAAGCATTTACCTCTGTGCAGTGCCTTGCTTTACTCCTACTGGAAAAAGAACAAATGGAAAAGTAAATTCATCGGCCTTAGCTAACACTAATGATCATGGGAATGCTTTTCTGTTGAACTGTGCCATACAACAACTGCATTTTTGAAGAGTGTTGTATCTGATGTTGCTAATGATGAAGGACAGTGATAGGGATAAAGGGCTGCCCATGGAAGAGCACTGTGCAGCCTCATGGGTGAGCACAGGGAGCATCCAATCTCAACCCCTGTGGCTCCATTCTATAGCTTCCATCACAGCAAAGAGGACTGTTGTCTTTTAGCTCTCTCTCTTTTGGCTCACAAGTCAGAAAAATAAAGGAATTAAATTATTATTATTATTATTATTTTCTGGAGAGAGGCACTAATTTTTAATAAAATAGTAATAATTAATTGAATTCAAATAATTGCAAACTTTTATGGAGCAAAGGAAGGTTGTTTGTTTTGGGTTCTGCTGAGTTGTGCTTTTCTGGAAAAGCTATTGAAAACCATAATGAATTAATGATGATAAATGGTAGAGTTTGTTTACTCTGTGCACTGAATAAACAGCTTAAAGAACGCTAATTGGTCACTTCTAATTTGAGTTCCTTTTACATGATTTTAATGATAACTAACATTTCTAATATTTATGCAAACAAGCCATGCGTGAATATCTAGGGATTACAATGGAATAACTTCTTGAAAACCTTTATAAGAAAAGTATTTCAATTCCAGTTCCATGTGGATAGGAATTAGGAAATTGGTTTAAATTTTGCTTTTTTTTTTTTTTTAATGTGACTAATTATGGAAATTTGTGCAAGGGAAGATTTCCTACAGCGTCTGTTATGGTGTCTGTAGAGCAAAGGGGGTTAACAGTGCTAATAACAAAACAGGGTGAGAGGAAGGTTGTATTTATTTGGGTGCACCAACTGGACTTTGGATGCCACTTCCAGCTCAGCTCAATGGTGATGAGCTTTTTCTATCAAGAGAAAAATGAGCATGGGAAGTTTATTCTAAAGGACAATTGTATGAGGCCCAGCTCGTTGTTTACTAAACTTTATGTGGGTGCCTGCAGCACAGGGCTGGAAATAGCCCACTTCCAATTATGTCCAGTTGCCTGGAGGGCTGGCTGCACTTGTCAGCATCTCCTCCTTGCAGCCCAGTTTCAGACACGCTTTGGGAACGAGTGTTGGGTGCCCAGACTGTGTTTGTGCCAAAACCCACTTGTGGGTCAGGAGCCAAAGAGCGGTGTGAACTCTGGGTGAACTGTGTGGCCCAGAGCTCTGCTGCATGCTGGTCATTAGCTGCTGCAGAACTACGCTGGGTTGTTTTGCAAAGATCCGGCACAGCGGCGCGAATGGGCAAAGCCAGCGCCTTCATTAATACCTCGCCCATTGTGAAAAGTAGAAACGGGCAGACTTTTTTTTGCACTGGTTTTGGTGAAAAAGCCTTTCCGTGAGGGGAAAGCTCGAGCTGTGAGTGAGTTCATAATGAAAAGAAAAAATGTCTTCATCCCCCAACAGCGGGTTTTCAGGGCGGATCTCTCAGCCCCTCCATCCCGGCGCTGGGTGGATGCTGGGCAGCCCGCAGTTCGGTGCCTAATCTAGCATGTCAAATGTGCGAGGTGATGTACGAGAAGAACTGTCACAACGGGCTCTGAAGATCTGAGGGCGGAGGCAGGAGCAGAGCGAGGACACAATGGTGCAGATTGATGTGTGGTTTTATTAAGGCACAGTTTGCTGCACGATGGCAGACGTTGCGGCTCGCTCTTTAACGGTAACGTCTCCTGTGCTGTTAGCGCTGCGCCAGTCTGCGTGTCCTCAGAGAGCAAGAGAAGTTTCTTATTGTTGGTGCAAGATTGGTGCACCCAACCCTGCTGGAGAGAGTTAAAAATAAGCATCTTTCCTTTGAAGATGCTCTTTTTTCCCAGTTAGATTTCGGGATGTCACTGAGCTGTTTTTTAATTCTGCCCGAGCATGCTCTGTTAATTGGGCAGAGCTCACTGCGTTGATCAGCAGGTCTTGGCGCTTGCTGCTTTGCTCTCTCCCCAATTACTCCATGTAACCGTCTCCTCTCGCTGCCAGACCTGAAATTTGCCCATCCCAAATGGATGGGTTTGTCTGAGACCTATTTTCCACCAAATCCTCCCAGCCGCTCTCACGCAGGTTTCTACAACCTGAATTTTCCATTGCTGGAGCACAAACAAATTGCTCTGTGAGTCAGTCCAGGACTGGCGTTGGGCAAAGCAATGGTTGCTTTGATCTGGTAAAAACACAGATTTTGTGCCTGTTGGTCCCTGCATTGTCCCACTTCTCCACGTTTAATACAAATGTAAGCTAAGAGACCAGAGGGGTGAGCTGCTCCTCCAAATACTCTACTGTAGATGTGTTCTCCCAGTGCCTGAACTGGGAATCTGAGCTGGGAGGAGTTCTGTGTCCAGGCTGCAGACCCGTCCTTACAGTTATCTCATGGAGCTTTGGGTTCCCCCCTTACAATTTTATGACTTGCATTTTGTGGATTTATGAGAGTCTTTGGGCTTCTTTTGTTTCTATTGTGCTTTATTAGGTGTAACCTTCAGAAAATGCCTTAATATTTTAAATTCTCTTGGGTGCTGCTGTTTCACTTCTCTCTTCATTTATTTGAGTATTTTTTGTTGACAACATGCTGGAATTTCCATTCCCCTACCCCAGTGCTCCCACTTGCTCTTTTTTTCTTTTCTTACCTGAAATGTAAACAGGAAGGACATGGCTGGTGTGATCCCAATGGCCGCTGCCATACATAAATTCACCCCGTTTGCCTGTCTGGAGCAGATTAGGGGGCTGGGCCCTTTCTTTACCCAGTGCATGGTCCAGCCAGGCAGCAGCCCAGACGAGAGCCCTCGCACCCACCCCAGCGAATATAGCATTTATTTAGGAGAGAATTTAACAGTCTAACCCTGCCCCCCATTTTGCAGAGGGGCCCGGCTGCTAGGTCTCGCTGGATGGTTGTTTTTTTTCCTTTTTGCTTCTTTATTAGCTGGAAAATCCCAGGATTTCTGTGCTCATGCATGGTTTCCTTCCCTCCGTCCGCGTGGAGCCGGGCTGTCTGGGTGCCACGCATTGAGGTCAGCCCCGTGCACCGGCCCCAGGAGCAGCGAGGTCGCCCACTGGAATTCCCAAATTAGGACAGATCCGTTGGGTTCGGGGTGCCCCTCTGCCATGCAAAAACCTGCAGGTTAAATCTCACATTGATTTACCATTCCTGTCCATCTTTCTGCCAGTTCGGAATTGTCCATAGTCACAGGCTTGGATATTGCATGGAACAGAATATAAATTAGTTGTGAGTGGTGGAGGGAAATGGGAATGAATTGCGTCTCACCAGGAATTTCTCAGCTCAGTTTGACAGATTTTCATTTCCATAAATTGTATTTTCTCTGGTGAATATTATGACCTGCCTGAATTTTAAGCTTTTTTTTTTTTTAGTCAAATACTGATTATCTGAAATACACATTTAAAACACAGCTAAGTCAGCTTTCTTTCTTGAATCTGAACTAGCATCAGGGGATGCACGAATATAAGCAAAGTTTTATAACGTCTCATTAAAACAACTGTTTGTAGAGGTCCAGAAGCTTCAGCCTCCCATTGGTCACAATTAAGGTACATGCAAGGAGGGTCATCTAACAAAAATATCTGGGTTTTGCATCTTTAGTTAAAGATTGGGTTGGATAGGAGGGAAGAGGGTGGGAGGGAACATATTGTACCCTCTGCACTGCCCCAGGATGCGGGCTTTTAGCTCAATGAACTCCAGGCTTTGTAATTAGCAGCAAGGAGATTAGATTGACCACATTTCTGGGAGTAATTTGAGCACTAATTGTGTTTGATTGTTTAATTACTCTTGCTTGCTGGGATTGAGGAGCACCAGTGAACCCTTCACAAGAGCTCCTGCGGGTTCTGTAGATGGAAGCTGTGTGCATCCCGGATGGAGCATGGCACATTTGGCCATTCCCTCAGTCTTAGCCAAGGTGCTGGTGCTGACTTGTGCTGGTGGGCATACAGCAGCTGTAATTTTCATCCACATTTCTCTTCAGACAGTGATAACGTTGCACAGATAGAAGATTGGGGGTCAGTTTGCGAAGCTGTAGAGATACAAATTAATGCATGTGCTGTAGTTTCAGTAGTGGAAACTCTTTCATTGCTAATGTGCACAAGCAGCAATTGCCTGTGTTGCATCCAGGATCAGATCTTGCTGCATTGCACTGCTTGTGGTTCCTTTGACTTTGCTTACCCCTGGTACACATCGCCTCAGCATGGTGCATGTTGGTACCACTGGCCATGCACATGTACCCCATCAGTGTGCTTTCTGCAGACTCTCACAGATGTTGCTGCCTTGACACGCTGTGCTTTGTGCTTCAGAGCTGATGCATCCTGCTGAGGAGAGGGAGCTTTCACTTGTTCTGCTTTTTTATTTCTCTGGCAGCAGAAATATTGCCTTAGGGCACTGCGATGCAGGATCTTACAAGTGAAAGATAAGACAGCTGTAACGTAAGAGAAATGTAAGATAAGAGAAATTTGAAGATGGGGCCTGGAGAGCAAGGAGGGGATGGTTGCAGGAAGATGTGGTTTAGTGGGTATTGTGGTGATGGGCTGTGGTTGGACTAGATGATCACAGAACCATTAAGGTTGGAGAAGACCTCTAAGACTTCCACCCACCCCCCATGCCCACTGCCCACGTCCCTCAGTGCCACATCCCCACAGCTCTGGGACACCCCCAGGGTGATGACCCCCCATTCCATGGGCAGCTGTGCCACTGCCTGACTGCTCTTTGGAGAAGGAATGCTTCCTCATTCCCACCCTGACCCTCCCCTGGCACAACGTGAGGCCATCACCTCTCATACTATCACCGCCACCTGGAAGCAGAGGCTGCCCACCCCCTCTTCAGGAGTTGTAGGGAGGGATGAGGTCTCTCCTGAGCCTCCTCCATTCCATACTGAACCACCCCATTCCTTCAGCCTCTTCCCATAAGACTGGTGCTCCACAACCCACACAGCATCGTTGCCTCTCTCTGGACATGCTCCATAACCTCAGTATCTTTCCAACCTTAACGATTCTATGATTCTATAATTCCAAGCAGACAAACCCATCCTCACACCAGCTGCCTCCTTCCCCAGCATCTCTCTCCCAGAGCCGGGGGAGGCAGTGGGGTGGGAACCTCCCGTTGTCTGCAGCAGTGGTGTTGGCAAGGCCGATATGTCACTGCCCTAATGGGACCTGACAAGGAGCCATTGGGCTGCTGCTTGAGGAACCCAATGGTTAATTTCCACCGCGGCGTGTCAGGGCAGAGGGCAGGAAGAAGTAATCGGAAAGGTGCCGGTGAAGCTGGAAAGATTGAGTTAACTGGGGCTTCTGTGTCAGTGCCTCGGACCTTTGGTAAACAGACTGTATGATCTAAATACCATGCGACTAATCCCCCAAACTGCAATTCAGGGTAGTGTAATTTGGAGGGGAGAAAGAGGGCAACGGAAAATTGGTGCTGCACGGAATTCTGCAGGTTTTAAGTCACGTCCACAGTGACCCATGTATGCCTCCCTTAAAAGAAAAAAAAGAGCAATTACTTGTTATTTGTTTGTGAGTATAAACTCATCCTCGTCCTTTTTGCTTCCATGTGGCTGGGAGAGGCTTGTTTTATTTCTGTTGCTTCTAATGATGATTTCATTTTCCCCTGGCTGATGCACACCTGTGGACTAAACCCAGTGGAAACTGGCACTTCCTCCTCTGTGATGTTAAAATAACAGTGGTTCAGGGCACCACACTGAGCGTTATCTGTTTCCCTCTGTATTTTTATGGACTTCACAGTGTTTTAATAGAAAAGCTGTTTTCAGATAAGAGCAAGGCATGAAAGGACCCGAGTTGCCATTGCAGTGCTGGTTGCAGGTGGGTGCTGAACAAAATGCAAACGTTCTCCTACCAGACAAAGGTTTGGGGATAGCAGCAGAAGGTTGCATCATGTCCATTGAACAACCTCTCCAGAATAATTGTTTGATTTATTAAATAATATTACATCATCATAGAACAAAAGACATCCCTTGGGCTCTCCCCAGACCTGCTATTTACAGGCTGGGGTGTTTGGGCAGCTCCTTTTATCCAGACTGGGAAGCAGAGCTAAAGTGACCCCAGGATGGCTGGAGTTGGAGGCACCCTGGGGTCCACCTGGTCCAAGCCCTGCTCAATCACGGCCACCTACTGCAGGTTGCCCATGTCTGGAAGTCTCCCAAGTGTCTCCAAGGAAGAAATCACCTCTGCCTAGTTGGGACCAGGGGGTTTGGTGAGGCAGGCTCCATCCACAACGTGCGCGCTGCTCACTTCTTTGTTTTTGCCACCCTCAGGTGAGCTTTCCATCCGCTGCTGCGCTCCCAGGGCCACCGCATGAGCACGGCAGTGGTGGGTGATGGCCTCGCAGCCCAGGCTGGCCCACGTCCTGCTGCTGGGCCTCGTGGCAGGCTGGCTGAGGGCTGCACAGCCCCGCGACTTCACCGTGAAGGACATCGTCTACCTCCACCCCTCCAGTAAGCACTGCCTGCAGGGTGAAACCAGACCATGGCTTCCAGGGGGGATTGATGGGCAGGGGCATTGGGGTTGCTCTACTTTTTCCTTCAAGGGTTTCTGGCCTCTGTGACCAAGCAGTTTGCTCAAGCATGTCAATAGTTGTGAGTGTGGGTGAAATAGAACCACGTGTATCTCTTTTATAAATCATTCCTGACTTATTTATTAAGGAAGGGATGCCATTTGGAGGGACATGGACAGGCTTTAGAGCAGGGCCCATGTGAACCTCATGGGATGGTGCCCTGGGCAGCCTGATCTGCTGGGAAATGTCCCTGCCCATGGCAGGGGGTTGGAGCTGGATGGGCTGTAAGTTCCTTTCCAACCGAAACACTCCATGATTATTAAAGGAAGTGCCTGAAATAATGATGCAGTGGGGTTGTGTGTCTTCAGAGCTTCCACGGACTGTGCTTTTAATAGCTGGTTTGTTTTATCATGTACAAGTTTTAATTTAATTCTACAGGATTGCTTGTAGAGCTGTGCCTGCCATCTGCTCCCAAAGAAAACTTGTCTTTTCAGAATTCAGCGAGATGAAATTCCAATACGGTTACACCTGTAACCAGGACCTGCTAGCTGCCCAGGGCAAGGCATGAGTATCATCAGTAGTGTGCAGGGTCCCACCCCAGGCTGTTCCTTTAGTGCTGTGTCAGCCCCACTGGAGATGCTCGCAGTGCCTTGATGGTGCTTACCCTGAGCGACTGGGCAATGGAGGACAGCTGACAAGTCCCTCCTGCATGGCAAAGGCCACCTCCTGTACCCAAATGGGGCCTGGCTCGCACCACTCCAGTGCTGGGTGAGGAGCAAGATGTATCTCATGAAGCTGCAGAGATTCAGCTTGCTTGGCCCCATGGAGATAAAGGTGACCCGGTCACCATCTGCCTTCTGAGATGGTGGCAGCACCTTGAAGACGTATTGAATGTGCTACAGAAGCCCTGCCAGGAGACCACTTAGGAAGCTGTGCTCTTCGTTTGGCGAGATAAATGAGGATGGAGGCTGCTGTTAATGATTGGAGGTTCAGCAGATTGATTTTTCTTTCCTTTGGGGACATCAGCCTGCCTTCAACAGTGGCCATTTATTTTTTTGGTGGGACAGCGTCCAGAAGTACTTAATCCATCTGATATTTTGTTATCAACCCTGGTAAAGTAACAGTACTGGATGTGAGCTCTGATTCCAAGAGAACAAGCACTCCTTGCTTGCGTTAGTGCCCTTTGAAGTGGGTAGTAGGCAATTTTCCTGGGAAAACACAGCTGAACAGAGCCCTTATTGCAGATGAATGAGCCCTCTTGGTGCTGCTAGTGGTAGCAGGGTTCTTACAAAGCAGGACTAATCCTGATGGAGCTGGCAGCTCTGGTTGTAATAAGATATGTCTGAAAAAAGAATACGTTGCCATGTGCCTTTGAGAAGTACAGCAGAAGGGGATCGATGGGGTCATTTTAACTGAATACAGTTTGTTCCTTCCAGCCACGCCATTTCCTCACGGATTTAAATGTTTCACCTGCGAAAGGGCAGCAGATAATTACGAATGCAACCGCTGGGCTCCGGATGTCTATTGTCCTAGAGGTAAGCAGCCACACAGCAGTGTCCCACTTCACCCCACCTTGCTACACTTGCTCCATGGTCAAACTGCAGGGACAGCACTGAGCTGCTGTGCTTCCAGTGCACCAAAATGCCAGTGGTTGTGAGCCTCTGCCACATGCAGGAGTGTAAATGATACAAATAATCCCTTAAGCTTTTATGTCCCTTTGCAGTTGGTGAAGTTTAGGACTTCCATCTATTCCCCATCATCCTCCAGCTCATTTAGTCCCTGGGGATGTCCTGGAGCTGTGGGGATGTGTCCTGGGCACTGAGTGTGGTGGAATGGATTGGAGTGGGGCTCGGGGATCCTAGAGGTCTTTTCCAACCTTAATGAATCTATGATTCTATTATACTGGACCTGGGCCTTCCTCTGTTCACTTCCCTCCCTTCTGGCTTTGGTGACATTCCTCAGGGGAGCCCAAGCTGCTGTTTTTTGGATGGCATCAAAATCTTTGCATTGGTTTGGGTTCATAATGCTCACTAGTCTATAGATGGTGACAACTCAGGGTGTTGGGTACCAGACATCAGCAATCATAGAATGGCCTGGGATGAAAAGGACCACAGTGCTCATCCAGTTCCAACCCCCTGCTGTGTGCAGGTCACCAGCCAGCAGACCAGGCTGCCCAGAGCCACATCCAGCCTGGCCTTGAATGCCTGCAGGGATGGGGCATCCACAGCCTCCTTGGGCAACCTGTTCCAGTGCCTCACCACCCTCTGGGTGAAAAATTTCCCTCCTAATATCTAACCTAAACCTCCCCTGTCTCAGTTAAGAGACATTGAGGTTGTCCCCATCCACTGATGGAGCCTGTTCATGTGCAGGGCACGTGGGCAGTGTCACAGGTGGGAGCCATGTTGGGATGCTGCTGGCTTGTTTCGGTGCTTTCCATAAGCTCAGCACTGCTGCTCTGCCTCTGTCTGGCACTGTTCTGGTCTCCTGTAGGATATTACGACTGTCCTCACAAAAATATTTATTTTGGAAGGAAAAAGACATTAATGTGAATTCCAGACTAACCAGCTGTGCTTGCAGCCTGTCAGGGAGCTCTATCTGCTTGAGAATTTATTTGCTTTGAGAGCTCAAATCTGTTCAACGTCAACAATAATAAAAAAGATCAGGCTGGTTGGCATGGGATGAGACCAATGTTCCTGGACACTCCCTGTTTAGACAGCAGTAGGTGGTGTTTTATGCAGTTAACGACAACATTACCAGCATGTGGAGCCTGCAGCTCGCTGTGGAAGGAGACAGCCATGGCCCCGGTGTTTGCACTTAGTAATAACCATCAGAACCAACCTGGCTGAAAACTGCTGATCTGGAGAGAGGTCTTAGTGCTTGGACATGGTAGCTCACCCCATTGTATTATAATGAATACATCAGAATCCTCTTTTTTTTGAAATGCAAGGTTTCTCCCTTGTTTCTTCTTGCTTGTACACCACCACAAGCCTTGGCTTTGTCAAGTGAACACATTTTCCTTTCCTTCTAGGCACAAGGTACTGCTTCAGCCAACACATGATGAGAGTTACCGGAGAGAGTGTGTCTGTCACCAAGCGCTGCGTGCCCCTGGAGGACTGTCTGTCTACTGGATGCACATATGTAAAGCACGAGGAGTACAAGGTGAGGACCAGGGTTGCTTCTTCATGTGAAACCAGGCAGGGCTGTGCCAGCAGCATGGCAGCTGGTGCACACTGAACATCCCTGGTTCCTTCCTGAGATGTGCAGAGAGCCCCAGAACCACGGCAGCAGAGGGGTTGGGTGTGAAAAATGGGATGGGTATATGCATTACTATGTTTCCTGAAGGCTGGTGGTCAGCCTTGCTGCAGTGGGTCAAAACCAACATGCAACTGATAGTCCATCCAGCAACAATTCCATAGGAATAGATGCTGATTTCTTTGAGTGTTGGTCCTTCATCAGCCAAACATCGTTACTTGATCATCAGCTGACTTTTGGGGAGGAGAAAAGCAGCCCTTCAGAGTGGATGTTCTTGCACTAGGCGATGCATTATTACTGCACAACCAGAAGGGGTTGAGATCACAGAATTGTAGGGGTTGGAAGGGACCTCTAAAGATCACAGAGTCCAAGCCCTACTAAAAAAAAAAAATCACTAGCCACTATGCTGATTTCCAAATGCTGTATTATTTGCTCTCCATCTTTCCTTTGTGGCAGTGATATTTGCCAGGTAACCGAGTTCAGTCCTGCTGTCTTTCAGATCTGCACATCCTGCTGCGAAGGCACCATCTGCAACCTGCCGCTGCCCAGGAATGCCAGTGATGCTGTGTTCACCACCCTGTCCCCTCTCAGCAGCACCCCGGGGCTGTCAGGTCGTGCCATGCTGACAGCAGTGTGTCTCCTGCTGGGGCTCATGGCATAGGCCAGCATTGGGCCACACACGTCTGCTCAGGACCCACACTTCAGAACTGTATCTGAAAACTGACTCTTGTTAACTGGTGATACTGGAGATGGATTCAAAGAGGACTAAAACCCACTTTTTTTTTTTGCTGGTTTTGGAAGAAATTTGTGCAAGATGTGCCTAGATTTCAGGCTTAGACCTTTCTTAGTGTCTATCTCGTCTCCATGATTTTTCTCATTTAGAAGTACCAAATCCCTGCCACCTCCTTTTACCATCACTCACTCATTCAGAATGTTCCCGTTGGCATCGTTCGTTGTTAACATCATTTGTCACAGCAGTCACCCCAGTGTCCTGCTTGCCTGCTCTGGGAAAACACATTGAATAACACACAGGATAAGCAACAAAGATAAGTTGGATATTAGGAAACATTTCTTTCCCAAAAGCACTGGCACAGCTGCCCATGGAGTGGGGAGTCACCATCCCTGGGGGTGTCCCAGAGCTGTGGGGATGTGGCACTGAGGGACGTGGGCAGTGGGCATGGGGGGGGGGGGGAAGAGGGGTTGGGATCCTCGCCAGCTTCCTGTGGTTCTTGGTTTGGTTGGGCACCACGTATGCAATATTTATTTTTATAAAAGGTTCTTAATGCTAATATTGCTGGGGAAAAAAGAAACTGGTTTTGCAAGTGGGTAAGCCTGTAGTCTATAAATTATCATAGGAGTATATATATACACTTTATATATATAATATTTTATATATATAAATATATATATATATATAGCCACTGTTGAAAACAACTCCACTCCCTTTTTTCTTTAAGCTCAGCTATATGAACAGGGTGGCTGTGGTCTTTTTTTAAGCTTAGCAGAACTTTTTCTACTTTGTTTCTTAATTTTGAAAGTTCTTACAAACGTCCCAAATTGTTCTCTTCTGAACTAATGGTGGCCAGCCCTGCTCCAAGGAGCTTCACCAACTCACAGCTTATGCTCTGCTGTGCTCTTTTTTGGGTGAGGTACAGCATAAAGCGTGGACAGAGGGAGAAAATGCTGCACTCCCAGTGCTGTGTGCAGCCCTTTGGAGCTGTGATACCTGCTGAAGTGCTGTTCCTGGAGGAGAATGGAGAGCAGCACTCACACTTGGGGTCTGGGGCATTTCTCCAGGGTCTGAAAGCACACTGGATGCCTTGGTACCTCTTGATGTGAGGGTTGGGTGGTGGTTTTATTTTTAATTAATTTGCCTATCTATTTCCTGGTCAAAATTGTGCATTGAGCACCTTGTATTTCCCTTTCTACCTTTTCATATACAACTACTGAGGACAGGTTAGCTGCTGGCACTCAAAGCCCCTGCATTTGGAGGTCCTTTTGGTTCTCCTGTGACTTGCTCACAGCTCTCTACAATTAAGGGCTAGATGCAATCTGCTGCTTTATGCAAGCTCAACCCACCTGGCCACTCCAGGACCCAACCCAGTCCTCAATGCCATTCCTCCCACAGAGCCAGCTGCAGAGAGGAAGAAAGAGGAGGGGAAGGGGATATTATTGTGGCTGGGGGTGTTCCAGAAAGATGTGGCACTGAGGGACACAGGCAGTGGGCATGGGTTTGGTGATCTTTGAGGCTTTTTCCAGCCTTAGTGATTCGTGATTCTATCGTTCTATGCAGCTTGCTGTTGTTGTGCAGCCCATCCCTGGACGTGTTCAAGGCCAGGTTGGATGGGGCCCTGGGCAGCCTGGGCTGGTAATAAATGGGGAGGTTGGTGGCCCTGCATGTGGCAGTGGGCTGGAGATTCATGATCCTTGAGGTCCCTTCTGCGATTCTGTGCGATCCTGCGTTTAACAGAAAAACACTTTAACCCAATTCACTCACCTAACCCTGTGTGCTATGCTAATTCCTCCTGCAGCCAGAGGAGGAGAAAGTGGCCTTGCTCCTTTGCTGAGACAGGGTGAACTGCATCAGCTCAGACCCATGATGGAGTGGGGACAGGCCATGGGCCATGGAGAAGAAGCTGAGACCCCACATGTGGATCTCCCCCTGCTCTCTCCTCATGGGTCTCTTTGGGCATATAATGCTGAGCTGCATCATATTTATTTTGAGGCAAGGAGATGCCTTTTAAATGCCTAATTTTTTAACTATTGTAAATGATGTACAGTTATACAAATAAATGTTTTAATCATACAGGTGATGTGTCAGATAAGTTCACTATCAGAGAACTGCTGCCTTCTGCCCTGTGCCCCTGCTTCCTTCCCACAGTGGGGTTGGAGCAGGTGCCCTGCTACTGCTGGGCCTCCATTTGTTACCCCTGATCCTCTTCAGCTTCTCTCTAAGGGCTGTGAGCGTTCCATGACTCTGCTCTCAGCTCATGTAGCCCCAGTGCATTCTGCTGGTTCTCGTGCAGTTATTTATTTGCACTCCTGCAGCCAACGCTTAGTGGGATGCAAACAGCTTCAGGCACAAGGACTGAATATGGTATTGTGGAGCACATAGCTCAAAGCTTAAAAAGGTTATAAAAAAGATATCCCAGTAGCTCGTACTCAGCTGAATAAACACAATTTAAAGTAGTGTTTTTAATGGCAGCACAGGGGCTCATCCTTCCTGCATCTCCCCTCCTTCCAGGCCATCCCCAGCCCTTCTGAATATGCTTTTTACAGCTTTGTTTTCAATAGTCCTGGGGTTTAGCCCTCCTCCTATGACAGCAAACACTACTTGTTGTTCTCACCTATCTACCCACGAACAATAACATGTTTTCCTCACTCTGTGTTCGCTTTGACACAGCAGCTCTCTGGCTCACGCTGGATGGAACTTGGAACCCATACAGGCAGGATGTACTCATCCATACAAGCATCCTGCTGGCACTGTCTACAGGCCTGTGCTTCCTTGCCCAAATACAGCCCTGGTGGGCTACAACATGCCCAGTGCCACAGAAGACAGCCCAGTGCTGCCAACACATGCTCCTCTGCTGCCCTTCCCATCCCAGGCCCCTTCTCCACCTCCACTCACAACCAGCACATGCACACACAAACCACTCTGAGCTATTAGTAGCAGTTTAACAAGTTGATAACTCATATGACCTGAAAGGGAAGATCATAGGAACGGCAATGCTGAATGCAACATTGGTTCAGAATCAGCTTTTTTTTTTTTTCTTCCCCTTTTTATCTTTTAAGAACCAACTCTCTGAATCAACTCCCAGCACACCTCGCAGGGTCACACTTACTTCCAGCTGCACATCAAAACAGGCTTCCAACCAATTATCATTTCTTCTTACTAGTACACTTTTTACAACTCGAACATCATTAGGTCACTTGACAGGCTCTTGTACCACTTGCTGCCATTTCAGGGTGTGTTTCCCCTTGACATTAATCCTTAAGTCCACACAACTCCTCCTTAATCAACCACCATCAGCCACTGATTTCCCAGACTGATCCAAGAAACTTCACTCATTTAAGCATTGACTTTTTAAACAATTTTGTTTCCAAACACTTTTTACCAGCCTCTGCTTTGCCTCTGTGGGATGCCTGCAAGTCACTTTCAGACCTGAACCCAAGACCTGACTGCACTCAGAAGGGCTTCCATGGCTTCAATGGGTTGTAAACCTCAATTGCTGGAGGCTCTCCTTAACAATCTCCCTGCCTGACAAAGCAGTGGCACTGACAAGCTGACTATGAGGGCTGCCATTACTCCTTCAGATAAACACTTCTCGGTGCTATGTTTTCCTGTTCTTCTAGAGGCTGATCTCTAGGTCTCTGCCATTGAGCCACAGAGCTATATTAAGGCTGGAGAAGACCTCCAAGAACCTCAAGCCCAACCCCACTCCACCCCTCCATGCCCAGTGCCCACATCCCTCAGTGCCACTTTCCTGTGGTTCTGGAACACCCCCAGGGATGATGACTTCACTACTCCCCACTACTTCCCAGGCAGCCTGTGCACTATTGCTGGCACAAGTCAGGATGCTGTTGGTCCTCCTGGCCACCCGGGCATACTGCTGGCTCATAGTCAGCAGCTGTGGACCTACGCTCTCAGATCCCTTTTTCAGTTTGTGCAGCTTTCCAGCCACTCAGCCCCAGCCATCATACACCCTTAGTTGTAAGAGATCCATAAAGATCACAGAGTCCAACCTCTGGCTCCACCATTCTGGTTCAAACCTGATTTTTATCAATACCTGGGTCCTAGCAGCATGCTTGCAGCTGAGGACATCCTCCTGAACGCTCTGCATGCAGCTGGGGCCTGACTGACCCCTGCAGCCCCCCAGGCCAGGTCTGCTCTTTGAATGGTCATGTTGCACCTGATCTTAAATTAATAAATCCTCCCCGTGCAGCTTGGCATGAATATCCTCATTATAGAGCAATGCGGCACTGATCATAGCCTGAAGAGCTTTACTGAAACAATCCCACATTAATTAGAAGGCACAGCTCCCCAAAATCCCCAGCCCCAGAAAAAGTTCATGTTTCTGAAAGCTCCCCCAGCCTGGCTGGCACAGCACTTCTCTTGGAGGCGATTACTTTCCAGCTGAAGCATAACACCCAGCTGCATGAAATTTCAGTCTCATAATCCTGTTAGCTCTCCCTCACCAGAGCCTGCACTGATCAGAGCTTTGTGTTTGTGCAGCTCTTGAAATAGCAGCCTGAACCTTGCTGGAACACACTCAGAGCAAAAATGGCATCGCTAAGGGGAAAATGCTGCTATTTCAGAGGCCCTGTGGCAGACAAAAGCAGTTTGCAGCTCTTAATTACTGGGGGCTTTGTATGGGTGCCAGGTGTGCATAGGGGCAGGGGGCTTCCCATAGGCAACGTGGATGGGTGAGCACCAAAACCACAGGGTGCACAGAGGTGGCCCAGGTAACTGCTGAATATGTACAGGCAGTAGTGAAAAGTTATGGCTCAAACAGCACTTAAATGTGTAAGCAGAACAGCTAGCTACATAGCTAGAGATTTTTTTTTTTTTAATAACTTCTTTAGCATTAAGCAATAAGCTGAACAGACAGAAAGAATTTAATGAGATGAATCATCCAAAAAATGCATGAAATCTCATTAGACCACGATGTGGGAATGATGGTATCTGCAGCACACACAGAAACTGCTGTTCCCTGCTGCTCCTGGCACACAGGCTGCACCAGCTGCCCACCCCATCACCACATTCTGTCCTCACACAGAGAAAAACATACAGAACTTCCAGAGGTAAATGCAGCAGTCTTGAAAATAAATTCCAACTTCCCAATTTTCCCAATCCCACTTTTAGTAGTTTTAGTAGTTTAAATTCTACTGAAATTAGATAATAACTTTCAATCAAGACATTCTAGCTTCAGCTCTCCCAAGCAGACACCACTCCAGTGGTCCTGGGCTCCCCTGCAATGAACTTCTACAGCAATTTCAATTATTTTCAGAGCTAAGCACATCTTAGAGAGCACAACTTACCAAATTTAGGCGTACATCAACTAAACAACCACATCAGCAGAGCCAGGAGGAGAGCAGCAGCTCAGAGCAGCTCTGTGCTCTGAGACAAACTGGGTTGGACTGGGCACAGTGGCACAGCTGCAGCATGTTGAGCCTATTACCCACCTGTGTTCCCTGATAACCAATGGGTAAAGGAGACTTTTTTTTTTTCCTACTTATTACTGCAACATAAAAACTTTTGAGATGTTTGGGATGTGATCAAGAGCAAACTATTCAATGGCAGCTACCTGGTGAAGGCACATACAGAGCATACATACACCAAGGTTAGACCTTGTGTGAGAAAACCCACACGTGCCAAAAGCAAACTGTCTCTGAAAGACATCTTAGTGGGAGATGTAAGCAGTGCTGCACGCATCCCACAGCGAGGATTTGCTCCTGACAAAGCACTGCCAGATGCTGTTGTTCCCTTAGAAACAAAGAGAACTATAATAGGGCAGGATCCTATGAAAAAGCCAACACATCGCCATTCCTGCAGCTGATACAACTTGTTGCTGTTGTCACTGAGCAGCTGCTGCAAGCCTCAGGCACAGGGATGTGTGTGCATGTGCATGTAGCTCCTAGGCACCCACAGAAAGGCTCCTCTGTGCAAGTGACAGCCTGCACGAAAACTGAGACACAAAGCACATGTGCATGGCAACGTGCAACCTTGGTGCATTTAAGTGTGAGGAGACGTACCTTTACTTAGTAGAAATTAGCTCTGCCAGCTTCAACAAAATGATGCAGAACAGCCAGCCTCCTGTCCCCTATGGTTAGCAACACAACACCCAGGTGGTATCAGTGCAGCAAGTAGAGCTCAGGTGCTGCAGGTTCTGATTGATGGGGGAAGGCCTTTGGGCAGCAGCTTCAGTAACAGGGTCAGAACTTCAGTAGTTCATCACTAACTGCAAAAAGTAGTTGGCCCAGCTTAAGTTATGCTTTGAGAGGAAAGGTGATCAATTAAAATAAACTGCTGGAATGTCACTCTGTATCAGTGCTTTTGGTTTTTTGGTTTTTTTTTTTAATCTTTAATTTCTGGAATTAATCTACAATTAATAGCTGGAAAATACTGAATAATCTTAACACTCCTTCCTGACAAATCAGTTACATAGGTAATACATTTTCTCAAGCAAGCTCATGTGCACTCCCAGCACCCCATCCACGTGCAGGACACAGCCCATGCTGTAATGTTAAATACTGAGATGGAACACTGCAATGGAAAAAAAAAAAGAAAAAGAAGTTAAGGCATATATAATAAAAACAGCTATTCATACAGAACATAAGTTATGGTTTTTGACTTTGCATAAGAAAATCTGAAAAAAATCCCCAGAACACATGAAAATGGTGTGGAAACATCCATCTTTCTAACAAAACAGGGCATCTAAAAATAAGCATATATGAGCTATTTCCTTTTGGATCAAGTGAGGCACTTCAGTTCTCAATTATCCTCTCACCAGTTACATATCTCCTCCATGAGTCAGCCTTTAACATCCCTGCTGCAATGCTAACATGCCATCTCCAAACGCAAGAGCTTCATCAGTGCCTACCAAGTATGAGCTTGGGAGCAAGAGCAGGAATTCATTTAATACACATGATCACCTTTTAAGTGGGAACATATGGTTTAATCAACTCCCTAATTTCTCAAATGCTCAGTTCAAAAATAAATATGCTGAATATCTGAATTGCATTGCATTAGAAGGTTATCTCCTTACCTGAATCCATCAGACATTTCAGAAGCTTCAGTTGGGATGTGCACCTTGAAAACCAATTCCATGCTTTCTATCAACCAGCAGCTTTCATGTTTCCTTCAATCCAGCAGGCAGATCTCACAGAGAGCTGCCCTACTGCTGCCTGAGGGGGGAGTGACTAAAAGAGCATGGTGAGCATTCTCTGAAGGCTTGGATTATACAAGTCTCTCAGAGCATAAAAATTGTATCACTTCTCCATACTTCATTCAAGTTGTTTGAACAAGTCTCAACACACACACCACAGAGATCTCCCATGTTTATGCATTTCCCCCCTACTATCTAAGATTTCTGCAATTAGTTTAGCCCGACTGGGCAGAACCTTTTAGAGCCAAACAAGCTCACAGACCAAGTTTTACATCTGTTACTGTGACAAAGCAGCTTACACCTTTGCAGCCTTACCTTTCTGGATCAGCTACCTGGAGCTGTCTAATGTTACAGCCATGCTTCCCTGCATGTTTATGAACCAGAGGATCTCTTGTTGAGTGACACTGCAATTAGCAAGAAAGGGCAACAAGCCTGCAGTGGAGATGGCAAGTCAAAGAAAAGGGGCCTTCTCCCCCAAGATACCTTTGACCTTGTGGATTACTTCGAGCACTTCAATTCCAGCCAGGTGGCTGTTGGTGGAAGGAGAATAGGGTTCTTTACTTCACAGCAGTGTAGAACTTCACCAGGATAACTGCTCACATAAGATTCTGCTATTTAAGACAAAATGCTCCATGTCATTTCTCAACTTCAGTATGAATTCTTTGAAGAGACATTTAGCACTGTTTTCATATCTTAAGGCAACTAAGTGGCAAGTACTTCACCTACAACATTTTGTTTTAGCTTTCTGACCAGTACAAACAGTTTTTAGCCTTACATATTTTAGGCACATCCACGGTGTATATTAATTTCTGCAAATAACCACAGTCACAGCACTGCTCTTGTGATGCTCAGCATTACTTCAAATAGCTTGAGTTCACTGACAGGAAAACTTGTTCACTCTTTACTAAAAGTGCCACACTTTAAGAAACTCTCCCCAAGCTGATAAGAACTTCCCATAGAACATCAATCCTTGCTAAGAACAGACATAACATTGCATCAAATCTCTTTTCATTTATTTACCACAGAAAGGATCCCAACTTGTGACACTGAGCAGTGTTTCATTTGATGCTTTTTTTATTAGCAGAAGTACAGCTCATCACACTGTATTCCAAAACCTTTATTTCACAGTAGCAAATTAATGTACAATAAATCCCTTCTGATGAAAGGGAACAGAACTGAATAGTTCTAGCCTCTTTTGAGAGTTTTAGTAAGCTTTTATGTACAAGGAAATGTTAGTTAGAAAAATACCACAAAAGATCTCCCCTCAACTTCTAGCATGAAATACTATCAGTGATGTCAAGGCAGAATCCCCACTATTTTCAGTGAGTTTTTTTGCCTTGGGTCAAAGCCATTAGAAAAGTTAATAAAAAAAAAGAAATAAAGCAACCAAAAAACCCCACGTTTTCCAGCATGAAGCTTTACAGGGTATGAACTCAGAAACTGGTGTCTCAAGTTTAATTTGGACAGCTGCCTGAAAATATACCTCAATTAAAAAAAAATATATATAGAAAGGCAGGTACAACAAAGTCACTGGAAGAAAACAAAGAGCACCAAGAGCCTTCAGCATAGTTAAACTATGTGAAGCATTTCACAGAAGTTGTCTAGTATTTATCCAGCTAAGTTGTCTACCATGGTGCTGTGCACTGGGACAACAACCCTCCATCATCAAATGAGGTAACATGTACTCTGCAAAAGAATTATGCTTCAGTTGGTTCTCTACAAGGATACTCTGCAACTCCTTCAGTATTTTTTAAATCCTTTCAACAACAAGGCCAAAAAATAAAGCAAACTTTGAATATTACAACTTTCTTAGCCAGCAGACAGGAGGTGAAGAGCTCATGTTCTAGAAACATGGCAGATTCCACGACACTGCAGTAAGCAAATCCTGCCTCAACAGCCACACACTTCAGCCTTGGAATGCATATAGGCTGGAGCCAACAATGGTGATGATGGCAACACGAACTGAATGGCTGGCTTGCCAGGGTGAGAATAGAGAAGGCAATTGTCATTACTTCAGCAGGGAGAGCCCTCCTCAACTGCACCTCTACGATCAGGCAGTCATTAACAAGGCTAGACACAGGCACTTGGAAAGGGTCTGGTTCTAAACCTACTAAATAAAGCCAGCAGAAGGACTTTGGTGACAAACTGGCTTACTGAACTGGCAAAATGAACCTGAATAAGGAATAGAAACAGTACACAAACCTAGAATATGTGCTAAGTCTAATTATTAATACTGGGGAAAAAAATGATTATTAGAAATCCCAAGCTATCTGAAAGGAAGCTAAACCTCTGAACACATCATCTTGGCAGCCATCATCCAGACAAAGGATCCATTTAATTTTGACTGAGTCGAGACTGAAAGATTTCTATTGTTGCATAAACAGCTACAGCTGTGGTATATTGCCAAACAGTCCTAAAAAGTGAATGCAGCAACATTAATTACCTAGCTTCTGTAGTGAGGCAGCTGACAGCTTTTGAGATTTCAGATGTCTTGAATTCTCCTCACTGTTTCTCCAGTAACCTCAACTGATTTGAAGGTTCTTATGTCATCTGAAGAGACCGACTTATTTACTGAAGCCTTCCTGCTGAAATGTTTTCTATAATTGATTGTAATTACAGCAATTGATCATAATTGCCTTTTGCTGAGGCATTTTGAAATTCCAGAGATAAATTTCAGTTGCATTAAAGTAAAAGAAAAAACAGTGAGGGTATCCAAGCATTGCCCTGTTATCTTTTTCTTCAGCCCACATCAATGTATTTAATGACCTTAAAAAAATTCCAAAAGCAAGTTTAAATTACATTTACAGATATAAAATAGTTCAATATATTTAGCTAACACTGAGAAAATAAAATCACAAGCAACATGAAGACAGAAACATGAAGAGATGACTGATTCTAGAGTTAAGGCTTCTCACTGAGTCTCTGGACATAGCAGTGACATCAGCACTTCTCTAAAGCAGTACTACTTGCAGGCAAAGATTCCTAAAAGCTTAACTTATTCTTTTTAGAGCACTGCATGAGCAATTAATTAGCCCAGTATTCACTGCTGCAGCCTTCATTAAGTTTTATATTATGAGAGAATGGTACTATTACTTGCTCCTCCCCCCACTAATTCACTGCAGTAAGTGGTCATAATTCCTAGAAAATTCAGTTGCATCAAGATTTTCAAATGCAAAGAACACAATTTGTCAGATACCAAATGACAGAACAGCTGATAATGGTAAGAGGCTATGCAGAGCTGGGTACTCAGCCAACTGAGTTTGAACTCAAAGACGAGGGAAACTCACAGCTTAAAATTCCCATGGCACATACAAGTACCTGTTAAAACAGCGTCAAATAACATTCCAAATCACATGTGATGAGCACAGTCGTGAGACTAAAATAAATAGCAGATACTTTATTATCTAAAACTGTTTCAAGTGTGGTACTTTCTGACAACGCTTACGAAGAACCACCAAGGCAAAGAATGCCAAAGTCACACGGATCTGCAAAACCCTGTCGACTGTTAGTTTCCACTTAGTTTTCTCATGATAGGGCTGTCAGGTTCAGCGTTAGTGAAAATGCTTCCCACAACAACATGAGTACCCCAGATGTTATGGCGAATAACTTTGCAGCAGCCAAGGTCATCGACAGAGAATCCAAAGTGGCGGTAGCGTTCATCTGTCTCAAACAGAGTGTTGTTCGTGTAAGGTCCAAAAAACTAGGTGGAAAAGAAGAGAGATTTTTCCCATCACTGTTTTGAACAGATGAGGGTTAACAGATTGGTAACAACACAGTCAAGTTTAGTAGGTGTCAAAATTACCCCTTTTAAAAACAAAAGGAAAAGACAACAAGAAAACTAAACCCAGAAATACCATCTGCATCTGTTGGAAGAAGTTGTACGTGCAGTTTGGCTTGAGACATCTACAGACAGAGCACCCCTGACTGTACTGGTAACCCATACTTAAGGGCTTATGATACCTTTAAGACAGACAGAGGGCTGAGGGCACATTAGCATGTCTGATTGTCTAATAAGTCAGACACACAAAACATCTTAAGTGTTTTCAAAAAATTCTGCTGCTTCTTCAGACATTAAGAAACCTATAAAACAGCAAAATTAAGACATGTGCCTTTTGAGTGAATCACCATCAAGACTCTTAACAGTAAAATCTGTGTCAATTTGAACAGGATACTGCAGTTGCTTTATCTCAGAGGAGGAAGTATCTGACAGAAGCCCACTGCTGATGGACAGGTGGTGGGTAAGGATAGTACTACTGAACTGGAACCCAAAGACAACATCCTGCTTTTATTAATCTGTAACTACTGCTTAAACGTGTTGAATTCTCATTGAAACACCTTCAACTGCCTTCTTAGCTTACAAACAATTCCTATTAAGCCTACTTGGCTCTGCTGACACAGCAGGTCATTGCCTTTCACAGTGTTTTTAGATATAAACTCACTAAGATGAGCTTTGCTATGAGTATGTTCAGGTATTTGACTGCTTCAAGGATAAGTTCTCAAACAAAAATGCATGTGCACGTGCTTTGATAGTGACTCAACTCTACTGTAACTTTTAAGATGCTGTCATGTTTCAATGATGTCTTGCTAAGAAACTGCCAGCTCCTCATGTAATCACAGAATGGCCTGGGTTGCAAAGGAGCACAGCGCTCATCCAGTTCCAACCCCCTGCTACGTGCAGGTCACCAACCAGCAGCCCAGGCTGCCCAGAGCCACATCCAGCCTGGCCTTGAATGCCTGCAGGGATGGGGCATCACAGCCTCCTTGGGCAACCTGTTCACCACCCTCTGTGTGACATCTGTAATCTGATAATGAATTCCAGGCCATTTAATTGGAACAAGCTATTCATTTTTCCTATATAACACACATCATTAACTTATGCAAACTGTTTTGGTTGTTTTTGTTTCTTTTCTTGAAGTACTAATCTACACAAACAGGCTTATTTATGGATAACCAAAAGACCTTTAGGAAGGCAAAAGCAGCTTACTGCACAGTGACAAATTTTTAGGCATCAAATTCCTACAACTCTCTAAAAACCTCATTGCTAAATAATGTTCTCTGAAGTGCCAGCTGCAGTAAGTGACACAGTACATGAAGGGTCATAACCTATCTTCCTAATTTATAAAAGGAATTATCCTATGGCAACAGCTTTGTGGCAACATGAAAAAGGTGGATTTAACCCATACAGAAGAATTCCAGTACCACTGTGAGTTCAGACAGTAGGGTTCCACACAGCACATAACTTACTGCCAGTCCTGAGGAGGGATCAATGAAGTCAGCCCAATAGCCTTCAGAACAGATTGCATAGCAGATTTCCTTGGCACCATTAATGAACTTAAAAGAAACATAAATAAGGAAGGAGATCAGAACTGTTTTATATCCAGACAGATACGTAGATAGACATGGATCACACAAAATATACTGAACACACAAAATATACTGAATACGAATCTATATGAATATGAATACTGCATACCGAAAATTAATTCTTGTTCTCTGCTAGTAAATGAGAAATTTGGTACATTTTCAACAAAAATACTAAGAATATTAAGGCAATTAAAATTAATGGCATATATTAAATTAGTCCAACCATACAAGGTTTTAAGTGTTCCTTGTGCCAGTCAGTAATGTATTAACAGCTTGTGTAATTACTCTGATTATTCATGCAGATTGCAGTCATACCTGTTACCCTCTCCAAGAAGCCAAGTATTACTTCAACAGAATAAAAAAATCTCACCTGGACTCCACATAGTCCAAAGATGGCACTATATATTTATATAAAAATACAGTTTTGCTATTAGATCTGCTCTTAGTTAGCAGGAAAATACCAACACAGTGCTGGCAGCACAAACACACAACTGCAAATGATCTTTGCAGAATGTTTTAGTTCAGCATCATGACAGCAAACAGTTTAAGTACTTGTTAGTTTTTCCTTTTTACACCAGTCTACACCAGTTCTCTTGTAGTATTTGATTCTTGGTCAGGATGAACAACACTTTCACTATTAGACAATCGAAGTTGGTTTATTTACAACAGAGGATACCAGCTGATGTTTATGAAAATATACATTAGGTAACATACCAAGAAGTTCCCTATTCTCTAATGCCTCACCACAAACCTCCCTTTGGAGAAATACCTTAGAGAAATCACTACATTTTTATAGCAAACAAGCACCTAAACTTAAAGCTGACATTACAACACAAGGCACAAGAAAATTACATCAGCTATAGATTACACAGCATATTTTTGCACAGATAAATGAACAAGAACACAAGACCTCAGCTATGTGCTTTTAATCACCTAGATCAGCAGTTTCCAATCCATGTGAGGACAGTCAACAGGAATTCACAGAGTAACTTCTCAAGAAGTCTGCAAAGGTGAATGAGAACCCTCCCCCAAAGCCTCAAGATACAATGATTACTCTAGAACTGCCCATGCACTGAGGAAAGCACATCCAGATACAAGAATCTGAACAGCTAAATGCACTGATCTGGAGAAAAGAAGAAATAAAATTCATGTAGCTCCCTTGAAACACAACGGAGTTTCCCTAATCTCATAAAAAGACATACCTCTAACTTCAGAATAAATTAACACTTTATTTACTCTCATTTTGTTGCCTGACAAGTTTGAGGTACAAAGAGTATTATTTTCAGTCAGCCTCATCCTCTAAGAGGCCCAAAACAAGGAGGTTTATCCTTTATAGTAACCAGATCTACACCTTGAGGTCTGATGGCTCTGAAGATTAGCCCTAAACACAAGCAAACCATCTGAAGACAGCATTTAAGGCATTACATTTCTGATACAACTCTAGATCAAAAGATGCAGCGTAACAAACCCACTGCAAACTCTTAGAGCAGTGTTAGTAACCACTTGACATTCACCACTGTAAATGCTTAGACCTGGCTGTAAATAATCCTCATTACTTCAACACAAGTCTCTCACATTAAATTAGTATCTTTAATGCAACTTCTAACCATTTATGAAGCAAACAAACAGACCATTTTCCTGTGACCTTGCTGTTAGTAACCTTTAGGCCAGGAGGTTACAGTTAACATCTCAGAACTCCTACAATGACTACATTAGACTTGACAGGGAGGTGCTCAAGGAAGAAAGATGCCAATTAACATATAATTAGACCAGATTACAATGCCAAAGATCAACAGACCATACATAATTCAAAGAGAACACCATGCTAAAATGAAGGGAATTTTAATTTGCGTGTAATTTTTGTGTTGATACTGCAGACTGCTTGTTTCTTTTAGTGGTAACCCAAACAGTGCTCTCTACAGAACACACCTGCAATTTATGAAGCTGTAAAGGGCATTAAAACTTGAATCTGACCCTCAGCACATACATGAAAATCCTATCACTTTTTTTTTTTTTTTAAATAGTTTTTTAAAAAATTACAAGTAACACATGAAAATGCTGTATTTTAAGGTGCCAAGAAAAAGAAATGCCAGCAGTGGCAAACAGTGACACCTGCTGGAGCAGGTACAAAACAATCTTTAGAATGAGAAGCAAAGCTATTTTCAGAGAGGCATCTAGTGGCAAGAGGGCATCAAGACAGCATTCACAAGGCTGGTTAGCATTTGATTCACTGTTA
Source organism: Tetrao urogallus (assembly GCF_951394365.1). Lineage (NCBI taxonomy): Eukaryota > Metazoa > Chordata > Aves > Galliformes > Phasianidae > Tetrao > Tetrao urogallus. The sequence continues at coordinate 1,920,519 of NC_136821.1, read as the reverse complement.
CTGATACCCAGACTAAAAGATGTATCTGTTACCAGAACGAGAAAACTGAGCAACCACCTGTGTAAGTGAGGATGCACGAAGTCCATGCTTGAATTTTAATTACACCACCAGCAAAAAAAAAAAAAAAAAAAAGAAAAGCAGAAAAATGCTACAAAACACAGTGTACTGAAGTGGGAGAAAGGTGAGAAAATACTTGCTGTCCTTTAACTGCAAGACAACAACAGATGCTTGATGTACTGCTTTACCACTCCACAACATACACAGTTGACTCTACCTGCCATAAAGAATTCAATTGTTTTGTGAGAAATTTCAAGTGGAATAATAATATAATGGAGTTTAAAAAAAAAAGTTGTCTCTATTTAATCAGACAGTAGACAGGATTAGCTCAAAGCTGCAATAAGGTATATTCCTACCAGAGCTGCAAGTAAAGCAGGATATACATATAATACACAGAAGATTAATCTACAAAGGTAAAATGATACCTGTGTCAACTACTCACATTTTCTAACAGCATTTCTCTCTCATCTTCCACTTCTTGACTCCATACAGTCATGTCATTTTTAGTCTTCTGGGTAACAGTCAGTACTGTTAAATGGTTGGCATTCACTTCTGGAAACATTGATTCGAAGTCTAAAAGTGAAACCAGTATTTTATGGCTTGCTCTTAAATATTTCTCAGTTTTAGATAAATTACCAAACCTAATTCAAATTAGCAAATCAGTATCATCAGTAATTATCAGAACTTTGAAATGAATGAACTCCAGTTCTCTGCATGAAATGCATAGATCTGTATTTTCTGGTTAAGCCAGAAAATTTCACACACATTCATTTTTTACTTTAAACTTTTCAGTGGAAACATCCCAGATCTGCTTCCGAGTGCTGTTAGGACAGAGCAGTGCTCACAGAAAGGGCCCAAACCATCAAGATTCTCTTTCTACATCATTTACCAGAGCACAGCACTAAGTTCTGTATGAAACTCAAAGCATCATCAACAGCAAAAATTCAGCATTCATTTTACACGCCCTTTTCTTTTGTGAAATACAAACTTTGGACTTCCTTATTCCGTGATACATTCTGCAAGGTCCATTTCACCAAAGCCCTTACTGACATATTCTTGCTTTTAAAGAAGTTTGTTGTCTGTATTGAAATCATCCAAAAAAGTTAACCTTCTTTATACCTTTCCGTAGCAGTTCAGGACAAGCTTGTACTGCACATTCCACTTTTGCATTTTCAAAATACATTTCAGCATTATTTACTTGCTGTTTCTGTGGAACATCAGAACCCTGAGGGAAAAATATAATAATTAACTTTCCTACTCTTTAATATAAAACAGGAAGAATAACATCACATAGTGGCATACTAAACTATATTTTTGTGACTGTATGCCTACTGATAAACTCCACAAGTCTCACAGAAAGATGATTTGCTATCACTTACAACTACAGCTACAGCGGCTACAGCCATTTTCTAAAGAGCTATACTATATTTTCATATTAATGGGCTGCCAGGTTCATTTATATTAGTTTTATGCAAACAAAACTCCTCTGACTGTTCAAGCACAGGACCCTGAGCTTCAGCAGCACCAAGATTTTCTCCTGCCTGCTGTAGCAAGCCATGGGAGGATTTTGTACTCAATCCAGATCTGGGTCTTCTCTAGAAGTAATTCAGCATTTCCACTAGCTAAGCACTACTCATGGATTCCTGAGCAACACTGGTATTAAACAAGCTGATTCTTGTTAACTGCCTTCTGAATAACAGTTGTGAAACCTTTCCAGTTTCTCCATTCCATCTGGTCAGCAGCAGGTGCACTGATGACTTCATTATACAAGTAATCTTTCTAGAATGCAGACGTGCCATCAGTGCACCTGGTTTCTGTTAAGTAAACCAAAGGCTAGGTGTTTGTTGGTTTTTTTTTTTTGTTGGTCTTTCAACTGAAGTTATGATTCATACACACTGAAAACAGACTTTTGGGAACTCACCAGAAGCTTACGTTTTCTCAACAGTTTGGAATACGTTACATTTAAAGAGAAAACGCTACACAGCATTTTCACAACAGAGATTTACTAGCTGACTTCTGAAGTTTGAACATGTCAAGAACTCAGAGATTGGAAAGTTGAGTCAGCAGCTAGTAGCAATAAACATTTGTTGAAACAGTCTGACCACGCAAGTCAAACTAGCAATTAACAACCTGCCTGTCATTAACACGGCATCTGACTGGCTGCAAGCTCTGCCATTGCCAGAATGTATTCTCACACTGAGACCTGAGGTTGAGCTACATTGGTCTGCTTCTCACGTCTGAATTCCACTGGAGTCAGAACCAAACAGGCAGGTTTGAGTACACTCTAATCTATGCAAGGCCAAATACATTAGATGAAATACTTAAGTAAGGAACTACCACTCTTATTTGATAAAAGGTGGTGAGACTTTGCAAGCAGTACATTTTGATACTGAAGTTTTCACACAACCACAGAAGTCACGAGGTTCTACACAGGCTTCCTTACCTCACCTGAAGCACATCTTTAAAGCCACCTGGAACATCAGGAATATCTTTTTACAGAAGGAAGACACAATGACTGTGTTTCTCTTGGACAAGAAACATCAGCTTTGCACAGAAGGTCATATCACAGGATCTGTTCTTACCTGAAATTCATTTATGTATTGTGCCATTACAAATTCATGCCTTTCATTTGGTGAAGGCTCTGCTAATATATCAGGCAGGCTTTTTGAGGCTTGGCTTTTCCTCTGGGCAGCAGTACCATTTAGGTGACAGTCAAAACCAATATTACCAGGCAACTGGAATCTCTGGTCCTGAGGACCAAATGGACCCATCACTTCATCAGGCCATACGGTTCTTGGACCTGTAAAAGTCAAGGCTTTGCTTTAGTCCTTGTGTTATTTAAAAAGGAATTTAAAAAAAAAAAAAAAAAAAAAGAAAAGAAAAGAAAAACTCAAATATCTTTATTCACTCACAATCACAAAACCAAGGCAACCAGAACACAGGTAAGCAGGTAAGTGTCCTGCCACAATAAAAACACACTTCAGAATTCCTAGTTGTATATGGAGTGTACAATTCTGATAGCACATCAATTGAAAGAAAATGAATTTGCTTGCTCTTACATAAATCAGGAGGTGTAGCAGCAACATGAGGCTCGTCTGAGCCAGAGGAACCTGCTGTAGAAAAAGCCTTGGGATTTACAACTCTTTTGACTAAGGAATAAAACCCTGGTAGGTAGGTGACCAATCTTGCTCTGTTACAGAGCACCTGAGAAGACAAAAACAAAAGCAAGTATTATATACTGCTAACAAAATTACTAGTTCACGTACAATTCTGTATATCATGAAACTTCACTCCATAATTAAAACCGTAAGTTAACTATCAGCAATTATTTTTGTAACATAGAAATTTAAAGATATATATATATTTTTTTTTTCTCTTTTTCTAGTAATAGGTTTCTAAGACCTCTGCCCTGAAAACTAGCACAAACATCAGCTGGCCCATACCCACACTTCTTAAAAGACTTGAGGGGACACCAGATAACAACACTACAGATACATCTTGTGTCTTTCCTCTCGAAGCATACATATGTGCATACACACTCTTCTTTGGCAGCAAAGCACACATATCAACAGCTCCAAAGGATGCAGGGAGACATGCATACCAAAACAGGTGGGTATGGTAATCTCTACTTCTGTATTTTGCACTTGAAATCCATAAATATTTAACACGTGCAAAACTTAAGCTGGTGCAATCCATGTTAGATTCGCAAACTCAGCACATTCACATATTTATAAACAAGCATTACTGCAAACAGATTAGTTCAGCACCCTGGGCAAGCTGCCAATGAGCCATAAAACCTTTATGAATTCTGCTGTCTTGAGATACACCAGCAAATCTGCTTTACGCCACGGCCTTATGCCATCTACATAACTATTAATTGCTATCAGAAGCTGATTCAGTCAGGTGGCAAACAGAAAATGATGCAGTACTGTCTCCCTCTACATGCAAACAGCCTCAAAAAAAGGAGCTCCGAAGAGCCATTAGTGCTTCAAGGTGACAAGCAGCTCTGAAACTCAACGAGAGGAACAGGCTGCCCAAGAAGGCTGTGGATGCCCCATCCCTGCAGGCATTCAAGGCCAGGCTGGATGTGGCTCTGGACAGTCTGGTCTGCTGGTTGGCGACTTGCACACAGCAGGGGGTTGGAACTGGATGAGCAACGTGGTCCTTTTCAACCCAGGCCATTCTGTCATTCTATGATACACTCTATGATTGTATCTTCAGCAGTGCAAACAGCAACAGTTACTTGTGTTTGTTTTTTAAATAAGAAATATGCAAGTGCCATGATAAAACTGTCAAATCTAATCTATTTTTTTATACTTCAAAAAAACACAGATGACTTTCCTGATGCACATCTGTAACAAGAGTAACACTTCTGTTAACGCTGATTCACCCCACAGGGAGATGCTGGCATCGCACACACGGAGCGCGATGGGACATCCCAAGCTGGAAGGGACCCAGCTGGACACAGCCGCGTGGATTCTGCCCAGCTCTGCAAATATTTACACGCCTCACATTGCACCACTGAAAAACACCCCGAGATCAAGGTTTTACAGCGGCCTGCGTGGCAGAACGAGGCCAGCGACGGCTGCTGCCCCTCAGCCTGAACGCCCCGCTGAACTCGAGCTCTTCGCTTTAACTCACGGCTTTAAAACCAGAACCGGGCGCGCCTCCGCCCTCACTCCAACTGAACCTCAGCAGTTCGGAGACTCAGCTGGAAGGAGGAGGACGATCCCGTCGCCCTGCAGTAAGACGCAGCGGGGTACGACCGAGGCCCGCAACCAGGGCCGCAACCCCGCACCGGGCCCGGCTTACTCACGTTGGCCATGGCAGACGCTCGGCAGCCCCTCGCCCAGAGCTCCGGCTCCCCCTGCAAGAGAAACGAACGCAGCGTCTTCTGAGGCCCTGCACAGACCGGTCGGCTCCGGGCCGCTCCCCCCTCAGGTCTGCCCCCCACTCCCCCTCACACGGCTCGGCGCAGCGGGAGCTGACAGCAGCCCCACACCGCGCTTCCTACAAAATGGCGGAGGCCGCTCCCGCCCCGCCCGCACCCCCTCGGCCGCCAGACCTGAGCAGCCGCTCGCTGAGCCATCGATCAGCGGTGGGGTGGGTGTTTGAAGCGGGGATAGGGCGGCGCGGCGAGCGGGCCGGCAATCGATTGGTCGGGGCTGGGCTCCCATAGGAGAGGGCCTGGCCCGAGTGGGGCACGTAGGGGTGTGCGGGGGTACGCAATGCCGCGTCGGTGCGGTAGGGGGCAGCAGTGCGGCGCGGGGAGCTGAGGGGCTGATGCTGAGCAGAAACGGGCGTTATGCTGGAAAAACTGGGAGCGGAGGGATGGCCTCTGCAAAGATGTGGTGTATGAAATAGGAATAAAGCCCTTCTGAAGAGAGCCAGAGGTGTGCTGTTGTTTGTTGTTCCCTCCTTGCTTCGTGTTTTCACCCAGAGGATGGCGAGGTACTGTTACAGGTTGCCCAAGGAGGCTGTGGATGCCCCATCCCTGCAGGCATTCAAAGCCAGGCTGGATGTGGCTCTGGGAAGCCTGGGCTGCTGGTTGGTGAGCTGCACACAGCAGGGGGTTGCAACTGGGTGAGCACTGTGGTCCTTTGCAACCCAGGCCATTCTGTCATTCTATGTGCAGCCCCCTGCCTTTATCTCAAGTTCAGCCCGTTTGCTTTGCCCAGTATCTTACCTTCCCATAAATCTCCCCTGGAAAGGAGGAGAGCTTTGTAGCCAGCTGAAAACTCAGTATTTTGTTTTCAGGTGCCTTTTTCATCCTTTTTCCAGGACTGCGATTTAATTTAGATCATGAGTTCTTTGAGGCACAAGCCTCCCTACTTGCGTACGTGGAAACTGTTGTGCATGCTAATGGAACAATTTAAATGCTGAATTAAAAATGTCAGGGGAGAGGTGCCCCAAACCCGACCTCCTTTAAAGCTGATATGAAAGAGCTGTGTCTCTGTTTGCTTCTGCAGGAGTGGGAAAACACGCAAGCCACACTGGAATACGAAGATTAAGACCCTTCTTTCTTATTTTTTGCCACTTCTTTGCTGCCTTTTCAAAGCAGTGATGTTGGTTAAGGGAAGGGAAATTTAATCTCTCGCCTTCAAAATAGAAGATTGAGTGTTCAAATTGCAGCTTAATTTGCTCTGTTGTGATTTCATGTGTTATAAAACATCTTTCTGGGCAATATTTGTTTTTGCTTTGCCGCTGGGTTATTAGCATAAACCAGTTCTAAAGGTTTGAATACATAATAGATAAAAATAAGAGCAAGAAAGTATTTTTTCTTGCTAATAGTAATAATAAATAATATTCAGCCCTACAATGTTCTTACTTTAATGAACTTCTCCTTTCTTTTTTAGGAACATGACAGAATTCAATCATACACTATGTTTTGCACTAGAGGTGTACAGCATTGCAGTTTTCGTGTTTTGGATTTTTTTCATGGGAACATTTGCTCACTCTTGCATGCTTCCCAGCTATGAATTCAAAGCTAGCACACTTAGTTCTCATTTGTGTCTAAATTAAATATTCATGCTGAATCTGAACTTCAGGGAAAGAAATCCTAGAGAAACATAACTTTAACTATTTGCAGAATGCCGTTTATTTTGTCTAATAGGAAAGCATTCTGGATTACATTCAGTCTGTATTGACTTGTCCTCAAGCAATCCCCATTTTTCCTCTCTCCAGGGTTAGCACTTCAAGATACTCCAATCAATCAATGAGTTATCATCCCCTGAAGTTTGTGGCCTGAATTCATAAACATTAATTTCAATAAAGTTTCTACCTCTATTCAAAGGAGACTACAAAATCAAACGATCCAATTACAGATTTATCAAATATTAATCATGAAAATCTCCAAGATCTTTTGGAGGCCAACATTCTCCTTCCCTGGTGTCAGGAAAGTAATTAGCAGCTGGCTTTGATTAAATTCTTCCCTCGGAGATTACTCTCCTCAGTTTGAGAGAGAAAAAGGAATGCATACATGGTAATACCTAAATCCTCATTTTAATTTTTTTTTTTTAATCTTTTTTTTGTGAAAAAATACATGTACGTTCTATTGACTGATCACTTATTCTTTCTATGAAGACAGGAGAATCTCAGCCTGCCCAGGAACCTGAAGCAGGTTTATTGGTAAAACCTGCAGTGCACAGCCTGGCTTTCCATGCTGTGTTCCTGAGATGGTCTTGTTCCTTCTCAGCCTCCTCCTTGGTGACATTGGCTTCTTGGTGGTTTGGACAGGATGTGGCCTGGGAAAGAGTTGTAGCAGGAGGCATACCAGGGGAAACTTCCCAGTCAGTGCTCTGCTCTGCCCAGAACCCAAACTCTAAGCTGTGGCTGATGTTCACCATCTCCAAACCTGCTGGATTTCCTGATCTGCAAGCAGAGGAGTCAGAAATGCCTCCAAAAAGAAGTTTTGGCAGCTAAGGCAAGCCAAGGATGAATCTTCAGCTCTTCTTACCCTTTCCAGGGCCCAGGGAAAATGAGAAAACACCATCCTTGAAGGTCTGCATTGCTGGGGTTGGGCTGGAGTCTTCCATACATCCAGAATGGAAATAGTGCATTTCCTGTCGTCAGGTACATCTGTTCTCATGAAAGTCAACAGACTTCTCACACAAACATCAAATGCTCCCAGCCACTTTAGCATCTGTGAGCCAGCCAGCACCTGCACGGCTATGGCTGGGTGTGGTGGCTTCAGAGTCTGCTTGGCTCCATGATACTGCTGCCCCAGTGTGCTGCCTTGAGTTACAAGGACCTCCATTTCTGTCCTGTTTCTGAAATGCGTATGTTGATACATAAAGCCCAGCTGTGAGACCTTCTGTTCTCACTTTTTGGAGCAACAGGAGACTGCAATCAATACCTCTCCATCCTCATCTTTATTCATTAGCTGGAAGGTTAAATATTTTTAATCCTGTTCAAACAGAGCCTATCAGAATTTTTCCATAAGCTGTAGAGTTGCAGCTTGTGTTTTTTGCAGAGGGTGGTGAGGCACTGGAACAGGCTGCCCAAGGAGGCTGTGGATGCCCCATCCCTGCAGGCATTCAAGGCCAGGCTGGATGTGGCTCTGGGCAGCCTGGGCTGCTGGTTGGTGACCTGCACACAGCAGGGGTTTGGAACTGGATGAGCACTATGGTCCTTTTCATCCCAGGCCATTCTAGGATTCTATGATTCTTTTGCCTGCTTTCTCACAGCCAGGGCTTCATCCTTTCTGTGGGTCCTTGCTGCTTACATGGCCCAGTGTACCTTGTGCTTAACGGGATGTAATTCATCTGGAGGCAGCAGAACATACCTGACTGTGAGAGCAGTGATGTTTTTGTTGTAGACACTTATCTTCATACTGCAAAAACTTGTTAAGTGTTCATAAAAATAATGAGATATTCTTTATTCCTATTGTACTTATACAAGAAACTTTAAGAAGTGCTGTAAAGTATCTCCATTTCTGTGCAACAATGAACGGGGCTGGTGCTTGCAATTTACCTAATGGCATCCATTAAACTTCATTAGGACTTTGTTAAACTGCAGTTCAGATCATTGACATTGATTTTTGATCTCTAAAACCCGCTCGCAGCAAATCCGTCACTGAGCATACCGAGAGCCAGCCTGCTCTTGGTGTCAGTCCCATTCCCTGTGCCTCCAATGTGCTTCATAAATGAGGGCAGGGGGAGGTGGAGGGTCCCCACCTGCAGCCCCTGACGTTAGGAGAGCTGTGGGTCTGCTTGCAAGGCTCAGCCCTGCACTCCTGCTCTTTGCATTGATGCACTTCAGCCATCTCTCTGCATCACCTGTGTGTGTCACTGCACAGCAGAAAACTTCTAATCTTTAAGCTCTAATTCAGCCTCTTCGTTTGTTCGCTTAATTCCCTGCTTTTTTTTTTTTTTTTTTTTTTTTTTGAATATACAAGTGTGGCTCGCCCTTCACTTGCCCTGCTGAGCCCTGTGTTTGAAATGAGGAGCGTCTGTTCCTGAGTGCTAATGAAATAGTGATGAAGTAGAAGGAAAGAAACGTTTTAACATACTCTTTTTCTAGAAAAGTAAACATCCTCTGGCTATAGGAAGGGTAAACTTCCCCTGGAAATGTGTGTGTTTATATGAACAATCTCTTTTCTTCTGGCATTTCCAGATACTAGGCTGGGAGATTTGTTCACTCTCTCTGGGAAAATGACTTTTTAGTAAGTGGTGCAAATGCATGAGATTAATCTTCGCATGGATTGTTTTCTTTTTGGAAAGACACCCCCAGGATTTGTTTCCATGAACCTGAAAGGGATTTCCTCCTTTATCTCTGGGCACTGCTCTGTGGCTCCTTCAGTTCGCTTGCTCCAAATGCATCTCTGAAGGGAACAGATGGAGGAAGTGAACATTTCCCCGATAACCAACTTGGGTCCAACTCAGCTGCAGCTTAGGGAGCTTTGCTGCAAACCTGTATGGCCCAGCATTCTTTCCCCCCCTCTCTGCACATTACCAGCTTATATTTTCTTCAAAGAGAGAAATTTATCAATGCTATTAAACTGGGATCACAGAATCACAGAATCACCCGGGTTGGAAGGGACCTCAAGGATCATGTAGTTCCAACCCCCCTGCCTAGCAGGGCCACCAAACATACACATTTAGATCAGGTTGCCCCGTCCAACCTGGCCTTGAACACGTCCAAGGACGGGGCATCCACAACCTCCCTGGGCAGCCCGTTCCAGGGCCTAACCACTCTCCTTGTAAAGAACTTCCCCCTAACATCCAACCTAAATCTTCCCTCCTTCAACTTGGATCCAAATGTGATATGGGATGTGTGGTTATCCAAACCCACCTGAGATGGGTGTTACTGCATCGCAGTTCTTATTGTTGCTTTTAATATTCTATTGAGGAGGGGCACACTGAGCTTTGAAAAACCATTACTTTGCCTGGAGCGCCCTTTGTGTAACCTGGATTTGTTCCATGCAGGGCTTGAACATGGAAAAGGACAGTTTTGCATCAGGACTACATGGAGTGTTGCTGTTCTGCTTAACCAAAGTCCAGCTGTCCTGGTCTTGGATGGAGAGATCCAAGGAGGAGGTAGAGCTCTCCCTACAGGTCTCCTGGTGGGAGTACAGTGGGCTCGGTGGGCTCCAAGCCCTGGCTCTTGGCCACAATGGTCCTCAGCCCTCATCTGCTCTGAAATGTGGTCCTCTGGGCGCTTGCCTTGGGGCCTGCGTGCCAGATGTGCTAAGTGGCGGGGAAGGAGACAGGTTGCCATCAGAAATGTATCAAAATCCATGCTTTTATAGGGCATTTCTATTTTGGTAAATATTTTTCCATCTGGAAAGTGTTCTCTCAGAAAACCTGAGAAGTTAAAATTCATGCTTAAACACGGTGCCATCCCTAATGGACTACTTACTCCATGAGATTCCTCATTTATTGTTTTTTAAATAGATGGGGTCATGCTTTTTAGCCCTCATGGTTATGAAGAATCTCTCGCAAAAAGGTTTATAGCATCGTGTGTTGCCTATGAATTATTAGACCCTGTTCCTGTCTGGCAGTGAATGAAAGAGCCCAACATCTGGCTGTATGTAAAACCAGATATCGCAAAACTTCCCACTTTGAGGAGATGGGGTGTGTGATGGATGTTGTGATAAAGTATCTCTTTTGACAAGGAAGTCAAGACGGTTGGAGGCCCTTTCTATTAAAAATGTACTGAGCTTAACCAAAATCTCCTGGCTGGAAACTCACGATCAGTCAGGATGAAGCATGCTGCTGCCACACAATAGCAGGAATGCTTAAAAGCATGGCTCTTTTGTCCTGTGCTTTATGAGCAAACCACGACTTGGTTCTGCATAGAGGGAAATGGGTAGTGCCCAGAACTTCAGGCATCAGTCCGTGAAAACTTCTAAAGTTTTGTTGTGTTTTTTTTAACCCACATTCAGGGCCTATTAAAGTTGATAGAAGACCTTCCAATGGCTTCAGTGACAATGAGAATGAAAAATAGACATTAAGATATGTCATGCATCAGCATTTCCACAGATATTTCTTAATGTGAGTCATGAAGTGAGACGGAATCCACAGGTGATGTCCCTGTCTGGGCTCCCCCAAAAGCTATCTGGTACTGAGGGGGGAAAATTGTTTCTGTAGAGTAGCCTTAGGTAGAGACAGTGGGATGAATAATCATTCAAGCTATTATATTTCGCCTTGTAAAGTATCTAGAGCTAAATCTATTAACTTTGAGAGCGTATTTATTGTTTAGAGCAAAACGTTTCTGCTGACATATCTGCTTTGGTACTATTACATATTTCTGTCACCAAACCCTTGTTCCTACTTTGCTATTTTGCTAATGTATTTTTGGCCTAGCTCCATGACACAACATCTATTTATGCTTTAGAAAAAATAAGAAATTGTTTAATTTTCCTATCACGTTGCCGGTAGATTTAATATTCTCTTTACCATCTTAGGAATAACAAACAACTTACCAATTTGCCTCTGACAGATTCCTTTTCTCTTGTTGAAATGACTAAAACAAATGCCTGAAAGCTACATTTTGCATGTGTCAACCCTCTTCCTTTTTAAAGGTAACCTAAAATAAAGACTCTTCATTCTCCTACATGAACTTCAGAAGAAAACATCAGACGTCTTCTTCAAAAGTTAAGATATGAACAGACGAGACACGTAAGATGATCAAAGGAAAATGAAAGTTAGCTGAAAATGCTCATGTGATGAAAACCATAAAATGCTATGGGTTCACACGCTGCATTTCAAAGTTAAACCTGCAAAGAAGAGCTTAACTCTTACTCAGCATGGATCCCTTTGCAGTTTTATTCATCAGTATATTAAAAAAAACAACAACAACAACTCGGTGTAGGTTGTCAGTCGATTCTGTTTTCCTCTTGGATGAGTACTGGTCAGAAGAAATGCGGCTAGTGAGGACAAAGCTGCTGTGCCACTTTGGAAGTCATCCTTCATGATGCGTATTTTCTGATTTCCTGCTGAATCTTCAGTTGCAGCTGCCATGACTTCACAAGGAGGCCAAGGCCACGGCTGATGCACAGCACTGACATTCACCTCTTCAGCTGGGGTAGATGCAGTAACGGCAGCTGAACTATCAGCTGATGCTGAATGATGATTTGTTCAAGATCTGTAGATGAGCTGAGCAAGACCCAGAGAAACAGCAACACACGTGATGTTCTTGAAAGTGTAGTTTTATTTAAGGTCCACTCTGCAGACCCAACGTTTTATTCTGTCTTTTGAACTGTAGCCTCCTTTTGACACTGAGCACAAATCAGTAACTGTGTGTCTAGCAAGAGGCATCATCAAGCATGTCTTCGAGTATTTGAATGTTCAAGTTTGTACCTTCTTTCATGTCCCTACAGTGGTTCAAAGTTGCTCATCACCAACTATGGTGATTTACTCAATGAGCTGTGAGCTCATTAAAGGCTTCTCCTAAGACAGACAAAGAACTCCCATTAGATCATGGTAAGATCATCACTACATTATGCTGAGAGTAATCTCCAGTGTCCTCTGGGAACAAACCCAGTGCAGCTACTCACAGCCCGTTCTGATCAATCTGTACAACAACATATAGCTGAGGGAAAGCAGAGAGACTCAGCAGAAGAATTCTTTGGGGCAAAATATTCAGTTGAGTAAATGAGCTTGGTGATGGCATACTGGTTAACCAACAGATGGGCTGAATCTCTCTTTTGGGAAGGGCTTTTAAGCTTTATTCCTTTTGGTTATGTTCAGTTTTTCATCAGGAAGAAGCTTTGTGGCAGGCTGCAAGGAGCCTCTTGGCTCTGCCACTCCATCTCTTGTCTGCCACCAGGTGCTCCTGGTTCACTCATCCATTCCATTCCTTGGGCGATCTGTCAGGGGTGAAGTGACTTGTGGAGAAAGCAACATTTCTTGTAAGGGTGGGCACAAGCGGATGACATTATGGAACAGAGAACACAAATTTACATTGAAAGGTCACTGAGATGGGGAGGCTGTAGTGTATGCTTGTCTCGTTGTGCCACATTATGGCCTGACAGTCTCGCTTTAAGCATGGCAGTCCCTCTGGTCTTTTTCATGATGTGCAAAAGGTGTCCATAGTTTGTGCAGGGCAGCACTGCGTGGCCATGGCTGTCATCCCTTGAGTGAGAGGGCAGAGGAAATGAAAGCTCTGTACCCTGGAGCACTTCTTGAATATTTATTGTGGAAGTGCTAAGCATTGCTATCAAGCTGCTCAGCCTTAAGGGTCTGGAACTGATTTTTCTGCTGATGTTTACTTTTGAAATGCATGACAGGAAACATCCAAAAACACAGATGAAATGTTTCAGTGCACAGCGGTGACAGGGTGCCACGGCAGGCATCCTTACACAGACCCCATAGCTATCATCACATTCATGACAGCTCTTGCCCCTAATGAGCCCGGCCAGCAGCTCCGGGGCTGGCGACCTCAGGGCAGAGTGATGATGGACAACCAACTGCTCAGACAAAGACCCCAGAAATTCTCATCAGCTGAGGACCTGAGGTTTGTGAGCTGTGAGGTGTTGGGGAGGAGATTCAGCCCCACAGTCTGCCAGCAGTGCTACTCTCCCTACAGCTGAGCCAGGGCTGCCTGCATGCTCCTCAGCCTGTCCACATGCAGGTCTTAGGTCATTTAAATAATTACGAGGGTTTGAATTTGAGCACACCAGCCCTTACCAGCAATAAAAGTCAGGGGTGTGTTTTATGCATAGATTGCGTGGATAAAATTAATGTGGGTAGAACTCAGACTGCTCTGCTTTGTCCACATTGCTGACCTTCTGCTGTACATGCTGCATGGCCTGCGGGTGGAGGAACGGGGATTAAAGGTTAAGAAACCTCTCTTGAAAGAGTTAGGGTGCTTGTATATTTAAAATGTTTCCTTTCCCTAGCAATTCCAATATATATTAAAGCTAAAACCCTTCTGAGAGGCAATAAAACGGAGCAGTGGAGAAGATCATTGGGCAGATTAGGAAGAAGAGACTTAAGAGCTTACCCTTGATGCTTTCAGTTTTGTACTTTGTTCCTTTTTTACTCTGTCAATCTCTTCTAGTATTTCTCACTGTGATTTTTATTGTGTTTTTATGGAACAGAGACAGAATTGCAAACTACTAGAAGAAAACTTGTTGGCGTTGAGCGGAGGGGGAAGAACATTCCTTTGCACATTTTTCAGTGTTCCTGTTATATATCAAATTTAGAAAGTAACAAGAAGTAGCATCCAGTTTTCATTAATGCTTTGGGGATTTCTTGGTGCATGTGTTTTCATTTCCAAGCGTTCACATGAGAGGGAAAGGAGAATATGAAATTCCTCCTTCCTAGCCATCCGTGGAGTACGTGTATTATAGCCACGGAGAGCCCTGGGCCTCAGTGTCAGGAGGAGGCTGGTAATCTGCCTTTTAAGGTTTTAAGGCTCTGAAATCAGCAGCAAAGGGAAATGTTCTGATGGTGTATTAGGACAAAGGGCAGCAACATGATTGCTTCCCGTATGCGAGTGTTCTTGTTGACACAGTTTGGCTCGTGGCCTGTATTAATTTGCTCAAAAAACCCGATGATATTCACATTCTTGGAGGAGCTTTGTGCTCCATCTGGGGACTGCAAAACCTGCTAACCCTGTCCAAACAACTCCCATGCTCACGTTGCTCAGTGAGTGATTTTTATGTGTCTTGTCAGTTAAGTATATATGTGGGCTCCCGAGGCAAGGACTGCGTGTGAGGGGTGTCTGGTGCTGTCACTGCTCTCTGGGAGCCCAAGAAGTGTCCTTGAGGAATGGTCACATGAAGCATGTCCTCCCCAATTAAATCACAGCGGTGCTTGGGATAGGTCTCAAGTCAGCCTCGTGATTACATCTGTGAAATTACCATGGTATTAATCTGCAGCAATTTGTGCATGTACTCCTTAATCTTTTTAAATCCTCATCTCTCACTCAGAAAGGATGGAAGCCAATGACTGAGATAAGATCCCACAGAAGGTCCACCCTGGGGGCAATAGTGTGCACAGTGGGTGGCATGACCCCAAAGTATGGCCTGCCAGCTGTGGCGTGAGCAAATCTTGGAGTTGTCCATCATGGTGAGCAGCCTTTGGGGCTGTCCATCATAGTGAGCAGGTTCTGGGGCTGTGGGCCACGTTGAGCAGGCCTTGGAGCTGCCAGCTGTGGTGTGACTGGACCTCAGATGCTGGGGTCAGGCAGAGCATCTCCCCAAATCATCACCCAGCCCTTTTATGGCACGTCTGGAGCTGTGCATGGCTCTGCTGAGGCCAGAGGAGCAATATGTGCTCTCCTTGGTTGCCCTACGCCATGGGATCAGGGAGGAAAAAAGCATAAATCTGCTTAATTTCCAGAAGGGCCTTCTTTTCATAAGTTTAAAGTCTTCTATATAAGAAGTCCTGCTGATAAAACGCCAAGAAATAAGCAAAGTGCAAGGAAAGGAGGTATACAAGCCATGGGAAGCTTTTGATTTGGCACTCCTTACACACAGACCCAAACTCCACAGTGATTTAACAGGCAGAAATAAATAACTTCTTTGCATATGAGAGAAAGCAGAGCAGTGGCCATGTGGGCTTTGGAGAGCCGACTAAATATAAACCTTAATGGAAAAGAGGTGCTGAAGGAAACTCCAGGGCTGTTGCTCACTGCTGTGCTGGCAGGTGTATGGACAGGATGATGTTAGGAGCCTTTTCTTTCTCTTAATTTCGGTGTTTCTATGGAAACAGATACTGAACAGGAATTGTTCTTTCCTGCCTTTTTCTCTTTCTCATCATGCTTTCATTGGTGAAAAAAAAATGTGAAAGTCCAGACGAAAGCCAGAGCAGCCAGGAGTGTGTGTCCTCACTGCTCACTCCCAGCTTCATTTTCAAATGTAGGGACGTATAAATAGGAACTCAAAAACCTTCAGTTCATCCTTGGGAAATTATTTCTGGCTTTGAAGCAAAAAGGGTCTTCTATGACCGTGGCCTCTGTCAGAGCATTGCCACCTGCTGAACTGAAAGATGCTGCAGGATGAGGGCTCCAGTTGGCCTAAATGTCTCATAACAAAATGACTTGAAGCACCTCTGGTATGGGTTTCAGCTGGAATTTAGATAGGCTCTGAGTACTGTACCTTCATAGTTGCTCAAAGAGAATTTTGCATGAAAACAACTTGGGGACTTATGGATCAGTGCTTGTTGGGGAAATGAAAGCCAGCTGCTTTCTATGGGCTGGAGGTGTTTGGGTCTCGTCTTCATGATAATCCTCCTGTACGAGTGGCATGGGGCAAGGCAGAGTGTGCTGGGGTCAGAATGGGAAGAGAAATGCCTTTATAAGGTGCCAGTGCATCTCGCAGCACGGACTGGGTGAAGGAAATGCAATTTTCACATCGGTGATCTTTATCAGCTTGGCTCTGCTTGAGGCATTTCTCATACCCTTGACTGCCGTCACTCAGTGTTGCAGCAGGGTGATGCTGGTCTGAGCATCCTTGTAGCTGTTGCTGGCGTTTCCACTGATGGGTGACACGAGCTATATTCCTGCAGAAGGTGGCAAATCCTTCAGGACCGACTCTTCAAGTGCCTGTGGGAAATGCAGAATGGAATAAACCACAGTTATTTACAATGTCATTAATCAAACAGCTGCCATGGGCTTCATATACGGAAGAGACAGGAGGAAGGAAAGGAGTGTGGTGAGTGAATGAAGAGCTGGCTCTGCAATTATTCCCAAAACTAAACTAGAGGCAGATGACAACCCAGAGTGTGTCTTAGGTTTGCTTGTGAATAAATCAAAGATTACTCATTTCAATGGCATTCGGGGCACAGCTCTGCTCTCAGGAGAACCGCATGGTACCATTAACTGTGATGAGAGGAAAAGCTTATCAGTGGCCTCTGAGCCACCCTGTGAAGGAAAGCAATGCTATCTGATGATTCTGAAGTTTCCCCCAAATCTCCCCATTCAGAGGCATTGCTTGTGTTGGGCACCTTGTCTGACCGAGGCTGGACCAGCTCTCAGCTGCAGCCATCTATGTCATTCGTATCTGCTCCTCCAGCAGGCTGCTGCCTCCAGCCAGGTCCTCTTAAATGAGATGGAGACAGCATTAGAAAAATCTGTGTCTTCATTCCTATAGAAAACAAAGAGTTAATCTTTTTTTTTTTTTTTTTTCCTCTTATTCTTTTCTCCATGTAAGTTTTGGCATTTAAAATTAATGAAGAAAGTGAGAAAAAATGTGAATCAGACTACTCCCTCTCGGCTGTTTCACCCGTTCTGGCAAATTGTTGTTTGTGAAGTTGCGTTGTTTGGTTTTTTTTTAAAATTATTTTCTTATGTATTTATTTATGATCACTGACATCTCTGATCATGCTCATCTTGGGAGCTGTATGCTGAGTGGATAGCTGCATCCTCCAGGATCTGCTCCTCACAACACCCCTCTACAAGCTGCTTTCCCCCCTTGTGCATCCCTCCTCCAGCCTGTGGGCGACTGACTCAGAGAGTCTGAAGTCTCATTATGGAGTTTTCTCATGCAGCATACTGTTAATTAACGTGTGACTCAACACGTTCATGTTAGAATAGAGATAATTTACCATTTCACTTTTGCTTTGCCTCTTCTTTCTCCTAAGGGGCTGGCGTTGGCTGGGAGTGTTCCCTCCTGGTGAACTTTAAATGCCTGTTAAGAAAGATATTTATTTTCCAGTTTGCAATTTAGGGCTATTTTGAAAACTAAAGCAGTTGGGAAAATGAAAAAATGGTTAAGGTGAAGCGATTGCAACAAGCGTTGACCTGTGAGCCCAAGGCGAGCATCCCGACAAGGAAAATCACTAAAGCCGTTTGCAGGATATTCATAACACTCCTGCACCCAAATAAGTACAATAAAAACTGCAGAAGTAATCTTTAACCTTAGCTTGCAGCGCTGGGGTTATTAAAGTTATTAAAATGTAGTCGTTGGAGAGCTGGGGGACTCCGTTACGGTATCTGCAGCTCATTGAGTCTCATGTAGGAATTTTGCCCGGAGGGATTTTCTCGTTAATGCATATGTTGACTGGCAAATTGCTTTCTGTCTGCAGCTCTGACTGGATGACGAGCTGGGATGTTTCCATGTAGAGGCACTGCTGCTGCTGATCGAGGGGAAGAGGACAGAGTGGGGAAAACACACAAATAATACAAAACCTGCTCATGATTTCGCCTCCTGGTGCTGTAGCCCAGCTATAAATATTAAACGTTGTTTTGGGATGGGATTTCAGCATGGCCTGTTGGCTCCTTGTGCAGGCATGCTGCAACCTCATCCATCTGCCAGCAGGGCAGCTGCATTTCAGGAAGCAGGACTCCTCTGCTCTCCCCATCCAGCTTCTCCCTCCTGCCATTAATCACACAAATAGCTGACGGGGCAAAAAGGAGTTTGGAAATCTCTATTTGCCCATAGGGCAGTGTCAGAAGTGGAGCTGCTTTCTTTTCCCTGTCTATAGGCAGGACCTGAGGCAGGGCATGGGTGCCACGGGCTGGCATGGGTGCCATGGTGCATGGGTGCCATGTAGCACTGGGGAGAGCTGCAGGTTTGGGAGACATTCACATTGGGTGAGAAAATCCTGAAGTTTATTTTTTCAGTGCTGGAGAAGGCACCACCATCTCGGGTAAATTGCTGCCTTTATTAAGAGCTCTTGAGATAGGAAATGAATCAGTTTAAGTCACACCAGGCTAAATGTTGACTTCCAGCTCTGGGAAGTCTTGATAAGTTTGCCTGCTCGATTGAAGAGTGGTCTCCTATAAGATTTCAGAGCACCAGGTAAGTACTTGGAGATTATACCCAAGTCACTCGCTAACATTTTCTGTGATGAGAAGATTTCTCTACTGAGCATCAGTCTTTTGCTACAAAAGTGTATTTTGAAGGGAACACCACACCATTTTGGTGTACCACCCCTTGTATTCCTGCCTGCAGAAGGGGGTTGGAGATTTTCCTGTAACAGTTTTACGAAGTTCACCTCTCTCCTGTTAACCTTCCTTGCGCATCCAAGAACTGTTGGCCACAGAGGTGCACTGGGCTCTGTAGCACTTGATCCAGTGCTCACCCGGGTCTCACGTGCCCTGACTCCTGGTGTCTGTGCTGTCTGTGCTCTTAATGTGTGGGTGTGCTGAGTGATGGAGGTGCTCCCAGCTGGGCAGTTTGCCCCGTTATTTATCAGTCTTCCCATTTCTCTTGTTGTCTGCAAGCCTGACAAGGAACAAATTACATGGCTGTGGTAACTCCTGAAGAACATGTTTTCTTGGTTATCCTGTGAAAGCTTTGTTTCCCGTTGGCATGATGATCTTTGTAACGTAGAATCATATATTTTCTTCCCTGATCCCCACACTCAAAACGAAATAAAACCCGTCTAATTGCTGCCATCTGAGCTGGAGGACTGCAAACAGAGATGTGAAGGAGGCAGCACGGCTTGGAGCCGTAAAATCCTCAGTGCTCATCCATGGGTCACATCAGGGGAGGCACAAATCTTTCCTCCAGCCCACCAAGCACCGTGCTCAGTGGGAAGGAGGGGCTCAACAGAATATTCTGCCATGAAGCGGAAGACTTTGCAGGGGGAAAAAAAAAGTAAAAAGATACACAACAGTGGAGCTGCTTTCTTGGCTAAGCATGAGGAAAGCTGCAGGAGTCTGTGTTACTTACTCACTTGTGCAAAATGTGCTTAGTTCCACAAATGCAGCGGTGCCAGTCCTGCAGGTGTGTTAGCAGGTGATAAGTGCTGTTCACGCGCTGAGTAATGCGCTGTGGAAATAAATGACCACGTTTCAGATGATTTTAAAATCCTGACAGGTACCAAAAGGATAGGAAACAGCCAATGCAAATAGATTAAGCACGGAACCCATGTTTAATGTATGAAACTCTCTGAAGGCTCCTAAAGCAGTGCATGAAAGTACAAAATCCCGTGTATTTGAGCTGAACCCTTACAGCTTTGGGGATTTTGAAGGCAGAAGCACTCACATTCGTTGCACCATGATGTTCTTCCCCCTGCTTGCAGAGGTGCTGTGGTAGAGGTGCATTCCTCCCAGCCAACCCTGGACTGCAAGGAGACCACGCTGCAAAGCAATGGGTTTGGGCAGAGCTTGGCCAGGCAGGTGATTTTGCTCTGTAATGAGACGTTGCAGAGTGCAGCTCTCTTCAAAGGGATTTAAATAATGTCGACATTGAATATAAGAATCTTACAAGGAAATAAAATCCCTCTCCGGGTCTGTTTGCGCTTCTGAGGGGAAATCAATGTTCTCAGCTCAATAGCTTCCCGCAGCACTTAGCAGAGATGTGCACATCATTGGTAGCATTGCCCATGAATTTCCTCCTGCAGGTCAAGTCTCTTGAGGACTACAAACATGCAGGGCTGCAGCCCCTTCCTGGCAGGGCGTAGGGTGCACTGTGGGGGTACCCAGCAGGTGCTGAAGGAATTGCAGCTCTTCATTAAATGGGAGGAGCCCGTTTTGTTGTTCTTCAAAAACAGAAAATGAATGGACACTAATTACAGCCCAGCACTGGGCAATGTTCAGACAGTGGCTGTTGGCTGCATCCCTGTTTCTGCTCTGATATTCCTGCCATAGCCGTCCCATCCAGCACGTGGTTTCTATTGCTGCTGAGACAAAGCAATGCACAGAGCAGATATTCAAATTATATATTCCTTACTTGTAAGCCTCCCGATCTGTCTGCTCTGCGGCTTCGCAAGGAAATACCTAGCAATGTGCAAAACCAAGGAGGCCTTTAATGATCCCTTCATTTCCCTTCTCTTCCAGCAGCCAAGAGAAAGATGCCCCGTTCCCCTTCGCTGCACTCTTTTACACTGCGGCTGTAAAAACCACAAGTGAATATTTCAGGCTGGAATTACAACTGGTTGGGCCAACTTCTGCCCTCAGTTACCATAGCATAACCCCAATGAAGCCAGGATTCATAATCTCTATTGGGTTTCACAGGAGGCAGCATGTGGCCAGGCACGGCGTGGGGCAGGGGATGGAGCAGAGCTGGGGTGGTGGGGGAGATGTAGCACAGAAACACGACTCGGAAGCAATTTTCCTGTAAAATTCCAACTGCAGAGTGTCACTATAATGCACCGTAATGATGGGGAGGGGGTGTAATTTTAGAAAGTGGTTTTAAAATGCTGTTCTGGAATACATCTGGATTCTCTTAGGAACAAGCACAATCTCATCAGGGACCACTTCAAAGACCATTTCCTCATGGTTAAATTATCTCGTTTGAGCCTGCTGTTGCATGTACATTGTTACATTATGTATGATTTTTGACTGCTTCTAATATGAACAAACGGCGCAATATTCAGTCAGTGATCTTCAATTTGTACCACACCTTTAGCCCCGCAGACAGCACGCTTTGCTTGGTAGACACATGCTGGAAAAAACATCACAGCCCTGTGATCTGATGTCCTGCCTGGAGATTCTGGACACCAGCATCAGTGGTGTTTTTGTCAGCACACTAATGGTAGGTGGGATCCAACCTGTGCAGCTGCAATCTGCCCATTTCTGAGTGCCCATGCAGAGCATCCCTTTGGCATTTGGCCGATGAGCACTTCTTCCTTCAGTTCAATCCAAACCCTCCTCTCGTTCAAAGTCACTGGGATGTCTGATAAATCTACAGGATAAATCTTTGCTTCGTTTTCCTCCATTTCTATAGATATGCAATCTTATTTTAAATCCCACCAAACGATTCCCCTTGTTCATGTATTGCCTTGCAATGCACAGCTCAGGCCCATCACTGTGCATGTGCTGATGTTGACATAGGGTGTAAGGGTTTTACATCTTCAGCTCTAGTGGGGATGGGATTTCTGGGGCCTGGAGCATGCAGCAGTTCCACTGCATTGTGCCTGGTCTCCTCTTGTCAGTGTCTCTCACCGCAACCAAACCTGTGCCAGTTGCTGGAGTACATCGGTGGTTTCCTAATATTGCTCATTCATAGAATTGCTGCTGCTGCCATGGGGACTGGGAATGGATGGAATGTAAAACAGTCTCCCTGAAGATGTGCCCTGTGCTATGAAAAGGCTTAAAAGTCTTGGCTTACATCATCCTCTGTCTTCTTGGCATATAATTTATCCTCCTTTTTATTCCCTCGTGTGCCATGCATCACGAGGAGCAGGGCTGAGAATGTCACTGCGGAGCTGGCCGAGCTGCTCACTGCAACACATAAAACCCCAGCTCCTGCCTGGTGCTGCCAGAATGCTGCATGGAGCAGCCATGTGAAATAACTCCTGGCGTAGATAGCAGTAATTTGAGCTCAACTGCAGATGAGAAAATCCTGCCTATTGTCCAGCCCTGATGAAATTAAACCCGGCGCCTTGCACAGCTGCTGCCAAACCCGGCAGCGTTGTTTCTTTGTGCTCATACATAAGCTCAGTGCCCTGCCATCCCACAAGGAGCATCACTCACAGCCCGCAGGAAAGCAAAACCTTCCTCCCAGTCTCACGTAGCTTTGGTGCACCCAGTTCTGCTGTTATTGACAATGGTGTATTCTGGGGTAAAAGCCTGGCTTATATTGCTACATGAAAAATTGCTTGTTGTCGTTGTTTCCACCTTCCTTTGTACTTAATAAAACAAGATCTTGGATGTCTTTGTTTCAGGTTGACGTGTAAGGGAATGGGTTATTCTCAATTTTGGAAGGGAATGCAATGAAGTTGTATTTCCTCATTATTCAGGGTGATTCAAATGCTGCAGGCCTCGGCGCACATTTATCATCAGGCATTTATCATCTCCGGCAGAGCGGCACTTGATCATTTTTACTTCTTGAAACGTGTACAAACGCCTCTGATAAATGCACACACACCAGGAAACCCAGCAGCAGCTGCTGCCCGCACACAGCCAGCACTCGCTGCTCCAGCAGCCACCCCACGTAATGCACCCTGCAGCCCTAACCTGCAGGGATGAAGGCAATATCCCACGGGCAAGAGAAGGAAATGTCACCTCCTGCTGCTCCCAGGCTACTCCATCCTCCCCTAAGCCAATGGCTCCTTCCTCCCTTGCTCCTTCAGTGCTTCTGAGACAGGCTTAGCTGCCAAAGAATGGATATTGTCACAATTCAGCTTGTTTTCTTCTTGAGAGCAGAATATCAGTCAAGCATCAAAAATATAAATTAAAAATCTTGCTGTACAAATTTAATTACAGCAAATTTTATCACTTAATAATTTTGTGTGTAATCTGAGTCACTTTTGTATAAATCAAATATAATCATCCTCATAACACACGGTAATTAAATGACTCATAAAGCGACAGCAATTACCTCGCTGCTCTTTGGGAACAGCTTATCTAGGATGGCAAACACCTGGGCTGGCTGAAGTGTGGGGAACCAAGAGCCTGGAGTGGTCCTGGTGTGCAGCATCATGCAATGGAGCATCCCACGTTGCTCCTGGTGTGCAGCTCTGTGTGATGGAGCATCCCAAAGTGGACCTGGTGTGCAACACCACCTCAGTGGAGCATCCCAAGGTGATGGAGGTGCACGAGGTGTCAGGCTGCATTCTGCAGCAGAATGGCTCCACTGGCTCCATGCAGAGAGAGGAAGGGAAAAAACACTTTATTAGGTATTAAGGAAGATACTTTTACAGCCTGTTGGCACACAAGGCTATTTTGTTCAATGTGCTTTATCATGAACCATGCACGGATCCCCAGCAACTTCAGCTGTGACAATTTTCAAGAACCCAATAAACCCAGAGCAGATCTTTTTTAATTGACTCAAATATAGCTTGGGGTACACATTTGATATCCCAACACTACTTCAGATTTAATTTCCTCTGCAATTTTCTAAAAGCTATTTGACTTCCAAATCAGCACCTCCAGCTATGCTTTGTTTCTCTATCATTGCTGGTTTTGGGGGAAGTTTATGCCCCCAAAATTTTGCTACCCCATGAAAATTCATGACTTGTGAATGCTTAAAGAGATTGGATTTCCAGGTAACTCAGGATGCAGAGAGTGTAATTAAAGCTGAACAGATAATGGATTTTATTTCAATAGCCAAATTGGAAGTAAGTGGACTCAAATATATGTATATTTTTCATTACGATCAACCCAAACCATCTCATTGTATCTCAGATGAAATGGACACGTGGCAGAACATTGGGGTTCATTAACCTTGCTGCTTAATCTCTTTTCTTTCTAAAGTGAGGGAATTCTGCTAATTTTAAATAAAGACTCAGAAGGAAATATTCTGGCATTTCTGAAAGATTCTGATGCTTGCTAAATTCAGCTGGAATTCATACATCATCTCACTCCTCCCAAAACAGTCTTCCTCTGCTAGTTTTTAATTAATCTCTGCATTTATGCCCTGCAGAAGGCAATGTGCACATCCCAGGCTTTGCATGAAGCTCTACCAAGCTGCATGATGGAAGAATCTGATTCAGGTTGATATAGAAGAAATTTTTTCATTCAGAAGGTGGTGATGCACTGGCACAGGTTGCCCAAGGAGGCTGTGGATGCCCCATCCCTGCAGGCATTCAAGGCCAGGCTGGATGTGGCTCTGGGCAGCCTGGGCTGCTGGTTGGTGACCCTGTACATAGCAGGGGGTTGGAACTGGATGAGCGTTGTGCTCCCTTACAACCCAGGCCATTCTGTGATTCCATGATTCCATTCTATGATTCTATGATAGAATTCCAGTGGTTTTGATAAGGTGTTTCAATTGCCATTTCCCACCTTGTTTCCCAAATGTTCACTCATACTGCTGAAGGAAAACACAGTGGGAATGAAATTTTGCACAGCTTTTCTTGCTCGGTAAAGTGAAGAATGGGCAATGTTTGTGATCCGTTGCCAATCAATATAAATCTGGGAAGGCTTTGACACCTTCGTATTTCTTCTGAGGGAGAGCGAGAGATGGCAAACACTGGAAGAATTATTTCAGAGAACACCAGCTCATTTGTAGGTGATCTGATGGGATGTGACTGATGCACCATCAGAGAAACACAGAAAAATGCGGACTGCAAGCAATGAATGGAGAGCCACGACGCAGCTGGCTCTCTGGAGGCTTGTCTTTTATTAAAACAAATGGCATTCATGTTTGATGAAGTGCACGGCAAATCTATCGTATTGCCATGCAGTTGGATGAGTTTCATTCCCTGGCTCAGGAACACGTGGCTGTATTTGCTGTGAGGAGCCCAGGTTGGGTGCAGAGGTGGCCGCATTGACTGCAGTGCCTGGGGTGCTTCTTCTGCTCCCAGAGGTTGTGTCAAACAGCTTCAAGTTGGAAAACATTCATTTCTCTGTTCGTAAAGACCCAAATTTGGCAAGGCTTAAAAATACACTCTGCAACGGCTGTTCTGTGTGAGCTCTTTCTCTGTGGGCTTGCTGTAAAAATGTGCGACTCGGAACAGCTTTACACACTTTGCATACTTTGAGGTCGTTTTGTAATTTAGTGTTTCGTGCTAAAATCAGCCAATATTTTGACAAGGTTGGGAGGATTTTTGACAAAATATTGGTAAGGTTTGACAAGGCTGTGACAGAAATAACCC
Organism: Tetrao urogallus; assembly: GCF_951394365.1. Classification (NCBI taxonomy): domain Eukaryota; kingdom Metazoa; phylum Chordata; class Aves; order Galliformes; family Phasianidae; genus Tetrao; species Tetrao urogallus. Next base: position 1,895,086 of record NC_136821.1, on the reverse strand, counting down.
AAAAAGCAGAGGTTTTGGCGGAGCCTTGCTCTGAGCTTTGGATTTGAATTCTGGGTTGCAAAGGAGCACAATGCTCACCCAGTTCCAACCCCCTGCTGTGTGCAGGTCGCCAACCAGCAGCCCAGGCTGCCCAGAGCCACATCCAGCCTGGCCTTGAATGCCTGCAGGGATGGGGCATCCACAGCCTCCTTGGGCAACCTGTGCCAGTGCCTCACCACCCTGTGTGTGAAAAACTTCCTCCTAATATCCAACCTAAACCTCCCCTGCCTCAGTTTAAAGCCATTCCCCCTTGTCCTGGAGAAGGTGGTAAAGGAGAAATGTGGGCAGCTCTGACAGCCTCCCCCTGCTTCAGTTCAGGCAATTTTGGTGCTTAAAAGGACAGAGTTCATACCGTTGCAGTGCATATGGGGGATTTTCAGCATTCCCCATCTGCACTGGAAAACAGGTGATTTGTTTGAATGAAGAGGCAGTAGAAAATTTTGCTGCTTGTGTGAAGTCATTGAAGGTAATTAGAACACCACATGGCTTGCCTTTGGAATTCACCTGGTTTACACAATGCACACTGCTTGCAAAAGATTTGACCGTGAGAAAATTAAGCACGCTTTCCCCTGCTGCAAAATCCTGCATTATTTCAAAATATATCACTTTAAAATATCCCACAACTGCCAACATCTTTGTTTGCTGCCAGAGATGTCTATGGCTTGTTATGCTCCGTACTCCTGGCTTTCCTGCAATCTCCTGGCTGTTTAGCAGGGAAATAATGTAATCCAATTTTCTTTGTTGCCATAAAGGCCTTAATTATGGCTTTGTGGATATTGTAATCAGAATCCGTTGGATTTTCTCATATGTCAAAGTGACGTCTGCTTCAAATTCATCAGTGTCCTTGTGTTGTTGTAAGCACTCGGATGGCTGGAGGTCGCGCCTCGCTCCGCATGTCATTGCAGGAGATGAATTCATTCAGCACTGCTTCTCCTTCAGCAACATAAAATACGAGCTGCCTTTGAATTTCTCCCTTTATCTTCAGGTTACTGCTGCAGGATTGCGATAATCTCTTCTTTGTGCCCATGCTGATAGTGCATGTCCTGCTTTGATTCTCCTACTGACATTCGCAGGACGAGCTGTCCTTTCACCCTGCTGCTCTCTGTGCTCGGAGCATGGGCTGCAGCGAAGGTCCCCCGTGGCACCCCGTAAAACTGCTGCTGTGCTTTATTTCTGCAGCAAGAGCTGCTGGAGGTTTGGGAGAGCGCCACAGTGATGGATTACAGCCATTGCACTCTTCTCATAACTGAATATATCATAGAAATCATAGAATCATTAAGAAATCATAGAATTGTTAAGGCTCTAGTGTCCCCAAGCCCAACACACCCAACCATGCCCAATGACAACATCCCTCAGTGCCACATCCGCACAGCTCTGAACACCCCCAGGGATGATGATCCCCCACTCTCTGGGCAGTCTGTGCCACTGCCTGACTGCTCTTTGGAGAAAGAATCATTCCTAATACCAACTTGACCCTCCCCTGGTGCAACATGAGGCCATCACCTCTCATCCAGTTGCTGTTACCTGGAAGCAGAGATTGACCCCCACCTCACTCCAACTTCCTTTCAGGGCATTGTAGGGAGTGATAAGGTCTCCCCTGAACTCCTTTTCTCCACTACAGCCCAGGGAACACCCTGAAAATGCCTATCTAGAAGGTTGAGCAGAAGCCCAGAAATGTGCCACTGGATTCTGCAAGCCTTTTCCCAACCTCAGTGCACCAGTAAAGCCATCATCTTGTGCAAATCCATCTTGGCTTTAGTGTGTTTGTAAACCAGCCCTGCTGCCTGCAAGCAGCCTGGCTCTGTTTGTTCCAATTGGTGCTATGGCACCCGCAGCCCATTGTGGTTCATAGCATCATCTTGTGTTCACATTTTTGTGTGTGTGTGCCGTGTTAAAAATTAATCAATAAACATTTCCCAGAAGTCCTAATGACTAATCCTTCAGTATCATGCTCTGCAAAAATGTTGCTGTAGCCATGGCTCTTGCTTCATTGCAGCTTTTGCTATTCACAGACATTGCAGTAAACGAGGAGGCTGTGGGTGGGTTCCCAGGTGATGGGGTTGTGAAAGGAGGAGCTTCCTGTATTCCAGAGGAGTGTTTTCAATCTGGTTTTAAGCCAAAGATCATTTCATTGTTTTGAAGCCAATCTGTCATCTTGGGTATAGTTGGCCCGTGTTGGCCGGTGCCTCCTGCTCACCCAGCACTGCAGCCTGCAATGCAGGACTCTCTCAGCCTGAGGTTGTGAAGGATTATTTTATTTTCTAATTCCTTTTTGATTTGGAAGTTGTCAGACATCATCTTTGTACTCACATAAGAACTGGGCAAGAACTTTGTTTTGTTTGGAAAAAGTTCCCATTTTTTCCAGCTCTCAGCACTGTCAGAAACCATTGAAATATCCTGAATTCACTCTGCTTTGCTGCTCCTACAAGATCCCCACTTCATATCTCCTTGAAGTCTTTTTTCCTTCAGCCTCATGACTGCGCCTTTTCCTTTTTTCCTTCCCCAGGACACAACTTTTCACTGGAGCTCAGGTTTATTAAAGGAAATCATCTCTTGTTGGCACACCTCCCCTCAGCTTGTGGTGCTCAGAATGACACTGCAACAGCCAGAGCACCCAATGGTGGCCACCCTTGAGGCATTAATGCCATTCCCAAGTCTTTTTGGCTGCATTCCCAGTGGATGTTTTTCTGCAAGCCTTGCATTTTTAATGTCAGATGGGTATGGGACTGACTGGTGGAAGTTCACAGCTATCAGCTCTACCAGCGCATAGTTCCATCTCTGCATGCAGAGCTGCTGCACACATCTGAGGGCAACAGGAGCTGCCGTACATGAAAGCCCAAGCAGGTGTGTGTGTCTGTCTGCACGATGCCGTTTCTCGTGGTGTTTTTTTTTCCCCTTTGTATTCTTGATCATGTTCTGCATATGTAAAGTGAAGCGCTGCAGACAGAGCTGATGGATAATGAGAGTCGGGCAGCAGACTTTTCACTTATGAACAGCCCCCTTGTATCCTTCAAAATAATTTCCTGTGTTATTGGGTAATCAAAGCCAAGGATAAAAATCGTAAGATCAATTGAACGCAGTCAAACTAACGAAGCTCTACATACATGCCAGCAAATGTCAGGACAAAAGGGACGGGCATGCAAATGCCTTTTCATCTTGCTCCCCAGGGAAAAGTTCAGAGAGACTGAAGGTCACCTCAGACATGGAAGATGGGTACAAAGTGATGCAGGCAGAAAGGCTCACAACAGGGATCCTTCTCTTGCCTGCAGGATCTGTCCCCAAAGAAGCCTTCATGTGAAGGGAGCTGGGGAACAAATTCATTTACAAGCTGTAAACTGGAAGGTGTCCATGACCACTGGTGGTGAGCTGGTGGGACAGGGGCACCTCTTGTTCTGCTGGTCAGAAATTTGTTTCCTATCAGCAAAAGTGAGGGAAATTAGAAATTACTCTTGCTTCTCAATGTCCCCAAACAGGCTTTGTGATATCTTTATATAGAGCCCCAATTAATTGAATGATTTGAAGGCACACAGGAGGACATGCTCCAAGATACAAGGACCCATTCTGCACTTATAGCATGGGTGAATTGGAAAACCTGATTCTCTAAAGCAAAGTAAAAGATATCAGGCTGCTGCATTAGCTCTGTGCCCTGGTGCAGTTCTTTTGTACCACCTCACCCAATCCATTACTCCCAAAGCTGCCCAGCACCAGTACACAGTTTGGCTGCCAGCATGTAGATTTTTCCACCCAAGACCATTGTCAGACTTCGGAAATGTACCTGTGTGCTTCCTATATCCAGAGTCTATGCTAAATACATCTGAGAAGGTATATTGAATCTCCAATGAACACCTTGAGCAACAAATGTATAAGCCTTTTAGTGCTCTCATTTATAAACAGCTTAAAACACTCAGAACAGCCTCAGCTCAGTGGATTTACTGCTGATGTACATAGATGAAAAACAAGCCAGGCAAGAGCATTTGACAAAAGCAAATAAATACCCGATTTAGCACATGCTACTCCAACATCCCCAGCACAAGCCAGCGGAGTGCTGGAGCCATCCTGAAGGAAACAATGCTGCTGCTCCCAGTCCCCTAAAGGCAGGATGGGGCTTCCCCTTCATTAGGCAGGGTGGGGGAGTAAGCACTTCATGGGAAGGCTGGCAGGGCTATCTGTGGTAGGGCTGTGGCCACACAGCTCTTGCTTTCCTCCACGAGGAGCAGAAGGGCTGCCATGAAGGAGACGTAGGGCTGCCATGAAGGAGCTGTTGGGCTGCCATGAAGGAGACGTAGGGCTGCCATGAAGGAGCTGTTGGGCTGCCATGAAGGAGCACACCACAAGACTACCTCTCAGCCTCCTCTTCTCTGGGCCAAACAAATGAAGGGGTCTCAGCTGCTCCTCACATCTCTTGCCCTCTCTAATAGCTTTACGTCCTTCATCCAGTGCTCAAGATGAGGCTGAACTAGGCAGAGCAGACTGGGACAATCCCAACAATCCCTTCCCTCTCCCAGTGGCACTGCTGGCCCTGGAGCACCCAAGGCCATGGCTGGCCCGTAGGGCAGCTCCGCTGGGACGGCACAGCGGCACAGCCCGCATTCGTTACCAGCCCTCTTGGCTGCTCTCCAAAATGTAACCATAGTCCAGTGCTGGGACTTGGGAAGTAATTTAAAATGTGTTAGCTCTAATGTTGGGAATTTGGGACTCTCGAAGCCCGGGGCCTAAAAGGAACATTGTTTGCTGACTCGTTAGCCCTTCTGCTGAACTCTGGTAACGGCCTCCCTGGACTTTCCCACCAGTATCACTTTATCTAATGGGGCTGAGAAGGAAAACCTGTTGCAAGCATTAAATATTTTCTGATCAGTCAGATGCTTAATTATGGCTCTGTAGGATCATATTTAAGGTCCACAGAGCTCTTGCAACTGGTTCTTAAATTACAGTTTTAAGCTCTGAGGACATTGCCGTCCGTAGAGGCTCAGCTTCATGGCAATTTGTGCTCTCTGGCTGATGCATACCTCCTCCATAGAGCCAGCTGGGATCTAGAGGGAGGAAAACGGTGGAGAAATCTGAAAAAAAAGGAGGCTGAGTGGATTTGGGAAGGATTTAGATCTTGAAGGGATGGGAAGAGGCACGCATTTACCTGCAGAGCCATCGGTCTCACCTGGTCCTGGGACCAAAAGGACCAAGTCCTTTCAGGAGGAAACTCATCAGCCAAACCACCACTGATAGTTCTGCAGGAAAACTGGTTGCCATCTGCGGGGTTGCTCCTGCTCTGTGTTCTGGGACAGTCAGGAGGATGGAGGACAGAGGATGCAGGCTGAAAGATGGGGATGGAAGTGATGGAATTTGGAGATAAAGGACAGAGGATGAAGAATAGGAGAGGCTTCAGGGCTAGTCTGGCCAGCAGAAGCCTGCAGTTTCCTTAAGCTATCTTAAGGTGGCAGAGTTGCAGGCTGGTTGACTCGCAATCCAAAAGGAAGAGATATATTTCGGGAAAAAAAAAAAAAAATCATTTGTCTTGCAAAGCAGACAGAACGTACAGGACAGAAAAAATATCTGAGAGCAAATTATTCATGCTAAGTAGATACGTGCTGGTGCTGAAATATTCAGGGCATTACAAATTGGTGGCTCCTGTTGAATAACTCTAAGGCAGCAAGTGAACGGGTGACATGTGCTCTCGTGCAGCCTGGGTCAGCTTGGTGTGCTGCTCAGCCATGGCACGATGATGTTCTGGCAGTGGAGTAGCTGAGAAGTTTGAGTCAAATTGGAGAATTTCACTGCCATACTGGAAATAGAGCCCGAAAATGGGATCCAGGCTGTATGACATGCATCAGGGTCATTGGTGCACCTTCACATCTCTCCATTCACTCACCAGAGCAGGATGCCTGAACCTTGGAGTGTTGGGTTTTCTGGAAAAAAAGGAGATTGAACCACATCTGTTAGCTGTGCTATTGTTATCAGTTGCTACATACTATTTTCTAAATGTAAGCTGTTTTCCCAATAGAAGCGGTTAGAGAGGGTCCAGAGGAGGATCACAAAGATGATCAGGGGGCTGGAGCACCTCCCCCACCAGGACAGGCTGAGGGATCTGGGCTTGTTCAGCCTGGAGAGAGACGGCTGCTGGGTAACCTCTTTCAGTACCTAAAGGGAGCCTACAGACAGGAGGGGAATCAACTCTTTGAAAGCGTAGATAACAGCAGGACAAGGCGAAATGGTTTGAAGTTGAGGGAGGGAAGATTGTTGGGGTTGGATGTCAGGGGGAAATTCTTTACAGAGAGAGTGGTGAGGTGCTGGAACAGCTGCCCAGAGAGGCTGTGATGCCCCGTCCATCCCTGGAGGTGTTCAAGACCACGTTGGATGGGGCCCTGGGCAGCCTGGACTGCTATGAAACGTGTAGGTTGGTGGCCCTGCCTGTGGCAGGGGGGTTGGAGATTCATGATCCTTGAGGTCCCTTCCAACCCAGGCCATTCTGTGATTCTATGATCTGTCATGTTTCTGGACAGCATCTGATCTTCCACAAACACAGATATTCTTTGCTGCCTCTCGTTTCATTAGCAATGCCCTCTTGAGAGCCCATCCAAACATCTCACGCGGTGGTGGATGAAGTGCAAACACCCAGATGAGTTGGGGACAAGGGGCTGCGTGCCCTGCCTCTGCTCACTGCCTCTGGTGATTATGCACTGCCACTGATTGCTGTGCCACTATCAGGGACATTGACGGATTAGCCTCATCAGTCCCCTGCTGTGACCGCCAACTTTCTGTATATTAATCAGAAAAAATAGCTCCCTGATTGCCATTTAAATTGCACAAAAGATATATTTGTCTTGCAGTAGTCCACGGTGCTTTGACGTGGTACAAGATTGCAGCTTCTTAAAGGAGCTTGGTTGCTGTGTTTCCTGAGAGCTCAGGAAAGCAGAAAACACATCAAAATAAATGTTTTGCTTTGTTCTGTTGTGCTCAGGCTGAATATAAAGAAGGAAACACCTCTCTGAGGATACAGAGACAGCAAATAAATATTACCAGGTGGTACTAAGCACACATACATGTTAGTGTGACTTGATTTCTGACTTGGGCCCCCCCACGTCCTCCCACTTTTGGATGCGGAAGTTGTACTGTGAGGCTGCTACCCATGAACGTGTTCCACAGGGTATTTTCACTGTCTTGTAGTACTGTTTAAAGACTGAAATTCAAAGAAAAACGAAATTAACAACAGCTGACCTTGTAGTATACACATAGCACTTCTTTGCCAAGCTGACTCACGTGCTCCATTCAGGTGGTGATAGGTGAGAAATTTCATGCAACGTACTTCATCTTACCCATACAAATCTCTGGCACACAGCGTGCCTGCCCTGTGTTAATCCCTGCAGTGCCTCTGTAACAGGAGCTACTCGGTGCCACCAGTGCTGCATCAGCTTGGACCACGCTCTATTTCTCAGCTATTAATTCTGCCACTGCCTGCTGCCCTGTGTAAGTCCACCCCAATCTGTGTGACCTGAGGAGCTGCCTCCTGCTGATTTCTTTCAGTCTATAAAGTGAAATCACTTCTAAAACCCAGCTGAGGTGCAGCTGATGGGATTTGCTGGGGTGCCCCAAGAGATGGGCACATCCCAAGGGTGCAGGGACCCCTTTTGCATACACTGCCACTCTGGTTTCATTCACTCCAGAATTTGCCTATTTATTTTCTTCCATTTCTCACTACTCTCTGATTGCTTCATTAGCTGCTCATGTGCTCTCATCTCATTTACTCACCGACCTTGCAGGCCCCCATCGTTTCCAGGAGATTACATTGCAACCTTTTTTCAGAAGATCTCTCAAAGATCGCAGACATAATGTAAAAATTATACATTAGAGCCAGATACAACACAAGAATGCGTGAGGTTTTTTTTTTCCTGACAGAAACTAGCTTTCAACAAATCACAAGAGAAAAGATTTTTTCTATCAAATTCTCTCAAATTTTTTTTTAAAGATAAGCATCAGAGATTTTTCCTTCCTTAGGAAAATGTTTTCCTTTCCATATAGAAATGCCTGGAAAGATTTGGGGGATTTCCTACAGTTGTGCCACGTGCATGCTTTCTGCCTGGGCTATCTGGTGTCTTGCATCTGGCTGACCAAGAAATTCCAGCCAAGGGTACAGTTCTCTGTGTCTTCAAATTTCTAATGATACCAACCTATTTTTTTTCTAATATTTTCACATACATGGGGAGATTCCGGTTGGGTATTGGGAATTTGTTTTGTTTTGTTTTTTCCCTCCAAAAGTGTGGTCGGGTGCTGGAATGAGTTGCCCGGGGAGATGGTGGAGTCACCGTCCTGGAAGCATTCAAGAAACATTTAGATGCTGTACTAAGGGACATGGTTTAGTGGGGGAATACAGGAGATGGGTGGGTGGTCGGACTGGATGATCTTAGAGGTCTTTTCCCACCTTGGTGATTCTGAGTCCATAATTTCCTGATCTATCCAACCACCACTCACCCATAACCCTGTGCCTATTTGCAGACGATGATGAAACACATGATGGCTGCATTTTTTTCTGTAAAGACAGAAAGTCTGTTTAAATTTTCTTCTGAGTGCATTGGTTACATTAGAAAATACTTCCCTCATGATTTCCAGATAAAAAGCGAAGATAAGAAACAGACCCAGTGCTTAGTGCCTAAGAAACCCATACAACGTACCTGGAGTGGAAAGTTGGAATAGGACAGCTCTTGTTTTGCAGTCTGTTGGATGAGAGCCCCGGACCCAAACTGTGTTCCCCAATTCCAACAAGCACATCCATCCCTCTGATGGATTCTGTGCCATCTCTGGTGGTGTAGCTCCAGAAAGCAGCTGGAGCTGCTGGTGATGCTGGCAGCAGGGATGCCTGATGCACCGGGATGCATGAAGATATGGCAAGGGGATGCTCTGCAATTCCAACACATGGGCTTATGCGGCCCCATGTAGACCCTAATTCACCCACAGACACTTTGCAGAGGGTGATGTTGCATCTTTGCTGTGCTTGTTGGGAGAACTGCAGAAAACCTAAGTAGAAAATGTATTCCACTACGGAGATGTTCAAGATCCATCTGGATGCTTAACTGTGCTGCCTGTTGTAGTGAACTGCTTTATCAATGGGATTGGATTCAATGGTCCCTTCTACCCCTGCAATTCTGTGATTCCAGAAGAAATTCTTGGAGAAATTTCTTCATTATAACTCTCAATATGTTCTTAGGGATGCTGCAGATGCTACTAATATTGCTCAGCCCCATGCCAATTACCCAGTAGTCCATCAGTTGAATGATGCAGTTGTACTGGGGGCATGGCTTTGCACAATGCTATAAGGTCAGGAACGACTGCATACACCCACAGAATCATTCAAGTTAGAAAAGACCATTAAGAACATCCAGCCCAACCACCAATCTATCCCCACCATGTCCCTCAAGAGCAGCTCAACCTGGAAATAGCAATTCCAATAGGCCTAACATCCCATCAGCCTTCCAGTTCATGGGGAACTTGGATTCAGGCCTGTGGGAAACCTCCTGACACCACTGGTGGTTTTTGAGGTCAAAATGTACCCCGGCACACAAACCTTTCTAATGGATTAATGAAATGAAACCAACAACGCAGAGCAATTCTAGAGAAGTGTAGGAAATGCAGTACCAAATGGTTTGTACAAATAATGATGGTTTTGTCCTGGGATAACACACCGCTCATATGAAAAGCTCAGAATCGTCACAAAGCATCACAACGTGCTTGAAAGTCTGCTTTTGTTTTACAAGGAAAATGTCTTCATGGATTAAATTTTCCCAAGCTATAGAGCTGACCTTTTCTATGTTTATATAATGAAGAAAAGATGTTGAAAATACCTACATCTTCCTCACACCATGCCATTCCCTACAGCACTGAAGCAGGAGGCCAGAAGGACTTGCAGGGACTCAGCTCTTTGTTTGCCTCTCTTCACATTCATTTTTTGTCCCTTTTTCTGCTTTATTTGGGAAAAAAAAAATCTAAGCTTTTTGATTCATTCTACGACTGCATTATGGTATGCTGAATAAAGAATGAGATGACAAGATTTGCTACAAGTGCCTTGTGGTCCTTCCTTTATCTGTAAATATCCCAGCTGCACCAGCCTGTTGTTCCTATCCATGTTGTGTCATTCTTCCTCTTATATCCTCATTTCTACGTGCATGGAAATAATGACACAGGGATGCAGAGAGGCTCAGCCACATGGGCACAGGCACTTTGGGTTGCCAGCATGGCTTTGAAGAGATGAGCTCCAAGGTCAAGAACACATCCATATACGCCTGAATTGCAACAAGATGTTGAAAGGCACTACAAAATGTAAATATGATTAAAATCAATAGAGGACTATCTGCAATCTCTTTGCTCATCAACCAGTCCTATAATTCAATTAAAGGCTTTAACAGCAACAGAATAATACAGCTTATTTTCATCAAAGCTTTTTATTTTTTTATTTTTTTTCCTTTCTGCATGCTGTTCTCATCCTGCCTGTCTGAGCCTTTCATTGAATCATAGAATGGCGTGGGTTGAAAAGGAACACAATGATCATCTAGTTTCAACCTCCCTGCTATGTGCAGGGTCACCAACTTGCCTTCTCTTATGGGAGAATCCCACACAACCCAGGTGGCAGCTCCAGCTCTCAGTGCTGCATGAGCTGCCACCAGTGTACAACCCCAGCAGACACAATTTTCTCTCTAGTAGCACCTTTCCACAGCAGCTCCTCATTAGCAGCACTAAAAAGCTATCACACCTTCCCTGCCCTTGCAAACTGTTATGCAAATAACTCTCACTGACAGCATAAATACATTCATTTCGGTGTCGCTCTAATTGATTTTAGCTCATTAGGAGTGATTTTGCCCTAATTTGATAAGGAAGTGTGAAACTATTTTTCCCAACAGCAGGTTTGTTATTTGTTGAGGTATTAGAAAGTGTTAATTAGACACAGTGCTTCTGTCACGTTGATGGCTTGGGGAGCATTCACTCTGCAGAGCAAACGGGCTCCCAGACAACTGCGCCTGTTGCTCGATGCAGTTTGTCAAATTAACTTAATTATGCCAGCACAAGCGGCATGTGGCACATATGGATGCATGTCAACAGCAGAGGCACACCCCTTTGTCTCTGCCTTGCATGATTTTCTTCTGCAGGAGGCTCCGAAGCCAGCGGTACCCATGTCAGATGGATGAACAGGAGGATGCGCTCAGGAGGGCTTTCTCATGGTCCCATGTGGATCCGGTTGTGTTCCCTTTTTCCAAGCACCCATCACGAAGAGGCGTTTGTGTCCCATAGATCTGTTGTTCGCATGAGCACAGCAAACTCAACATCCAACAAATGCCTTCATTTTGCCACCCAAACAACAAAACAGTGGGATGAGTTGCCTGTGCATTTCTTGGCACCTACTGGAAACTGAGCTCTTTGAAAAGCTGGATGTCTGTTTTACAACAAATCTGGATGTTTCAAAAGCTGTTTTCATTGCATTTGAAATGAAGCCAAATATTTTTAAACTTACACGAGCAATGAAAGTTAAAAAAAAAAAAGTTTCAAAATCATTGTTTTGTTTCCAGAAAGGGAACGTCCCAAAGAAAACATTTTTTTTTTTCCTGTATAAAAAAAATCCATTGACATATTTTTTTTTCATAAAAAACAATTACCATATGTGGAGGTCAGGGAATAGAGCAGTGAAAATTTGGACACAGTTTGGGTATTTGCAAAGGACCTGTGACTCGTGGGGTGAAGCTACCACTGGTGACAATGGGAGTGAGGCAAGGGCTCTTCCATAAGACAGAGCTGTGCTTTGGTGACACTCAGACAAGCTCAGACACACACACACAGAGGCATTTTAGACACTCCTGAACCAGAATGAAGAGCTTACCCTGGGTATACAATAGCGCTGTTTTCAAGAAATGACACAAATTAATGATGAGGCTGAGAATGTAGATTGCTCACAGATGGCAACTGGAGACAGGAGCAGTGGTGGGACATAGATCCATCAGAATGAGAAAATAAAGGAAAAAATGTAATAGCGTCATAAAGTTGAGTAAAAGGTAATTGATGTGAAAGTTAGAGAGAAACCATGTGTTTCTGCTCTGATTTCTTGCACCAACTCCCTGGAGGTTGTTCTTGGTGAAGATTACGTGGAGTTGTGCCATGAGGCTGCCTTCTGCTCCTGCTGTCCCCAGCACTGGTGAGTCCCCTAGGGAGCCACAGGACTATTTTTCCTTATCTCACACTGAAGAAGGCAGGTTCTGATCGAGGAAAGATGAACTGGAAAGGGACTGGTGGAAGAAGAGCCTTAGTACCTCTGTAAGCAATTGCCATTGTGTGGTCATAGGTTGCCAGCTGGGCAATACACCTATTTATCTTAAAAAGAAAGAACCACGTATAACTGTCTATGTTCTCTGAACCATTTACCTCCTTTGTTATTTGTGATTTTTTTATTTTCATAGTTTAAATGAACTTGGTCTGGATTTAGGTGCAAGAATGATCCATCGCTCTGTGTAAAGTCGCAGCCTCTCAACTGATCCCTGCTGGAACATGCCTGAGCTAACTCAGTGGGACAGCCTTGTGCAATGACCCCAGATATCTCTCTTAACAACTTTATTTGTTCTTTTTTCAGAAGGTTACTTGTTATAGCAAATGAGGAAGGGCTGAAGCCATAGCCTTCAGTTGCACTAAGATTCAGATTTTTGTTTTAGGCAAGATGCCTGGGTTGGATTTTCTCTTTTGATCACCTCCAGGTGAAGACTGTGGCTCAAACAAAAAAAAAAAAAAAAAAAAAAAGAGGGGGGGGTCACTGCTTTTCTGCCAGAGGGGTGAATGGGACACAGACACAGTTTTACATCAATAGAACCATAACAAGTTATAATGCAATGGAAAGCACAGCAGTAATAGTAGAGTAGCAAAGACCTAGGCTGCATTAAGCAAGGATAAGCCCAAATACAGCAGCTACAAGCACAGAAGCAAGCACAAAAACAAAAGAAAAAAAATCTGCTTGCCTTTAGAAGGCCTCAGGTAGACAGGGACCCCCAGCAAGAGCCCCCTCACCTCCACTGGCAACCTAAATGAGGTCTGGGAAGGGGCGGATCCTGGCCCCAGCCCTTCCACTCACTCAGGTACATTGCATGCACCTGAGCTCCCCTGAGTTGGCCCTGCCTTCCCACCAGGTGCTCCATCACTGCTTCAATCAGTCACTCAGTATTTCTGCTACAAGTGCACTGTGTGTTCCAACCAACCCCATTCATCTATTCCTCCACAGACTAGAAGCTCAAGTCCAGGAAGGACTTTGCAAGGCTGCCTTGTCTATTCTTGGCTCTCAGGGAGCCTCAGTGCTGCCCAGGTCACTTCATGTATGTCTCTCTGGCAGTCCCTTAAAAAATGTCCCCATTGGGACTGGAGCTTCTGAGAGACCAATCCTCGTGTTGCCAGGGAGGAGAAATGTGTTGGGAATGCATGGGTATATGTTGTAGGAAAAGAGGGTTTCTGTAAGACAAATGGCCCATTCTTACAGCTGATCCACACACAGATGGTGTCCCGAACTGCAAAAATATGATATCCAAAGCCCCATTTAAATAGTTCATCATAACAGATTGGTGGCTTTTCATTCTATTTTCTCCCGGGCTTTGACAGGAAAATCCCACAAGCATGACACTTTTGTTAAAACAAGAGGGCTCCACTTGGCCCAGGATGCCAGCAGCAGAATGGGCAGCTCCCATCGCCCACATGCTGCCCATCTTCCAAGCAGTTGTACAATTACTGCATCCTTTAACTGAATGAGGCATCCACGGCCTCACTTCTGCTGCTGGCAGGGAATTGGTGCTGCCCGGACCTCACTCTGCAGCATTCTGTTGTTTCAGTCTCTGCCATTCAGGCTATATTTGACAGCAGAATGACAGCAGAATGACAGGTGTATTTTTATGACTGTTTCTTTTAGCTTGACAAAACGCATTCATTGTCGGAATGACTGTGATTGGTCAAATTATCGCATCGCTGCAATAAAGCCAGCAGCATTAGAGTAAATGATGTGACTATTTTTCCCCAGCCTAAACTGCCCTGAACTTTCCGGCACGCTTTGTGAGCAGCTGTATTCTCTTGCAAGTGCAATCATTTTGGCTGTGTCCAAAGCCCTGAACGAGGGGCCTGGGAGCAGAGCATCTGTGAGAGGAAGAGGCATTGCAGTGCTGGGGCTGCACTGGGTGAGCTCTATTTTGGGGGGCTAAAAAGCTGTTTTTTGCAGTCTGTCCCATAAGTAGCAACAATTATATGCAATAGCAAAAACCCCTTCTTACAGTCCTGTCCACTGCCGTACTCTAAAAGTGATGGTTTCTTATTCTAGTTTCATGTTACTTGCGTTGTTGTATCTAAATTGATTTAAATGAAATGCACCTAAAAAAAAAAAGCCATGTGTGTGTGCTTGACAAAAGGTAGCAGTGATGCGGAGGCAGCCGCCTCATTCCTGCATTCCTCTCTGAATATTGGTTCCATGCAAGGCCAGAGCATATTGTCTCAGTGTATTGATCTCTCTGAATTGTATCAAGACATGCAGCAGGTCCAGGCACGTCTCAGGAATACGTTTGCACACTTTCCCCTATGGTGATTTTGTTGTTGTTGTTTCTGTTTCTCCATTAAGCAAGAAAAAAGCATATAAATAACTGAAAGAACATCCATCCTTCCACCTGAGCTCACTTAAAATATGAAAGTGAAGAAAACAGGAATACTCAGAAAACAAAAAATCAATTTACACCAGGTTTTACCCTTTGATAGGCACAGCAACCTCCTCGTGACTTCAGGGAGGCATTCATCCTTTGGGCAGAGCAAGGTCCTAAAAACTTATTGCTTGTGGTCTGTTCTCTTAAACCCATCCAATCTGTCACCTCAAGGACATAGAGAAGAGACGGTCACCAGTGAATAAACGTTACTGATTTGATCACACGAATCTTGGAAAATGGTCATCTCTCCCCCTTGTAAGAGATACACAAAAAGATTGACTCAGAAAAGGCAAGCATTAAAAAAATTATTATCAGAATCTCTGAACAATGACCCCCATCTGTCCCCAGCTCTCCCATCTACACGTTTTCCTTAGAAAGTAGCTCGGTATAAAAAAAAAGTATGGATTAAAACGTGATAAAATCACCAGATGACCTATTACAAATGACAAGGTTAATACTCTCCTAATCAATCACCATACATTTCCCGACACGACAGTTCAGATAGCTGCAGAACGCATTTGTGCATTCATCATGAAGAAGGCAAAGGCTATTCCCCATCTCTGCAGGCCATCTGGGTCTAATCGAGAGCAAGGGGCCCCACCGCCTTCCCGCGCACAATTACCGCATCCTTTCACTGCACAAACTGACGTGTGGTTTTTGTAAAAGCACAGGGGATCTGAGCCAGGATTCTAGAAATGCTCCATATTTCCTCTGGTGCCTAGTAAAGATCGTATCTTTGACAAGCTGTGAACTAGTTGTGCTTGGACAGGTCTGTAGCTGGTAGGTGAGGGGGACTGCAGGAGCACTGGGCTGATGTCTGCGTGTTCATAAAATGAGCAGAACCTCATGGATGTGGTCCCACCACCACTCAGTCATTTTGCTACCAAACTTGATCATGAGACCTCTAACGGAATTTCATGCCATAGGACACTGCTATTGCTTATTGTCTCTTCTGGTTTTGTTATTGTTAAGGTTTGTCTTATGTAACTATCAGCAGCGCAAGCAAAACAATCAAATAATCATCACCACTTATGTCTAATTCATGACAGCCTTGATTCCCAATGGCAATGGTTTGTCTTGCTACCCAACAGACCTTGATTCCCAATGGCAATCCTTTCTCTTGCTACCCAACAGACCTTGATTCCCAATGGCAATCCTTTCTCTTGCTGCCCAACAGACCTTGATTCCCAATGGCAATGCTTTGTCTTGCTACCCAATAGACCAATGTATGGATGATTCCAGGAGAGCTTTCCTAACAGAGCTTAGAGATGAGCTCCCGGGGAAAGTTCCCACATTTACTGCACCATGGAGACCCATCTGTGGTTATGTTCCCTATGGTTAGATTTCACAATGGGAGAAAACTATGGAGATCAGGAAACCTTCAATGGGATGTTGAGAAAACCAAAAAGATGCTCTGAGGAAGCTTGGAGTGTGACAGCCCTTATGAATTACCTAACTCCTGAAGCAGTGTCTGGCAGTGGTGGGGGGAATAAATGGGGATGAGGCCTGGGCTCATAAACTCACATTTTGTGAGATGGAACTTCCAAGCCCATGCACCGCAGATAGGATTTGTGAGCACAGCTACACTAACGAGAGCGTAATGTGATCGGACACGTAGTTAATTCCATGTGTGCCTGCCAGCCAAGCGAGGGGGAAAACACAAAGAGACACTTTGAAAGATAAACCGGCACGCGACACGTGATCAATAACAAGAATTGGCAGAGCGGGTGCCGGCAGAGCCCATTTGCAATCAGCCAGCATTGCCACGGCGGGGAAGCAGAGCGACGCAGCCAGAAGTTAATTCACCGCTCCCTGGGGTATGCATGGGGCTGTCGATTTTCGCCCACTTTAGTCTTTTGTCAGGGCAAACACGGCAAATAGGGTGAGAGACAATGTCTAAGGGTCGAAGCTATTGCTTTCCTATGAAGTGTTGGGCGTGCAGCTGGGTGAGTTGATGGCTGATGTTTTGCGCTGCCATTGGCTGCTGAACCTTGTCCTGGCTGCTGGGGATAGGGGTCCCAGGTGGGGACACTGGGCTGCAGCTTCCCTAGGACCGTGGCTCTGCTCTGCCAGCCATACATCGCTAGAGCAACGCTGGGTTCTGACAGGGACACAGCTAGGGCTGCAAGAAAGGAAGAAGGTGATCCTCCAACACTGCTGTGGCATGAGGTTGAAATTAAGCCATTATTACTCTTCTAGAATTAATGGGTCTGTATAATAAATCCTGTATTTAATACTCATATTGAAATGAATGCTCAGGAAGAGGTGGTGCCATTGGGCAGTGTGTCGGTGCTTTAGTTATTGCTCACATAGAAATGAGTGCTGAGGGCAGCAGTGGGATCGCTGTTCTCCCACCTTTAATCCTTACTGTGGGTGTCCACAAGCACCAAAGCCAGATCCCCTCCTGGCAGTGCAGGGAGCTTTGTATGAGATGAACCCCCCCTCTTCCCCCTGGCACCTTTCCTTGTGCCTCTCCCATCCCATCCCTGCATTAAAGACATCTTGAGCAATGAAAAGCAGATTTGCAACTTAGCTAAAATAGGTAAGCAGGGAACAGTCTTGAAGCTGATGAAAGCAGGGAGATTTTCAAGCAAGGAAATGGCAATTAGTGTGGGTGGCTCTGCCTGCAGCACTGATGCAGGGCTCGTGGATGGAGGCATGCAGGCTGTGCATTGCGCTGCTCCTCTCCGAATGGAGAGCAAGAAATCACTCATCTGTAAATGGCAGTGGGAGCATGCTGCTGCTCGCACCCAAATAAGTGTTAGCACAGGGGCAAAGGGTAGGAGAGGAGTGATGGAGCTGCTTGTACACAGATTAGTGCTGCAGTCTGGTGCGTGTCCAACAGATGCAGCTGACGCATCTGTTTCTATATAAAAGTACAAATACAGATGTTTACTGCCCGTGGTGCTCCCAGCACAGAGACCTTCCCTGCAGTCACCATTTTGGTCTCGGCTGTGATTTGTCCCCCGCTGTGTTCCCCTCAGCTGCTACTTACCTGCACCCCAGCAAGGTGTGGGAGCAAATTAAAAATGGACTTGAAACGGGGAGGCAATTTATTGGTCCTCAGAGGCAGCCATCCACTGGGCAGTGTGCACTGCAAGGAGCATCTGCAGCTGTTGCTGTGCAGCGTGTCCTTCCCCCAAATCCCTTGGCCAGCCCCCAGCGTGTTGGCTCCTCTAAGCCATGCTTTGTGGGAGTGCAGCGCCCAGCTCAACATCAGCCCAGGGGCAACACAAATAAAATCTTCAGTAGATCCCAGCGCATTTAATTCGGGGAATTTTCCCCTTCCTGCTGCATGCCTGGATTAAATCACAGAGCGAGAGGAGCAAGGGGCAGAGGGTGTGGGGAAGCGGCCTCTTTCTGAGCTCTGTGCAGGAAGGAGCTCTCGGTCATTATCTGATCTCCTCATTACCGAGCTGTAAATGCAAATGAAAGTTAATGGTTGCCAGGACCCGACCACATCGCCTTGTTCCCTCCACTGATAGCACAGTGATCTAATTAAAGCGGTGTGCGCACACTTAAATATACATGCCCTGGAGGAAGGGTTGCTGCATATTTTCAGTCTCGGAGTAAAAGTTATTTAATGTGTGCTGATTTGTGTAACCGAATGCCCTTTAATATCTAATTTTCAGTACCAATTGCCGATAAATACTTCATTGCACTGAGGAAACACCCAGTAATTACTGTTTTAAGCCAAAGCAGCACATTATTAAGAAGGATGTGAGGGCAGCCTTTTCTTCAAAGGATTTGTGCTGCAGATAAGTGGGAAAGCAGAGCTGGAAGGGCATCTGATAGCAGTGAAGGGCCTGGTGCTTCAGGGCAAACACCACTCCCTGGCTCCTCTGCTCTCTTGACAGATGTGCAGGACTGAGAGCAACATCTGGGGAGCTGCCAGGGGCATCAGGAAATTGCTTTGTGGTAACATTTCGTAGAATGATTGGGTTGGAAGGGACCTGAAAGATCATAGAATTGTAGAATGGTTGGGTTGAAAGGGGCATTAAAGATCGTAGAACAGTGGAATGGTTGGGTTGGAAGGGACCTCAGAGATCACATAACCATGGAATTGTTGGATCAGAAAGGACCTCAAAATTGATAGAACCACAGAATCATAGAATGTTCAGGTTGGAAGGGACCTCAAAGTTCCAACCCCCTTGCCATGGGCAGGGTTGCCAAACACTGAATCGGGTACTAGATCAGTTGACTGAGGACAGTGCATGTTTACATGGGACTAGTCATCCAGAGTGGCCTCATTAAACATATCAGCACCGAGATGAAATTAACACCAGGGTGAAATTAACACAGTGATGAAATTAACATGGAGATGAAATTAACACTGTGGCAAAATTAATGCTAGAGTAGAATTCCCAGCTTCTGGAAGGCTCTCAGCCACTGAGAGTGAAGGGATGGTGATAGGACAATGATCTTCCTCCATGCTTCATTTTACCCCTCTGAACAAAGACGAAGAGAGAAATGGGCTGGGTGGTTCCTTTAAAATGTCTGCATTTCCTTTGTTTTTTTTTTCACTGTGCAATGCTTTCTTGTTATGAGAAAATAGAAATCATTTGGCAGGGTGGAAGGGATTTGTACACCAATTCTCTAAACCTGGATTGAAAAAATAAAAAATGTTGCAAATCTCCCTTTGAACTGCTCCTTCCAAGCCCTCGCTGTGCCAAATTTCTTGACTGTTTTGATTCTGGTTCTGCGAACATCAGGATCAAAATGAGATGCACGCATTGGTGGCTTTGTGTACCTCGGACATCCAATTGCTTTTAATTAAGCACATAGACAATGGGAATGAAAGAGGAGACCCCAGCATTGTTCCTAGGGGAGGACATTCAGGGAAGCAAGAGAGAAATAGAACAATTTGGGGCATTTGAAATGGCAATGAAAGGAAGAGGGGATTGGAGCCTGGGGAGATGTGAGGGACACTGGAGAAAGGTGGATGGCACAATGAGAGGCGTGGGAGGCATGAAAGCAACAATAGGCAGGGACCAGAAAGGGAACAAGCCAATTAGATACAGGGCCCTCTCCTCTTTGGTGCCTGAGGATGCTGAGAGCAACCACGGGGTTCATTTGTAGCTCCATGCCATTAATACTGATAGCGATTATAGATGTGTAGGGCCCAAACTCCTTAATTTCAGAGCAAATTGTACCATTTGGGTATATTTTCCTTAATTTCCTAAACTTTTGCATACCGCAGTGGGTTGTTAAAGGGATTTTATACTGGAATGATGCCCTTACTGCAGCACGCAGCGTAGGAGGGAGCAAGGAATTCACACCAAGAGCAAGCAGAATGCTGCTGAATGCTAAATATCCTCCGCCTCGCAATGCTGGCCCTGGCAGCGTGTGCTTGTGGCTGTGCTACATCTGGGGCCAGCTGCCTGCCTTTGTGATCGGACAAAGCACGAAACACAAAATCAAACAGCTGGGGAGCAGCTCCGGGAGATATTTACCTGTGTTCATTTAAAACGCTGATTAAATACGTGGCAGTATTTCAATCTGTCGCGTAATTTTGTCTTCGCTGCTCATCGTCGGGCGGAAGGCACATGTGTCCCATTCACATCCATGAGCAGCTCCAGGCCCTGGGCAGTTCTTTATCTGCACAATACAGTGACAATCACCTTTATTTGCTGCCTAGGCGAGATGAGCAGCGTGTGGGGGTTGGATGGCATCCCCGGCTGTGCAGGGAGTGCAGGAGCCCATTACAGCACTGGGAAGCCTGGATCGTTTCCACCCTCTTCCCTCTCATAAAGCTAAAAATAGTTTGTCTTGTTTAAAGAATAGCTGTAAAACGCCCTGAAAATCCCCAGCCATTTCAGACACGGAGATAAAAGACTGAAAATTATGACTAGACACTATGAATGGCCTGGCCAAGCCATTCATTACCTCCAGCACAAACTTTTTTCCAGATCTCCCCACTGAGCACTATCATTTCCATTGGGGCGATGCGACACAAGATGGACACAAAACTGCCTGCGCTGCTGTCCCCTCCTCCTATTAGCACAGCCACCCATCACAGCGGGTGACATCCACTGATTGATGCCCCGGCTGGACCCAGCAAAAATGAAAATACGGCTCAGAGGAGTTCTTCCTGACAAATACCAACGTTATCAGCACAGCCCCAGTGAGCTCACTTATTTTCTTCCGGTGTTCAAGAAGAGCCAAGGAGATACTGTGCAGGCCAAGGTCTTTATGAAGATTTATAATTGAGTCTTCAATGAGATAAAAGGAAAACTCTGGGAGAAAAACAAAACAAAACAAAACAAAACAAAACAAAACCATCTTTACTATGTTTTTAGCCAGAAATTGCAAGAGGGGTGGAGGTATGGCAATCCTGACCTGAAGATGTTGACACTGGTCAGCTCCTGGGCCACCTAATGTCCCTTGGCAGACCAGCATTGCTGCAACACGGTGGGCAATGTTCTCAGCCATTAAAAGTTAGCAAACACCATGCTTCGGTTTCCACGGAAACTGAACCTTGGCCTTTAGTCCCATATCTCAGCTCGTTTAATTATCCTCCCTGGGTCTGAGGTAATGAGTGACTGGTTGGTGGATACAGCCACCTCCGTGTCGTGTGGCCGTGTGCACGCATGGCATGGGAGATGTGCCACAGTGCCAAAGGTATCAGTGCCTTTTGGAGGGCTTCTCCTGGGTGCCCCTGCTGAGCCATTTGGGTTTTTCATTTATTGCTGTCAGCCTCTCTGCTTTCTGCATAAACAAGAGGAATTTATGGCATTTATGGCTTTCAGTGAATATCTAACTCAACCAGTCGTGTGGAAGACTTTTTATATGATGCCATCCATACCTTGTATAGGTTCTTTTAGCTGACTGCATTATTAATTCTCCATAGAACCAATGATGCTAAGCAGGGTTTAATGATTGCCTCCTGATTGGGATCATCTGCTTGGATTTCTGCATGAACAATCATTTTCAGCACTATTTTTTGCCGTAAGCAGAACTCGTGATGTCCAAGGTGAGGAGCAAAGCCACTCTCACCACAAGATGCTTTTGGAAAGCACTTTTTATAAAATGTCCCCAGGAAATGTTGGCCAGTTGTGAAGTTCTTATTCAGAATTACCTGATATACATACAGAAGGACAACAAAAGCTCTCCTAGAGCTGTGGTTGGTATCCCAGGACCAGCACTGGATTTTGAGGGGGCTTTGTGGGCACGAACCAGAACCTTGCAGAGCTATTGCCTCCTCTGGGCACCAACGGGCAATGGGAATCAGGTGCTCAGTGGGAATCAGAAGAGTGACACCCCTTTTTTTTTTTTTTTCCTTTTTCTCTTTTATTATTTCTCATTCATCAGTCTCTAAATGAGTTTCATGACATCTCTTTGGACAGGTGGTCAGCCCAGGACGTGCTGTTGGCACCTGGATATAAGCCTACTCTTCCTGAACAAAACCCAGCCAAGAACTTAAAAAAACGGAGAGAAACAACTCTCCATTCACTTCATTTTCCCTTCTTAGCAAAATCCCAGTTTTATGTGATAAGTTTCAAGCACTTAAAAAATGCATTAAAATGTATTAAAAATAGCACCGTGAGTTTTTACAGCACTGCTTCACTGTGTTTTGAAGCAATGTTTCAAAATGGTTTTGGAACTGCCAGTTTGCTTTGACTTAATATTTCTTCTAGTTTAAAAATAAGCCTGAAATATGTCAGGAAGTCATCTTTCTGACTGATACTTCCACTTGAAGTTGCTCGAACGGAAGGTTGGGAGACTGTTTTAAATCGAGGCAAACATTGCTTTCAAAATTTCCCACATGATACAGCGATCGTATCTTTAAAATCACCACTGACATTAGAAGAAAAGAAAATAAGGATAAATACTTTACCATAAATAGCATTTTTTTAGTGAACAGACATTAGCAGGTCTGGTGCCAGCCTGAGTTCCCCTGCAGTGGCTCATATTGCAAACTTGGAGCCCCCAGACCCATTGACCACCTCTGCAGCCTTCTGCTGGATTCAGGCTCTCATCAATTCGGTCTCCTGGACACCCCAACCAGTCTTGGCCTTCTCTGTGATAGTTTTCTCCTTCCATGTGGACATAGCACCAGGCAGTGGTGATGGAGGCAGGACAGTGAGCTCACCCAGCTTCCAGAAGAGCAGTTTGTGCACCTGGTGCTTGGCTTGCTGGTCACTTTGGGGCTGACCTCCATCCTGCTGACTCTCCAGCCCAAAATATGTTCTCTTTTATGCTTTGCACTCTATATACACAAGGCTATAATTTAATTGTAATATAATAGACCACCCACTGTGGCGTTTGCAGCAATGACTCAACTTTACAGAGCCTCCAAACTCCTTGAGCAATCTTATATATTTTAAAGAAAATCCACTTATCTAGTTATGCCCATTTTTAATTTTGGATAAAGTACGATGAGGAAAAAAGCATGAAAAGACTCAAAATGCACCAATCAGCTACAGTGAGTGCTTCAAGCCTTTTGAAGGTAGACTCATGTGTTATTCATTAAAACCATCGCAGCAAATTAAGGAGAAATTCTCCTGGTGTGGTCAAAAGGATTCCTTACGCTTCTTTTGGTGGGAGAAGCCTCATGGAGACATCTTCTGACACATCTGTAACTGCAGCTTCAACAGTGGCAGCGTTGGGTGGTGGTGGCATGGGTAAGGTCACCAGTACCTGAGTTAGAAGCAATGATGCTACACGAAGAGTGCCGGCCAATGGACACTTGTCTTCAATTGGAATCCTCAATGTGAGGCATGTTTACCTGCTCATTTTTTAGGTCTCCCCATGCACTCTCACTGTGCCTGCTGCAGTGCTGCCAGAGTGCTCACAGCGTTACACGTTACTGCAGCTTTGGGGTTAAGTTTTGGTTGTTTGCTGTCAGAAATGTGCTCTGGGAGTTGGGGCTCCATGTCTTGCATTGCACAAGAAAGGAGGGAGGGTCTTCTTTTAAATCTTGGCTTCCTTGGCTTATTTTCCCCCCTGTTTTTCTATCACAAAAGCTCTCACAAGGTTATTTGTCCTGCGGCGTCCTGCAGTGCAGGCCAGGGTCTGACAAGTGACTCATCACTGAGAGTGCCAAGGGTGAGAAACATTATTCTAGAAATTAAACACTCAACGCATTCAGGAAACGAACCCCCTTTAAGGTGTCTCCTGAAGTGGATCCCAGAAGGAAAGTGTTTGCGATTAAGTCATCTTGAAAAAATGTTGGCTTCTGTGCTTAGTCTTCTCTTTGTAAATATTGGTAGTGCCTTTTGTGAATTCTAGCAAAGTCACCATTTCACCCCACAAATGAACTGACAATGAAACAAGACGCTTGAAAATGTAGGCTGTGCTTTCTCAGTTAATTATGTGGCTCGTGATGATTGGCATAGCCCATAAAGTCAGAACAGAGCAAAGAGCTCTGATCAAATATGGTCTTCATTTCTGGCCACATATGGCTGGTGTCTCTGCAATTAGGGCTAATCCTAAAGTACACAGTTTGTTATTCCGGCTCGTTCTTTTATGTTTCCCATATGCATTTCATTTTGTAAGCAATTCATTTCCACTTTTCCTGATTTTGTACTCTTCACATAAAATCAGCAAAACACGCAATCATTAAAGGGATTCCCATGCGATGGCTTCATTCTGGATCAACGTCAGATGGACAAAGTTCATCGCAACCCTCACCTGCTCTTAATTTATCTCAAACATGATTAAAATTTTATCTGAGATCTTTTTTCCTGTTCTTAGCTCTTTGTATTCCCCAAGTCATTTCTGCAAAACCCTGCCTTCCCTCCATGCTGAAAGGGTCGTGCTCATGGAAAAGCGCGGTGAGTTGTGTGGGGCATCTTGAGCTGCGTGAAGAAACCAAACCAACACATCCAGTCTCCAAAATGTACATAATGCATGCTTCCCCTGAACCTTCCTGAAAGGAGAACACTGTCCTGTCACCCATCTGATAACTGGGGCAAAATGTGTGTGGTGGAGCATGTCTTGAGAGCAGCCAAGCTTCTTATCCTTAGGGACGTGGTTTGTAGGCATGGTGGCAGTGGGTTGACTGTTGAAGTAGATGACCTTAGAGGTCTTTCCCAACCTTAAT
This sequence comes from Tetrao urogallus, assembly GCF_951394365.1. Classification (NCBI taxonomy): domain Eukaryota; kingdom Metazoa; phylum Chordata; class Aves; order Galliformes; family Phasianidae; genus Tetrao; species Tetrao urogallus. Next base: position 1,870,318 of record NC_136821.1, on the reverse strand, counting down.
GATTCTGTGCTTCTGTTTGCCCATTACCACTGCCATTAAAAGCAGAAGCTTGGCTCCAGAGGAAAGGCTCATTTTCAGCTTGCAGTACTGGGTGTGCCACCCAGAACACAGCAAAAATTCATGCAAATAGCATGCAAACAGCATGGGGGTCCTCTTGAGAATCCTTGTGCAGTTTGGGGATTTCATTTGAAAAGGCTTTTTCAAATGAAATAACAGCAAGGAACCTTTGATTTTCCAGCCTTTTCAGCACCTCTGCCTCTTCCTCTTGCTGTGGATTCCTTAGAGACACAGAAATGTAGCTTTCACATCCCTAGCATGGAGATTTGTGGGTATGAGATATAACATATTGTCTTCTGTGGACAATTTCAGGTGCCACATCCTCCTTCCCCATCAGGCTTCTCTCTGTTATGGGCGAAGTGGTCAGGACCTTAGCTGATTTAATAGTCTGTCAATGTTCATTTTGGGGGTCATGATTTCCAATACACCAAATGTCAGCACAGGGCTATATTTTACATAGTGCCAGCATCCACAGAAGGTGATGCAATGCTCCTTGCACAGGTTTAATTAATTACCTATAGAATGTGCCAGATAAATCTGGAATGATGAGCAACTTACAAATGAAATGAAGACTTCAAAGACTGCTTCCACATGGCTGCAGTGGCTCAGGGCTACAGCTGCACGTCCCCATGCAACTCAACATGTCCTCACCTGTACAGCTTTGTGTTGACCCATACTCTGGCATAGAAAATTCACAGAATCCTTATGTTTGGAAAAGACCTCTAAGATCATCAAGTCCAACTGCAATTGCCACCTTGCTGCAGTGATGATGGGCTGCTTGCCTGTGTAAGGAGCATGATGCACGCAAGCATCCCTTAATGCCTGTGAGATGAGAGCTGCTGGCTTTGGGGATCTGAGGGCTTGGGGCCAGCTCCTGAGCACCCAGTCTGCACGCTCTCACGTGGAAATGGGAGCACAAGGTCAAGCCTTGCACAGGCTCTGTTGCTGGCCGCAGTCCCAGGCTCAGCTGCTCACTGCAGATCGTCCTTCTGTCGAACCAGAGGGCTGGAGGGGGCCTTGGCTTCCAGCTAACCACAAAAATAAACAGCGAGAAGGCATTATGCATCTACGGGAAGAGTCTGAGTTAAGGAAACATAGCTGTGGTCTTCTGGACTCATGTAACATTTGCATTTTTCTAACTTTAGTAATTTGCCAGACTTTGGCTCCAGCTTCGATGAAAGAATAATTACTTGTTTTCATAAAGACGAGTGTTGATTTAAAAATGCTAGCTCCACTTTGTGAATTCAAGGGGAAATGCTTTGCTTCATATCAATCAAGCTCTTTTAAGCGATGCAAGCTCATTTCACGCTCTTCTCCTTGATTTCAGTACCCTGTGTTCAGCAGCGAGAGCAAAGCACAGAAATAAAATGAAGCCTGTTTTGCAAAAATAGCTTTTGCAGAAAAAACACTGCAGAAATTCAAGGTCTGAAGTGAATGCCTTGCTTTGTCCTGCCTTGTTTGTGGGAACTGGGCAAGAGAGAGAAGAAATGGAGAGCACCCTGAGCAGGGGACTGATACTGCCCAGTGCAGGCACCCACTGGAATGCCACTGCAGGTGTCCTGTGGGGACAGCAGAGACACCTGCAGAAGATAAAGTCCACCCAAAGTTTTTGTCATTGTCTGGAAATGCCCCACTCAGTCCCAGTCACATATTTTGGTACCTCTGGGGGCTGGTTGGAACTCAGGGATTTGAATTTCTCACCAAGAGGATAGAGAACCTGTAGGTGGATCCCAGCAGAGGCTGGAGAACATCTTCTAACTCATGTGGACAGCATCTTCCAACCTGCATGGAGAGTATCTTCCACCCCATGTGGAGAGTATCTTCCAACCTACACAGAGAGCACCTTCCGACCCATATGAGAACATCTCCCAACCCATATGGAGAGCATCTTCCAATCCATGTGAAGAGCATCTTCCAGCACAGATGAGGAGCATCTTCCAACCCATCTGTGGCCACGTGTGCTGGAGCACAGCTGGAGTCTCATTCTGCTTTGGGGCTTTGGGGTTGGCAGCAGCAGTGGGTAGCTCCTGAAAGAGCCTAGAAGACACGGGGGGACCAAAGGACAGCATTCGGGGTAACTGTTTCACTGGCCAATGAAAACTCCCTGTGCCTACCTGCATCAAGTGTTACGGGCTGCCTTCTGCAGCAAATATCTTTGAGTTTATTCACCACTGATATGTTTGATTCTGGAGAGAGGAAAGATCTGAGGAAGAATTATAAAAATAAGCTTCAAAAGCATGTCTTGTAGTATCTAACTGATAAGATTGATCTATCTGCTTCAGCAAAGCACGTACTTGGAGATGAGCTGGGTTCAGCATGGTAACACATGGAAGAGATTTCTGGAAGCTTTTTAATCCAGAGGAAAAAGGCATGGGATCCAGAGACTGGAAAGGCAATCCATGCTAGGAATGAGAGGTAATATTTGTGCAGAAAAACTACAGCACATAGGAATAATTATGCAGAGGTGACCCTGCTGCTCTGGTGTCCTTTAGGCAACCTCTCTGGGCTGGGAATGAAACCCCACGTCTGGGGCTGGGTGTAGTGTCTGGGCTCAGGGCTGAGCGCAGCTCACTGCCTGAGTAAGCATCTCAGTTCTTTTGATAAAAAGCTTCTGGTTTTGCTTGAAAATAGATCACAGTCTGGCTCTTGTTTTCTGGGTAAACCTCACTGGAATGTAGATGCATTTTCTCTTTTCTCATCCTTATTTATCTTGGCAAGACGCTAATTGTTCCTGTAAACCCTGATTGCCACAGGGCATGCTGCTACACTAGATGGACTCTTTCCACTTTCAAACTCGATGGCTGCAGTGTTTTACTGTGATTTAAATCTCTTTCTTAGCTATTGTTTTGGAAACCTACCGTTCTTTCAAGTGGCTTCAGTTTTGATATTCCAGCTTATTGCTCATGAAAGCAAAAAAGGAGACTGCTCTTCTTCCTTATTCTCTTCCCAAGACATAAAATGAGCATCCTTCTTCCCCGCTTTTGTAAATGATCACTGACTGACAGTTCCTATCAATGTGCTTCCAGGAGTGACATAGCGTAAAAAATCAGAAAGGACCACGAGAAGAGCATCCCATTCAGCAGGGCTGCAGCACTCAGCACCCACGCGTCGCTGCCTGAGAGGCAGCGTTCCTCACGGGGGAAAGCACACCAAAAACAAAGAGAGAGAAAGGAGCTCACCACGTTCAATCTGCTGCTCATTTCAGCAGTTGCAGAACAATAATTGAGTGTATTCCCAGCAGTCCCAGTGATGGTGGTTGTACCAGATACGGGCCAAGGAACACAACTGCAGGGCAATTTCTCTCTGTCCTTAATGGATTTGAGTTTTGCTCGTAGGCAACAGAATGTCCTAATCTCTTGCTGGGCTGGGGGGTGTCTGTCTCACTGGGAGGTCATTGCTGAGACCCTCTTAGCTTGGCCAGGAATAGCCAATTCCTTACAGGCCAGATGCTGCCCTTCCACCCCACTGAATGGTACCCATGCAATGCAGGAGGGGACTAGTGATGTTGGGATGCATAGGGCATAGTGGGGTCCTGCCAAGCTTTCCTTTCAATGGGGATCCATTTGTAAGCTGAGCAAGCCAAGGGATTTCTCCTCTTCCCTTAAGCAAAGAGAAAAAAACATCACCCCACTCACACACCAGCTAAAGAGCGCTGCTTCTTAACCGGCCTTGTCCTCCACGGATGTTTCCTGCAGCTGTCAGTACAGTTGGTTAATTATGTTACGAGTGACCGACTGCTCCTCTCTGCAGCCTTCCTGAAGCCTTTCCCAAAGATGTTCTCTAAAGAAATCAAAGCTGCTACCCCCACGCCTGGAATAAATTCCACACATAGTATAGAACAAGAGGAGCACCTCGCCTTTTCATTATCACTGGGTAATGTTACTGCAAAGCCACATGGAAAATAGTAAGATTCAACAAGAATTGTTTATAACTGTCCACCAACACACAGAGGATGTGATACAAGGCAGCTGTTCGCAGACATTTAGGCTTCTTTTATGGGGAGCAAGGTCCTCTCACTTGCTTTGGGCTGGTTAACGCAAGAGAGGGAGAAATGGGGTCAGCAGGAAGCCTTGCGAGCAGGGTCACCACAGCAAAATATCACATTTTTTGAGCAAGGAAAATAGCTCTGCATTCCTGTTTATTTCCAGCTCCTAAATCACTCACCCTCGATCACTGGCCTGAGTGTCAATGGCCCTGCTGGTCCTCGCAGAGGGGTGACACAATGTCATTGCTTTATGCAGCACATGGGAATCAGCTCTGCCTTCCCCTTGCAATCCAGGATGCTCCCTCCTCTTCCTTCCCATGTACTTGCTTGCTTAGCATTGCACCCATCACAGGCACAATATGGAGATAAACGATGGAGGTGTTTGAGGGATTTCAAGAGCTGAGATGCTGAGCACTTGGAAATTTGTAAGATTCACCTCATTAGGTTAAATGGGCAATTACGGTTTCTGCAAACAGTGAAGGAAAGATAGGACCTGAAAACCACGGGAATCAGAGAATCAGGGAATCATTTGAGTTGGAAAGGACCCTTGAAGACCATCTGGTCCCATTCCCCTGCAGTAAACAGGGACACCCACAGCTCACCAGATGCTAGGAGCACCATCCAGCCTGACTTCGGGCGTTTGCAGGGATGGGGCACTCACCTAAATAGAGTGACTGAATGGCTTTCTTTTTTTCTGGATATTTACATGACGTTAGAAGTTAACAGTGAGAGAAATGAGAATGAAACTGACAAAGCAGCCAATGCATGGCAAAGTGAAGAAGAGAGCTGACAGTGGACCCGCCTTTGTGTTTGGTCATACAAAGAGAACTTAACTGTATCTCATGTTCAGAGCTAATGTTAAGAGCTCATTTTAAACTGTATTTTCTTCCTTTTTTAGCTAAATCTTTGGCAGCACTTTGAATATTAACCTTGATTTTGCCCCCAGTATTGGCCACAAGACTTGAGTTTGGATGGGGTTTGCAAGGCTTTGAAAAATCAGTGTTTTCAGCAGGGGTGTTGCACTATATCCATGGCTCTTACAGATGTTCCAACCTAGATGGAAAGCAAGCACATGTGGTTTGCAAAGCATGGTGTAACGTGGCTTGGTACATCCCACTTTGAAGCACTGATGTGTAGTTTTTTATAGCATATGATTGAGCATTGGGCTGATGGTGGAGGGGTATTGAACAATGGAGATGGGCTGTGCTTTCAGAGCTGTCATGTCCCATGTGGGACTGCTCCTCTGGGTCAGCTTTGTTCCTCACATCCTGAAGCACATGGGGTGTTCACTGCTTGGTCTCATCCCAAGTCCCTGGGCTGACATCCTGCACACCGCACCGTGGTGAGTAGATCCTCCCATAAACACAAACGTGTTCCACGTCTGTCACAGGCCTCCCCTCACGTACATTGCCTTCAGGCTGAACTTTTGTGTAATCCATTTTGACACCCCATATGGTCCCTACGGTTCTCTCAGGCACGAGCTGCAATCCTGCTTGTGTTTTTGGCAACTGCTGGTATCTGGAAGCAGTCTGTCTTCTTTTTTTTTTTTTATTCCGTGGCGATATCTGCATTTGGGAAGATTAATGTGACGATCAGGCACTGGCAAGGAGACGAAGGAGATGACCTAATAGGTCATTTTCATCACTAATTCCTGCGTTTTATTAAGAGGAATTCTTTGTTGCCGTGGCACTAATTTCCCTGAGCTGTCACTGCAGAGGGGTGCAGAAGAGGTGGCACTAACGGTGTCATCTAAATCCATCTTTTTTTTTGGCACCTCTGCCCCCGTGAATCAGGCGTGCCATCTGTGAGCGGGCAGGCTGCCATCCCAGCAGATGGACAGGAGCAGAGCTAGCGATGAGACCGTGTACCATCATCAGACGTGCCGCTGGGCGAGGATTTCCAGCAGGAATAGCAAAACAGCTCCTCGTAATGAGCTTCTGGTTCCCTGGGTAAGGAGACGAGCCATTTCGCTCCCTGGGCATGTCCCCATGGAATGGGCCAGCATCCTGCAGCAGGGCCAGGCGGGCTTTGTGGGCAGGCAGCGATGCTCCCTTGTGCCCATGGTACCACTGCTTTGTGATCCCACCTGCAGCAGCAGGGAGCTGCCAGGCCCACAGCTGCTCTGCTGGGAGCTGAAACCAATGGCCGGAGATCTTTGACCCACAGGGTCATCTAAGAGAAGGAAAATAAAAAACTAACATCGTAACTGCCACACGCTCGTCTCCCTTTTACACCAACATGAGCATTTGCCTTCAGGTCTCGTTCCTGCTGCTGTGACATAAACACTGACAAGGCACTGTGTGGTGCTACAGATTATTTTTAGCAGGGCAGCTGCTATTATAAAATCAGGAGATTTTTATGATGCAATTATTATCTTAGTATCTCATTTATTTCTTTTGATTTCAGGATCCCAGTGAAGTCATGTCCTCTGCCTGGGGGATGGTGACAGTGTGGGGACCATCCTTGGGTGTCACTGGGTGAGCCTTGCAGGGCATCACTTGGGGTCACAGAAGCGTAGAATCATGGAATCACTAAGGTTGGAAAAGACCTAGAGAGGCTGTGGATGCCCCGTCCATCCCTGGAGGTGTTCAAGGCCAGGTTGGATGGGGCCCTGTGCAGCCTGGGCTGCTATGAAATGTGGAGGTTGGTGGCCCTGCCTGTGGCGGGGGGTTGGAGATTCATGATTCTTGAGGTCCCTTCCAAGCCTGGCCATTCTGTGATTCTGTGATTCTAGTCCAACCATCCCAGGGCTCTGTAGTTAGCATTCATCCTCTATGTACACCAGTCCCCTTCCTCTTAACCAAATCCCATAGCACTTCTGCAAATGCACACACAGCAATGGCCCTCATGACCTATGCAGGCTGGAGTTTTGGCCTCTGTTACACTGGGAATGTGGGCAAACATGCTGGCACTGCAGCCACCTGTGCTCATCCAGTGGGGTTTGCTAGTATGGGCTATCTGCCACCCAAAAGTGCCTGAATTTGTTCATGGCTGGTGCATGCAGCACGGCCATGCCATGCCAAGCCATGCTAGGGCTAATGAGCTCCAGCAGCACTCGCTTGGCATGGGGCTGGTCTTGGTCTTCAAAGCATTGTGCAATTTGTCTGAAGCTGGAAGAGCTGTCCAGGAATCACATCCAAATGGAGACTCATGGAATGGCATTTCTGATGTGTCACAGAGGTGCTCAGAGCTAATAGATGGCTTAGGTAGATGCTGATTAAATAGGAACTCAGGCAGGAAAGTCAACAGCCGTGAGCCCTCCTGTGCAGCAGGCATGGGGGTACATTGTGCACCTTCACAGGTGAAAGCCAAAGGTTTCAATAGGTGAGACTTCCCCCTGGGCCTTCAAACAAAAACAAGTAACAGAAATACTGAACTAGACATCAAGCAAAAGGGTCTGAAGGCGCATGGTTTGCATGTCAGCCTGCAGAGGAAGGAGCATCCCAGCAGAGCTCTCATTGCTGGTGGACAGGACATGTTGTGAAAGTGCTGTCTTGTTTTTCAACACCTAAGCAGAGATGTTTTTGATAATGAGTGAATGATGCTTCTTATAGCTGAAGGATATGTGTGCAATGGGACTCTGTGAGGTAAAGCTTTTCTAATGCTCTCCGGATTGTTTTTCCAACAGTTTCAGTGACCCCTCTTCAGGTCTCCTTCCAAATAAGAGATCCCTGTGCTCCAGCACAAGGGATACTGAGTGCTGGGATGCCTCTCCACAGAGCTTTGCCAGTGTCATGGTCACATCTACCCCATATCTGGGATGTTCTTCAGGAAAACCTTCAGCAGATTGGGAACAGTTTTCCTGGTGGGTGCCCCATCCCTGCAGACACTCAAGGCCAGGCTGGATGTGGCTCAGAGCACCTGATGGAGCTGTGGGTGTCCCTGTGCATTGCAAAGGAGTGGGATCAGATGGCCTTTAAGGATTGCTTCCAACTCAAACAGTTCTGTCATTCTATGATTCTATGAGCTCCAGGAGGGCAAGGTGAATTAAGTCATGCCATGAATCGGAGACAGAATCAGAATCATCACAAAAAACATAGAACCATGACAGGAGTGGTAAACATATTCATAAAAAACACACTGCTGATGGGCTCTCCCACACGGGTCTTTCTCCCTCTGCACTTGCAGTTCATTCTGTGAAGATGTTAGCTCAGGAATCTTCATCTCTTCATTTCTGCTTCTCGGACAAAGCTCTCAAGGACCTACAGAAGAATTATTTTATTTTTAGGAGCAGACCCTTCCATCACTCAAGCCCCAAAGGGTTAAATAGTTGATAGCCCTTTATGACTTCTGATGCAATTAACCCCATGTTTTCTCAGCACAGACATCCAGTGGTCTTCATGGCCTCACAGCCCAAAGAGATAATGATTATTCTCCACGGTGGTGTCTCTAGTGGTGGTTTTGCAGGCTGGAAACAATGAGATGAAGTGATTTTCTTCCAAGATTACACATTGTGTTGACATCCAAACATAATATGGGCCGTAAATGTCTATTATGGAAAACAGCCATGCTCCAGCTGGTGATGATGTGGCCTTGGATGGATGGCGTTGTTGCACCCATGGTTGGACAGTGTTGATGTGCCCACGGATGGATGATGTTGTTGTGTCCATGGACAGCTGATGATGGTGTGCCTATGGACACCAGCCTGCAGAAGTTGGGCCAGGCTGCTGTTGAAGAAAAGCCCCAATCCCTGGTCTGCTGTGCTGCATTGCCACCAACCTTCCAATGGATGCAATGCCGCCAAATGCTGACCTAAAGGTGGCAATATCAAATCCACTACCAGGGATGGGAAACAGTTGAGTTCTTCTGTACTTTTTTTCCAAGGACTATATGCATTCTAGGCTTGAGAAACTCAGTTTTTCCTCTCCATGCCCCTCATCACCTGGAGCTACCAGCAGAAGGTGGCACTCAGTGGGCTGCCAGGTTCTGGCCACAGTTCTTTCCACATAGCATAGCCTGATGCTTTCCCACAGACAGAGAGGTTCAGGGGTCAGCGGAGGCAGGACCAGTCCTTGACATCTCAGTGTATGACCAGTTGTGAATTTAATGAAATAAACATTTTTTTTCTTAAATTACAAAAGAAAAATTGAAAATGAAATTGAAAGAAGAGACTGTGTCAAATGCTTTTCATTAGCACCACAAAGTTGCCCAGCCTGGGCTGATTTGTAACCCGTGCAGATTTCCCAGTGGAAATGCAAAATGTCTCATTATGCAGCAATGGTGAGGACCAAAAGAAGAGCAATTTCCAGAAACAAATCTGCCGTGCAGCATATAAATGTGCTGAAGGCGTCTCTTCTCCAGAGTGGAAGCCAGATCAATTTATATTTAGTCCTCAGACAAATGGAAAGTGCGGTCCTAAATGTGGGATTAAAGCACAGAAAATACTTTTTGCTAATAGATAACTCACTTTGGAGGAGCAAATAAGGGAAAATGCAGCATAAGGACCTGAAAAGGGTTTGGGATGAAACAAAAAGGTAAACAGCACGACCGAGCCTTGAGAAATAAGGCTTCTCCATACTGTTTGATTTTAATTTCAGATCTCAATTAGAGGTTAGTCAAAGGTAATTGAAAAATAGCTGAGATGTGGAATTAAACGACAACTGCCCACACATCCACAGACTCCAGCCGAGCAGCCCTCGGAGCAGATGTGCTGCGTTACCACACACTGGGCACATTTGTTCCTGCCTTATTAGGAACAATTCTGCCCGAGCACTGGAGCCCAGTGCTGCAAGCGGAGTCTAATTATAACAGAGGACCCCTGACCACGGCAGCCCTGAGCAGAGCAGGGAGGAGAAGTGGATTGGGATGGGGAGCCCCGTGGGCTCCATCCCTGCGCCCTGGGAGGAGATCCAACAACGCGTGGTGTTAGATGGAGCAACGCACAGCCTGGGTGAAAATCAGCCAGACAAACCCATACCAAGTTGTTTATGAACAGAGGTCCTTCCTCTGGTATTCCTTTAAACTCCACATGGATTTTTTTTTTTTTTTTTCTGCCAAATTCTCTTTCTGATGTTGAAAACTCTTCTATTTTTTTTTTTTTTCTTTTCAAGATAGTTATTTTCCACTTGGCAAGCACTGAGCTTTATTAGTTATTCCTAGCGGAGCCTGAAATGATTATGGTTTGGTTTTGTGTGTTTTTTTTTTCCCCCCCTGTTTATTTTCCTTGTTATATTCATCATGATGGAATTGAAGGAACTGGGTGATTTTGGGGAATATTGCTGCAGGGCTGACTGTCCGGGACTGCAGAGTGAACTACTGGAAGAGTGGTCACAGATGTCATAGAATCACAGAATCATTAAGGTTGGAAAGACCATTAAGGTCGTATAGTCCAGCCATCAGTCCTTGCCTGTCACCACTCCAGACTGTGTCCCTCAGTGCCACATCCCCACAGCTCTGGGACACCCCCAGGGATGGTGACCCCCCACTCCCTGTGCAGCTGTGCCACTGCCTGACTGCTCTGTGGAGAAGGAATTGTTCCTCATACCCATTCTGATCCTCCCCTGGTATAACCAAAGATGTCCCAGCATGTCAGAACAGTCTTAATGTGTCCACCAAACATATGACTGACAGTGCAGCAAATCTGTGCTTGCCTGGTAAGAAAAGGCTGAGCAAAAGAAAAGTAAAAAAAAAATCCATAGAAGTCTCTTGGAAGAGGAGAAATCTTCCTCCAATGTAGACAAACTGTTCTCTAATTTTTTTCCAGGGATGTTGGTTGAGGTGACCAAGAGAGCAGGTCACCAAAGGAGTCAGTGAGTCACTGTGATTAACACAGTGTGTGGATAGCAGGCAGATGTTTGCTGAGATCAGACTCAGGTGCTATGTGGCATCCATCAGTCACATCCCCTGGCAGATGGAGAGATGCTGAGGTGGTCCCATCGGTGCCCATGACGCCAGCAGAAGAGCTGTCCCTGCACACCAATAACTGTCCACCAGAGGCAGCCTACGACAAACACCAGAACTGCTGACAGCGGATTATCAGAGAGAGGGATCTGAGCTTTAAATCCCACTCCCATTCCTCCATCTGTAAACCATCACCGTGCTTTTATCCGTATTATCACTCCTGATGGACTTTGTTCTAGACATGGCTCTGTGAGCATCACCCCCACACAACCCTCGAGCGGAGCCAGCACAATGGTTGCCCTGATCTAGGCAAACTGATAAATGCCAACAGCTCTATCACTGCCCCAGTTTCCCACTGAGCATGCCAGGAGCTGCACCGAGCTGCCTGCTCTGAAGGAGGGACTCCTCGAGTGCCATGCTCCATCGCTGCACCACAGCCATAGATGGCCCTTGGCTGTCAAGCAAGGGGACGGAAATCCTGGCAGTCTTGCTTCGTGAGTTTCCTTTGATGCAAACACTCCCCTCTGTAACTGGATTTGTGCGATTTGGGATTTTCCCCTCCTGTTCCTCTCCAGAAAATTCTTCCTAGCCCGAATTTTTCACTGCTTGTGAAGTGTCTCATTGTGGTGCTGCAGGGCAGGAGGAGATTAATGTCAGGTCGTATTTATGTGTTGGTTTGGATCAGAGGAGCTTGGCCAGCCCTTTGCAATGCTTCATTCTTCTGGGGGGGGGAATTGAAAGTTTACTATTGCAAAAATACAGCATTGTCCCAGCCTGACATACTGCTTTTAGAGAAATTCCTTTGTCATAATAACTGATTTATTTTCGTTGGCTGGGTGCAGAGCAGTTGAAGTGGGTGATCCCTGCCAGACTCATTAAATGATTCCTAATGTTGACAGAGGACTTTATATTGTGGTTCAAGCACATAAGTTTCGGTATTTGCTGTAACAGACTCTTTCCCAAGAGCAATCGTCAAGCATGGGAGGAAACACTTCAATGGCATCAATATGTAACCAATCAGGAGAGGAATGCTTTTGGAAACACTGCAGCTGGAAGTATTTGCTTTGGCATCACTTTTGGTTGACGGGAAAGCAAGGGAAGTCTCCAGGTGGTGCTGGGACTTCAGCTCTCCTTCTGGGCTGGGAAACCAAAGCCAAGGCCACCAATCTGGGGAGCCAAGGCCTCAAGTTGCACCAGAGGAGGTCCAGGTTGGGTATTAGGAAACATTTATTCTCAGAAAGAGAGGTTGGGAACTGGCACAGCTATCCAGGGAGTAGGGGATCACTGCTCCTGGAGGTGTTCCAGACCTGTAGGGTTGTGGCACTGAGGGACATGGACAGTGGGCATGAGGGGTGGGTTGAGGTTGGGCATGGGAATCTTAGAGGTCTTTTCCAGCCTTACTGGTTCCATGATTCTATGTTTCTATTTCTTTCTGTTTACAGAATGTCTTTACTAAGAGTGACTGTGACACTTGGCTGTCTTGCTGGAGGAGCTGAGCTTTGACAGGCCATGATTTTGTAGAAAAGACATTTTGGGTGGCTCTTCCAAAGGCTGAAGTTCATCACTGCTGTGGTGCAAAGTTCCTGCACTGCCCCCAGGACCATCATCATTGCCCACAGTATAACGCTGCATCAAAGCCAATATTTTAGTCACACACATCAAGAACCAGACCTGTTAGGAAAGAGCCAGCAGCCAGCAAGGGCCTCTGCAAAGCAGAGCCTTTCTCAGGAACTGTTTGGAGAGCTTATCCAATGCTCTCACTGCAATCAGATGCAAAATCTTTCTTTCTCTGTCAGGAGCAGGTGTCAGTGAGTGTTCACTAATGGCAGGAGCGTGAGGAAGAGCAATTAACCCCTGACTGATGTCTAACAGCAAAGGAGCAGAACAAAGTGCCCAGCCAGGAAAAGGGGGAAAAAGCCAATCCATTGACAGGTTCCTTTTAGACGTTGTGACGTGAATGCCACACTGCCTTATAAATGTGTTGTCTGTATGAGCCATTTCAGGGACTAAAAGTGGAAAGATGGCCTTGAGAAATGACATAAGAAGAGCTTCTGGCTGGGAACGTGAATGAATGAGGACATGTATCAACAGGATGCTGCTGGGTGGGGATTTACTGCACTGCTCTGCTGCATCCCTGCTCCTGGCGGCCAGGTCCTGCCAGGCATGTTTGTCCTGCAGAAAGCTGATTTTCAGTCAGCTGTAGCTCAAGCTTATTGCAAGGGCACATGTGAAGCTGACACAAAGAGTGATAAGTGATATAGCAGCCCTGGATTTGCAGACAAATAAAGAAAATCTGCATCTGATCGCCACGCTGTGCACCTTAACCTCTGCCTCCTCTTCTTCCAGTGGACTGGAAATAAACTGATAAGGGGTGTGAGGAGCCCCTGTGTAGGAGAGAATGTAACATCTCCAAACCCATTTGAATCCCCTGAGACATCATCAAGCAGTGGAACATAGTGTGTGAACCAGAAAGCACATGCCTTAAAAATCTCCATTTTTTGTTACAAGTGTGCCATAGTACATCTCCCCTCCTCCTTCTCCTCCTCTGCTGGGGATTTGCAGAGAAACCCGAGCTGACAGTAAATGTTCAGATTTATGAGCATAGATCACAAAAATTGGAAGGTAACGATGCAATTTTATGGATCTTGAAGGAATTCCCATTCATACTTCAAGTAAAAATTTCATCTGTTTGCTTGAATTTATTAGAGGGCATTTTCAAAAGCAAAACCTTATTTTACCAGTACTTCCCTGGTCCTTTCCTCCCTTCAATTCCCTTCCCTTTCATAAACATCTACTTTCTCAATGCACATTTCTTTAAACATTAAAAAAAAAAAGTTCAGTTTTGAACATTCTTGCCTTTTTCAGTGCAAAAAAATCTTGACCATCTCCATATACAGGGACATCTGAAAAGGGAGGTGAATGCGTGCCTCCTTCCTGAAAGAGGGGCAACTCTGCTCTACTCTGCACCAGTCTACCCCACTCTACTCTACTCTACCCCACTCTACTCCACTCTTCTCTACCCTACCTTAACCTACTGGGCAGAATACAGAATACAGAATACCCTACCTTAACCTACTGATACAGAATACAGATACTCTGCCAGCGGAGCATCCACCAAAATCCCCTCGCAGTGTAATAAGGAGGCTGAGAGCTGCTGGATATACTCAAACAGATGGGTATTTGGATACCCCAGGTCCAAGTATTAAGGAAATAATTTGGCTGCACTTAGAGCTGGTAGTACTGTGAGCACCAGCCCATACTGGTGAGTGTGAGCCTGCCCGTGTGCATCATGCTTGGGGAAACATTCCTGCCCAGCAGAAGAGGAACTGCAGTGTCTGATCCCATTTGCTTTTTCTGGAATGATTATAGCACAGCCCTGCAAAGATGTCTCAGTGCATAAATGTATTGGGAGTCCAAATGCAGGGGCCTGGAGCTCAGCATATATTTGTGAGCAGTGCTGACTTGGGAAAGAGATGAAAACCCAATGCAGGCTGTGATAACAACTGTCAGGGAGAGGGGCCAAGTGGGGAGGGAGATGAGAGAGGAGAGGAAGTAGAAAAGAAGAAGAAAAAGGAAGAAGGAAGAAGAAGAAAGAAAGAGGAAGAATCATAGAATCATAGAATGGCTGGGGTTGAAAAGGACCACAAAGAAGAAGAAGAAGGACAAGAAGAAGGACAAGAAGAAGAAGAAAAAAAGAGGAGGTGGAAGGGGAGGAGAAAGGAAATATGAGAAAAAGGCAAGGAGAAAGAGAAAAATGGAAAGAGAAATAAGGAAAAAGAAATGGAAATAGAAAAAAATGGACATGGGAGAGGGAGAGGGAGAGGGAGAAGGAGAGGGAAAGGGAAAGAAGGAAAAGGAAAAGGAAAAGGAAAAGGAAAAGGAAAAGGAAAAGGAAAGGAAAAAGGAAAAGGAAAAGGAAAAGGAAAAGGAAAAGGAAAAGGAAAAGGAAAAGGAAAAGGAAAAGGAAAAGGAAAAGGAAAAGGAAAGGAAAAGGAAAAGGAAAAGGAAAAGAAAAGGTTCCCCATATTCCCAGTGGCTCCAGTGGCCCACTTCTGCCAGTGTGCAACCACTCCTTAATGAGCAGATATCTGAACAATAAGCCATGGTCAGGACACAGGACATCTTTGTTGGCTTTTTCTTGTCTCTAATCTCCTGCTTTATTAATTGCAAATCCATTCAGTCCCGAGCCTTCAAATACCTCCTCCATCTTCTTGCGTCCTCAAATTGAGGCAGTCCCAATAGCTCTGTATCATCCTCCATTTTCTCACACCCTCGAACTGAGGTAGTCTTGGAGGTGTTTGGGGACAGAAGTGGGGCCATGAGCTTCAGCATGGCACGAGGTGGCCGTGCCCGCTGCTGACTGCCAGCAGCCTTCTCCCCAACCTACAGGGAATCTCTCAATTCGTTCCCATATTATTTGCTGGGAAAGTATATGGTTGAAGCCACTGTTTAAATTCCACTTAATGACCATTTTTACAATGGGCTCCTCTTCATGAAAATTCAGGGAGAGAAAAAAAAAAAAAAAAAAAAAAAGAAGAAAGAAATCATCTAAACAAATGGTTCATCTGAGCTATTTTCCAAATGGCCTTACTGCTGCTATTTCAGATGTGATTTCTTTCCCTGACATTAGGTACACTTACAGCTCACTTGAAAATGAGGAGAAAAATTGCAGATGTTAATAGTCATCTCAGAAAATATATTTCAAATTATTTCAAATTACTCTGGTAGAAGAGAATCTGAGATCATTACCTCTAATATCAGAGACGCATCAGAGAGGCTCATTTCCATTTCCTACCCCCAACTGAAAATTTAAGGGGAATATATATTGATCCCACATTTATTAAAACCCTTCCCTGACTGAGGGAAAATGATCCATAATTCATTCCTGGAGCAGTAAATGGCCATGGGAACGGGGCCATGGGGGCATGGGGAGGTGTCCTGGACCAGGCAGCCCTCAGCCCCACTCAGCCCTATGAGGAAAAGTTGAGGGAACTGGGCTTGTTTAGCTTAGACAAGAGAAGGCTCCAGGGTGACCTCATGGTGGCCTTCCAGTGCTTGAAGGGAGCATAGAAATAGGAGGGGGAACGGCTGTTTGTGAGGGTGGACAGCGATAGGAGAAGGGGAATGGTTATAAACTGAGACAGGGGAGGTTCAGGTTGGATATTAGGAGGAAGTTTTTCACACAGAGGGTGGTGAGGCACTGTTACAGGTTGCCCAAGGAGGCTGTGGATGCCCCATCCCTGCAGGCATTCAAGGCCAGGCTGGATGTGGCTCTGGGCAGCCTGGGCTGCTGGTTGGCGACCTGCACACAGCAGGGGGTTGGAACTGGATGAGCACTGTGCTCCTTTTCAACCCAGGCTATTCTGTGATTCTATGATTCTATTGTCTGTCTGGCTGCTTTGGTGGCACAGAACAAAGAGTGGCCTTCAAAACAGAGCTCCAACTGCTGCAAGAACTGCCACTGTTCCCCATCAGAGGTATTTTTATTGTATAATTAAATAAGAGCTGAAAGAGCATCCTTAAAGTGTATTTATTGCCCTCCCGAGCTGCTGGCCAGATTCCCCAGCAAACCCCTAAGTTACTCCCCCAAGAGCCATCCGCCATCCGTAGACATCTTCCTCACACACTAATAGCATCCAGCTCATTTGGGGCCTGATAATTACTTCTGCAGATGAGATGCCCACCAGGGTCCCCCTCTCCAGCCCAGCACATGGGAAGACCAACAAAGTCACGAGGGACCCTGGTATCACCGTGCCCCCCGTGGCAATGACAGAGCCTTCCTGTGACATATGGGATAATGCCAGTGCGAGGCACGTAGCAAAGAGGAATACAAAGTAATGGAATGATTTAATTTGAAAAAGTAATAATCCAGAGGCCAGGGAAAAATGCCGTGTATTAAATGCATAATAGCTCATTATCTAAGCATTGTAAAATCATTATTTTAAATAACCGTATTTCGGCTCAGTGGCTGGAATGGAAAGCAGTATGTATTTTATGTAAAATAGATTTGCATTATTATTTATTCATGAGCTTTAAAAGGATCATTATTTTTGATGGACAGCTTCTGTCAAAAGATTTATATCTGGAAGCCCGTGTTTTCCCATAATAATGATTAATCAATAAACATTTGAAAACAACGCTGGAAATGCGGTGTTACCAGGATACACATTTACCTCTAATTAGAAACAGGTTTTCTCTTTGGAAAGCAGATAGCACTCAGATTTGTTCCAAGGCTGTGCAGTGGGGCCAGGTGAGCACTGCCCAGAGCGTGCACCGGGCATCCACAGCCCCGGGGCTCTGATGAAGACATGGGGCTGTTGTTAATGGTAATGGAGATCCCTCTGCGGGTGGCAAATGAGTGATTTAAATGCTCTGCGAGTCGCACACGTCCCTGGTGAAGGGGAACCCAGATGCTGTTGCAGCAGAGGACAAAGCAAAGCGCTGCCGGCTGCTCCTCCGCGTCTCACTCCGCAGCCATCAAGGAAATGTCAAGAAGGAAAATAATTGTTTTTTTATCGGCATTCCCCAGGCTTTACCACTGAGCTGCCTTTGTGGATGTGTGCGGCACAAACCCACCTTTTCAGCAAGGGCCATCAGCAAGGGCTGATGAGGAACCATTCCCATCCTCATCCCCAACCCCATCCCCATGCCCATCCCCATCGATCCTAACCTCATCCCCACCACATCCCCATCCTTAACCCTGTCCTCATCCCCTCCCCCATTGCACCCCCATTTCTATCCTATTTCCAACCTTCTCCCATCCCTATCCCCATCTTGTTCCCCACCCCATCCCCATCACATCCCCACATCACATCTTAAACCTGTCCTCATCCCCATCCCACATTCATTTCTATCCTATTTCCAACCGTATCCCATCCCTATCCTATCCCCATCCCCATCCTCATTCCGTCCCCACCCCTACTCCCATCCCATCTCCATCCCAAACTCCATCCCATCCCCACCCCCACTCCCATCCCACCCCAATCCCCATCTCTTTCCTGACCCCATCCCCATTCCATCCCCATCACATCCCCATCCCAATCCTGTCCCCATCCCCATCTCTGTCTCATGCGCAGTGTTTGCGCATGTGCCAAATCTGGGTTTTATTAATGCCTGTCATCCTGCAGACTGGAATTCCCGCATGACAACATGATGACCCCAAAATCACACAAAATCCTTTCCTGTTTGGGAGAAAAGGTTTTGTACTGCTGCTTTTCCAGCATGAAGCTGGATGGGACCGAGTGCAGCAAACGCCTGCAGCCAACCAATGGATTAGGGTTTTTTTTTCTCCTGAAGTCTTGCTAAGCCACAAAGCCAACACAGAGGTGTAATAGTGTTTCTGTGGGTATTATCCATGTTCAGGCTTTTAAGAACCCGGATGAAGAAGTCAGGTGAAATTGGCCACAGAGATCTGGAGCTTTTCTCTTGTACGACACGCCAGTAGCTCCCCGTGCCTCTTTAATGTGCCAGATGATTTATCCCCCGTGTAAGATGCTTAAAGTCATATCACTGACATGCAAATGCACGAGCGCAGAGAGCCGTGGTGGTGCTGCCGGGCCATCTGCTCATTGTGCTGCCCGCTGGGGCCGGGAGAAACGGTCACCACTCCCTGCTCTGTCTGCATGCTAATGGGGCAAATGGGGAAGTGTTAATTCCTGGGGCTGGGAGCAGACAAAGCTGGGTATCCAAAAGGCAAGCGGAGCATCCCCAGCTCAGTGCCTGGGCTCATCGCTTAGCGGGGAATTAAGGGGCAGAACCCATCTCCAAACTATTGTACCCCATTGCCTCCTCTTCTGCCCATGCATAGGCCTTGGATCGTACATATATTTCATTTTCCCATTCCCACAAGTGGAAACGCTAGAGCACGGGGTAGCTCGGAGTTAAATGTTGTTAAAGTCATTGAAATGTAGTACTCCTACAGCCCTAATGGGTGCCTTTCGTGCTTTGTGTGCTTTTAACATAACGGGGTGAAATCCGGGGGTTTTGTGCAAAGGAGAAAATCATCCGAAAGTTACAGAAGTCACATCTGTTTGAAGCAGCCGCCGGATTCTGATCATGAAAGTCTTCTTTATAGAAATATGTAAAAATCCAGAAATTCGTTTCAAACTGACTGACTTGAATATTTCTCACCTAACAACTGCATAGCGAGAGCCAGGCTCAAAGGCGGGGAGAGAACTGACCTGAAATGCTCATTAAAATGACAATGGAATGAGGCTTTAAGGAGGGCTGTTCTTTTCTATTTGAGCAGGATGGTGTTGGGCGGTGGCATGGAGAACCCTTCTCCCTCCTCTCTTCAGACACCCTTCTGCCAGCACCTGGAAAGTGTTTCCATGCTGTGCAGACCTCCATCGCCCAGCACGGAGCTGGGAATGACGCATGATGGACTGCAGTGGGTTGTAACATTAGGGGTAAGATAACTGGGACGAACAAGGCAGATGGGATCCCTGATTTTGGGGCCTGTCACTCTGCTCTGTCCCCAGAGTTGGCGCAAGCTGCCATCCCTGCAGTGCCAATGCCATCACTGCCAGCATCTTGAGCATCATCCCAAGCACCATCCCAAGCATCAGCCCCAGCACCACCATGAACATCATCCCAAGCATCATCCTGAGCATCAGTCTCAGCATCACACAGAATCACAGAATGGCCAGGTTTGGAAGGGACCTCAAGGATCATGAAGCTCCAACTCTCCTGCCACCTTCCCATTTCATAGCAGCCCAGGCTGCCCAGGGCCCCATCCAACCTGGCCTTGAGCACCTCCAGGGATGGACGGGGCATCCACAGCCTCTCTGGGCAGCTGTTCCAGCACCTCACCACTCTCATAGGAAAGAACTTCCCCCTGACATCCAACCTAAATCTTCCCTCCCTCAACTTAAAACCATTTCCCCTTGCCCTGCTGTTATCTGCCCTTTCAAAAAGTCAAAATCCCAAGCACCAAGAGCACCATCCCCAGCACCATCCTGAGCATCATACTGAGCATCATTCCAAGCACCATCCCATGCATCAGCGCCAGCACCACTGTGAGTATCATCCCAAATATCAGCCCAGCACCATCCTGAGCATCATCCCGAGGATCAGTTCCAGCATTATCCCAAGTGCCAGCCCCAGCATTATCCCATACCTCATCCTGAGCATCCCTCCTGGCCGAGGTGCACCGCTCTTGGCTGCGGCTGTTAGAGGCTGGCTCCCTGCCAGCACCATAACACGTTGTGATTAAAGGAAGCCCATTTGTCCTGCTGGTAATATCAACATTTTATGAATGAGCAGCTTTCTGATACCAGCTCATTAGGAGGGGTTTTATTGCAGCATCTGTCACCTGGCATTAGGCAATTCATCCCGCGTGCTGGGATGGAACCCGTCATGAGCATGTGGGGGAAAAGCACAGGAAGAGAGCTGATGCTGTGCCACAACGTTGGGGTGCTTCCAAGTGCTGGTGTGAACCCAGGTTTAAGGCAGTGGGCCCAGCCCAGAGCTGCCCAGATCTAGAGCCCTTTCATGCAAGCTTACCTCCCATACGGGATCCTTGCAAAGCATTTCCTCCAACCTATTTGCCCCAGGTGTAACCAGCAGAAAAGGAAACCCTGAGCCCACGGGACCTTCACTGGGCCATTAGGAAAGCAGAGCAAGGAATATGGGGACATCAATACCAGGGGGTGCAGCATTCAGGGGCATTCAGCTGATTCCCCAGCTCAGATGTCCCAGGGCTTGCACAAGGGGTATGCTCCAGGTGGCTGAGCACATCTTGAAGAAGCAAACTGCAGAAACCACAGGTGGGAGCACAGCAGAGATGGCAGGGTCATCCTGGGCAGATGTGCTATGGTCATCCTGGGCAGATCTAGGGACATTCAGCCCAGAAAGATGTGGTCACAGTGAGCACTCAGCAGGGCACGGTGTGTTATGACAGCTAAAAGAGAACTGAGCGTCTAAGTACCCCCTGCTCTCAGTGCTGCTGCTGTTGGAATCATTCCTGGCATTCTTTGTGACTCTTTGTAATCATCATTCTTCTGATGCCTGGGAAGATCATGGAACAACAGATCCTCCTGGAAGCTATTGCATTTCTATGGTTCTGTGATCTTTAAGACCCCTTCCAACCCAACATTCTATGGCTCTGTGATCTTTAAGTCACTTCCAACTCAGCCATTCTGTTGTTTTATGACCTTTCAGGCCCCTTCCAACCCCAGGTCCCTTCCTGATGTCACCTCCATTCTGCACAAACCCAAGAACAATTCCTCCTAAAGACAATTGCATTTTCTTCCACTCACAGGGACTGCAGGATGTTTGCTGCTCACAGGTTATTTTCACCCTCTCTGGTGTACGTACATGCTGTAATTTCCTCTAGCACTGTGCTGGTTTTACCCATAGCCTATTGTTTGCCAAAGCCCCCAGGTGTGCTGAAACCCCACAAAGGCACTGCAGAGCAGCTGCTGGGCCTGGGAATTACAGAACTGCTCCAGGATGACCCATTCTAGCAAAAGAGGGGGAAGTTTCCATCTTGTAGAAAGCATCCATGCACAACCCCTTCCTCCTGCCTGCTTGGTGCATGTTCTGCTTGAAGCATGCAATGATTTTGTTAGCAAACTGCCTGTTAATTGCAGGATTCAGCCATACAGAAGTTTTGCTCCCAAACTTCAAAACAAAGAGGGAAAGATCGCAGATAAGAACACAAATGTTTTTCTTCCCCCAGCTCCGCGTGAAGAACTGTTTCACAAATCTTTTTAGATAAACAGAGACAATCAAATCTTTGTTTTCAGTTCATGCTGGAGATGCTGTGCAGGCACTGATAGCCGGCATTGCTTCACGCCGTGCCAATAAATCTGCCATTTGCAGAGCAGGGTTTGCCAAGAAAATCCCTGTTGGCTTGGTCTGGTTTCAGCAGAGAATATATGAAAGAGACTGCATAAATTCTGCAGCAGCATTAGCCCCGTTCCTTCTCCTGCAGCTTTTGCAAACCCAAGCAAACTTCTTCCCAGCCATACTTACACCAGATTTGAGCAGCGGTTGCCTTTCGTCTGCACTGCCAGGTTTCAGATGTTTTTTTCAGTAATCCATCACTTTTCAGGCACCAGAGGGGAAGACGACACATTGCAGCTCCATCACAGCCCTTTTAGATCCTATTGCCATTGGAAACACACCGGTGCTGGCTGAATCCCTCAGCACAGCACATTAAATGCTGCTTTGTCATGCTCTGGCTACGTATGAATCTCAGGTTGTGCTGCTATAGAAGCAGCACACCAACGCTGAGGAAAGCTCTAGCAAAAGCTCCTTCCCCTCACAGTAAAGCTTCTCCAGCAAAACCACAGCCCTGCGAACACCAGAGTTGAGTCAAAACCGATGAGCTGTGCCACACAAGCCAAGCTGGTGGGTTATTTTTGTTGATGCAATGAAATGAAAGGGATTCTGGAGCATTTTTTCTTATTTGCACAGGCTTTTTTTCCTCTGCTAAGGACTGTTTATGTATCTTACACGAACATATGACTGCTTACAAGAGATTTGCTTTTGGGGGGAAGCTGGGAAAATTCTGTCTTTCCCCCTAGTAGCAGGATTTATCTCAGTGGGGATCACAGTGGTCTAGAGATAACTCAGAATCATGTAAATAAAAGCTAAATTTAGGCTGCTGGAGGTGACTCACACAGGTCAACATTTATACATACACATAAAGGCAGATTGCCTGCTGCAAACAAAGATGTATCTATGCCATGTACAGGAGCAGGAGTAAGTCACTCTCATCTCAGTGGTTCTGCAGTTTTGCTCTTAAACAGAACAGAATTGGTGATATCACATTCTCATCACTGTGCCTTCCCATCAGGAGCCCAGGTTTGCTGTATTTGTGTCCTTGTGCCAGTGATTCTCAGGGTTGAAGGATCACTGCCTGTAGACTTTGTGGTTACTCTAATAAGTCTGATGTGCTTGGGAGAAATGGTAAGAGCAGATGCTGTCCATCCATCCATCCATCCATCCATCCATCCATCCATCCATCCATCCGTATATCTATCTGTCAACCCATCCATTAATCCATATGTTCATCCATCCAACCATCTCTCTGTCCATCCCTCAATACACCCACCTATCCACCCATCCATCAATCCATATGTCCATCCAACCACCCAGTTCTTCTATCCATCCAGTTCTTCCATCCATCCATCCATCCATCCATCCATCCATCCATCCATCCATCCATCCATCCATCCATCCATCCATCCTTCTGCCAGAGCTGCTTTGCCTTGGAGAAATGAAAGTCCCCACACAAACTGTGGGCAAATACAAAGGGATGGATGTCATCTGCCAAATAAAAAACAAATTCTTCACCAATTAAGCTGGCTCCCAAAATGTCTGGAATAGGTGGGGATGCAGCTTCCTCCTCCCTTGCAGGCTGTGTATCTCCTTCTTGCTCTCCCCTAGGCTGGAAAAATCTTCTAGGGCTGTAAGGGTAATATATCAATTTGTCATTAATTAGAGCCTTCAGTTTTTGGCATCTTTGGAGGGATTTGCAGCTGTGAATTGCAGGGTCTGGGGACCAGCAGGAGCCGGGCAGCATTGCCCTTTGGAGCTGCATGCTGGAGGATCTCTCTGACAACCAGAAAACTGAGCCAAGAAAGCCCTTGAGTCC